>NW_003852413.1:17366365-17438664 GCF_000181295.1 Otolemur garnettii | reverse complement strand
GCTGGAACATATTCTTCTTAGCAAAGTATCTCAAGAATGGAATAAAAAGTATCCAATGTATTCAGCCCTACTATGAAACTAATTTATAGCTTTTGTAGGAAAGCTATAACCCAATTATAGCCCATGAATATGGGAAAAGGGAAGAGGGAGGAGAGGGGAGGGGGGAGGATGGGTGGTGGGAGGGTGATTGGTGGGATCACTCCTATGGTTCATCTTACAAGGGTACATGTGAATCTTTCTAAATGGAGAATATAAATGTCTTAATATAATAACTAAGAAAATGACACGAAGGCTATATTAACCAGTTTGATGAAAATATTTCAGATTGTATATAAAAACAGCACACTGTACCCCATGATTGTATTAATGTACAGAGCTATAATTTAATACAAAAAAATTTTAAATCCTAATTAAAAAAAACACAAAGTGAGTGTGGGATATCTTATTTCAGAAGGCAAAGTAATATTCCAATATTGAAGTGTGCATGTCAAAAGGAAATAGGAGTTGGCTTAGATATACTCCCATTGGTCCTATTTGGGATAATTCAAGCATCAAAAGCAAGGATGGAAGGAAGGAAGGAGGATGGGAGAGAGACAGAAAGAAATGCATGCAATTGTCTATAAAGACACCAAAAAAGAAATTTACAACCCCATAATGATTCTAGTTTATTTAAAATATGAAGAATAAAAAAACAAGTTAAATAATACCAGAAAGAAAAAAACCAGATGATTCCAGAATGTGAGACAGTCTAGAAGAAAACTAGCAAGAGTCTTTTTAAAAAGTAGGGAGACTTCCAGTTTTAAATAGTTTAAAGAGAATAAGCGAATGCAATTTGTGCACCTTTGACAGAAACAACTACAATAGACATTTTGGATATAATTAAGGAAATTTAAATATGAACTAGATGTGAAATACTACTAAAGGATTATTGTTAATTCTCTCAGGTATAACTGCTGTCTATGTATGACAGTGTTACATAGGAGAGTATCCTTTTTCTTACAAGTTGCATCAGATGCTGCAATATTTAAGGATAATACATTATGATGCACAACTTACTTTCAAATAATTCAGGGGAAAAACTATATTTATGTTTATACTCACACATATATGCTGATACTAATATATGTGTAGTATATATATAGTATATATGTATGAGTAAATATATCAGTATCAGTATATGAGTATATACAAACAAACTAGGGTAAAATGTTAACTATAATTTCATGTAAGTGAAGGTTCATTATACTCTTCTTGTGACTTTTCTCAATGATTGAAATTTTTAATTATAAAATATTGGAAAAATTTAGTGCTGAGTAGTGTGAAATATCTTAAATGTGAGTGAGATGTAAGAAGACATGAATATAAGGTCTTCATGGCTCGGCACCTATAGCTCAACCGGCTGAGGCGCCAGCCACGTACACCTAAGGTGGCGGGTTCGAATCCCCAGCCCAGACCCGCCAAACAACAATGATGGCTGCAACCAAAAAATAGCCAGGCGTTGTGGTGGGCTCCTGTGGTCCCAGCTACTTGGGAGGCGGAGGCAGGAGACTCGCTTGAGCCCAGGAGTTGGAGGTTGCTGTGAGCTGTAATGCCATGGCACTCTACCCAGGGGGATAGCTTGAGGCTCTGTCTCAAAAAAAAAAAAAAAAAAAAGGTCTTCATTAGAGAAAATCATTCTCTAATAATTTCATTGTGAATCCTGCAACTCCTCAAATACTGTATATAGATTCCATGTGACTTTTTAAAACAAATTTACCTTTATTTAACCAGATAATCAAATGTCATTTAGAAATGTATCCCATACTCTCTTAGAGTTTATAAACTTCAGGGGAAAGATATAATAACATGCAAAAAAAAGTCAAAGAAAAGATGAGCAAAAGATATATTGGTGATTATATATAGAGAAGAGAACCCTTGCACACTGTTGGTGGGAATGTAAAGTAATATTTACATTATCTGTTATCTCATAACTCTAAGATTAAATGACAAAATAGAAATAAAATGTATGGAATGATGCATAGCACAAAAAAACATCAGCACATATTAGCTACTGGCCAGGCACTGTGTCTTATATCTATAATTCTAGTACTCTGGGAGACTGAGGCAAGAGGATGCCTGGAGCTCAAGCATTCAAGACCAGCCAGAGCAAGAATAAACACTGTGTCTACTAAAAATAGAAAGAAGATGAGCCGAGCATTATGGCAGGTGCTTGTAGTCCTAGCTACTCAGGAGGCTGAGGCAGGAGGATCACTTGATCCCAGGAATTTGAGGTTGCTGTGAGCTAGGCTGATGCCACAGCACTCTAGCCTGGGTGACAGCATGCAATTTTTTTCTTAAATAAGTATTAGCTATCATTATCATTATATTCAGTAGTATTGAGAAATTATTTTTTGATCCTATGTACTGATTAAAAATGTTTATTATTTTGTCCAATTTTGTATTTACTGATCAGTTATTTTGATTCCTTCCCCAAAATTGGTCTAAAGAAAGAGATCCTAATTTTAATTCCATTGTCAATTTCCTTTATATATTTGACTCAATGAATTTTTGCTCTGTATGTTGAAAAATATAATCATGATTGTTAAGAATTAACTTTTTCAGTATGGAACAGTTATTTTAAAGGTAGATTTCATGAACATTTATAAGGTCCATGGATGGGCTTTAGGTCATCCTTGAAAATTTTAATGCAATTTGTAAATATAGGTATGCATATGTGCACTTTGTGGAGATAGAAGATCCATAGCTATTCTCAGATTATCAATCATGTGTCTCAAAAAAAATTAGAAATCATATTTTTGGAATTACTAAATTTTCCTCACATGCCCATCTCTTTCTGATTTAGGGAAAGTTGACATCAAAAACCTGAAAACCATTCTAGACAACATGGGAATGAAGCTCACCAATAAGGAACTTAAATATCTGACGCAAAACCTGCCAGTGAGTGGTAAGCATGTTAGATACCATTGGCTTTTGAGCCTTGTGTTTTGTGTATCTTTAGAATTGGTAAAAAAGGAATAAGAGAACTTTCTAAAGGGAAGATGGTAAGTTTGAATAAGACAATGAGAGTAATAAAGAAGTTAGGAGTGGAGTATTCTGGGCAAAAGTGCATGGTCGTTGACAGAGTCTTCCAAATTCTAGGACAAGAAAGCTGACCTCTAAGAAATAGCCACTTTTAAATACCATCTTTTCATTATCAAATGAAAGATATGCTATGTTATGGGGTAGAAATTCAAATTTACAATTTTTAAATACATTTATTTTCAATATGTATAACTTTTTCTCTATTTCATGTTCTTGACATATTCTGAGGGAATGACTCAGTGTGTTAACAGAATGCCTAAAGTGCTTAACAAAATGCCCAATACACTTAACTAAGCACTGCTACCAGGTTGTGTGATACTCATAGGAGAAGGAGAAGTGTTCTCATGCTATTTTACATTTTATGAGCTTTGAGTTATGTTTTTTGTTACAGTTGATAATAAAGTGGCTCTGGAAACTTTGGAAGATGAAGTGAAAACTTTTACTGGTAAGAATTTGTTATAATGTGTAATAAATCATGATTTATACTAAAATTTTTAATAATATTTTCCCAATATTCTATTCGTGGCTTTTAAATTCACATATTTTCAATATTTATTTTGATAAAATATTTGCATCTCCTGCTCAACAGACTAACATTATCTGGGTTTTATCTGTAAAACGAAAGGACTATCTCTTGCAGTTTTTGGCCAGGGCTGGGTTTGAACCCACCACCTCTAGCATATAGGGCCAGCGTCTTACCCTTTTGAGCCACAGGAACCACCCAAAAGGACTATCTCTTGATAACAACTCTTACATTCTTTGATGCTTTTTTTTTTTACAAGAAAATGATTTCACCAGTATTTATAGACCCCAGAACTAGATTGACACAGTAAAAGCAGAGTAAAGCATTAAAAGTATCAAGGTAATAGGTCCATAGCAAATAGCTAATAACATAGTTTTAACAAGATAAAAGAAAATACGTCATATTTTGTTGCCTCTTTTAATATACTATGTTAATCTCTAAATAATTACATGAACAGATTTTCTTCTGTGCTGTCTTGTGTTAGTCCCAGTATTAGGAATACATTCCATTTAGTAAGATTAGGAAAGAAATTCTGTTTTCAATTTACTACTTGACCATTTTAATCAGAAAATCTCACATTCTTATTCTGCTTCATTCTTGTACTAGAGAAAAGACTCGAATAGCACAAGTATATATTTAGATAATTTGAAATAATTAGATTGTTCCTTAATATTTTACCTATGAATATTCCATCTTTTTAAAGGAGAAAAGATTGATATTGATGATCTACAAAATGTTCTCGAGGACTTAGGGATTGAGCTTACAGATAGGGAGCATATGCAGCTGCTGGAAACCCTGCCCATCGATGGTAAGCCACATGCCTTTCAGGGAACTTGGTTTAATGGGCCTGTGTGAGTAATTCTCAATCTTTTAATAGTGTAATTTCAACTAAAAATGACATAAATTAATAGAAGGTCACTTTTGACTTGATAAGACTTTCTGTCATTACCTCTTTAAATACAAATTGAGAATTTTCACTATATTGCCATATAGTTATCTAGGTGACAAATATTACTACTTCATATTGACTTACATTATGAATAATGAAAAAGAGAGGAGTAGAACAGTGGAAATAAAAAGAAGTATTATGATATACTTTTTAGTACTGCAACATGGAAGAGATAAACTAATGTCTCTAATACCAAAGAATGTATAGGCTTGTCATTGTGGCAAATATTTCCATTCTTAAATAAGTACTGAGTGACTATAAAATAGATTAATTTTAAAGCAAATTATTAAAATGTATCTTCCTGCAATCATATAATTTGTACTGTTTTGATGAATGTCCATATAAATTTCCCAGAGATCTCAATTATGCCTTTTCTTACAGATAATGGAAAGGTGTTTAAAAACAGGTTGCTGAAAGATGTGAAGAATAATAAAAGTGAGTAGGCACAGTAAGAACACATATGAAATATCTTCAAATTTATACTAATATTAATAGAATATAGAATTTTATTTTGCTTCTTATAGCACATCTGTATTTTTCCTGGTAATAACCTTTATTTTAGAAAGTTTTCTATTGGCTTAAAATTTTCAAACTCTCTCTGAAAAAAACATTCATATGAACCTAAATAAAAGAAAGATATATAGACAGATAAAAAGAAGGAAAGACCGAAAGATAGGAAAAGAGGGGGAAGGGCAGGGAGGAAAAAGTCTGGCATTTATTACAAAATCTGACCAGGAATGGTGAAAACAATCTGAGAGTGAGAGTTTAGGAAACACAATCTCTCTTTCTTTGTGAAGATTATTGAGTAGTGCTCTCCAGATACAGTTAATCCTTAACCTACCTAACTTTTTCATGAATAGGTATGTTTAAGGTTTGAGAGATGAGTTCTAATTCTCACTCTGCTTTTAGCCTTCAGAAAAGTTGGTGCATACCCAGAACAAGACTGGAAAATAGGAGAGGTTCAGGCCAGTATTAATGAAAGGGATAGAAACCCATTTGGGCAGGGCCAGAGATTGCATCTGTCCAGAGGGCAGTTGGAGACTTTTCTATTTGGGGCTATAGGATGTGGATAGATTTCAGTGCTTGTTGGAGGATCCTAGTGGGCTCCTGGTATTTTGTTACAGGAGGGAAGAAAGATGAGGAGTGTTCGTGTGGGGCCACATTAGGCCCATAGCATTCCCGACTCTTGTTAATAGTGGTGATGTGGACAATGGTCAGTCTTCTGGAACTGCTTCTGGCTGAGTAGGGTCGTAGTTGTCCTCAGTGGGATAAGTCAGGTGGTGGTAGGACTGCATCAGTCTGAGGGTTTATTGGGAGAGGATTTGGAGAGTAGTAGGAGTTGGGTTACAACTGTGGTTGACACCTTTTTTACCTTGTCTTGAATAATGAGAACAGAAGTTGGATGACCTAAGGGGCAATGATTAACAACAGAATGATGGCAGTGAGTGGGCCTGAGAAGGATAAGACTCAGTATCCCCATAGTCTGTCTAGCTAAGATCCCTTATTTGTTCCTGAAGCCAGGTGATGCCCTCTCTGACCAGACCAGACTTGTTAGTGTAAAAACAGCACATCTTCTGTAAGAAAATGTAAAGGCCCCTTTCTCCTACCATGAGTAGATCTAAGCCTTTGTGGTTTTGAAGGACTACTGCCCTCAAAATGTCCACTTGGTCTTACAGGAGTTGTAACTGATCAGAGACCTCCTGGAGGCCTTTGGCCAGGTTGTTGGACATTAGTTGGAACTGGTGAGTAGCAACCTCTAGGCCAGCAGTCTCGGTGGAAACTCCTACAGTGATGTCTAGTCCCACTAGGAGAGGGATTAGTTGGATTGCACGCTTAGCTCTAAATACGGTGTAAAGGGGCCCAAGACTTATTCATTGCCTGGAAAGAGGGATATATTTGAGGAAAGAAGGACAAGAGTATAGGTACCAGTCCAGTTTGTTGGGAGTTATAGATAAATAGAGGTTAAATAAATAAATGTAGAAATAAAATAATAAAATAAATGTAGAAAAAGAAGTGGTGTCATCAAGGCAAGTAGAAAAGTTAATGGAAATGAGAAGTTCTCTACTTCCTATATATTACATGGGGCCCCTTCAGTATCTCAGTTGGAAAGGGTTCCCGTCAGAGTTGCTCCAGTGAGAGGTTGTACATGTGGGGATGTTAACAGAGTGTTTGTCAGGGATAAGGACTAGAGGAATAATGGTTGAGGGGCATAACTGGAAAGTAATAAAAGAATGAGCAAAGTAACCTTATCTTCCAGCGAACTGAGAAACCATGGGATTATATTTTACCTTTTACTTTAGTGATGGAGATAGGAGAGGGAAACAGAGGTCTCTAAAATTTAGGAAGAATAGAGGACATGGCTTTGGTATTTATTAAAATTAATTTGCTTGCCTGTGTCAGTTGAGCAAATCTAGAGGGTATCCCAAAAGTTGCTCATGAAGTTGCTATACAGAGGAGAAAAATGGGATATTGTAACTAAAATTACTTTTATTTATAAAATATTCATCACAAAATATTCTCTATGTGTTGACCACCTCTTTGTAAAATTTTGTAATAAGTATTTTGTAAATAAAGATATATTTAACTACAATTTCCCATTTTTCTCTACATATGATGACTTTATGGGTGACTTTTAGAATACCTTATATTATAGTTTTATTCTTTTCTTGATATTAGCAGGTTATAGTAGGTCATGAAGTCATTCTTTTTTATCAGCATATCTTCATTTAAAAGTAACACTTGTCAGTTGACGATAATAATAATATACATGTGTGAATATATGTTTACTATTTTAGAATTTTACAATCTAAAATAGTTAATATTTTAGAACTACTCATTTTTCTCCCCCTTTTTCATGTTCACCAGGAGGGATGGCTAATATTAATAATCTGGACACTCTTTTGGAAGTCCTAAATGTCAAACTTACAGAAGAAGAACTTGATATGCTACAGGATCTTCTAAGTGACAGTGAGCATTATGCAAAGTGTGCTTTTAAACAGAGGCTAAGGTTCGGCACCTGTAGCTCAGTGAGTAAGGTGCCAGCCAAATATGCTGAAGCTGGCAGGTTTGAGCCCGGCCTGTTAAACAACAATGACAACTGCATCCAAAAAAATAGCTGGGCATTGTGGCGGGTGCCTGTGGTCCCAGCTACTTAGGAGGCTGAGACAAGAGAACTGCTTAAGCCCAAGAGTTTGAGGTTGCTGCACAGCACTCTACTGAGAGTGACATAGTGAGACTCTGTCTCAAAAAAAATAAAATAAAATGTAGGCTGAGCTTTCAAAATTAATTATGACTATTTCAAAGGTTTAATTTACTTATTGCCCAAAAGACATTTGAATAGCTGTCATAAGTATCCACAACAAAACAAGGCTCTTTATTTGTTCCTTTAAAACCTGTGTTCTTTTTTTAGTCTTTATCTTAAGGTAGGCTACATGTACTAGGGAGAAGTGGAAGAATTATTATTTTCTGACTTTACAAAAATAGTCTCTACCATCTGTTTAAATCACTGATCCATGTATTACTGATATTAATCCAGGGTATAAACCAATTTGCTCAACCAATTCTCATTCCTCCATTTATGAATATTGAGGTACTTTCTTTTTCTTTCTTATTTCTTTAATAGACAAATTACAGAACAATATGTCTCATATTATTGATTTTTAAAAGATCTATAGTATACTTTTATAAACAAAAGAAATGTCTGGAAGGATATATACCAAACCGTTAATGATGGTGGAGTGTGGTAACAAAGGTGAGAAGAGGTAGAAATAGGAAGCAATTGCTTTTTCTTTCTATGCTTGTACATTTTTAAAATTTATTATTCAAAGTTAGCTTTAAATTATAATTTTTTAACTTGATTTATTTTGTCTTGAATTTAAAATAGATACAAATGATGTAAAATGATTGGACTTCAGCTGACTTTCCACTTACTGTTTGGTTCAGGGACTCACTAAACTGACCAGTTGAATAATTTGTCCCTTTCAAGCATTTCTCATTGCTTAATATAAACTTATTTCTAAATTTTTCATTTTATTCTCCAGTCAAACATTTTAAATAATTTTTATTTATTATTTACTATTAAATCTTGGGCCTCATTTTAACCAATTTTATTTTCATTGGTTATCTACTTAACAATCAATCTTTGATAAAAAGAACTTCCTGTCCTATTTATCATTTTTCAGAGCCCATGTTATTGTTTTCCCCTGATTAAACTTTCTCTTGCAGACCATGAGAAAGTCGATATGAAAAAACTGATGAATAAAGTAGATGCTGTTACAGGTGAGAAGTTACCAAATATATATGATTCTGATTTGTTTTTGCCAACTCATTTTATGTTCCTTAAATTAAATATTTTAAGAGAATGATAATAAGTAATAAAGATATACTCAGCTTAGTATAACAAAGACAAAAGCAAATTATTTTTAAAACTGAAGTTGGACCTTTTAAAATCTGAAGGAATAACAATGTATTTGAATGAGAAAGTAATTTGTATTTTAAAAGCTATTTGAGGCAAATGAAAACATACTTCATTAGGAAGGTCAAAAAAGAATTATATATCTTAAAAGGCTAAGAATTTCACAGACACAGTTATAACCTGATCAAAACTGTAACGCATGTAGCCCTGTAACATTCTGAAATTTTAAAAAGTATATGTCAGAGAGTTTCTTCAACTTGTTTTGTTAGAGGTCCAAATTCATTCTTATCTAGCCTTGTAATTATTTTCAGACAGGAATATTAAGAAAATTGGCAATGAAAACACCATCTGATGCTTGAGAGTATAGTTTTCCACATTTATTCAGCTGTTTGCTAATCACATATAAGTATTATTTATAAATTACATATAAATAAATACCAAATGTATATGATTCTGATTCTTTACACATTTTTTTCCTTTTTATTTCTTTTTAAATTAAGCTATTTTTCAATGAGACAATTGTGTTCCAATTTCTTAAAGTTTAACTTTGGCTTATCAATGTTTTTGCAACAAAACATACTGTCACATTTTGTTAACAAGCCCTATAGCCTCATTTTTCCTAGACTACTCAAAGGTAATTTACTAAAAATATATGCTAGTGCGGGCAGCACCTGTGGCTCAGTGAGTACAGTGACAACTCCATATACTGAGGGTGGTGGTTTCAAACCCAGCCCCAGCCAAACTGCAACAAAAAGATAGCCGGGTATTGTGGCGGGTGCCTGTAGTCTCAGCTACTTGGGAGAGCTGCTACATAGGAGAATTGCCTATGCCCAGGAGTTGGAGGTTGCTGTGAGCTATGACATTATGGCACTCTACAGAGGGCTATAAGCAAAACTCTGTCTCTACAAAAATATATATATATATATGTGTATATATATATATATGCTAGTGCAATAAAAGGGGGCTTATGTTTTATTACCTGCTGGTAATTTCTCACAATAGAAAATTATGAAAATCTATTACCATCTACTGTGTTATGTTGTTGCCGTTATTACTAGAGTTAAAAAAAATAAACACTTTAATTTTCTGCCATAACTACAATCAAATAAGACTCATTTGACTTTATCATTGAGTAAATCATCAAGTAGTTGAAGCTAGTAAATAAACAATAATAGAAGATTAATTATTATTTTGAATAATTAGATGATTCTTTAAAATCTTATGTGTTCTTTCTATCTGTCTGAAGGAAAGGAAGTTAATATTGATGACATAGAAGCAGTTCTAGGAAACATGGGAATAGCACTCACAGATAAAGAAGTTTCAGAACTGGTAAATAATCTGCCAGTTGATGGTGAGTATCTTAAATAAAACTATAGTCTTCTAGGAAGTTTTCTTATTAAATTGTGAAAACCTCTAAAATTATTTGCATCTAGTTGCTTGCCAAAAATAATCTATGACCCATGTTACATAATTTTAAGTGGTCCTATTATATCTTAAGAGATTACTTGTACTATATAACTGTTAGTTTGAAAATCAACAATGATGTCATTATTTCTATCACCATAGTTCAATTACTTTTATTACTTTTGAGTCTACTGAAAGATATAAAATTCAATTCAGAATAAATGAGAAAAACAAAGAGAAGATAGTAATCTAACAGAGGGAAAACAGAAATGTCACAAAAGAAAAAGAAAAAAATATGTTTTAGCAAGGTAGAATGTCCATATTAACTGCCTGTATTATTAAAATTAAAACTTTCCCTACACTCCATACAACTTTATTATTTGTAAGTCAGAAAATTTCTAGGCAATTTACAAAATACATCTTTTTGAAATTATCTATGTTATCTGTGAAACTCCACGTTATATTCTGCGATCTTAATAGCGCTTTTTCTTACAGATGGAAAGGTCTATCAGAAAAGGTTGCTGGATGGTATGAAGTTTCTTAAAGGTGAGGGAAGCTTAGTAAAGTGCTAATGAATCTGAGATCATCATTTTTGGTATTTACATTATTATATCCTTGTGATTAAATTGTGAATCCTGCCACCTAAAGCTTTTAACACACTTTCGTTTCTTTCATATGTCGACGCCTTTAAAGATCATTTCTTGCATAACTTGGAAAGAATTCCCATGCTTTCTTGAGATTTTCCAAACTTCGACAGAGCAAGAAATTATCAGAGGGTGAAAAAGTAAAGGGAAAATTGGCGCATCTTCAGTTAATTTATTTAGCAGCAGAGGCTGCTAATCTGAAATTCAGGCCAAAAAGAAAAAAGGCTAAGAAGCTCTAAGACGGTGGAGGGATATAAGACTCATGAGAGCTACAGGAAGCAGGCCAGGAAGGGAGGAAGGGAAGTCACGTCTATACTGGGTTCCCTCTCTTATATCACCTCATGATAGCTGCCAAATCCACACACCATTTGTACTACTTATTAACATTTTTATTTAAATTTACTTACTTTTTAACTTTAATAAAATGTTTTCTTTTTTTGGTCAGGGCTGGATTTGAACCCACCACCTCTGGCACATGGGGCCAGCACCCTACCCTTTTGAGCCACAGGTGCCACCCAATAAAATGTTTTTAAAAAGAAAATGGGAACAGAAAACTGACATCCCTTAGCATAACTAGAAGTTATTTGTACAAATAATCACAATGGAAACCAGACAGAATTAGAGAAATTGGATTTATTGTCACCTTTTTGGAATTCTGCAAGAATTTAAATTTTATACTGAGTATATACAAGCTCTAATTCTAACTCTGTTATTGACTCTTTTTGTATTCTTGTAAATATCTTGTTAGAATCTGGTGTTTGGGGGTGGTGCCTGTGGCTCAGTGAGTAGGGCACCGGCCCTATATATATATATATGTATATATACACTGAGGGTGGCAGGTTCAAACCCAGCCCCAGCCAAATTGCAACAAAAAATAGCTAGGCAGTTGTGGTGGGTGCACCTGTGCTCCCAGCTACACCGGAGTCTGAGGCAAGAGAATCGCCAGGAGTTGGAGGTTGCTGTGATGCCACGGCACTCTGCCGAGGGTGACAAAGTGAGACTCTGTCTCAAAAAAAAAAAAAAAAGAATTTGGTGTTTTGACGAAAATGATAATCATAATCCTCAGGAATTAAAGAGTTTCCCCTATGTTAGGGTCATTAACTTTTGCTTATATATATATATATCTTTTTTCTTTTTTTCTTAATAAGGAGGGAAGATTGACTCCAGTAAAGTGGATACAGTTTTGGGAAACATGGGCATAAATCTCACAGAAGAAGAACTTAAAGATCTAACACAAAACCTGCCAGTTGATGGTGAGAATTTCAGATGTTTGGTTGAAGCATATTTCCTAAAACATCACATAGCTAGCGTTAGTGTGGGAACGTGTGCCTCAGGCCTAAGGAAAATATTCCTCACAAAGATTAGAATAGTTTTATAGAGAGAGAGTTTATTTTACTTCCCTAATGTGGAAAGGACATGACAGGATAGAATAAAAGAAGTGATTCAAAGTTTTTATTAGGGGGAGCAAAAAGAAAGAAAAAAGTGATTTTTGCCAACTGAGAGTAAAAACAGCTGTGAAGTTGTTGTGTCAGTTTTTTTAATTTTTTACTTCTTTCTTTTCTGTGAGGCCAGCTTATGGAGATCCTTGAAGTGTGATCTGGCAAGAGCCGAAGCTGGGAGTTCACACCCCTGCTGTCTGGTTAGGGCTTTTCAAGGCTGTGAAACAAACTCTTAGAGATAAGTTAAGCTTCAGGATAATTAGTTGAACCCCACTGTGTTTAATCAAACAAAACAAAGAGGGCAGTTTTTTCCTCAAAGGGGCAATCGTGTGTTGTGAGTTTATTACTCTTACTTTCTGTTTAATATTTTATCTTTCTCTGTTAGGGAGTTTTAGCAAAGTCATCCTTTTAGCTGTTTTTTCTTTTTTTTAAACCCATCCCTTATAATGGGAAATTTCAGTTTTTTCAGACATGGTATAATACTAGGTACATGTATACTTAATTTTATTTCTTTCAACTTATTTATGTTTATTATTTATTTTCTACCTTTTTTTCTTCGTATACTTATTATTAATGGTTTGTTCAAGTTGACATTCATTATATTTGTTTTCTTCTAATTGATTTTAAAGTTCCAGAGGAGGTTCTAAATTCTCATTCCTTTAATTCTTACATTTTCTTTGTTTTCATTCACTATCATACTTACTTAATGATTCACTATTACTGGCAACTACATAGTGCATTATTCCCCATCAAGATATCCTTCTCCATCAAGTATTTCTTTCACTTCTATCTCATCCCCCACCATACACAATCCCACTAGGCTGATACTTTTAGCATACTCTTATTTCTCCCAGCACTCCCCCACTCCCCACCATGAGATCTTTGAATGTCTTTACTTCCTCAACTATACATTCCCAACTCTCGTAAACAATCAGCTCCCAAATTTTGCTGAGGTAATTTAGTTCTTGTTAGAATTTCTCTTACGTTATCTCTCTTCTATGTGAAGAGTCTTTACTATTTAATATTACACATTCTGTAACAGATTATTTTGTAATTTATAGAGATAAAAGAAGCTTGTTTTCTGGCATCCTTATATTTTTACCACCTCAGGAGCATAAATATTTCTGCCCACTTTCTTGGCCTTTATAAGAGTCTTTAGGATTTTAAGTGCCAACCTCTTCTCAAGATCTCCTGCTTTCCATTTCTGGTTCCTATGCTCTGACACTTTTCTTATGCTTCCCTAGTCTGTGGAGGAGAGAGAGTTCCATGGCCATTCTTTCTTCCAGGACACAATCAGAGCACAAGAACCCTTAGCATCCTGTAAAGACCAATCACATTTTACTCTCAAAAGACAGCAAACAGTTTAAAGGTGATAATAAAAGAGACATGATCCATTTTCAGGGCTCCATGTTTGTAGATCCTTTCCAAAATTTTGATTAAAGTAAACATAAAAGAATAATATGAACATTAGAAGTAAAGGAAAATTACCCTTGTCACACAGAATGTTTTAATTCCTGCTAATAGACTCCTTATTTGCAATAGTTTGGGGATATTTTAATGAAAGAAAACTCATTGAGGACCTAATTCTCAGTGGAAACCCCCAATTAAATGGCCTATGGCAGAGGCCCCTTTTATCTTGGGTTAAAATTTACCCAGTTGGGCAAACAAAACAACCAAAGGAATTCTGTTGAATTCTTACCATTCAAAGCCAGACAAGAAAATGATGATCCCCTTCAAAGATCCCAGCTTTTCTCCATAATGGGCTTGGTATCCTCAGTAGTTTGGTTGAACAAACACATATTTCCATGATGTTCTAATCTGTAGATGGTGTGGGCACAGAAATTATTAGTGGCCAAGTATACGTGAATAGATGCAAGTTGGTCAAACAATTCTTCTCACCACAAGATTAGCAACATCATTAATAATTGACACACTTTCTTGGCCATTCTACTGGTACTTTGTGGGTACTCACAAAGAAAGTTGTTGAATTCATGAAATAACTACATTTTTATTCTTCCATGATTATAGCTAGATTTTCTCATCAACATGGAGTATTATTTTGCTGCTAGGAGAAAAAAAAAGTATTTTCAGAAACTAAACGGCAGGAATTAGTCAGTTTTCTTCCCTAAAGCATAATACATCAAAGTTGTTGGAATATTAATAGTATTCAGAAAATAATTGTATGTATTATCATTTGAGCTTCCATCTTTTTCTTTTTTTGCAATTTTTGGCTGGGGCCAGGTTTGAACCTGCCACCTCCAGTATATGGGATCAGCGCCCTAGTCCTTTGAGCCACAGGCACCACCCAGCTTCCATCTTTCTTTTTCCACTTTCTTATGAAGAGTGTAGCAAAAGGTTAAATTTTCTAGATCAAGTAAATACTGCTAATGGTGTGCAATACCATTTTCAAAGTTTAATTGTCATGTTTCTGTCTAATATATTTCTGTCTTATAGATGATGGTAAAGTTGATTTGAAAAAGATGATGAAGGAAATAAAATTTTACACAGGTAAGATATTACTAAATGATTTTTACTTCAACCTTCTGTTATATTTTTCATGGTATTTTTTCCAGTATTACATCATAAAGTTATTAATGCTGATATTTTACATCTTTATAATGAAATATTTACATCCAACTTTTCTTCTGCCTTTGACTATTAGTTATTTATGGTTCAGCTATAAAAATAAATAGTGATGTTTGAGTAATAAATTATATTTTCTGTGATTTCTGACAATGAGTGCTGATCTGAACCAGGGTTTTAACCAAAGGTCACAAGTTGGCCACCCATGACTTGAATCCAAACTGCTGTCAAGTTTTGTAAGCCTGGCAACGCTGGCTGTACATTCCCTCACAATAATAAACCTGTTTTTATCATTTTGAACCAGGCATTTTACTGCAGCCAATTTTGTTTATTTCCTCCACCTCCTGACTTTTGTGAACCTTTGAGTTGATAACTTGTGGTTTAAAAAGTCAAAATCTATGTAGACACAAAGAATAAGAAGATAAATATTTTTAAATGCTTAATCAAGTTGATAGGGTTGTTTTAAATAATAATTACATGATTTGGCATTAAAAAGAAAAAAGACTAACCCTAAATTACTAGCCAATTGTATAATTTTATTTTCTTTAATACTAAGATATGTCTTGCTGCTAGGTTTAGGATATTACTCTCCCCCCGCCCCCTTTTTTTTCTTTGCAGTTTTTGGCCGGGACCAGGTTTGAACCTGCAACCTCTGGTATATGGGGCTAGTACCTACTCCTTTGAGCCACAGGTGCTGCCCTGCTCTCCTTTTTTTATAAAGAATGAAGGATTAAGTCCTATCTCATTCATCCTTAAACACTGTTGAACTATGTGAAAATATAAAAGTGAGGATGACATTATATAGACAAGTTTTTTCATTATTTCAGATCATTATAATATCTTAAAATTACCATCGGTCAACAATTCTTTTTTCTTTCAAAGGAGACAAAGTTGATACAAATAAACTTGAAAGTGTTTTAGGAAATTTGGGGATTGAGCTTACACCCAATGAACACTTGAACCTGGTGAAGACACTGCCAATTAGTGGTAAGTCTTTTGGATGCCTTTGAGTTTTTTAGGTAATCTGATTTGTGGCTATGTAAAATATTCCAAAATAAACTGAAAATGCTTGAAAAATGTTCAAAGCTAATGCTAACGCAAAGAAAATTTTCATCACGTAGATTTTAAGTCGTTGAACTTTTCAACTCTAAGTTGCTATCGAATTTAAAATTAATTACAAACTCAGGTTGCTGATCAGGTTGATTTGCAAAAACAGATTAAAAGGGACAAAAAAAGTAGAGAGAGAGAAAACAAGAAGAACAAGAGTAGAGAGATGAAAAAAGAAACAAAATAATGTAGCTGTGTGTGTTTTTGCCGAATATAATGTGTAATTTTCCAACAAGTAAATGATATTGTACATTGAAAAAAGGCTACATTTCTTAACTTTATTGTGAGGCAAGATAAAATGAAAAATCATAATAATGCTTTTAATTTTATAGCACAGAGGTAACCAGTGTTAATATTTTAGTACATTTCCTTTTAGTGCTTTTAGAATATAAATGTTTGATAGAGAGGTAATAGATAATTTTATAGATATTATAATAGATGTAATGATATATGTTATAATAGATGTTACATAATATGTATGGATATTAATTTATTTGTAATTTTTATCTCTTCATAATGTTAATGGTTGTATCTATCATAGAAAAACTTGGTAGAGCAGATAAGCAAAAATAAAAACATCTCTATTTCTACCTCAAAGCAATAACTACTGTCAAAAACTTGAGATGTGTATTTCCAGTTTCCTGTCTGTGAATATATTTCTTTTTTTTTTTAATTTAACAACCTTGTGGATAAATCTTTGCAAACATCCTAAAATTTCTCAAGGTTAATTCCTTTAAGTAAAGTTGCCAAATAGAAGATATTTGGTTTATTTTGTCAAATTTCCTTCCAGAAAAGTTATTATAATTTGAATTTCTACAAACAGCAATTGAGAACATTATTTTTTCTACATTCCTAATACAGATAAAAGGGGGAGGTGCACGTAATTGTTATACTTGTATTTTACTTGTGTACCACTGAGAGTGAACATTTTGGTCTGTATATTATCTATTGTGTTTGAAATATTCCTTAGGCAAAGATTCTTAAATTATTTTTCTCAGAAATTAAGATGTGTAAATCTTTTGACTCTTATTTTCAAAATGTTTCCTTTTTTATAGCTGATGGGAAGGTGCATCAGAAAAGGTTGATGAAAGGCATAAAGTCACAGAAAGGTGAGTAAAAAGCACAATAAAAAACTTAGCCTTAAACACTTATTTGTACTGTTAAAATATAAGTCTTTCTTTCCTGAGTCCTTATATATGCTTCCTTTGGTAGATCTGCAATTTACCAAGTAATTTCCTATACTATGATTTAGCAGAAAGTATTAGACTTTCTTAGATTTTTCTTCATTCAGCCCCAACAAACAAACAAAAAATTTAAAAACACAAAACAGAAAGTAAAGAGTGAAGGCTGTCAGATAAGAATTTCAGTCAAAAGCAGAGATAAATAATTTGCAAGTACAGGCTACAAAAATAACCTCTATTTTACAGACTACATGTCTTATGTTGGTCGTCTTTAGCGCTAGCTTTTCAACTTTGTTTAAGAATATTTTGTTCTATAGGCTTGTTCCCAACATCATATTTGAGAGAATCCATTCTAATTTTTATTCTTCTATTAGGTGGACAATGTTGGTGTTTGTCTTGAAATCTTAATAATATTAAGAGATGAATTTATGTTGTAATAAAACACATACTCAGTAAAGTAGAAAAGTAATACAGCAGCATGAGTGTCTAATCCTGTTTTAGAATCATCCATTTTACTATATTCCCTTTGTTTTTACTTAGGAGGCAATGTTCATGTCAATAAGCTGGACACTCTTTTAGAAAACATGGGGATTAAGATCACAAATGAAGAGTTCATGGATCTAACAGAAAGACTACCAGTTGACTGTGAGCACTATAATCAACCCTATAACCACTCCTGTACTTTTTAAGGGGTACTTATTCTTTTAGGCTTGAAAATAAGAATTTCTCAAACCACACCTAAGCTTTTGACTTTTCAGAAGCTTAGAGTAGAACTCAGTCTTAAGGAAAAAATCCTCTCTATTTCCATTAATCTAAAATACAGTTTCTTCCCCTATGTATACCAAACATTGCAAAAAAAAAAAAAAAAAAACAAACCCCAGACTTTGTTAGGCCAGAGAATGATCAGGAAGTAGAATTCAAAATGGAAGGGGAGAGTTTATAGGAAGGAGGATCACCTCACATTTACTTCCCCAACATTCACCACTCTATTAAAGATACTCTTACTTTGAAGACCACAGCATCTTAGGAGACAAATCCAATGTGCATTCCCCATCTTTTTCTAACCGGAGCTCTCTGGCTCAATTTTAATAATAAATAAAATAAATATTCAGTAATAAACTAAAATTTTTAATATTAAATTTTTTTCTTTTATTGCAATTCTCTATAATCTTGGATGCTGTAATTCATACTCTCCAGATTATCTTCTCCTTTGCCTTTCCTAATGCTAATTTTTGTGTGTGTTTTTTTTTGTTTGTTTTGTTCTGGGGATGGAGTCTCACTCTGTTGCTCCAGGCTAGAGTGCTCTGGCATCATAGCTCACAGCAACCTTGAACTTCTGTGCTCCAGGGATCCTCCTACCTCAGCCCCCCTCCCATGGAACTACAGACATGTGCCTGTCTAGTTTTTCTATTTATAGAGGGTCTCACTCTTGCTCAGGCTGCTCTCCATCTCCTGAGCTCAAGCAATCCACCCACCTCAGCCTCCCAGAGTGCTAGAATTACAGGTGCGAGCCACCAGCCAGGCTTCCTAAGTCTAATGTTTTCATGGTCTTCTCCTCTTCCGCTCAAAGCAGAGAGTTAAGTGAGTACTATTTGATTGAATAGTATAAGATAGAAAATAAAAGAGCATGCTAGATATTGTTTTATTCAAACCTTTTGATTAGTTTTTTGTGTGTACATAATAAATATGCATGTGTGTGGGTATGTGAGTGTGTGTAGCTTATAATCAAAAATTGTGAAAACCCCTGGTGTAAATGATAGTAATGCCATAATAATTCAATTCTCAGTCTGTTGTTCTTTCCATAATCATACTTCTGGATGATATCATTTACCTGTATATCTTTCCAATTTCAAATCTCTTATCTCAAACCTAGACTTATCAAATGAGTTTCAGCCTAGGTCACTAAAGTTCTTTTATCTAACATGACTGTAGTAGCTGGTCAGATAGTCTAATCTGAATTTTTTTTTAAAAAAAAAGGCCCAAGGCCATTTTAATTTAATGTAGGCATGATCTTTTGAGGATTTTCTCAGATTTTCTTGTATAAATTTACTTATATTTACTACCTACACTCCCAATTTCCTTTTCTTTTCTTTTTTTTTTTCCATTGAGACAGAGTTTCACTCTGTCACCCTTGGTAGAGTGCAATGGCATCATAGCTCACAGCAACCTCAAACTCTTGGACTAAAGTGATTCTCTTGCCTCAGCCTCCCAAGTTCCTGGGATTACAGGCACCTGCCATAATGCCCAGCTACTTTAGAGTTGAGGTCTTGCTCTACCTCAGGTTTTGAATTCCTGAGCTCAAGCAATCCACCTGCCTCAGCCTCCCAGAATGCTAGGATTATAGGTGTGAGCCATCACACCTGGCCTAATTTCAATTTCTTTTGGGAGGAACAAAGGCTTAAAAAAAAAAAAAAGTCAATCAGAAATTTCAGTCAATCTATCTAGATTTTAATTATTTCTCTAATTATTTTACAGTTAGTTATCTTATCCATGTAATTTCTACAGAAATTTTTAGCAATTCACCTTTACTAGAACTTTCCAAATCATTCAAATCTGTTGTTATAGGGAAAACTCTCCCTTTTCTATTTATAATTCATCTGTTTATATAATGATTAAGTTACAGCATTTTACTAAAAAGTAGAACTATTTGGGTGGCACCTGTGGCTCAAAGGAGTAAGGCTGTCCCCATATGCCAGAGGTGGCGGGTTCAAACCCAGCTCCCGGCCAAAATAATAATAAATAATAATAATAATAATAAGTAGAACTATTTATAAACAAGTCTAGAAACAAATGCAACAGGAGAACACAAATGCACTGGCTTACTAAAATTAAAGCTTACCAGCCATGCAAGTTCAGCACGCCATTAACATCAGTCTGAATGTAGGAATCACAGCAAGAATGAAAAATGAAATTTAGATCATCAGGTTTGTTAAATTGAGATCATTAAGCGATCTTTTCTTATATCAATAAATCCCTGCTGAGACATATATTTTTCACTGGTAATCCAAACTCAGCATATACAAAAGTAAATTAATTCACTCTTAATTCTTGATTTTTTTAACTTTCTATGTCACCATTATCCACCCATAGTTATCCATGCAATAATTCACAAATTACATTTGGCTTCTCATACTTCCTCATTGTTTTCCTCTTAAAAATATACAATTCTCTTTCTATCTTTGCTACTTAGCTCTTAATTCAGATTCTCATCATCTCTGGCATTATCCACCCATAGTTATCCATGCAATAATTCACAAATTACATTTGGCTTCTCATACTTCCTCATTGTTTTCCTCTTAAAAATATAAAATTCTCTTTCTATCTTTGCTACTTAGCTCTTAATTCGGATTCTCATCATCTCAGTATCCTAACTGGTCTAATAGCCATATTGTTGCCTTAAATTAAAATTCATTCTGTATAAACTAGCCAGGATGATTTAAATGAAGTGAAAAATCCTAAAACTTTTCAAAGACCCTTCATAACTTATATGCATTGAGTCTTACAATATGTCAGACACAGTGCTAAGCATTTTTTATGATTTTGTCCACTAATTAATTTATGATTTATTGAATATCTATTGAACAGGTATTTAACACCTGACTATGTACTAATCTCTGTTACAGTTTAGGAATATAGCTATGAATAAAACAACTTGATGTAAACTTCATGTAACCAGGATCTTTATCTTTTAATGCTTTAGACTACCAGATCCAGATAGTCTAAAAAAGATAAATAGTCTAAACTATTTATCTTTATAAGGGACTACTAACTCCATAAGCCTTTTTGGCTATCTTTCTATTCCTTGTATGTCATTTTTCCTTCAAGATTTTAAAGCTTTAGTTTACTACCTACTACTACCTACTACTCTTCATTGCTCCTTTTCCTAAGATTGTTTCATTGTCTTTCTCCAGTGATTAAAAATAACAATGTCATAAAAACAATGGCCTTTATTTATATCAGTATGTGTTAGCCATTCTAAGAGAAGCATGCAATGAGAAACAGATTGTGTCCAAAAGACTTTAAAGTATTACATAAGATAAACTTTATCATTCAAGTACTTTTAGTCCTTGTTGTAGATAATGGAGCTATCCACTGAAGTCCAAAATATATAAATTTTTAAAGGACAAAATATAGTAATAGTCTTCATCTAGGCTTTGTGTCATAATTTAAGTTCCCCATGCTTGATGAGGGTGCAGGTAGGTTCTGAGTTTGGCTTTATCAGTGCCTGAATTTTGCCTTGTCTTACAGCTGAAGAGAAAGTTCAACTAGATACGTTGGTCAAAGAATTGGATGATGTTTTAGGTAAATGAGAAATCACTTTATTCTTTACACTATTTTAATGATTTTTAATGATATTTCCTACCATCCCTTTATTATCTTGTTAGTTTCACCATCTTGCTCTTTCAGTAATTTAACATTTTATGTACCTGCTTTGGATCATCTATATTTTTGCAACAAATAAAGGTACCGGGTCCTTGCACAAGACATAGGATATTTCAAATTTTAGGTAATAACTGAGATACTCTCTGCAGATATATTATTTTAATAAGTCAACAACAATATAATTATTTTATGGACAATTATATTAGCTTCATATTATATGTAGTATTAATGTTTTTCCTACTTTATGAGGATATAACTGTTATTATAAATAGAAGACAGCATTACGTTTCCATGTCTAATATTTACTCTGCATAATACCGTACAACAGGCGTTCTTATAACTTTGTTGCTCATCTAGCAATCGATGATGCTGCTGTACAAGGAAATGTTTTCTTTTTCATAATTTGGATCATTTGCTATTATTTTATAGCCATGATAACATATTTTTCTTCATAATGTGGGAATATTTTTACTCCTAATTCCACCTCTTGGTCCTCCCTCAACCAAAGCCACAGAGAAACCATTGGCAATTGTCCAGACTTTCTCCACTATTGCTAATTCTCAAGATGAGCTGATGTCTCTAAGCCAGTCAGATTGTTTCAACTTTTTTTGTTTTTGAATTATTTGCAATTCTTTAAATTGGTTCATTGGTTTGCAAGTAAAAAAACTAAGTTGTACAGTTAAATTTTTATGTATTTAAAAAATTTCATAATATTATGGGCGTATACACATTTTGATTACATAATTTGCTTTTATACATTTTAAGTCAAAGTTATAAGTGTGCCCTTCACCAAGAATATGTACATTGTACAGTTAAATGTGAATTTACCTAACCTATCCTTCCCCCTCCCACCCACTTGATTTCTCTTGAGTTTTACTTCCATGTGTGCATGTAAGTATTGTCTGACTAGTTCCACTCCTTTTTTTTTTTTGAGACAGAGTCTCATTTTGTCACCCTTAGTAGAGAGTGCTATGGCATCACAGCTCACAGCAATCTCAAACTCTTGAGCTCAAGCGATTCTCTTGCCTCAGCCTACCAAGTAGCTGGGACTACAGGTGCCTACCACAACACCCAACTATTTTTAGAGATGGGGTCTTGCTTTTGCTCAGGCTGGTCTCAAACTTCTGAGCTCAAGTAATCTACCTTCCTTGGCCTCCCAGAGTGTTAGGATTACAGGCGTGAGCCACCATGCCCAGCCCAATGTAAGAGCGAGTTCATTGTCCCCTTTAGTATTTAGTACATGTAGTGTTTGTTTTTCCATTCTTGCAATACTTCACTTAAAAAAAATGGTGCCCATTTCTGTCCAGATTATTATAAAAGATACTAGATCACCATTTTTTATGGTGGAGTAGTTATAAAATTAAATTTTTCCTAACTTTATAGAGTGATTGTAGTGAAACTTAAACTTCAGGAAGTCATTATTAATACAAATAGAGATAATGACAGGCTAAATCAGTAAAAAGGAAAAACACGACCATAAGAATAAATGTAAAGAATATACAAAACACTGACAGTAGATGTTTTCTTATTCTGATGTTCCTGGTAGTTTTCCACTCATTCTGAGGGTCTTACATTGTGGGTCAGCAGATGATTTTCATTTACCACTTTTGCAAGAGATGGCCAAAATTCATGTTTAAATCCTTAACTCCCAATGTGTAATAGGAAGTGAGACCTTTATTAGGTGATTAGGTGAATAAGATTAGTGTCTTTATAAAGAGACTTCAGAGAGCTCCCTCATCCTTTCTACCATGTGAGGGCATAGCAAGAAGATGGCCAACTATGAACCAGAAAGAAGAGTGAACCTATAGGTACCTCAATCTTGGGCTTCCCAGCCTATAAAACTGTGAAAAATAAATTTCTCTTTTCTATGAGCCACCCAGTTGATGGTACTTTGTCAGAGTACTCTAAACAGACTATGATAAAAATTGGTGCCAGGAGTAGGAGATCTACTATAACAAATTCCTTAAAATGTGGAAGTGGCTTTGGAACTAGGTAACAGATAGAGGCTGGAAGAATTTTGAGGTGCATGCTAGAAAAAGCCTATGTTGCCATAAATGGATCTTTAAATAGAATTCTCAGAAAGAAAAAGAGAGCTGTAGAGAAAGCTTCCATCTTCTTAAAGAATACCTATGTAGCCATGAACAAAATTTTGGTAGAAATATTGAGAGTAAAGGTGATTCTGATGAGGTCTTAAATGGAAATGAGGTACATGTTATTAGAAACTGGAGAAAAGTCAATCCATGTTACAAGAACTTGACTGAATTGTGCTCTTGTTTTTATGTTTTGTGGAAGGTGGGACTGTGAGCAATGAAATTGGATATTTAGCTTAAATAATTTCTAAGCAAAGTGTTGAAGGTGCAGCTTGGCCCCTACTTGCTTGTAGTAAAATACGAGAATAAAATGACTTACAGATGAAATTGTTAAGAAAAAAACTGAACTTAAAAATTTGGAAAATTCTCATTCTATGTATATTGAAAAGAATGAGAAAACCTATTCAGGAGAAAACACAAACGATATGGCCAATGACCATTTTATAAGATCAGCCATCTCAATAGAAGCTAAAAGCTATTGTTCAAAACAATGGGAGAATGACTCTAAAGACATTTCAGAGATATCAGGGCTGCCTCCTTTATTTCAAAAAAAAGGACCATCACCTCACTTCCAATAGGCCAGATGGCCTCCACCCAAACTATGAGAGTGGGGCTTCCCAGAGCCTTGGGGGCCCAGCCCCTTCTAAGCAAAGCTGCAGAGGCAGGACCACCACTCCAGTAAGTACTAAAAATGAGACCTCCATCCCAGTGAGCCCAAAAGGTAGACCTATGCCCAATGGGTTTAGAAGATAGACCTCTTATTCCAGTGGGCCCAGAGGGCATAGAATCAAGCCAAAGAGGATTATTCTAAAGCCTCAGATCCCATGAAATTCACCTTGCAGTTTGGATTGATTTCAGATCAGTTACTCCTTCAGAGGTGGTGAAACCTGCAGCCTTAAGGCCACATGTGGCCTTCTGGATTTTTAAGTGCAGCCTTTTGGCTCACTAAATTTTAATTTTTAAAAAGGAATTTGTTCTATAAAATTTGGAAAGATAGAGACTTTTTATCCTTTACATTTACCTGAATGGAGTCGAAATACATTCTTCTAACCAGTGTACTCCATAATAATATAAAATCAATATATATACAAGTCCATGTTCATAAGAACAATAAAACACTATTATAGTCCAGTTCAGGGGTAGGGGGAGGACATATGGCAGAAGGAGGGAGGGCATGAGGCGGGATCTCACCTAATGTGCACATTGTGAGGGTGTATAACACGCCCCCTGGGTGAGGGGCTCTTCTACAAATGGAACTTTACCCTGGAAGTGAGAACAGTGTAACCTAAATATTGCACCCTCGTATTAATTTGAATAAATTTTTTTTTTTTTAAAAATTGGATTCAGTCAAAAGGCTGCACTTAAGGATCTAGAAGCCTACATGTGGCCTAAAGGTCATCAGCTCCCCATTCCTAGTTGACCTAGTGTGGCCTTTTTCACTTTTAAGGTAACAAACAAGCAATTTTAGGTCAGAACTTGATATGAAGGGCCCACAAGATCTGTTTGGGGCATGGATACTTCTTGAACTGCAGAAATATAATTATAGAAATTATAATTATAGAAACATAGATCTGTGTAAGGAAAGGAAGTAGTAGCTGAATTAGGATTGTTATACCTACCTACCTGAGTAATCAAGACCTCAGGCTGGTCTTGATTACTATCCTCTGTGTGGATAGTAATGAGAAGAAAGTAATAATACACAATCTTTTTTTTTTTTGAGATGGAGCCTCAAGCTATCCCCCTGGGTAGAGTGCCATGGCATCACGCTCACAGCAACCTCCAACTCCTGGGCTCAAGCAAGTCTCCTGCCTCAGCCTCCCAAGTAGCTGGGACTACAGGCGCCTGCCACAACACCTGGCCATTTTTTGGTTGCAGCCATCATTGTTTGGTGGGCCCAGGCTGGGGATTCGAACCTGCCACCTTAGGTGTATGTGGCTGGCGCCTTAGCCGCTTGAGCCACAGGCGCCGAGCCATAATACACAATCTTATTACTAAAATTGTCTTATTAGTATAAGACCAATTTTAGTCTTATTACTAAATTTATTAAATTATAGTCTTATTACTAAAAAATTGTGTATATTTATTGTTACAACATTGTATTTTACAACTATTGGCAATGTTTTATGATGAGTTAACCAACTAATCCAACTAATCAAAAAAATACTCAGTGTTTTCAGTTAGCAATTTTAACTGTGGTCCTAATATAAGATCTGAAGATGCCTTGACTAATTTTAGAAGCTGAAATTGCTCTAAAGCAAGAAGAATATAGACAAAGCTAGGAATTAAGGAATAAACTGTAATAAACAATAGGTATTTTATGTATACTATTGATTTGCTGTTAACAGTCCTGAAGCATGGCCTAACCTTTTAGGTACTCATAAAACAAAAGATTTTTGATTATCTGGGAAGACTCAATCTGGATTCTTTTGGACTCTGATTTGATTATTTTGACTATATCAGTGAAATCTTTTGCTGTCTGGGATTCTGGGACAAGGCTAGTTCTGTGGTTATTTCTTGAATCATTAAAGTAAAGTTTTATTAATGTCTACGTCAAAAGTAGATCCTTAACAATAAAATTTGTAGGGGTGTATCACAGAAAAGAAGTGTGTTTTTCAAGAGTAATTGATATAGGATGGGTCTTAGAAAAGGAACGAGTATTGTTTGGTAGTTTAGTAAATAAAATTTATATCCTTTCAAGAATCTTACAGTTGAATGTGCATTCAAGTTTGTCTTTTACTATCTTCTTTCATATTCTGACACAATCAGAAATTATTTTAAGACAAAACTACTTTATTTCTCCCAAGTATATACATGCACATACATATGCTCTTTCTGTGTGTATGTGACTCCCAATCAATTTGCCTTCTTCCTTGCTTTTCAAACAACTTAAACATTTACTCTAAGGCAGCCATTCTCAACCTGTCATGACCCCTTTGTAACAATGAAAATACATCCTGCATATCAGATATTTACATTACAGTTCATAACAGTAGCAAAATTACAGTAATGAAGTAGCAAGAAAAATAATTTTATGATTGGGGCTCACCACAACATAAGGAATTGTATTAAAGGGTCGTGGCATAGGAGGCATTAGGAAGGTTGAGAACCACTGCTCTAAGGGATTTGATGTCTAACAGTAATGGGATTAATAACATATAGTGGCACTGTAACAAGAAATAATGTTACTGCTCATTTGTATCAAACCTATTCTTTGAGAAAGAATAGAAATTTCCAGATGACATATCTCCATTGGACCAATATTGTTGCATAGATTTTTAATTGTTGTCCTCTGTTTCTTAGCCAATATGGTTAAGTATTATTTTTTTAAAAACAGTCTTTCTGCTTGGTAAGGGTGTCCTCATTCACAACTTCCTACTTGTGTGTGAGTTTTTGATCTTGTTTATATTTGGAAGTTTAGCTATTGGCAATTTTACATTTCAATTTTTTTTCCTGAATTCAGGTCTGAATCCATCTGTACCAAAAAAAGGACAAAATTTACTTTACTTTAGCTATCAGACCTATCCCAGAATATTGTTTCGAAGTTGTCTGACATCTATTTTTAACCTTCATTTTGTTTACAATTTTGTATCTGTATCCAATCTGCACTTGATAGAAAGACTTCTGAAATGGTCTTTGTAATACTCTCTTAATGTCAAGTTTGGAATTAGGCATAGCTGATTTATTTAAATTTTATCCTGTCTTTTTTTTTTTTTTTTTTGAGACAGAGTCTCACTTTATCACCCCCAGTAGAGTGCCACAGCATCACAGCTCACAGCAGCCTCAAACTCTTGGGTTTACGTGATCCTCTTGCTTACAGGTGCCTGCGACATCACCTGGATATTTTTTCTATTTTTAGTAGAGACAGTGTCTCAGTCTTTCTCAGGCTGGTCTTGAACTCTTGAGCTCAAGCAATCCCCCACCTCAGCTTCCGAGAGTACTAGAATTAGAGGCATGAGCCACTACTCCCTGACCTCTCCTGTCTTTTACACTCTGTTGCTTTTAACTATTTTCTCTGCTTTAGAAACCATTAACTAAATTAGTTAATGTATAGTTCTGGTAGTCCAGAACAATAAGCATCTAACAAAAACTTCAATAATACAATGGATTTCTAACACCCTAAAGCTTAAGGAAATCCAGAATTATAATTAACTCAGCTCTATGCCAAGGTTTAAATTGAAGTTTTGTAGAACTGATTTCTAGTCTACCAATTATAAGGAGATACTGTGCAATATATTGATCCTTTTTTTGAGAAAATTCATGAGGAAGGTTCCTTGTTGTAGAGATCAGAGAAGATGAAAGAGTAGAGGAAGTATCAGTGAGAAGTGTGGATAAAGCTGAAAGAGAGAGAGTAATGAAAGAAGGGTAGGTTTCAGAAGCTCAGAGACACTGTTTGGGAGATAGCATTTTGTTTTGTGTCTGATGTACAAACCAGTTAAAGAATCTATTTCCAAGGTGAGTTTTTTCCCTAATTTTTAGACACCTTCTCCCATGTATTAATTTTTTTTAATTCTTACATGTCAAAAGTGTTCCAAAGTAGCCATTGTAAAGTAAAAAGTGTTGTCATTTACTAATGTAAATAAAAGTTGATTCATGAATGAGCCCATGATGAACCGGAAAGATTCACTAAAGTCAGTCAAAAGTAAGCACTTATAAATGGCAATTAGGTTCCCCAGGTAAACAAAGGTTATGAAGGGCTGTACTGTCAATAACCTAAAAATCATTGATCCTGGAATATAGAATTATAAAAGTGACTGTCTTTCATGAATGAACAGATGGGGGTGCTTTCACATAAGTTTTTGTTTGTTTTGTTCCGTTTCATTTTGTTTTTATGTAAGTTTGATTAGTTATCTGTGTAAGAATTTGTTACTGGAAAACAAAAAGAAAAAATGTATGGAAGACTGAGGCCCTATTTTTTAATTAACAAGACAAAAATTGTGTATGTTTATTGTTACAACATGAAGTTTGGGGGAGGCGCCTGTGGCTCAGTGAGTAGGGTACCAGCTCCATATACCAAGGGTGGCAGGTTCAAACCCAGGCCAGCCAAACTGCAACAAAAAAAGCCGGGCATTGTGGCGGGTGCCTGTAGTCCCAGCTACTCGGGAGGCTGAGGCAAGAGAATCACCTAACCCCAAGAGCTGAAGGTTACTGTGAGTTGTAACACCATAACTCTCTACCAAGGGTCACAAAGTAAGACTCTGTCTCTTAAAAAAAAAAAAAAAGCAACGTGAACTTTGGATGTATGTGTACCTTCTAAAATGGCTTACATTGAACTGATAAACACATCCATCAGCTCGCTTACTTATTTGTTGTGGTAAGACAGTTATACTCTTTTCTTAATAGTTTTGAAATGTACCATTGCATCATGCACGTTAGGTGAGGTCCCCCAAATATCCTCCCTCCTCCCAACCTCCATCCCCCCCTCTCCTCTCTCTTCTTTTCCATCCTACTTTCTGGACTATAGTTATGTTTTACCATTAGTATGAATGTGTAGGTGATTATATATTGATTTCATAGTAGTATTGAGTACAATGGATACTTTTTCTTTCATTCTTGAGACACTTTAGTAAGAAGAATATATTCCAGCTCCATCCAGGTAAACACATAGGATGTCAAGTCTCCATTCCTTTTTATGGCTGCATAGTATTCCATAGTGTACACATACCACAATTTGTTAATCCATTTGTGGGTTGATGGGCACTTGGGCTGTTTCCATGTCTTGGCAATTATGAATTGGGCTGCAGTAAACATTCTGGTACAAATGTATTAGTTGGAAAATGATTTTTGATCACCTGAGTATATACCTAGTATAGGAATTGCAGGATCGAATGGTAGCTCTACATTTAGTTCCTTGAGTATTCTCCAAACTTCTTTCCAAAAAGATCATATTAGCTTGCATTCCCACCAGCAGTGAAGAAGTGTTCCCTTCTCACCACATCCATACCAACATCTGTAGTTTTGGGATTTTGTGATGTGGGCTAGTCTTACTAGAGTTAGATGATATCTCGAAGTAGTTTTGATTTGCATTTCTCTGATGAGTAAAGATGATGAACGTTTTTTCGTGTGTTTGTAGGCCACACACTTGTCTTCTTCAGAGAAGTTTCTGTTCAAGTCTCTTGCTCAAATAGAAATGGGGTTATTTGTTCTTTTCTTATTGATTAGTTTGAGCTATGTGTGGATTCTAGTTATCAGACCTTTGTCAGAAGCATAACCTGCAAAAATTTTCTCCCATTCTGAAGGTTGCCTGTTTGCTTTACTTACTGTGCTCTTGGCTGTGCAAAAGCTTTTTAGTTTTGATCAGATCCCAGTAATGTATTTTCAGTGTGGCTTCAATTGCCCAGGGGGTCCTTCTCATAAAATATTCTCCAGGCTGATTTCTTCAAGTGTTTTCCCTGTACTCTTTTCTAGTATTTTTATAGTTTCATGTTTTAAGTTTAAATCTTTTATCCAGTGAGAATCAAATTTTGTTAATGGTGAAAGATGGGGGTCCAGTTTCAGTCTTCTACAGGTCGCTAGCCAGTCCACCCAGCGCCATTTGTTAAATAGGGAGTCTTTCCTTGAATATGTTTGGTAGGCTTGTCAAAGATCAAATGATGATTAAGTAGCTGGGTTCATCTCTTGGTTCTCTATTCTGTTCCATAAATCTACCTCTCTGTTTTTGTGCCAGTACCATGCTGTTTTGATCACTATAGATTTATAGTATAGCCTAAAGTCTGGTAATGTGATGCCTCCTGATTCGTTTTCATTTCTGAGTAATGTATTAGCTATTCGAGGTTTTTTCTGATTCCATATAAAACGAAACACTACTTTTTCTAGCTCTTTAAAGTATAACAATGGTGCTTTAATAGAGATTACATTAAATCTGTAGATTGCTTGGGTAATATGGACATTTTAACAATGTTGATTCTTCTCAGCCATGAGCATGGTATGTTTTTCCATTTGTTAACATCTTCAGCTATTTCTTTTCTCAGAGTTTCATAATTCTCTTTATAGAGATCTTTCACATCCTTTGTTAGGTAAATTCCCAGATATTTCATCTTCTTTGGCACTACTGCAAAAGGAATAGAGTCCTTGACTATATTTTCAGCTTGACTATTGTTGGCATATATAAATGCTACTGATTTATGAGTATTAATTTTGTATCCTGAGACACTGCTGTATTCCTTGATCACTTCTAAGAGTTTTGTAATTGAGTCCCTGGGATTTTATCATCACTTGGGGAGAGGGTTCTAGGAGCTGGGCTTGTACCTATTGTTTTCCTTCTACTTTCTTGTTTCTGCCACTTGGTTCTGCCTAAGTGATGTGTACTTCACATAGTCCTCTTAATGTGGACCTCCTCTCATTTGGCTTCCATCCACTTCAGTGCAATATCTCTCCCTTTGGACATGAGCTTCTGGCAAAAGTTGCTTCTAGTCAGCCATCTCCCCACAATTCCTTGAATTGTGGGATCTTATGGTAGTTCTACTTTTAATTTTTTAAAGGAGGGTCCATACTGTTCTCCATGATGTCTATAACATATATTCCCATAAATAGTATGCAAATATTCACCTTTCTCGACATCTTCACCAACACTTTTTATCTTTTTTTTTTTTGACAATTGTCAAACAGTTGTGAGGTGATATCCCATTGTGGTTTTAGCTTGCATTTCCCTGATAATTAGTGATGTTGAGCATTTTTTCAAATACCTGCTGTCCATTTGTATGTCTTCTTTTGAGAAATGTCTATTCAGGTCCTTTGCTCATTTTTAATCAGGTTATTGGTTTTTCTTACTATTAAGTTGTTTGAGTTTCTCATATATTTTGGATATTAGCATCTTATCAGATATATGGCTTGAAAATATTTTCTCGTAATCTTTGGGTTGCTTCTTTGTTCTCTTATTTCCTTTGCCGAATAGAAGCTTTTTACTTCAGGGCAATACATGTACCATTCATCTATTGTTTTTGTTGCTTGTGTTTTTACGGTCCTATCCAAGAACATCTTTGCCCAGACCAAAATTGTGGAGCTTTTCCGGTATGCTTTCTTTTAGTAGTTTCACAATGTCAGGTCTTACATTTCAGTCTTTTTTTTTTTTTGGCTGAGGCTGGGCTTGAACCTGCCCCCTCCAGCACATGGGACCAGCATCCTACTCCTTTGAGCCACAGGCACTGCCCATAATGAAACATTTTTTCTCTCTCTTTTTATTTTTATTTTTTTGCAGTTTTTTTGGGGGGGAGGGCAGGGCTTGGTTTGAACCCACCACCTCTAGCTTATGGGGCCAGCACCCTACTCCTTTGAGCCACAGGCACTACCCCCATTTAAGTCTTTAATGCACTTTGAATTGATTTTTGCAAATGGGTGAGATAAGTCTAAAATCTTTTTCTGCCTATGGATATTCAGTTTTCTCAATTTATTGAAGAGACTATCCTTTCCCCTTTTTGTGTTCTTGGTACCTTAAAGGTATGGATTTATTTCTGGAGTCTCTATTCTGTTCGATTGTTTGATGTGTCTGTTTTTTTATGCCAGTACCATACTATTTTGATTACTGTAGCTTTGTAGTAGATTTTCAGATCTACTAAAAACGGTAGTATGATACCTCCAGCTTTGTTCTTTTTACTCGAGATTGTTTTGGCTATTAGGGATCTCTTTTGTTTCCATGTGAATTTTAGGATTGTTTTTCTATTTTTGTGAAAAATATAATTGGAATTTTGAAAGCGATTACATTGAATCCATAGATCACTTTGGGTAGTATCTACATTTTAATAATATTAATTCTCTAAATCAACAAACGTAGGATATCTTTCTGTTTATCTGTGTCTCCTTCAATTTCTTTCATCAATATCTTATAATTTTCAGGGTACAGATCTTTCCTTGATTAAATTTATTCCTAAGTAATTTATTTGTAGCTATTGTAAATGAGGTTTTCTTGATTTCTTTTTCAGGTAGTTCATTACTACTTGTAGAAACATTATTGATTTTTCTATGTTGATTCTGTATCCTGCACCCATACTAAATTGGTTTATTAATTCTCACAGTTTTTTGGTAGAGTCTTTAGGATTTTCTTTATAGAAGATCATGTCATCAAATAGGTCATGCAGACAATTTAACTTCTTACTTTTCAACTTTGATGCCTTTTATTTTTTTCTGTTACCTAATTGCTCTGCCTAGAATGTCCAGTACTAGGTAAAATAAAAGTGATGAGACTAGGCTTCCTGGTCTTCCTCTTGATCTCAGAGGAAAAGTTTCAATTTTTCACCATTAAACATGATGTTAGCTATGAATTTGTCAGATGTGAACTTTATTGTGTTGAAATACATTCCATCTATACCTAATTTATTGAGAGTTTTTATGATAAAGGATAAAATTTGAGATTTTTTGAGTGCCTTTTCTGAAATGATTATTATATTGATGATGATTATACTGATTATTATTATTATAGTTTTGTCCTTCATTTTGTTAATGTGTTATATCACAATTATTGATTTGCATATGTTGAGCCATCCTTGCATCCCTGTGATAAATCCCACTTAATCATGGTGAATGAACCTTTTAATGTGCTGCTGAATTATGTTTGCTACAATTTTTTATGACTCTGGCATTTATTTTGGGTTTTTTTATTGTTGTTGTTGCAGTTTTTGACCAGGGCTGGGTTTGAACCCGCCACCTCCAGTATATGGGGCTGGCGCCCTACTCCTTTGAGCCACAGGTGCCACCCTGCATTTATGTTCATCAGATACATTGACCTATAATTTTCCTTTCTTATAATTCTCTTGTCTGGCTTTGCTATCAGGGTAACGCTTGCTGAGGCCTTCTTTCTGAAATGTGGTGTTTTTTTTTTGGAGACAGAGTTTCACTATGTTGCCCTCAGTAGAGTGCCATGGCATCACAGCCCATAGCAACCTCAAACTCCTGGGCTTAAGTGATTCTCTTGCCTCGGCCTCCCAAGTAGCTGGGACTACAGGCGCCTGCTACAATGCCCAGCTATTTTTTGGTTGCAGTTGTAGTTGTTGTTTAGCAGACCTGAGCTAGGCTTGAATCCACCACCTTTGTTGTATGTGGCCAGTGCCCTACTCACTGAGCTACAGGCGTTGAGCCTGAAATATGCTTTCTAATAAGCATTTACTATGTGTAATTTTTATGTACCTTGTATTACTTAATAATTAATATAAGGCATGTAATTTATGTATCTTTCCAGATAAAATTTATGTACCTCACATTGTACTACTTCAAACAAAATGATCATTTCAAAATTATCAGGAGAAACACTTAAATTTCTCTTTTCTACAAAAGAAACCAAATTATTTGTTTCAACTGTTTACATAATTAATCAAGGTTATTATAACGCTGAACATTTTGTTTACAATGTATTATTTTTAAGTACCCGTGAAATTATTTTAATGGTACATGAGTGAAAATATTAGATAGCAGCATTTGAATATAAAAGTTACTTGTGTTCTCAAATTCTTTTTTATTACAATTTCTATTTTTTTTCTAGGAAAACAGGTAGATATCAGTGACCTAGAAAATGTTCTAACAGACATGAAAGTAGAAGTTACAGACAAGGAATATGCGGATTTGGTAAAAACTTTGCCACTTGATGGTAAGATTTTCTTCTAAAATGGTGCCAAATTGTTACCAGATTCTTTTTAAATCATTTTCCTCTAGAATTACTAGATTTTTGCTTTTTTTTTATTAAATGATAGTTGTGTGCATTAATGCAATCATGGGGTAAGTGTGGTGCTTTCATATACAGTTTGAAATATTTTCATCAAACTGGTTAACGTAGCCTTTATGTCATTCTGGATTACTTGATTTTTATTATGATAGCAACCATTTCACTTATTTGTGCCAATAAGACATGTGTATTGTCCTTGATTACACTAATATGACTGAGTATATATGGCAACTGCAAAATGAAAGAGTAAAGAATGTAAGGAAAGAGAAAAAAGTAAACCAATGGGATATGTGTTTCAAAATTTAAAGCCAATAATCGTTGCTTTGGTATAAGAGTAAACAATTTTGCCTCATTAAAGTCTTTCTCTAAACAATCTTTGTTACTAATTGAGAGATAATTAGGTTAATTTCAGAGAAAATTAAGAAGTTTATTTTTTGAAATCATGGAATTAGAGGAAGAGTTGTAGAATTTTTTTATCTTTTAGTCAAATATCCCTTATTGTTCTATCATATGAATGATGGTTTTTTTTTTCTTACAGCTGAAGGAAAGGTGCATAAAAAAAGGTTAAAGGATGGTATAAAGACTCTTAAAAGTGAGTACAAAGTATGAGAAAGCAGATAAATTTGAGATAGTCTCCTATTTTTCAGTTATACAGATTCATTTTTATTAAATTAAAAAACATGTATTTTTCCAATATTTGTGTATATGCTAGCTATTTTATGCCATAGTTACCTGAAAATTTATCCAGTAGCCTATAGAATCTGCTCTGTGTTGATATAAACAAAAGAGGTACTCAAGAATGAGATCCTACTTCTAGTTTCAGTGTTGACCCTATCTGTACCCTTGGCTGGATTTTATTGGACTTGTATCTTCATGATTAAAGTGATAACCATAACACATATGAATTAATAAGGATTTTTTTCATATCTTGGTATCTTTTTTTAAATGATACTTTGTCTCTCCTAAGGAGGAAAGATTAAAAAAAATAACCTGGATACATTTCTGAAAAATATGGGGATTGAGCTCTCACAAACAGAACTTGAAGATTTTTTACAAAACCTACCCACAGATGGTGAGTATTGTTGATAAAATATACTCTTTAAGACAGCTCAGGTTGAGATCCTCCGTATACCAATGGTAGTGATTATTTGCTATCAACAGGGCATTTTGAAATGCTTGCAGCATAATTTAGGTCTTAAATGAAAATATATCCTCTCCCTTTATTAATTCAAGTCCAGCAAATGTCTTCCACTATGAAAATTGGTGAGGGTGCTAACAGACCATTCTCAGGTCAAAGAATAAAGAAGAGAGGAAAATAAAACAAGAAAGATTTAAAATAAACATTAAACAAAATGTGAGAGAAAAGGTAAACTGCCTATGATGAGGAATGATTAAAACTGATTAATGATTATTTCTAGTACCGTGTTTCCCCGAAAATAAGACACTGTCTTATATCTATTTTTTCTCAAGAAGACAGACTAGGGCTTATTTTCAGGGAATGTCTTATTTTTATTAAGTATAATACAACAATCTACATTTATTCAAATATAGTTAAGTCATCTTCTTCTGGAACCTGACGGGGGAGCCGACTTTGTTGGTGGGGCTGGTGCTAGTGGTGCGTGAACTCCTTTCTCCTAGCCATTTGCTTGTGTGCAGTAGGATGCCTGAGACCACAGTTACCACACTTGCACATGCGCACCTGCACAAGTGCAAACAGCTTCTCCATAGAGAAAGGAGCTGTGGCAGGTAAAAGGTATTCCAGTCTTCCTTACAGCTCCGCACCTGAAATGCATGGCATGGCTGTGCAGATACGCTACATAGCCATGCCCATTACTAGGTCTTATTATCAGGGTAGGGCTTATATTTAACAAATGCATAGAAATCCTGCTAGGGCTTATTTTTTGGGTAGGTCTTATTTTCAGGGAAACATGGTATGTATGTCTCAACTATTCTGAAAAAGATTAACATGGGATAGAAAGAAACATATTAGGGATTTTTGACAAGATGTAACTAAGGATAACGAGCACAATACCATTACAATAGGCTGTTATGTGTAACATGAGATTACACTTTTAATGATATTAACAAAGTGGAATTTTTCCAGAAGAAAAAAATAAATTGCCAATATTGATTTAAGAAGATGTGAAAATATGGATAGATCAGTAACAATAGTGGAAAAATATGACTAATTACACCTATAAACTCTCCACCACAATCCATTATTCCAACAAAAGGTGACAGGCCCAGATAGTTTTAAGAGTAAGTTCCTTCCATTTTTCAAGGTACTGTTCATTTTAATACTCTCTAAACTGGTCTTAGGACTTAGCTTGAGATGACAAAAAAGGCAAAATCTGTCTAGTTTTCTTTTCCTCTAAATATCTAACAAAGTGAATAACACTAGCCAATGTAATCAGGCAAGAGAAGGAAATAAAGAGCATCCGAGTGGGAGCAGAGGAGGTCAAACTCTCACTATTTGCTGATGATATGATCTTATACTTAGAAAACCCCAAAGACTCAACCACAAGAGTCCTAGAAGTCATCAAAAAATAAAGGAATGTCACAGAATATAAAACCAATGTCCACAAATCAGTAGCCTTTGTATATGCCAATAGCAGCTGAGATGAGAAGTTAATCAAGGACAAAATTCCCTTCACAGTAGCTTCAAAAAAAATGAAATACCTAGGAATATACCTAACAAAAGAGGTGAAGAACCTCTACAAAGAAAATTATGAAACCCTTAGAAAAGAAATAGCAGAAGATATTAACAAATGGAAGAACATAACCATGCTCATGGCTGAGAAGAATCAACATTGTCGAAATGTGTGTACTACCCAAAGCCATCTATGGCTTAAATGCAGTCCCCATTAAAATACCATCATCATACTTTCAAGATTTGTAAAAACTAATTCTTTGTTATGGAACCAGAAGAAACCCTGTATACCAAGGCAATTCTAAGTAATAAAAACAAAGCCAGGGATATCACCCTATCAGACTTCTGGCTGTATTACAAGGCTATAGTGATCAAAATAGCATGGTATTGGCACAAAAATAGAGACATCGATATTTGTAACCAAATAGAAAACCATGAGATGAAACTAACTTCTTACAGCCACCTGATCTTTGATAAACCAAACAAGTGTATACACTAGGGAAAAAAATCCCTATTTAATAAGTAGTGCTGAGAGAACTGGATAACCACATATAAAAGACTGAAACTGGACCTGCACCTCTCACCACTTACAAAAATTGATTCAAGATGGATAAAAGATTTAAATCTAAGGCATGGAACAATAAAAACCCTCAAAGAACACTTGAAGAGACCTGACTAGAGAAAGATTTTATGAAAAAGACTTCCGTGGCAATTGCAACAACAAAAATAAACAAATGAGACTTACTTAAACTGAAAAGCTTCTGTACAGCTAAGGAAACAACAAGCAAAGCAAAAAGACAACCTTCAAAATGGGATAAGATATTTGCATATTATTAATAGAACAACAACTTGATAACTAGAATCTATAAAGAACTCAAATTAATCAAAAACCCCCAACAATCCCATATATCACTGGGCAAGAGAGATGAACAGTGGCATTGGAGAACCTACTTTGTAATTTTAATCTCCTTAAATTTTATTTGTAAATTTTTGTTGAGATATAATTCACATACCACAAAACTTATCCATATAAACTGTGCAGTTCAATGGTTTTTAGTATATTTGCAAAGTTATGCAGCCGTGACCACAATTTTAGAAGATTATTAACACCTCAAAAGAAATCCCTTACTCATTAGCATTGTCTCCCTGTTCACTTATTCTCTTCAGTCCCTAGAAACCATTAATTTCTTTCCATCTCTATAAATTTATCTATTCTGGAGATTTCACATAAATGTAATCATATAATATGTAGCCTTTAGTGATTGCTTCTTTTTTTTTTGCAGTTTTTGGCCACAGCTAGGTTTGAACCCACCACCTCTGGCATATGGGGCTGGCGCCCTACTCCTTTGAGCCACAGGCACCACCCTAGTGATTGCTTCTTTTACTTAGCATAATGCTTTAAAGGCTTATCCATGACATCATAGTACTTTATTCATTAATATTCCATTATATGAATATGACACATTTTGTTTGTATATTTGGTAGTTATGAATGTTTGAGTTGTTTTCAAATTTTAGCTATTATGAATAATGCAATGAAATTTTATGTTCCTAGGAGTGGAATTTCTGGGTTATACGTAACTCTGATAACATTTTAGGGAACTGACAGACCATTTTACAAAGCAATGCCCCATTTTACATTCCCATCAGCAACATACAAGGGTTCCAATTTCTCTACATCTTTGCCCACACTTGTTACTATCCGTCTTATTTATTAACAGTCATGCTAGTTATGTGAAGAAGTGGTATTTCATTGTCGTTCAATTTAATTTGCATTTAGAGTGACTAATAATGTTAAGATCTTTTCATGTGATTATTGGCTATTTGTATATCTTTTTTAGAGAAATGTCTGTTCAAACCCTTTGTCCATTTTTTAATTGGGTTATCTTTTTATTTAATTGTGAGTGCACGAGGGCTGTGGTGTCACAGCTTACAGCAACCTCCAGCTCTTTGACTTTGGCAATTCTTTTGCCTCAGTCTCCCAGGTAGCTGAGGCAGGGTTCAAACCTGCCACCCTTGATTTATGGGGCTGGCACCCTACTCACTGAGCCACAGGCACCACCCTGTAAGTGCTCTTTATGTATTCTAGCTACAAGTCTTTTATCACATGTATGATTTATGATTTACAAATGTTTTTCCCATTCTGTGAGTTTTCTTACTTTTTTTTCGTTTGTTTGAGACAGAGTCTCACGGTGTTACCCTCAGTAGAGTGCTATGGTGTCATAGCTCACAGCAACCTCTAAACTCTTGGGCTCTAGAGATTCTTTTTCCTCAGCCTCCCAAGTAGCTGGGACTAAAGGCCACAATCCCTGGCTATTTTTAGAGACAGATGTTGCTCTTGCTAAGGCTGATTGCCAACCTTTGAGCTCAGAGCAATCCACCCACCTTGTCCTCCCAGAGTGCTAGGATTACAGGCATAAGCCGCTATGGCTGGCCTTATTCTTACTTTCCTCATGAGGTCTTTTGAAGCACTAAACTTTTTAATTTTTATAAAGGCTAATTTATTTCATTCTGATTTTGTCACCTGCACTTTTATTATCATACCTAAAAATATTTTGCCTAACCGAATGTGAAAAAGATTTATTCCTATATTTTTTCCAAGGACTTCATAGTTTTAGTTTGTACCTTTAGGTCTAGGATATATTTTGAGTTAATTTTTGTATCTGGTATGAGGAAGGTGTCCATCTTCATTCTTTTGCTTGTGAATATTAAGTTGTCTCAGAACCATTTGTTGAAAAAAAATTTTTATAATGAATTGTGATAACACCATTGTCAAAAATCAATTGACATTAGGGCGGTGCCTGTGGCTCAAAGGAGTAGGGCACCGACCCCATATGCCAGAGATGGTGGGTTCAAACTCAGCCCTGGCCAAAAACTGCAAAAAAAAAAAAAATCAATTGACATTAAATGTAAGGATTTACTTAGGGACTTTCAATTTATTTCTTTTTGATTACTGTAGCTTTGTAATAAGTTTTAAAATTGGGAAGTGCAAGTTCTTCAACTTTTATCTTTTTCAAGATTGTTTGACAATTCAGGATATGTTGCATTTCCATGTGAATTTCAAGATCAGCTCAGCAAAAATGTAGCTGGGATGTTGATAGGAATTGTCTTGATTTTCTAGATCAATTTGGTAGGGAAGGAGATTATCATCTTAACAATATTAAGTGTTCTGATCCATGATTATAGGATCTCTTTCCATTTATTTAGGTCTTTTTTTGATTGATTGTTTTCATAGAAAAAGAGTCTTGTTATGTTGCCCAATCTGGTCTCAAACTTCTTGCCTCAAGCAATCTTTCTTCAGTCTTTCAAAGAGCTGAAATTATAGATGTGAGCCATCACATCTGGCCTATTTAGGTCTTATTTGATTTCTTTCAACAATTCTTTTTGTAGTTTTTTGAACAAGAATTTCATACTTCTTTTGTTAAATTTATCCCTGGATTTAGTCTTTTCGATGCTATTGTTAATAGAATGATTTTTAAAATTATTTTTTGATTGCTTATTGTCATTCCTTTTAAATTTATTGAGATTTGGCCTTATTATCACGTATCTGGTCATTTTCTATAACTATCCCCTATTTGCTATCAAAAAATAAGTATTCTGGGCGGCGCCTGTGGCTCAGTGAGTAGGGCGCCAGACCCATATACCGAGGGTGGCTGGTTCAAACCCAGCCCTGCCAAACTGCAAAATAAATAAATAAATAAATAAATAAGTATTCTGGCTTGGCACCTGTGGCTCAAGTGGCTAAGGCGCCAGCCACATACACCTAAGGTGGCAGGTTCAAATCCAGCCCAGGCCCGCCAAGCAACGATGGCTGCAACCAAAAAATAGCCGGGCGTTGTGGTAGGCACCTGTGGTCCCAGCTACTTGGGAGGTGGAGGCAGGAAACTCACTTGAGCCCAGGAGTCGAAGGTTGTTGTGAGCTGTGATGCCATGGCACTCTAGCCAGGGGGACAGCTTGAGGCTCTGTCTCAAAAAAAAAAAAAAAAAAGTATTCTAAAACTATTGGGTACAGAGTTATCTGTATGTCCATTAAATCAAGTTCATTAAATTTGTTGTTCAAAATTCTTGTAATGCTTTTCCTCTATTTGTTCTATTAACTACAGGCAAATATATATTAAATTCTCCCACTATGATTTTGAAATTTTTCTATTTCTCATTATAATTTTGCCAATTTATTTATGTTATAGTTGTTTTGAGACCATGTGTAGCTGTATCCAAGTTAAGAATTGTCGTATCTTCCTGATGAATTAAATTTCTTTTTATTATCTCTACAAATGCTTTTTTCCTTAAAGTTTATTTTATTTGAAGTTATTGTAATTATACTATTTTACCTTGCTTAGTGTTTATGTGGTATATATCATCCTTTTACTTTCAATCTCTCTGCATCCTTATATTTCAGGTACTTTAAATTCCTAAGTTTTAGAGGCATTGATTACTCCTTTATTAAATTTTACCTAACATTTAGATAAGAAATAATACCCATGTTACTCAACTGTTCAAAGAACAGAGGATGTAATACTTCCAAATTTGATTTTATGAAATTAGCCTAATATTCATACCAAAATTTGGTAAAGAGAGCACAAATAAGGAAAATCACATATTAGTCTCTCTCATTAACAAATATGCAAAAATCCTACAAATATTATCAATCTGAATCTATCATTTACATTATTATATTATTAGTAGTAATTATAAAATTACTGGCATGTTTATGTTTAAATCTACATTTACTCAGTGCCTCTGTAATACCACCTGATCACTATTCTGTTTCTTTCCATTCTTGTCTTTCTTTGGGGTTGATTGCTTTTTATTATTTTTCTCTGTTACACTAGAAGTTTTGATAGTTACCCTAGAAATTATGGCATGCATTCTTCACTTCCCATGATTCAATGTTATGTTGGGTTTTTATATCTCATTCAAGATAGTACAAGGTTCTTAGAATATTTTAGTTCCGTTTTATCCCCTTCCCAACTTCCTGTTTTTGTTTTATATATTCATTGTTCCTCTGGAATTACTCATATGTTATTAGTTATTGTCTGCTCATTTTTTCCTATAGTCCTAGACTCAAAGGGTCCACAGAGTGTTGAGCAAGATAAAAATTTTTCAACCTATGCCTAAGCATTGTAAAATTTCACATCATCATGGACAAAGAGAAATTTATAAAGAGTTAACAGGAGGAAAACAACAGGCTGTGGCTTGGCACCTGTAGCCCCACACCTGCCAAACAACAACGACAATTACAACAACAACAACAAACAAATAGCCACAAGCATTGTGGTGGGTCCCTGTAGTCCCAGCTACTTGGGAGGCTAAGGCAACAGAATCACTTAAGCCCAATAGTTTGAGGTTGCTGTGAGCTGTGACACCATTGCACTCTACCCAGGGCCACATAGTGAGACTGTGTCTCAAAAAAACAAAAGAAAGAAAAAAATAGGCTATACAACAAAACAAAAGAGTCTGATTTATATTAGCAACTTAGATTCAGGAGGAAATTGGAAAATATTATCTTCAACATACTAAATCAAAATAGTGTTGAACATCTAACATTCAAGGATACGAGTAAAATAGACAGTGTCAGATATACAAGAACACAAAAGTTCAATAGCCATTAACTTTTTCTAAACAAATAACTAAAAGATGTATTCCAATGAAAAGAAAAATGAATACAGGAGGAAGTAGTGAGATGATGAATGGAAGGAAGAATTCTAATATATAAGTAATTATTGAAAATATGAAAATGTAATGTTCTAGAACAAAAATTCAAGATGATGTCAACTTTCTAGTTGGGGCAATTATCTCAGAAAAGCCAAAAGAATAGTCTCATTGTTGTTCTGTGACTGCTCTGTGTCTTACAGCTGATGAGACCATTGACCTGAAAAATGTGATACCAAAAATGAAAGATTATACAGGTGAGTGTCTGAAATTCTGAAACCTGATGCTTTACAACAAATTATATTTATATTCTATTTTCACAATAATCTATCATTGATATTAATGTTGCTATTTCACCCAGTTATTGTAAAATTTTTCTATGTGATAAGATCCATTAAATCTTGGCTAATCTGTGTGTTTTAAAATAAACCACAAGACTCAGTTTTGATAACAAGTCCAATATACTGAGAAGATTATTTTTCACTTATTTATGTTTTTTTTGATGAATGTAAGCTAAATTTCAGATAAGCACATTAGTAAATAAGATAAAGTTTTGGAGAGCTCAAGATATATGTGTTTTTTGTGAACTATCAATTATATAAGTCAGTATACTTGCCAGAATTATTTCTATTGGCAGTTCATTATCCAATTTGTTAACTAGATTTCATTCTGCACATTGTTCCCCAAATTAAGAGAACTTTCATTATAGTATAGTATTTTTATAGGAACAGGTTCGTTTTGATGTCTGTTAACAAACCATGTTTGCATGTCCCATTCAGCCTTTGCACTTTAACTCCTAATTAAGAGTAATGCCATATAAACTATTATAAATATAAGAAAACATCATAGCTTATATATGTTAATAAGAACCTCTTTTAAATTATTATTTTTAATTTATTTCTAAAATGTTCACTTATAAACACTATCTTTTTAAAGGAGAAAAGATTGATGCCAGTGATCTGAAAAATGTTCTTGGAAAGATGGGGATAGAAGTCAATGAGAAAGAACGTGGGGAATTTCTAAAATCACTACCAACTGATGGTGAGCTGCCTGTGTTTTAGTTACTATGACCTCTAGAGAGTTCCATTTTATGGTTCTTCTTTTGAAATTTATATTTTAAAGTGATACATGTTCAGATATGATGTCTACTCATTATCCAGCTCTTGTTTCTGTATGAACAGTCTTTCTACTCTGGGCAAATGCTGCTGCATAATTCAACCCCTCAAAAGAATCCTCTTTCATAAAATCATTGTTGAGGAGGAAAGATGTTACTGATGATTTTGCAAGGAAACCAGGGATTTATATCTGATATCTCTCAGTAAACATTGCAAAAGTCCTCATGAGAAATTCTCGTCTTCTCCCAGAGTCATTTTTCCTTATATTGTTGCCAGGGATTCATTTTTCCTATCTTTATCCCTCAAAGAGCTGAACACTGAAAACATTTCCCTCCTGTTCTCAATTTATAGGAGGATGACAATTTTCCCTCCCCTCTCTCTTATCAATGTTGATTCTTTTTCCCTTTAAACACAGAGGCTCAACATCTTCCCAAAATGAGTTTAAGCCTACAAGGTATTCTGATACAAGTTGCTAGTAAATTAAATTTTTCCATATTGTGATACCAATTTGGAAGCTAGCAAAACCTTCAAATATGAATTTTGCCAGCAAATCCCTCCTGATATCCATTAGACCACTGACATGTCAAACTTTAGGAGTAAAAGGAAATAAAAGAAACAGAATGAAACTGTGATAGAAATAAGGGAGGAGATAAATCAAAAAATAAAACAGAAAAAGATGGTACACGTATGTGAGTTTCAGTTCTATAGTATATAAACAAACAGTTGTCTTGGGTGTAAAAGAGTAAGTAGATCCATTAATAATAACATCTAGCATTTATTAAGTCCTAATGAGATCAGGTATTATCCTCACCACATGCAATGAAGACACTTCCCTTTTGCAGTGAAGGAAACAGAGGTGGGGAAAGAGCAAGTAATTTGCTTAAGGCCACAAAGCTAGTCAGTAGCAGAGCAAGAATTTAACCCCAGGCTTTTGACCTCTACACCACACTACCACTCCATACCATAATGTGAGCTTTGTTTGTTGCCTAATTTCCTCATGATTTGAAAGTGAAATAAGATCAATTTATATGGTCAGTTATACATACAAAGTCTGACCCTTACATTCTCTTTTTGAGTCCTTTTCTGTCCTAAACTGTGCCTTTTCTTACAGGTAACAATAAACTGTTTTTGAATAGATTGCTAAGAGGTTTGAAGTCTTTCAAAGGTGAGTAATAAAGGTGATGAAAAAGTATAAGATTGAGGTTCTCAATTTTTGCATTTGTCTTTTTTCCTAGTTATTAAGGCATGATTCCTCTGCCACCTCTTCTATGTATTGATTATATTGATCTTATAGTCTTTGTGTGTATGATATATAAGCTTGATCCAGGACAGAGATAGGTCTAATTAGAGTTTTGGCCTTCACTGTGCTGAAAATAGCCATTATCATGCTCGACTGTGAACTGTTAGTTTTATTTTGTTCAATAAAATGTGATACATGGCCATTAAATATATAAATTTTTTAAAACCATGCATAGTCTATACAATTATAAACAGTCAATATTTTGAAGTCCTATATAGTAAAAATGTTCAAACTTTCTTTTAGTCAAAATTACTCTGAATTCCTATTGGAAGATCACATTAAAGATATCATATACTAGTCTTGATAAGTCCAACATAGTCACTTTTTCCTCCAATGAGAGAATAGATGTTCTCCCACAGCTGAACTATAAGATAAAGTAGTTGGCTTGAATAAGAGCCATGATATACAAAAATATATCTAATACTAGAATCACATTGAGTTCAGATCCTCACAGTATGACAGGTATGGGGGAAATCAGTCCATCATGGAGTAATAAATTGATGATGTCTGTTTGCGGCTCCCTATAATTATATGCTTGCTGTCTTCGGAATGGCAGAGAGAATCCCATGCATTATCTACTTTGTTCATTTTATGTTAATTTTTACTGGGCATAATGATTTTAATTCATATAAGTTAAATGATCATATCACTCTACCCTGTTAAAAAAAGCATTTTTTCTGTGGCAGCCATCTTTTGTAATGGCAACTATGTAATTACACAGTAATTTTCTTTGGAATGAAAATACATTGGTTTACTTCACAATACCCTGCTGTTAGATATTTAAATTTGGGGAAGTTCTCTTTTTTTTCTTACTTATGATAAGAAAGACTATAATGAACACTTGCCCTCTCCCTTGGCTTTTTCTGTATTCCCAAAAGTAGAATTATTGGGCTGAGAGTTATGCGCATTTTAAAGGATCATGATAGTTATTGCCAACCCACTTTCTAATTAGGTAAGTCTAATTAACTATCACCAGCAGTCAGGCCTACTGAAATTTAATTTAACTCATCAGCACAAGACATATTTTGTCTGCATTGGATTTTTCTCATCTGTCTCTTTCTAAGGAGGAAAGGTCAATATCGGTAACCTGAACACAGTTCTGAGAAATATGGGAATCAAGCTCAAAAATAAGGAGCTTAAAAGTGTGATACAAAATCAACCTATTAATGGTGAGTGCTGTAAATAACTATTTTGCCTTTTAGGGGAGAACTTAGAATCTTGGAATCATGTATAAGAATTTCTAAAACTAGATTGAGTTGAGGCATTTAAGACTTTTTAAGAATTATGGAGCAGAACTTGGTGTGAAAATAAGAATAAATTCTACCTTTTGTTTATTTTATTCATCTCAAGTTCTCATCTTGCTCAACTATGGGCAATGCTAAGAGGACATTTACAACTGTTATCATGCCAGAGAATAGTAGGGAGAAACAAACATGGGGTTTGGAGGAATGAATGAATAATAAAGAGGGTCAGAATGATTGGGAGAAAAATATCCATAATCGAGAATATTAGAATATCATTAATATGTCCTCAAGTATCTAATAACCACATGTCACACCATTTTGAGATTAATATAGAAATTGAAAACATTAGAGAAAAGCATGTTGGAAATATGTATCTGGAAGATGGGAAGCCCGTAGCTCAGTATCTGTGATAAGAATAAAGTTCACCCTCCCCACAACAAAAATGGTAAATGGTATCCTTTACCATGTTTATTGGAAGGTATCTGAAATCTCAAGAACTGAAGACATAGCACATTTCTTATGGTCAAACCTTTTGTTTAAGGGATATGAGCTGAACACCATGGTCCTTCTTACTATTAACGAAGACTCAAGCATTCAAATCAGGAAATATAAATTTAGAGTCAACACAAATAATTTATTAAAATACATAGTCTTTTGTTGGGATTTAGTTTACAATTTTTCTAAGTTCTGTGTCATTGTCCAAAATTTTTTATGCTTTATATTGCAGCTAATGGGAATGCTTCTCTGGAAAAGGTGATAGATGATGTGGAAGCAGTTAGAGGCAAGTTAAAAGTTATTGTAAACATTAAAATCCTAATTCCTTAATGATATTTTTCCATCTTTTCAGTTAATATATATGTTTATGAACATAGTATTAATGTCCATGAATTCAATAATCAAGAGAATAACTAAAATATTTCATTGTATCAACTCAAGATTACTCTACTATTCCATTACTCTCCCTCTTCACTCCTTGAGATAACACTATCCTGAATTTTATTGTTTATTCTCCTTTTACAAAATAGTAGTTTTATTGCCTATGTGACTACTACATAGTCTTTCATTTTGTTTGGTTTGACTGTATTAAAATGCTATAAACAATGTATAGTTTTTTGTAGGTTGCTTTAAGATAATTATGTCACTTGAGATTTTATAGTTTATTGTCTAAGTTTATTCTTTTTCACTGCTATATGCTTATGTATAAGCATTCTCTCATTCAAATGTGCCATAATTTATTCATCTACTTGCCTGTATATATATATATTATATATATATTTACATTATTCCAGTTTTTAATATTCTTTTACATATAATTATTATAATTTTATTAGAAACAGTCCTTATTCACATTTGTAAGAGTTCTACTACTAAAATTGAAGACTGAGGTGTAGGTAAGAATGGAATATCTTGATCATAGTGTATATGAATATTCAACTTATGAAATTAATTCCAACTTATACCAAAACTAATTGAAGACAGGGGTGTAGGCAAGAATGGAATATCTTCATCATAGTGTATATGAATATTCAACTTATAAGATTAATGCCAATTTATACCAAAACTAGTTATACTATTAATCACCCCACGAGCAAGCAAACTACAGGAATTACTGTTGAGCCACACCCTTGCTTATATGAGTTACTATCAAGTTTGCTTGCTAGTCTGGTGGATACAAAAGTATATCTCATTGAGACTTAAATTTACATTTCCTTGATTACTACAGAAGTTGAATATCTTTTTATATATTTATTGGCCATTTGTGTTTTATTGTCAATAAAATGCCAATTTATGCTTTTTGCCTATTTTCCTGTTAGGTTGTCTTTTTTTAAATAGTTCTTTATGTGTGTTACTAGATTTTAGTCCTTTGTGAATACATGTGTTGTGAATATCTTCTCCCAAAGTGTGTCTTACCTTTTCACTTTCTCTATGGTGCCTTTTGTTGAAAAGTTTATAATTTTAATGTACCACTCTTTTTTTTCAAGGTTAGCCTATTGGGGGACTTGTCTAATAAACTTTTCCTTGCCCCCATTGTCATGAATTTTCTGTCCATTATTTTCTTAAAGTTGAAAATACTTTCAGATTTAAGTTTTTTATTTCCCTGGAATTGATTCTTGTAAATGAGATTGGAGTTCTGATTTTGATCTTTTATTTATAGATAAACAGTTGTTTCAGCATTATTTATTGAACAGTCTTTCTTTTCCCCAGTGATTATAATATTCACTTTGTTATAAATCAATTCTTGAACATACTTGAGTGTGTTTCTTGGCTATCCATCCAATTGATAATTACTTCTGGCTTTATAATAAGTCTTTCCATCAGTTAGATCAAGAGGTCTTACTTTATTCATCTTTTAGGAGTGTCTTGTCATTCTTAGCCTTTGACTCTTCCCTATAAATTTTAGTATCACTTGTCAAATTCCTTTTTAAAAATCTCTGTGGGAATTTTAATGTTAGAATTGCATTGAATCTATAGATCAATGTGGTGAGAATGAACAGATTTATGAACCACGTAAATTCATTTTCCAAGCATATGGTATAGATCTCCATTTATTTAGTTTGTCTTAATGTCTTTTAATAAACATCTTCTTAGCTTCATTTCTAATAAGAATCCTTTTTTTTTTTAATTACCTTTTCTTTTTTTGGTTAATATATGGAAATGCAACTGATTTTCCTATGCTGATCTTTAATCTCACTACTTGCAAAACTCTCATTAATTCCAATAATCTGCCTGTAGGTGCTAATAAATTCATTTAAAAACATAAAGTCTGGTCAGGTGTGTTGGCTCACACCCCTAATCCTAGCACTTTGGGAGGTCAAGGCAGTAGGATCAATTGAAGCCAGGAGCTGAAGACCTTCCTGGACAACATAGAAAGACCCCAAGTCTCTACAAAAAAAGAAACATTATTAACTGGGCATGGTGGTACGTGCCTGCAGTATTAGCTACTCAGGAGGCTGAGGTGGAAAGATGACATGAGTCCAGGAATTTGAGGTTGCTGTGAGCTATAATCATACAACTGTACTCCAGCTTGGGTGATAGAGTGAGACCCTGTCTCTGAAAATATAAAATAAATAAAAATACATAAATTCTTATGTATCATATGTATACTTATAAGTTTTTTTGTTTAGTATGTGGATACATAAATTCTTTATGTAGATTCTTTATATAGATAGAATGTAGATAATTATATGTATCTTATATGTAGATATATATATATATATGTATCTTATATGTATCTTATATGTAGATAATTAACTACACATAGAAACTGTTTTGTGTCTTCCTTTTCAATTGTTTAATTTACATGCTTTTTTCTTGCCTTACTGCAATATCCTAGACCCCTGGTACACTGTCAAATACAATGTTAGTGGCCATTCTTGTCTCCTTCCTGATTTATTTATTTATTTATTTATTGAGACAGAGTCTCACATTGTCACTCTCAGTAGAGTGCTGTGACGTCATAGCTCACAGCAACCTCAAATTCTTGGGCTTAAGTGACCCTCTTGCTTCAGCCTCCCCTGTAGTTAGGACTACAGGCACCCACCACAATGCCCAGCTAGTTTTTCTATTTTTAGTACGTATGGGGTCTTGCTTTTGCTCAGGCTGGTCTCGAGTGCCTGAGATCAAGCAATCTACCTGCCTTAGCCTCCCAAAGTGCTAGGATTACAGATGTGAGCCACCACGCCCAGCTTGTTCCTGATTTTAACGGAAGTATTTTACATTTCATCTTTGAGAATGCTTGTTGAAGTCTCCAAAAGATATTTTTATTCTATTTTCTTCTGGCTAGAAGATGAGGGTAAGTTTTTGTCTGTTTTTTCCACTACTGAAACCCCTGATATGTGGACATAGCAGAGATTATTGTATTTGATCAATAGTGTTTGTTGAGCTGATTGTATGTTTTTCTTTAATCTTCAATGTGGAAAATGGAAAGCATAGATTTTTCTCATTTAAACCACTTTTGCATAAGAGTGTACTGAGATATACTGAATCTAGGTATGGTAATTATCTTTTTGTACAGATTTTTAAATCTATTTTCATGAATGAAATTGTTCTATAATTTTCATTTATATACCGTCTTCCTGGTTTGGGTATTAAGGTTATACAATATGTTAGTGAAATAGTCCCCACTTAATCTAGTTTCTGAAAGACTTTATGTAAGATTGGAATAATCTGTTTCTTAAAAGTTTGGTAGAACTTGCCTGAAAACCCATCTGAGTTTTGTGTTTCTTAGGTAGAAAGATTTTTTTTACTATTAATTCAATTTCTTAATGATAATAGGATCCTCTAGGAAGTTTTTTGTTTATTTTTCTTGAGTCAGTTTTGGTAAGTTATAGGGTTGTCTGGCTTGGTGCCTGTGGCTCAAGCGGCTAAGGCGCCAGCCACATACACCTAAGGTGGCGGGTTTGAATCCCCAGCCTGGGCCCGCCAAACAACAATGATGGCTGCGACTAAAAAATGGCCAAGCCTTGTGGCGGGCGCCTGTGGTCCCAGCTACTTGAGAGGCTGAGGCAGGAGACTCGCTTCAGCCCAGGAGTTGGAGATTGCTGTGAGCTGTGATGCCATGGCACTCTACCCAGGGGGATAGCTTGAGGCTCCGTCTCAAAAAAAAAAAAAAAAAAGTTATAGGTTTGTCATTTTGGTGTGAGTTTTCAAATGTATTCACAATTCTAGTATTCTCTTATTTTACTTTCTACTAGATATAACAAGGGCCCCTTTTTCCATTTGTAAAAATATTTATTTTTATCTTTTCCCCTAGCTTTTCCTTATATAACCATTATTTATCTTCTTCATTACTATTTTTTTAAAAAAACTAGTTTAACTTTCTTCATCTTATTTTATTACTACTGCATCATCATTTTCCTATTTATTTCTTTCTGTCCTTATATTAGTTCCATTTTCTACAACTTTTGGATTTGTTCTACTGTCCTTTATCTAATATTTTAAGTTGAATGCTTGGCTAATAAATTTACTGCTTTTGTTCCTTTCTAATATAATTATTTAAACCTCTTATGTTTTCTTCTAGATATTTTCTTTTAATTGAAAAATAACAATTGAATAGTGATAGGGTACAATGTGATGTTTTGATGTATGTGTAGATTGTGGAATGGTTAAATTGAGCTAATTAACATATTTAGCACCTCACCTACTTATTATTCTTTTGTGGTGAGACTATTTAAATCTATTCTTAGCAATATTGAAATATACATTTTTACTAACTGTGCTTTCCATGCTATACAATAGATCACTAAAACTTCCACCTTCTCTCTAACTGAAACTTGGTACCCTCTGACCAACATACCTCTTCCTCAGCCTCTAGTAATTGCCATTTTGTTCTTTGCTTACTTTTTATATTATACATATAGGTAAGATAATGCAGTGTTTGTTTTTATGTACCTTATTTCATTTACCATAATGTCCTCCAGACTTTCAATCCGTGTTGTCACCAATGACAAGATTTTTAAATGCTGTGCAGTATTCCATTGTACATAGATGCTATGTTTTCTTTATCCATTCATCATTGATGCACACTTTTTTGATTCCATATCTCAGCTATTGTAAATAATGCTGCAATGAACGAGGAAGTGTAGATATCTTTTCAACATATTGATTTCATTTCCTTTGGATGTATACCAAGAAGGCGGATTGCTAGATTATATGGTAGTTTTATTTTTAGTATTTTGAGGAACTTCCATATTATTTTCCATAGTGTTTACACTGATGTATGTTCCCACCAACAGTGTTCAAGTCTTCCCTGTTCTTTACATCCTTTACAGCACTTGTTATCTTTTGTCTTTATGATAATAGCCATTCTGATAGTTCAAAGTGATATTTAATTGTGGTTTTAATATGCATTTTCCTAATGATTAGAAATATTCAATATTTTTCATATACATATATCTGCTGGCCATTCATTTGTCTTCTTTTGAGAAATATCTTTTTGGATCCTTCGACCATTTTTATTTTTTATTTTAAATTAATATGAGGGTACAAATTTTTAGGTTATATTGTTCTCAATTCCAAGGTAAAGTTCAAGTTGTAGTTGAGCCCCTTCACCCAGGGAGCATGGTGAACACCCTCACATTGTGTACATTAGGTGAGATCCTGCCAATTGCCCTCCCTTTGCCCTCCACTTACCCTCCTCCTTCCCCCATGCCTCTCCTTCCTTTCCTTCCCACTGTTAGACTATATTTGTGTTTTTTCATTTGTGTAGATGAGCAATTATTTATATATTGGTTTCATATTAGTATTGAGTACATTGGATATTTTTTCCATTCTTGAGATACTTTACTAAGAATAATGTGTTTCGATTCCATCTAGGTAAAGGTAAAAATTGTAAAGTCTTCAACCTTTCTTATGGCTGTATAGTACTCCATGGTATACATATGCCACATTTGTTGATCATTCAAGTGATGATGGGAATTTAGGTTGTTTTCACAACTTGGCAATTATGAATTGAGCTGTAATAAACATTCTGGTGCAAATGTCTTTGTGGTAAAATTATTTTTGTTCTTCTGGATATATACCTAGCAATGCAATTACTGTATTAAATGGAAGGATGACTTTTAGTTCTTTGAAAATTCTCCATACTTCTTTCCAAAAAGGCTTTATCTATTTGCAATCCCACCAGCAGTGTAAAAGTGTTCCTTTCTTTCCACATCAATGCCAACATCTGCAGTTTTGTCTTTTCCCATGTTTAAATAAGGTTATTTGTTTTCTTGCTATTGAGCTGAGTTTCTTATATATTTGAGGTATATATTGAGGCTCCTTTTCAGATGTGTGGTTTGTGGATATTTTCTCCCAGTCTCCAAGTCTCCCAGTCTGTGAGTTGTCTCTTCACTCTGCTATTTCCTTTGCTGTGCAGAGGGTTTTAGTTTGTTGTAATCTCATTTGTCTATTTTAGCTTTTGTTGCCTGTGCTTTTTGTATCATCTCTGTGAAATCATTGCCCAGACCAAATTCATGAAACTTTTCCCGTATGTTTTCTTCTAGTAGTTTTACAGTTTTAGATCCTATATTTAAGCCCTTAATCCATTTTGAGTTGATTTTTGTAAATGGGTGAGATAAGGGTTTAATTTCTTTCTTAAGCATGTATATATCCAGTTTTCTTAGCACCATGTAGACATTAAAGAGACTGTCCTTTCCCAATATATACTCTTGGTACCTTTGTTGAAAATCAGTTGGCCATAAATCTATTAGAATAATTTTTTCTAGTTTCTCTTATGATTGGTATAGTATTGGTTATGCAATTATTTTTAATCCAACCAAAACTTAGAAGTATCCAAATTAGTGTCTACCCCCCCCCAAAAAAAAGAAAGGGAATTTTTAAAATTGAGCAGACTTTTGTGGACTCTCAGATGCTTTGGAGTATTTCTGGACTTTTTATCCTATCCCATTGGTTGTATGTCTGTTTTTATGCCAGTATCATGCTATATTGATTATGATAGCTTTATTATGTATTTTGAAATTAGGAAGCATGATATCTCCAGCAATCCTCTCACCTTAGCCTCACAAAGTGCTGGAATTACAGGAATGAACTATCATATCTGGCCAGACTTCCTTTTAATTTTTTTAAATTTCCTACAAATTATATACCCCCTCATAGTCTGCACCCACAATCACCATCCTTCCAGTATATAACTGAAAATGACATATAATATAATTTCATTTAATAGGCTTGAAAAAAGGCAAAACTAAACTATAGTGATGAAGCTTATCAACTTGGGTGATAAGTATATTTTAAAAAGCAAGAAATAAAAAAAAGAAATAAATAAATAATAATAAAAAAAAATAAAAAGCAAGAAATGATTGTCCAAAAAGTCAGGATAATGGTTACCTATTCAGAAAGGTTGTAGATAAGGTTTGGGAAAGAGCAGGGGAAAGACCCCCTAGAAGGCTACAATATTCTATTTCCTCTCCTGAATAGCAATTACAAGGGTATTATTACAAATGTTTGTGTCTAATTATTCAAAATACTCTTTGCATTATCTCAATGAAAATCATTTATCATTTCTTAGTAGCAAGTACTAAATCCTCTTAAACATTTGCCAATAATAATACACTTCAGATCTTTGCCACTGAAAAAGTCAGTATGTTTACCAGGGACAAACAAACTACTGCCCATCAGCCAAATCAAGCCCTTTTCCTGTTTTTATAAAGTTTTATTGAGACACAATTATGTTCTTTATTTATATATTATTAATGGCTGCTTTCGTGCCATAACAGGAAAGTAGCTGAAACAATGACTGTATAGCCTGCAGAGCCCAAAGTATTTACTGTCTGTCCAAAAGTTTACTGAATCCTGATCTAGATCACTGTAATAATTATTAAAGATTAAGATAATGACCAAATAATCTAATGATTTTAGGACAGTATTAGAGCACACTTAGATTAACTTTCATGGCATTCTAATTTCCTAGATAATTATCTAAATCGCTAATTTACTGAGAACTGTGCTTTCTCATCTGCAGTATGATAAAATTACTTCTTTCCCCAGAGTCAAGTGAACAAGTTCTAATTCTCTGCCTGGCCTTTACTCCACTAAGTAGGTCTTGTGCCTTTGTTTTTGACCTAGAAGTTGGAGATGGTGATATAAACATGAATAATTTTCTTTCAAATTTTTGAATACTTACATAGCTCTTAATATTGTCAACTCTACTTGTCCTTTCCATCTTTGAAGGAAAAAAAATCGATGTCAAAGATCTGAAAAATTATCTGAAAGGCATTGGGTTAAAATTCACACCCAAAGAATTCTTGGAATTGGTGAAAAAGTTGCAAGTTGATGGTAAGCATTTCAAATACTATTAGAGCTTTTGGGAAGGTTAGCCCGGTGCACTTAAAAACAATTTAAAAAGAAAAATGTACATATTGTTTATCCTAGTTGGAAAAAAAGAAGAAGAATGACTGTCTAAGAAATTTTAGCAGACCTTGTTCTTCCTTTGGAAAGTATAATTTAGTTCTTTGGGAGTCAACAACTCTTTCTTGAATTCTACCATTGGATGTAAAAAGTCCTATTATTATTTTTGGTTCCACCCTGACAACTAAAAGTTAAGTTGAAAGATGTAAGGGGAAAAACTGAGGGTGGAAGGAATAGGAGAGTATAAGGAAGAAGGAAAAGTCATAGAAGAAAAGTGAAAGAGTTTTCATATTCCGTTATGGTATTTACCACTAATTATTAAATAATTACTTGCATTTAGTTAGACACAACACTCTGAGAATTTCCTCATTCTATGGTTTCAATTTCATGGAGAGCAAAACTCAAAATTCTTAGGCAAATCATTTTAAAATATTTTTATGAATGATACCTTTGTACTGTTTTTCTAAGTCTCTGTATGACTTTATCAGTGCCATGAATTGTGCCTTTTTCTTACAGATGATGGATGTATATATGAAAGTAGATTACTAGATGTTCTGAAGTCTTTCAAAGGTAAGGAGCATGATGAGAAAGAAGATAAGTAAGATTCTTCTGTCTCACATTCGTATTGTTGTCCAGTTATTCTCTTGCAGGTCTTAACATTTCTCATATTAAGTAATTCTATATTTTATTCTCATATTTTCAAATATAGCTGAATTTCTAAATAGTCTTTCATTTTGCTGCTTAGTAAGTTTTGATTTTGCCAAATTTAGTTGAAAAGCACATTGGAATCTGGTTTCACATAGAAAATCTGAAGTAAAGAATTCCCGGTTATTCAAAGCATTTCATTTAGGCACTGCAACTAGGAAGAAGTTTTCAATTTGTCTCCACCATTGTAATTCATTGGAGAATGAATTTGTACTTTGTTAAGATTTTACAACCAAAATGTTACAATTCAGAGGCTGGTCATGGTGGCTCATGCCTGTAATCTTAACACTTTGGGAGGCTGAGGAGGGTGGATTGCTTGAGTTTAGGAGTTCAAGACCAGCCTGAGCAAGAGTGAGACCCTGTCTCTAAGCATGAGCCTGCCATTGTGGCAGGTACCTGTAGTCCTAGCTACTCAGGAGGCTGAGGCAAGAGGATCACTTAAGCCCAAGAGTTTGAGGTTGCTGTGAGCTATGACACCACGACATTCTACCAAGGGCAACAAAGTGAGACTGTCTCAAAAAAACAAAAAAGTTATAATTCTATTTCCATTTTGTCCACCTTTGTTCACTTGAACATTTTGGGTCACTGACATTTTTGCTAATAGCCATAGTGCATGGGGATTAATTGAAATTTTCTCAATTCAGGGAGTTTATTAAATTTCCTTTGAATTCTGAAGGTGGGAAGGTTGATGTCCATAACCTGGAAAACACTTTGGAAAACATGAACATAAAGCTCCCAGAAGAGGAAATTAAACATTTGTTACAAAACCTACCAACTGATGGTGAGCAGTATACATAGAATTAGGCCTCTTAGGAAACTTTGATTTATAGGCTTGTTCCTGAGAATTTCTGTAGCTAGATCTGTTTTGGTGCAAATATGACTTTTTAGACCTAAGAGGAGAATTCAGTGCTAACACAAGAGTACATTTTGATTTAGTGTATTTCCATTAATTGCAGGGTGGGTGTATGTGCCAGAGTGACTTATAGGTTGTAAGGCTTTACTTAAGATAGAGTAAAGAAGAACAGCTTTTTCATCACAGAGATTAATTACATAATTTTAGTATCTTTGAAGGGGGTTATGTCTCCAGGTATAACTTCCTGTGACATACTGACTTCCTGACCCCTTCTTTCTGTTTTTTGGCTATTGATTTTTTTATACATTGATTATACATTCTGAAACTTTACTGAATTCATTTATTAAATCCAAGAATTTTTTAGAGGAATTTTTAGAGTTTTCTAGTCATAAGATCATATTACCAGCAAACAGGGATAATTTAACTTCCTCTTTTCTAATTTGGATGCCTTTTATTTCTGTCTCTTGCCTGATTGCTTCCAGCACTATGTTGAATGGGAGTGGTGAAAAGGGCCATCCTTGTCCTATTCCAGTTCTTAGGAGAATTGTTTTCAACTTTATTTTTTTAAACTTTTTTCTTTCTTTTTTTTATTATTAAATCAAAAAGAGGTAGATCATGTATACATTAATACATTTAGGGGGTACAGTGTGCTGATTTCATATACAACATGGAATACTTTAACCCATTCAGTATAATGTTGGCTATGGTTTTGTCATATATTTTTTATTATTTGAGGCATGTTCCTTCTATGCCTAGTTTGTTGAGGGTTTTTATCATGAAGGAATGCTGAATTCTAACAAATACTTTGTCTACATCTATTGAGATTATTATATTGCTTTTGTCCTTAATTCTGTTTATGCATTGAATCACATTTATTGATTTAACACATGTTGATCAATTCTTGCATCCCTGGAATAAAGCACACTTGGTCATAGTGTATTATCTTTGCGATGTACTGTTGGATTTAGTTTCTACTATTTTTTTGTGAGAATTTTCATATCTGTGCTCATAAGCAGTATTGTTCTGCACTTTTTTTGTCATGTCCTTGTCTGGCTTTAACCTCAGGGTGATACTAGCTTTATAGAATCAGTTAGGGAAGATTCCCTCCTCCTCAATTTTTTGGGACAGTCTCAGGAGGACTGGTACTGGTTCTTGGTATGTTTGGTAGAATTCTGCATCTTATCCTGGACATTTCTTTGTTGGGAGAATTTATTACTAGTTCAGTCTCACTACTTTCATTGCCGAGAAAAGTACCTCTGATCATCATCAAAAATACTAATCTCTGGATTTTTCCATTTTCTTCCAGTGTTTTCTAACTTATTTTTGTATAACTACTCTTTCTGTTATTCTAGTTCTATAAATCTCCCAACATTTGATCAACCCAATCATTCACGTCTCCACTTCTCAATAACTGAACCTTAGGAAAGAAAATAATATAAATTTGCAAGTTAGTGCCTTTCCAAGTTCATTTCCTCCTAGGTAGTAGAAGTGTTGAAGGAATTTCTTTCTGTAGTAGGTTCTGGGTCTCAGAGATTCAAAGAATGAATCCATGTACCACACAGATGAGTGACAAGATAGGATTTATTAGATAGAAAGGAATACAGAAGGAATGAAAGGTACCAGAGCCTCTGGCAGAGTGGGGAGACCCAAGTGGGAAGTCCCCACTGGTCTTTTGTCTAGGGGGTTATGTACCCTCTATAAAGAGGGAGGTCTTCAGAATTACATTTGGCCAGGACTTGGCAGACAGAAGACACCTTTTCAATGTTGATTCGCAAATGAACGTATTAACAACTGAATCCAGTTTTTCTAGCTCTGGGCAAAAGTGGCAGGGAGTCCACTCCAGAAGAGGCCCAGCTTACATGAAGTACTGGCAAAACTGGAAAACTGCTTTTCTCCTGCCTTGCGTGTATCCAGAGATTGGTTTGGAGAAAAAAGAAAATTTGGCCCCACCTAGAAAATGGGGGTCTCTGTCCAGCCCTGAATGGGGAACCCTGTATCAGAAGGACATAAGAACATTTTAACTCCTTTTTCACCTTCTCCATATTAATGTTTCCTTATGTCTTTAATGCTATCTTGTTTTCAGCAAAAATATTCGTAGTAGCATTTTATAAAGCCAATGTTCATTGAGATTGATCCAAATATTTACATAGTCTCTGTTCTTCATTATTTCTTATGCCCAAACCTTTCCTTTGGGATCATTTTTTGTTCACCCAAAGTAATTTCTTTACTGAGGATGTGCTACTGACAAATATTTCTTTATTGCTTTTGGTCTAAGAATGTTTGTTTTACCCTGTTCTTGACAGATACTCTCTCTGAATCCAGAATTGTAAGTAGACAGTTACTTTCTTTCAGTATGTTCAAGATACAAGTCCACTATCTTTTACTGTCTAATATTGCTGATGAGAAATGATAAGAAGTCAGCTGTGAATCTATTCATTGGTCTTTAGAGAATAATAACCTTTTGCTGCTGTTGTTATTGTTGTTGCTGCTACTTTTAGCCATTTGTCTTTCTTTCTGGAGCTTCATTATGACATGGAAGATAAGAGTGAATTTCTTTTCATTGATCTTTCTTGGGATTCATGAGGCTTTTTGAGCCTGACAATTGAATCTTTCTTCTAGCCATCATTCTTCCAATATTGTCTTCATCTTATAGTTTTTTCTTCTGAAACTCAATTAAATGTATGTTAAACTTTTTTGCTCTATCCTCTATGACCCCTAACTTGTCTTGACTATTTCCTGTATTTTTTCCTCCTGTGCTATAGGAACCTTATGCAATGTATTGTTCTCTATGTACTAAGGGCCCCCCAGATGCAAACTAAATGTACAAAAAAAGGTGCTGTGGAAACTACCCTAAAGGAAAAATGAGATTGCATAAAAATGAACAGCATATCCTTTTTTGGTACGAAAATAGCAACAAGGTGCAGAGTTGCTAGTTTTCTTCTTGCCCTAAAAAAATACTGCATCTGTAACTATAGAAAAATACACTGATTTGAGAGCTACTTCTACCATTGTAACATGCTCCATTCCACAATTTAATTTTAAAATGTTTCATACTGTTCTGTGCAAAGACTTGTGCTAGCTGCTGAGTTAGGATATCCAGATGGAATACAGAATAAGTAGATTTATTCTTTTATTTAAAAGCACTCACAATCTTTGAGTATGTAATGACCATATGTACTAGGAAAAAAGTACAGCTGGGGAATGTTGATATGAGACAGCATTCAATAGGAAAATAGCTTAAGGTTCCAAACTGAAATGTGTTCATCTTCTTCCTAGGACCTGGCAATAGCTAGTGAGGAGACCAAGACTGAGAAGGGAGATTTTCCATAGTATATGGAGGTTGAGATCTTAAAAGAGAGGGCATAATACATAAGAAAATTACTAGTTAACATTTTTAAAGAGTAATTTCTCCTACTTCATCTCATCCATGTTTGTCATTCAAGTATAATTCGAAAGTAGTCAAGAAGATAAAATAATTCCTTTGCTCTATTTAAATATTTCTGAATCAGTACATATTGTATCTGTCTGAATTGTAGCTTTTTTTTTTTTTCCAGATTCTGGGAAAGTTGACCTTGATAATCTGCTAAAAGAAGCAAAGAAATTAACAGGTAGGATTTTGTGAATAGATATAAAACTAAAATGCAAATGCTTCAGCTTTACATACACATTTAAAATTATGTTTTCTTTTTCTATCACTGACTTATTGGCTTCTACTTTTTTTTTTTACTTTATTCATTTATTTATTTATTTTTGAGGCAGAGAGTCACTATGTTGCCAGAGGTAGAGTCCCCTGGCTTCACAGCTCATAGCAACATCAAACTCTTGGGCTCCAGCGATTCTCTTGCCTCAGCCTCCCAAGTAGCTGGGACTACAGGTGCCCACCACTTTTGTGTTGTAGTTGTCATTGTTCAACCCCACCAACCTTGGTGCATGTGGCTGGTGACATAACCACTGTGCTATGGGTGCCAAGCCAGCTTCTACTTTTTTAATGACTAAAGTTAGGTTCTAATGACATGAAGATTACAGTGGATGATTTATGTTTTATCAGAAATGTTGTAGTACTATATAACAAGTTCTATGTACTCTGAAACCAATTTTTATTTTGTAATTCATTTCACTATGATTAAATAGGCAACACAACTGTTCATTCATTAAAAATACTTACTTAGCACCTACTATAACCCAGTAAATGTTAAGGTAAAACTTTGACAGGAATACAAATAACATGGTCAGTGAAGATAATCATTCTCATAATTCAGGCAAAACAAAAGTAACACAGATATCACCTGATGGTAATATGATTTAGACTAGGTAATAGCTTATGCATACTGAGATCACTGAGCCTCCAGTGCATCCCTTTACTATGATTTGACTTCTCTGAAGTCATTAAGAGCATTATAAATACGGAATTTATCTAAATGTAAAGAAATGTCATCCATTTCCATTGCTATAGATAGTACTGTATAAGCTTAGACTCTTTTCATCATCTAAACTATATAGGTAATTCTCACCTGTCATCATTTCTGTCTTTTAACAGGAGGACAAATTGAAATCAAGAACATACATAAAGAACTGAAAGACATGGGACTAGAACTCACAAATAGGGAACTTTGGGACCTGCTGAAAACGTTGCCACTTACTGGTAGGTATTTATGAACTCTGGAGTAAGCTGACAATGTAAAGGGAAAGCCAGATTTATTCAGAGATTATAGAAAGTTACTCCACACACACAGCAGGGGCTACAGAAGAGAACCAGCTCCCTGGTTCCTGTTGCTCTTCTATTGAAGCAGTGGCTTCATTATAAGATAAAGGAAGGCAGGGATATTCATGGCAGGGGCAGTGTTTTCCTGGAGTCAAGGTAACACCCTCTATTTCTCCACTATCTTGATTCTAATATCTTGGAACCTGTCCTGCCTCCATCCTATTTTGATGAGGGTAATGTGAAACTTTTAGACTTCAGTTAGGTCAGTGGTTCTCAACCTTCCTAATGCCCTGATGTATTTCCATTGTTACAAAGGGGTCCCGACTCACAGATTGGGAACCGCTGAGGTAGGTAATGCTGCAGCAGTCCTTAAGGCAATGCCCAAAGCAGTACCTGCCAGTTTCCTGTCTCACTACTATGATAGATATTTCTGTACTAGTGTGGACTTCAATGTCTTGTCATAAAAATGGGCATATCTAATTTCCTATTAACAGACAAAAAGATTAACCTTTAGTTGTAAAAAAAAAATCATGCATTTGACATTTAAAGTTATAAAGTTATAGTTTTGACTGCAGACCAATTTGAAAATGAGCTTCAATTTTGAGTATTTGCTCTAACAAGAACACTCTTTTCTCTATTTAAAATAAAGTGTGAAACTATGACAATGCTTCTATCCTGAGATTAACTTAATGTATTGAGGAATATTTGGAGTGTTTTCTGTTTTTCAGTGACTAAGGTGTCAAACTAATAATTGAGTATAGATTAAGATTGAATGTGATGTGGATAATAACTGGAGTGCTAATTTGAATATTAGATAATGTTTCCACATCTATTCTTGTTTCTGTTTATGGACACATCTGGCCTACAGGGGGTGGCTTTTAGGTCACAGTACTGTGTGTGTTAGGTTCTCTATATGTATATTTAATGAGAAACATTCCTGTGTAAAAATATGTGCATACATTCATACAACCTATACATTATGAAGTAGCTTGGAAATTTGTAAAGCACGATGTATAATAGAAAATAATGTGAAGTTATTTTATTTCATTTATTTATTTATTTTTGAGACAGAGTCTCAAGATGTCACCCTCAGTAGAGTGTTGTGGCGTGACAGCTCACAACAACCTCCAACTCTTGGGCTTTAGCGATTCTCTTGCCTCAGCCTCCCATGAAGCTGGGACTATAGGTGCCCACCACAGTGCCTGGCTATCGTTTTGTTGTTATTGCAATTGTCATTGTTGTTTTAGCTGGCCCGGCCCGGGTTTGAACCCACCAGCTTCCATGTATTTGGCCGGCACCCTACCTACTGAGCTGAGGGTAGCACCCATAATGTGCAGTTATTAACTTCATGTTTCTTAAATGTAATATTTAGTTCATAGAAGGTCCTTTTTATTTTCCACGGCAAAGACTTTGATACTTGAAAAATAGAAACAATACTTGATGTAGTTTTTTTATTTAGGACATTATTTTATATAAATGATTGTATAATAACGAAACAATTTCTAAGAATAAAGTTAACAGTATTGAGAGGCTATAATATCTTCAGATCTGAATCCTACCATTCACAGTATCATTATCCTTAGAAAAATAAACTTAGAGCAGAGCAAGGAGAAAAAGAAGACTGAAATAGCTAGTGGTAGAGAGAAAGAAAAGAGAAAACTCAAGAGTAGGGAAGGAGATACACCTGTTTCAGTGTAGAAGAACACATAGACTGTTCACAGTAAAAATTCACTCTGTCTTATTTTTGGACTTAGGAAGATATGTGTGGTCATGGGAAATGTAGGAGTATAAATTAGGAAGTTAAATTTTTTAAAATCTGCATTTCAAAATTATGCTTTTCCTGATCTTTTTTGACCATCCATTTAATTTTTTCTCTGACTTTAAATGTGCCTTGTTTTACAGATGATGGAAAAGTATATAAAAATATATTGCTTGATAAAATAAGATCATTTCCTGGTAAGTGAGAATCCCAGGAAGAAGGCAAGTAAAACTAAGATCTAAGTCACTAAGATAAACTTCACTGTGACTTTTTAAAGTCCTTATCATTATATAATAATTATATATCTTATCATCCCATTAGTCTATTGGTCTTTTAGATGCAACTAGTATATAATAATTTATACTTCTCTGACACTGAAAAAGATTCAAATTCTGTTTGCTATCCAGAGCTCTACTTACTATCTACCCATAATTCATCAAGTTCTCATAAAAAAAATTATATATAATTTATAATATACAAAGAGGGTTTATAACTAATACCTAATTAAAATTGCATATTACCTATGTAACATAATTTTAATAACTATAATATACAATTTTTACAATATTTCTTTTCTTTTGTGACTTAGTGAGACTGTCTCCAAAATAAAGGGGAAAAAAAGTAAATACATCTTTCCAGCAAACTATAGAAAGTATCTCTTGAAATGAGATTGGCAGGATGTATTATATTTCTGGATTCCATAGTATATTTCTGTGTAATCCTGTATAGACTTTGTTTTTAATTGTCACTGGACTTGTTAATACTTGATTGCACTTGTAAAATTAACCAGCATTTTTCTCAGATGTCAGTTCCTATTTGTTTTATCACTTCCTCTTTTCTAAGACGCTAAGTGCAATGTCTCTAAACTGGATACCATCGTGGAAAACATCGCTTCTGAGCTGGAGGATGAGGGAATTGAGGACCTGAAGAACTACCTGTCAGTTACAGGTGAGCATATTATTGTATCTTCAGAAAAATTCTGAGATCTTCTAACAAAACATCCAAAGGTATTCATGTAGAAAAATCTCAGATTATAATGTTTAAATCAGAGATCAGTAATCTGTTAAACAGTGAGTCTCACCTGCAAGACTTAAACTCTGATGCCAATGAGGAAATTGACAGACCTAAGAACAGACAGAGAAATGAAACAAAAGAACATTTCAAAGGAAAACAAAGTCAGAGAAGAAATTTAAAATTCAGTCAGAAGAAATATAAAAAATAAAATAAAATAAAGTTCAGTCAGAAAATGCTCCCTTACATCACCATAAAGTTTAATGAGATTAATGGAAGAAAAATATTCTAACATGAAAGACAGTATGCTGGACCATCCCAGATTTAGGATAACTAATAAACCCTTAATAGAAAATGAGTGTTATGTGGAGACTTCAGAAGTATTCCTGTTTGCCTACACAGTTTACTTCATTCTATCCTAATATAAGCTTCGATACAGTAATAAACAATAGATTTATTTATAATTGAGAGGAATAAATGAGCTAACCAAGTCCCATTTTAAGATTAGATTCTAAAGTCAGTCTAGAAACTAAATAAATCAAGAAACTCCACTGTATTAAAATGTATATGTGTAATGCCAGGGCAAGTTCGAAAGAAGATATGAGTTAATAGTAATAAAAGAGAAGAGAAAAAAGGCATTTAACCCTTGACTATAGTTCCTTAATTGAGGCCAGAAGCCAACATAGGAGGGAGGGTAATTGGGAATCTAGGCAATATGGCCGGTATATTCTATGTATAGACTAGAATTCAACACCAATGACAAGAGGGGAAAACGTAACCTTGGATCAGGATTTCTTACATCTCCGGGGCTAATAGAGGAAGAGTGAATTGAGGAAAACGAAACTAGACTTTCAACCATCCACCAGATGTCACTCTTAAATCGATGTATTTTAAAACAATAAAATAATTTTTTAAAAAGAAGATAAATTTTAATATTAAAGATAGTATATAAATTAAAAAGATAGTAAATATACTTAATAAAGGTCAGAATATTCTTTTCTCTGGTTTGAATTATTTTAAGGTGTTTGCTGATGTCACAGTAATTAAGACAAAGTTGAACTGCTTCCTGAGGGACCACATCCTAGACTGAGACTGACCCAAGGAGAAAGTCATATTTACAGTCATACTTTAAGTCATAGTTTTCTGAATTTCATACCTGATAAGGAGGCAGATAAGGTGTTCATAGTTTTCTGAATTTCATACCTGATAAGGAGGCAGTAGAAGCTACTGCACTCAAATCTAGAGTAAACAGCTCTCCATTCATGGATCCTGTGCTCTGTAGATTGGTGACTGGCTGGTATAATTAAGTAATGTACTAGTATCAGCATACGTGTTACATGATGCCTTAACCAATAGCTAGCCAAACATTTTTAAAAAATAACATCTTTTCTGCTTAGACTACAATGATTCAATCAAATGGGAAAAGTCAAAGGTTATTTTTGCTCTTAGGGCCTTTTGGCTGCAGGGCAAAAGAATATTATCTCTGACCAATTTAAGCACAAAACAAAATTTTTGCAAGGCCATGGTACTCCATCAAAGAAACAGATGAAAAAGTAGGATTGGAAAGGGCAAAACCAACACAATATCAGAGAGCCCAGGGAGCAGAAACTAAGTAACTAACTAAGTTTTATCAGGTCAACAAAACTGAAATGAATCCCCATTATGTCATGCTTAACAAAATTTAAGTGTCAGGAGAGTCAGGCAAGCCTAATTTGAATCACATGCCCAGTGGCCAGCGTCTTGATTGCCAGCACCCAACAGGTTGCTCACAGAGGATGGAAGGTGATACTCTCCCCTCAAAAGAAAGCAGGAATAGATGCTTGTCAGCCAGTTGGGGATGGGGGAGCCTTTGTAATTGCATCATCCCTAACTCTTAGCTATGGAATAATATGGGACAAACAGTTTAATTTAAAGCTTGTTGCTTTGATCATATGAAAAATCAAGTTAGTTTTCAAAATCCTGTGAACAAGAAATAGAAAATGTATCCTTCTCTCTGGTAGCAATACAGTGACTTTCCTAAGTATTACAATGTATCGTGTGGGTCTGAGATTATGAATGACATATTGATTTAAAAGCCCATTTCGAAGCCAAGCACCATGGTTCATGCCTGTCATCCTCACATTTTGGGAGACTGAGCTGGGAGGTCTCTTGAGGTCAGGAGTTTGAGGCCAGCCTGGGAAACAGTGAGAGCCCTGTCTCTACAAATAATAGAAAAATTAGCTGGGCATGGTGGTACACACCTGTAGTCCCAGCTACTCATGAGCAGTTGGGCCTAGGAGTTTGAGGCTGCAGTGAGCTATGAACATAGCTTTGGCCAGTGCAGCAAAGTGATATGAAACCTTGTCTCAAAAACAGCAAAATAAAACAAAAAAAGCTAATTCTATGAGATTCTTACTGCATTATAAAAATGTATCTCACCTCTCCATTTTCTTGCAAATCCAAAGTATATAGATTCAGAATTTCATGACTAGCGTTGCCTTATTTACTATGTCTTATCACTGCAAATATTTGCTAACTTAAGTCAGTCTTACCCACTTAAACACATGTTCTGGAAGATTATTCACACAAAATAATATTATTTTAATTAACAAGAACTCAGAATTGAGTTCTAATGAACTGTTAATCCAGGAAACTAGCAAATTCTGTTTCTCTCATTCTCATGCTGCCACACCTCTGTTCATATAAACTAATCACCTGTATTGAAATAACCACAGATAATAATTATCAAGTATGTAATATAGTAACAAGTATAAGAAGCACTTGACATATTATCAGAGTCTACGGTGGCTCATGCCTATAATCCTAGCACTCTGGGAGGCCAAGGTGGGTAGATTGCTTGAGCTCAAGAGTTTGAGACCAGCCTAGGCAAGAGTGAGACCTGCGTCTCTACTAAAAATAGAAAAACTAGCCTGGTGTCATGGCAGGTGCTTGTAATCCCAGCTACTAGGGAGGTTGAGGCAAGAGGATCTCTTGAACCTAGTGGACTGAGATGGCTGTGAACTGTGATGAAGTCATGGCACTCTACCCAGGGCAACAGAGTGAGACTCTGTCTCAAAATAAAACAAATCAAAACAAAACAAAACTCTGCAAAGTAGATTATTATCTCAATTTCTCTGGTGTGGAAGTTCAGGTTCAGTAACAGAGGTTGATTGATTTAGTGAAGGCCGTATGGCTACTAAATGACACAGTAAAGATTTAAATTCAGGTTTATATAACTTCAAAAGTTTGTCTTTTCTGCCAAATAATAATTGCTTCACATAAGAGAGGTAAGCAGAGCCACATGGACTGTGATGGTAATAGCACCTTCAGAGAGCTGTGTGATGTAGCCCTAGAGATGAGGATTTTCAACCAACAAGTGTCAGAAAAGATTGGAAATTGTGGTGGCCCATAAATTGAAAGTATGAAGAAAGTGCTAAGTGCTGAATAAGGATTGCATGTAGAAGTAGCCAGCTACAATATTTTAAGTAGGTGGACACACTGGTATTGCAGAATATATTTCTTTTAAATCCTATAGTAGTAATAAAGTTGGGCAGCGCCTGTGGCTCAGTTAGTAGGGCACCAGCCCCATATACCCAGGGTGGCAGGTTCAAACCCAACCTTGGCCAAACTATAACAAAAAAATAGCTGGGCGTTGTGGAGGGAGCCTGTGGTCTCAGCTACTTGGGAGGCTGGGACAAGAGAATCACCTAAGCCCAGGAACTGGGGGTTGCTATGAGCTGTATAATGCCACGGCACTCTACTGAGGGCCATAAAGTGAGACTCTGTCTCTAAAAAAAAAAAAAAAAAAAAAACTTATAGTAGTAAAGTGGCCAAACATAGGTTACTCTGGGATTCTAAATTGGAACAGGCCAAGTATAAAGAAGTCAAATAATACTTTTAAAGCTTCCCAGCACCAGTCAGGTATGGTGGCACAGGCCTATAATCCCAGCACTTTGAGAAGTCAAGGCAGAAGGATTACTGGAGGCCAGAAGTTTGAAACTAGTCTGGGAAAAATAGTAAGATGCTGCCTCAACAAACAAAAAAAATTATTATGTATAGAATTTGGCATACTATGATTTCTTCTTCTGTGCTATATATTTATTGTATTTATAAGTTTATTCTTAAATTGCATACTCATCTGGGGATAAAAGTGACTACATCTGTAGAATAAATAAGAGGAAATTACTGAATTTTGGTATTTTATTCCATAATGTAAGGTCTTTATGCCATGTTTCCTGGGTCTGAATCATTATGGATGGGTTTCCTTTGTACCTTATCTTACAGATGGAAAGAATATTAAGCTGGGTACAATTATGGAAAATATAAAGTCATTTATAGGTGAGTGAAAGATTAAACAGAAAATTATTATAAATAGTAATATTCTAATACTTTTACTGATATGCTTTTAATATTCTATTCTAAATGTGCTAACACTGACTTGTTTCATCCTTTTAGTATATTAATGGTATCATTTATCCAATGATCCATTTTAGTTTTTAATTATATACTTTTTGAGAAAAACTATTTAATTATTAAGTCTTGGTAAAATACCCTGTATTCTCTGGATTCTTTTCCCAATAATGTATGTTGCTTTTCCATTGCTTAAACAGCCAAAAATCTTAAGTTATCACAAAAACTGGTGAGACAAAATATTGTCATAATTCTTTTTTAGGAATAATCCATTTTATCATATAGGCAAGTAAAAAGTAATATGAATGCTCTCCTCACAGAATTATTTATATAGTCAATCATACATAGTCATTCTAGACTTTTCTATAACCCCTATTTCAGAATATTTATTTGTTCTATAGTTATTAGAGCATTCAAGAAACATTTTTCTCTCTAGAATTATAAAACTGAGTTCTATTTCTGACATCCTCTTAGAATTGTCACTCTCCTTTTTGACTATTTAATTCTGCAGTTAAACTTAGATGACATTCATAGTTTAAAATCATTTGTTGCTGTTAACTTTTTCATCAGTCATTTCTGTCATTTCAAAGGAACCAAGATTAAGGCTGAAGAAATAGATGATGTCTTGAAAAACATAGGGGTAGAACTGACGCCTGAGGAACACTGGAATCTGCTAAAAACTCTACCAATTACTTGTGAGCATTCCTGAGGCAGCCTGGCCTTCAAATGAACTTGTATAGTTATGTGTATTGTTGGGGAAGGTGGAGAATCATTAGATATTTATTCTACATATGTTTATATTAGACATATTTACTGAGTACTTCTTAAGTGATGAGATTAAAGATAAAAGTCCTTGCTCTTATGGAGGTTATTATAGGAGGTGGGGCTTAGTTTATTAGGAATGAGCTTGAAAACTTCACAAATGAATAAAGATTTTTAAATTGAATAAAAGTTTTTAATTTAGGTTATTACTTTTGGAATTTCTGACAGTCCTAAAGCATAAAGAAAAAGAAGGGGAAAAAGAAAAGTCAGGTAATAACAGCTGGATAAAAAGGGTCAAGTCAGAGAAAGAAAAAGTTTCTGCATAGTAAGATGGATAAACCTGGAAATTTACTCCTTCACTTTCTTCAAGGAAGAGAAGGATGAGAAATTGGATAAATCAATAAGGCAAATAATGTAAGATTATTTTCTTTATGAAATAATAGTCTATATACTCTTGTTATGAATTGCTGTTTCTCTTTCTCTATATCAATTATGTCTTCTCTTACAGCTGATGGAAAGGTGTATCCCAAACTGTTACTAGATGGTTTAAAGACTTTCCAAGGTAAGTGGTTAAGTGTAATAAGAAGTCAAGTGAAACTGAAATCTATAAGCTTTGCATTTACCTTTGAAAAGTCTCTTTAATTAGTTAATGATAGCAATAGCCAGCTTCTAATGAGTGTAGTACCAGGCACTATTCTAAATATTTTATATCTGGCTCAGCGCCCATGCTTAATGGTTAGGGCACGGGCCCAGGGCTGCTAAAAAATGTCAACCACAACAAAAAAATAGCCGGATGTTATGGTGGGCACCTATAGTCCCAGCTACTCCGGAGGCTGAGGCAAAATAATCGCTTAAGCCAAGAGTTTGAGGTTACTGTGAGCTGTGACGTCAGAGCACTTTACCGAGAGCAACATAGTGTGACTCTGTTGTAAACATTCCAATTTGTACAAATAATCATCACATTGAATCATATAATGGCATAAATGTATTTATGATCTATGTACAAAAGACTTAATAATAAATAAATAAATAATAAATAAATATTACTTCTATTAACTTATTTAATTGTCACAGAAATATTATGAGGTGGGCATGTTTCTTACCACCATTTCACAGATGAGAGATGTTAATTTACTTGGCTATGGTCACACAGTTTAAAATTGGGATGAGTCAGGATTTGGACTCTCATTCATAAGCAGTTTATTAATCTTTATTAATTTAACAGTTTATTAATATTTTTCTCTCCCTTTATGATTTCTAACTTAAGTTCAGATAAACACTAAATTTATACAGAGAAATTTCTGTTAAAATGGCAGGTTTCAAACTAGCTGACACAATTCATGTCAGGCTGTTGCTTCTGACATTTCTCCACTACAAATAATAAATAAAGGATGAATAATAAAACTTATTCATTTTCTTTGCTTCAGGTGTCTTCTTAAAAATTTAGCTAGGTATCTTGTAATATTTGAAAGGAGGTGTTCTTTTCCTCATATCCCCCCCCCAATCACCTTCTGCCCTGGTTTTGTATTCTCTTTTTTTTTGCAGTTTTTGGCCGGGGCTGGGTTTGAACCCGCCACCTCCAGTATATGGGGCCGGCGCCCTACTCCTTTGAGCCACAGGCACCTCCTGGTTTTGTATTCTTGAATATCTACATTGTGACCTTGCTTTTCTCTCTCCCATTGGGATTTAGGGTATAGATATAGCCAGAATTTTTAAATTTTAAGCATAATGTCACATTTTTCTTATTTTTTCCCTTTCTTAAGGAGGGAGAGTCTCTGAAAATAAAATAGAAGCCGTTCTGAAAAACATGAACTATGAACTTGATGCAAAAGAAATGAGAGATCTACGGAACCATTTGAAAATTGATGGTATTTCATTTACCATTTACTACTTTCTTTCAGAAGGAAGCTTAATTCCTCTTGTAGAAGCTCTGAGAGTAGACTTATTCAATTTCATTTCAAAAGTAAGAAGTGTTTGTAGAGACTAAGTGTAGTGGCCCACCTCTTATCCTAGCACTTTTAGAGGCAAAGGTGGGAGGATTACTTGAGTCTAGAAATGCAAGACCAGCCTGGGCAACATAGCAAGACTCTCATCTCTACAAAAAAATTTAAAAATTAGCTGGACTTGATGGCATACACCTATAGTCCTATCTACTCAGGAGGCTAAAGCAGAAGGATCACATGAGTCTGAGAGTTGCAGTGAGCTGTGATCATGCAGCTGCACTTTAGTTTGGGCAACAGAGTGACATTGTCTCTAAATAAATAAATAAATAAGAAATGCTTATAGAATTATAATCCTCAATGAGAAAAGTATGATTTCTAATTATTAATGTCAATATTGTCAGAGAACCAGTAGGCCACTGGTAGATTTAGTTTTGGCTAAATGCCAAAGAAATAGACAAAACACAAAGAAATGCTTCAGAAGAAAATAATAGAAGTTATTGAAATAGATGTTGGAAAAGGTCAAAAATTGGCAAAACCAAGTAAGACCATAAAAGGAGTTTAGAATTGTTTGATAAGTAACATAAAAGTAGAGGGGATCACATTTTCGTTTAACAAATAAGAAATGAATGTCATGGCTCAGCACCCATAGCTCAGTGGGTAGGGTGCTAGCCACATGCACTGGGGCTGGTGCGTTTGAACCCTGCCTGGGCCTGCTAAACAACAATGACAACTACAACAACAACAAAAAAATAGCTGGGCATTGTGGAGGGCACCTGTAGTCCCAGCTACTTGGGAGGCTGAGGCAAGAGAATCACTTAAGCCCATGAGTTTGAGGTTACTGTGAGCTGTGTGAGGGCAACATAATGAAACTGTATCTCAAGAAGGAAGGAAGGAAGGAAGGAAGGAAGGAAGGAAGGAA
>NW_003852413.1:17360061-17365359 GCF_000181295.1 Otolemur garnettii | reverse complement strand
AAAAAAAAAAAAGAAATCTATTTAAATTGTAGGCTATCTGGCTTGTTCTCATTGTTTTTAGAGCATTAATAAAGATATTCTTTTGACCAGGCTAAAGAATAGAAACGTGTTCTATTTTTAACTGCTTCTTATAACACTCTGCAGCTAAATGAACTTCACACTGTCTTTGCTCTTATGCAATTACATCTCTCACAAGTTGAGATATTGCTGTTTTTTATGATTTTCTTAATTTAGAATCATTATATATGAAAATGTTTACTTATCAAATTATCTTTTTTAAGGGAAGAAGATTAATGCCAGTGACACACAACTTTATCTGGAAAACATAGGGATTGAATTAACAAGGGTAGAAAGCATACGCCTACTGGACATAGTGCCACTGGATGGTAAGCATTGCAGGCTTTGCAGTCAATTGCAGAGATCTGGGGCTTCTGAGTGGTATACATAAAATTCCAGAAGTATAACTATTTAAAGTCCTATTTACAATTAAGAAAAATTTAATTATGGGATGACCAATTCTGATCTACAACATACTGTTCTTTATATCTTAATTTGGGAAGAAATGCCCTCTTTGAGATACTGCCATTATGAATAAACAGTTTTAAATGTTGGTTTCAGCATCTAAGAACCTAAGCACCTAAGCACCTTAGTACCTAAGCACCTGAGGCTAAAGATCAGAAAATATGATAAACAGAAGAATTGTAGAAAGGGAAAAAGGTAAACCTAAGAAAAAAATAAAAGAAAAAATCTATGTTTCAACGTGTTAGAGTTCCACTAAATAATACACCAAATACCAGGAAATAATTAACTTTGCAATCTTTTTCTTTGCTTCCTTCTTTAGATTATAAATAAGATTAATTATTAAATTAATCTATCAATTTGTTACTAACAAACATTACTGTCTTTCTGAATTCCCACTTCTTATGAATTAAATTGACTGTTACCTTACAGATAAAGGACGGATATATAAAAATAGGTTGATGGATGTAGTGAAGTCTTATAGAGGTGAGTGAAAAGCAGACTGAGAAAGGTAAAACTGAGTTCTCCAAGATTTTGCATTTACTTTTCTGAAGCCTCTCTTATTTCTCAACAATTGGTTACTATTAATAATTGTGTTGCTATATCCTTCAGATTATGAGCTGGCATTGTTATTTGTACACAATCAGATTTGGAGGGTAATAGCCTACACTCTTGTGTCACTGTAGCAAATTTTGAATCTTATTTACTGGTAAGAAATCTTTGGATTGGTTATCTCTGATATAATTCATCACTCTTCCCTACTTTTCTCTGTCTTCTGGGTAAACTCATCCTAGAAATTTCTGTAACAGTATTTACTGGAACATTAATGGGGGAAAATTTTTCTGTTCCTAAGATTCAACTGATTCTTTTGTTCACTTCAACAAGCATTATGGTGCTGTTGCTTTTTACTTCCTATTTGTGTTGGTTGTGTTGAAAGCAAGCATTTTTCCTCTCTTTGGTACAAATTTCTTTTATACTTATTCCCTTCTTTCTTAAGGAGGAATGGTTAATGTTGATAAAATAGATGATGCTCTTGAAACCATGGGATTCCCACTTGAAGATGAAGAAATTGAGGAACTATGCGAACACCTGCCAGTTAATGGTAAGCATTTCAAATACATGATGCCCTGTAAGAGAATTTTGTTTCTCTATGGTAACATCTCAAATATATTTATGAATTTCATACAAAAACCTAGAAGTATATAGACTCAATCCTAAAGAATGGAGAATTATTGTCCCTTAATATTAACCTGAGATAAAAGATCAATAATTGCTTTGGTTACTACTGCCAGAGTTCCTGCACCAAAGAGTAACAAAATGAGATCATCATAGTCAATGTTGGGATCAAGTAGATAAAAAAGTTAAAAAAGAAAAGCAAGAACATTTGAAGGGAGAGAGGAGAAAATTATCAAAGAACTCAGGAGCAATAAACAGAAAGAAAGTAGAAAAAAGAAAGTGGTAGGAATTGTTAAATATTATCTGGACTATTGTAAAATATGTAAAATATATAAAATATATATCTGATAATTACATTTAATAAATTCATAGGTATTAAACAATAGATTTCATGGAAATCTACCACCCCCTCAAGATTGTGATCAAGTAGGTCTGGGGTGAAACCCATGAATCTTCATTTTACATAAGCAATCCCACTACAGTTAATTTTGTTCAAATAGTTAATCTTTACAATAAAGGAAAATATATATTGACATATTTATTTGAGATTAGTAGCTTTTTGCATAATCTTTAGCAACAGAATCTGGTCAGCACACTCTGTATAACTCTTAGCATCTTGAGTATCTTAACATCTTCAGCATCTTGAGATAATGCTACAGATTGACTAATGGTTTGCTAAGTATCCCCAAAGTGCTGATTCACCTAAACTAACCTATTAGTAATATGATAGGATCATGCTTGAAATCATAAGACTTTCTTCTTTCCAGGCCAGGTGTAGTGGCTCATGCCTAGAATCCTAGCACTCTGGGAGGCCAAGGAGGGTGGATTGCCTGAGCTCGGGAGTTTGAGACCAGCCTGAGCAAGAGCAAGACCCCATGTCTAAAAATAGCTAGGGGGTGTGGCAGGCACCTATAGTCCCAGCTACTCGGAGACTGAGGCAAGAGAATTGCTTGAGCCCAAGAATTTGAGGTTGCTGTGAGCTATGATGCCACAGCACTCTGCCAAGAACAACAAAATACGAGTGTCTCAAAAAAAAAAAAAAAGACTTTCTGCTTTCCAGAAAAGTAAAGAGGTTTCTTATTTCTTGATCAACCTCTAATCCTTTTCTCACAACTCTGTGTAACATGTGAGCCAAGCAAGAGTATTTAAAGCTTCTGTTGAAATTGGAGTATAGCCCTACCCTAAATTATGTAGAGGGAAGTCCAGCTTAATGTCTCAAAATAAATATTACTAGATATTGCCTCTGGTCTGTGAAAGCTACCAAGAGCTGAGTTTCCAAAATATAACCAATCAAACATATATATATATATCCTTGGATATATATCTTTGGTAGATATTATATATATATATATATATAACCAAAGGGATCTAAAGAACAGCTAGAGAGATATTTACAATACCAGGGATACCCAAAAATTGTGTACACATTATAAGAGATGTTATCTATGAATTACTTTTCAAAGTTGTATTGAATTACGATGGCAATGTGTAATATGATGTTCTCTCAAAAGATGGAGTTAAATAAATACTAGTGTCACCATTTGACAGGTAGGACAGTCAAAGAAAATGGCAGAAACTTGGTTGTCTGTCATTTCAATATACCATTTTGAAGTGATATTTGAAATTTGAGAACATTGTAGAAGCACAAGTGGATGCATGAGTATGAGACAGAACCTCCAACACACCTAACAATTGCATACATTTGTGATAAGTTTGAGACACATGGTGTTGTGTGTGATGTTCACAAGGGAAGATCTGGAAGGCCTTGCACAGCAACAAGTCCTGCTTTTTCTACTGTGGTGGTGTAACAGTTTACATGCCCACCATGGAGGTCTACCAAACAGTGTAAGCATGAGACAGGAGTGGGCAGAACAAGCATATGACACATTCGTAAAACAGCAAAATGGAAAGTTTTCATCCCTATTATTACATGCACTGAGATTCGAGAGCTCACCTGAATGAGAATTGTCCAGGACTTAACACCTGGTGACTTCTCCCTGAGGGGGCCCTTAAAGAATGTGGTATACTGTAGAGCAGTACTCAGAGAAGAAATTGAAATAGCATGTACAGCAATACAAGTGGATACTTCAGTCGACATTACTCAAGCAGTAGTTTGCTATAATAAGAAGTGTCTGAACGATGATGATAACCATTTTGAGTACTTCTTGCAATTGCAGAAGTTAAATGTGACTTTTATTCATCTTTTGTTGTTGATATATGTTGAGCATTACAATTTTAATACAGTTTTTTTCTTCCTTAAAGTTTATATACATTTTTTGCTGCTGTCTGTATTTGAAATAATTAGGAGGAAATAAATTTCTATGTTTCTAAGATGTGCTCTATTGTTGAGTCTGAAATTGTTTATAACCCATTGGTTGCTTTGATGTTAGTGATTGCTGCCACAGAAACAGAGACTTCATGTTGTATGCTTTTGTATCCCCAGCACTGGAAACAGGACCTGGCATATAGTAGGCACCAAACAAATATTTGATGAATTAAAAAATAAAAATTTCTTTGTTTCCTTTCTCACATCAATGAGTGAAGAACAAAAGCAAGAAAAATTGACTGAATAAATGTGTTTATCATATTTAAGTTCTTTTTTCTCAAATTTGTGCTTATATAAGATGATAAGAATATATCTAATCAGAAAAAAACTAGGCAACTACTAAATCCTTAACATTTTATTTCACAGTTTAAGAATTCTACGTAATTGGCCAGGCACCATGGCTCACACCTGTAATCCTAGCTCTCTGGGAGGCTAAGGCAGGCAGATTGCCTGAGCTCAGGAGTTCAAGACCAACCTGAGCAAGAGCAAGACCTGTCTCTAAAACTCACAGGGCATTGTGGCAGGGGCCTATAGTCCCAGCTACTTGGGAGGCTGAGGCAAGAAGATCACTTGAGCCCAAGAATTTGAGGTTGCTGTGAGCTATGACATCATAGCACTCTACTGAGGGCAACAAAGTGAGACTCTGTCTCAAAAAAATCAATTATGTAATTAGGCTGGATGCAGTGGCTCACACCTATAATCCCAGAACACTGGGACGCTAAAGCAAGATGATTGCTTGAGGCCTGGAGTTTGAGCCTAGCCTGGGCAACAGAGCAAACAAAAATGTTTTAATTGGTATGGTGGCATGAACCTGTAGTCCTAGGTGCTTGGGAGGCTGAAGCAATAGGATCAATAGAGCCCAGGAATTTGAGGTTACAGCGAGCTGTGATCACACAAATACACTCTAGCCTGGCAACAGACTGAGACTCTGTAATTGTAACCTGTATTAGTCTACTTGAACAGTCATAACAAAATACTGTACCATAGACTGAATGACTTAAACAATAGAGATTTAACCAGCCTAGGCAACATAGCAAGACCCTGTCTTTACAAAAAAGTTATTTTTAATTAGCCAAGTTTGGTTGTGCCTACCTGTAGCCTCCTAGGTACTGGGAGGCTAAGGCAAGAGGATGACTTGAACCTGAGAATTCAAGGTTACAGTGAGCTACAAATGATTATGCCACTGCACTCCCAGAGTTGGAAGGAAGGAAAGGAAGGAAGGAAGAAGGGGAGGGGAAGGAAGGAGAGGGGAAAGGAGGGGAGGGGAGGGAAGGGAA
>NW_003852413.1:17314414-17339182 GCF_000181295.1 Otolemur garnettii | reverse complement strand
TCACAGCAACCTCAAACTCTTGGGCTTTAGTAATTCTCTTGCCTCAGCCTCCTAAGTAGCTGGGACTACAGGTGCCTGCTACACGCCCTATTTTTTGTTGCAGTTATCATTGTTTTTTAGCTGTCCTGGGGCCGGTTCAAACCCGCCAGCCTCTGTGTATATGGCTGGCGCTTTAATCACTGTGCTATGGGTGCCAAGCCTTTTTTTTTCTTTTTGAGACAGAATCTGACTTTGTCACCCTTGGTAGAATGCCATGGCATCATAGCTCACAGCAACCTCAAACTCCTATGCTTAAGTAATTCTCTTGCCTCAGCCTTCCAAGTAGCTGGGACTACAGGCGCCTACCACAATGCCCAGCTATTTTTAGAGAAGTCTCACTCTTGCTCAGGCTGGCCTTGAACCTGTGAGCTCAGGCAAGCCACCCTCTTTGGCCTCCCAAGTGCTAGGATTATAGGCACAAGCCACCAAGCCCAGCTCAAGTCTGTTTTCTAAATAGAATTATAAAGACAGTTTCTCAGCAGAATTCATCATACTTTCCTATTTAGTTTCTTCCTTATAAATGTCTAATGAGAGACAGATCCTTTGAACAAAAATGACAGAGCTGGTTCTGTTCCTGATTCCCAAAACAGCTCTTTTCCCAAAAACAACTTTATTGTTTCTTTTAATGTTTACCCTGAAATTAATTCATGAACATGGTTAACGTTTTTCACTTTGTCATTGTTGTTGTTATCGTTCCCATCCTCTTTTTTCCTAAGGAGTGACTCTTAGTGCTAGTAAGCTAGAAGGCTTCATGGAAAATATGGGCTTTAAGCTTGAAGAGGAGGAATATAAAGACCTGGTAAACAACCTGCCCATTGATGGTGAGCTGCTTTTTATGTGAAACTTTAGATTCATATATGAGAATTTCTGAGAGTATAGTTTGAGTAGTGCAGAAGCTTTAAAAAATAAATGATTAAATAAGAGTCCAATCCTCAAGAATTTATCAATTCATGCATTGGATTTTCTTGAGTGCCTAATATTAATGCATATTAACTATTAGAAAGACAAAAATGAAGATGACTGGTTCTTTGACCTCTAGGGGTCCATAGTCTAGTAAGACGTCTCACATGTTGATAGTTCATCATAATTCTATGTGGTAATTCTATAATACTAAAAAATATGTACAGTGAGATTCTAAAGAGTTAAGTGTTCCAGAAAGGAATCAGAGAGAGGCTTGTCAGAAGATGCGTAAAAATTCTTTAGTTAAAAAACACATTCCAGATGAGAAGATCAATGCATACAAAAGCATAAATGTATGCAAAATCACAGAATGCTGGGGGGGGGAGGGGAAGGCTAAAAAGGTAAGCTTTGTTTCATCTAAGTTGTCTGACTCGTTGGAGTGAAGTTGTTCATGGTATTCCTTTATAATTCTTTTATTTGCTGTAGAGTCAGTGATCATGTCTTCTCTCCTAATTTTGATCTGTGTCTTTTCTTATTTAGTTAGTCTAGCTAAAAGTTTGTCAATATTTGTTGATCTTTTCAAAGAACCAATATCAATATTTCCTATTTATTTTCTGTTTTCAATTTTATTTTCATCTCAAATCTTTATTATTTCCTTCTTTTAACTTATCTTGAGTTTAGTTTGTTTTTATTTTTCTAGATTCTTATGGTGAAATTTTATATTATTAATTTAAAATCTTTCCTTTTTTCTAATACATGTGTTTACAACCAGAAAATTCCTCTAAGCACTACTTTAACCACATCCCAAAATTTTTGATATGTTGTATTTTCATTTTCATTCTTTTCAAAATACTGTCTGATTTCCTAAGTGATTTCTTCTTGATCCATGGGTCATTTAGAAATGTGTTAATTTTAAAATATTTATTGATTTCCCAAATTTCCTTCTGCTGTTGACTCTGAATTCTTTTGTGGTAAGAGAACATACTTTCTATGATTTCAGTTCTTTTAAACTAAATGAGCCTTGTCTTATGGCCTACCATATGGTCTATCCTAGAGAATGTTTCAATGAATGAATGTTGATAATGTTTAAATCTTCTTTATCCTATGGATTTTTTATTGAGTTGTTCTATCCATTATTGAGAGTGGGGTACTGAAGATTCTAACTATTACACTATAATTGTCAGATTTAGCCATCATATTGTGGGCAGTGGTACACCTAGAGTATTTCTCTTTTGGAAGATGTGTTGATGGCAATGCAGAGGGCATTATTAGAAGCAAAGACTTAAATTTGAAAGATATTGCCATGATCCAACAAGAGATGATGAGAACACGTGTAGGCAAGAGAAGTGAACTTAATGAAGAATATGAGATTGATTAGAGAAAGATTGTAGAATTAAAATTTATTTATTAAAATTAATGAGAAAGTTTATATTAGTATTAAATTTAAAAATAATAAGGCTTAATTATGGATTACATGTGAGTTATGAAAAAATGGAAAAATTTAGGAAAGGACATCTTGAATTCATCAGTCATATTATTATATAAGCCAATTCAAGAATTCAGGAAAAGGTTCAGGTTATATTGTTAGGAAAGTAGTTTCAGTTTTAGACAAGTCGAGTTTGGGAACCTATCAGACATTGAATTAGAAATATGCATGAAGATATGGTTGAATACTCTAATAATTCATTTTATCTTTAAGAAGTTAGCAGTCTACAAATTTAGCAAGGCTTCAGCAATGTGTCAGAGTACTTATGAGACTATTAACAGACCAAAGGAAGAAGCAAATAAATTAATAAATGGAGGGAATACCTGAAAGGGAAAGTTTGAAAGTAAGCAAATTATAAGGAGGAAAATGGTAGTAAAAGAAAGGTAGAAAAGAACTTACGTAAATTCTGAACTACCAGAAATAACACACCTACCATGTGCCAACATGGCCTCATATCAGTAAGACTGATGACAGGTATACAATAAGAAAATTTTCCCAAAATAATAGCCTTCTTGGGAAAAACAACAAAAACTTGGAATTCATCCCACTGGTTCCACTGATTATATGACATTAGGGAAAGAAGAGAATTTGGAATCAGCCAAATGCATATTTGAATACCAGCTCTGAAAATTCTTGGCCATGCAAGATTGGTCAAATTAACCCCATCTGAATCTTAGTTCCTTTATATTGAAAAGAAAATAAGAAGTATCTTTCATAATTGTTACAAGTTCTTAGCATATTGTAAGCATTTAATAGTAGCTTTTTTTTTCTTTCTATTTTCTTTGAGACAGAGTCTCAGAGGTGGGGCCTGTAGCTCAAAGGAGTAGGGCGCCGGCCCCATATACTAGAGGTGGCAGGTTCAAACCCAGCCCCAGGCAAAAACTGCAAAAAAAAAAAAAAAGAGAGAGAGAGAGAGAGAGAGTCTCAAGCTGTCACCCTGGGTAGAGTGCTGTGGCACACAGCTCACAGCAACCTCAAATTCTTGGGCTTAAGTGATTCTTTTGCCTCAGCCTCCCAAGTAGCTGGGACTACAGGTGCTCACCACAACACCCAGCTATTTTTTTTTGGTTGTAGTTGTCATTGTTGTTTGGTGGCCCTGGAATTGTTGTTTGGGGCTGGAATCAAACCCGCAAGCTCTAGTGTATGTGGCTAGCACCCTAGCCGCTTGAGCTACAGGCGCCAAGCCAATAGTAGCTTTTATTACTAGTAATAATAACAACTAATATGCATTCATCTCAAGACACTGTCACTTAGTTAAGCCTTTGCTTTGGTCAGAAGAAAGTAAATTTTCCATAGCATATTTTTTCTTTGTTACTGGAAATAAGTAACTCCCCAGAATTTTTATCCGCCTCTAAAAGGAAGTAGATGCTTTTTCTTATCCCATTTTCCAGTTATCTTAAAACTTTACTGGGATATCACAGTGATTTTGGTTGTGGAAGTATCAACTGTCTCCTTGAGTACCACTTTTCAAGTTAATGATCCTATAGGAAATACATTAGATACTTAATCAGGTTATTCACATATCTTCTGTGGGGCTAATTGAAATACAAGAGAATGGAAAGTGAGGAATTAACCATCTATCACACTGTCTCCTTTAAATCCCCCCCATTTAAAAGGAAAATAAATACTTAAAAAACAAAAATTTTAACATATTGTTGAAGTTGAATTAGATTACTCAAAGCCCTTTTTTTGACATTGAATGTGGATAGTCAAAGAAACAACAGACTTGCATAAGCTAAATCAAGTGTATTAACAGCGCTGTTAATGTCCCAAGTCAAATCTTTTCTACTGGAGCATTTGCCATTTTTAAGTTTCTTGGCCTTATAATCAGTAAAACAAATTTGTTCCATGTGTGAAAGAAGAGGGGGCAAGTTTTTCAGTGTCAGCCCAGCATTCTACCATATGGATTTTACTATCTTAATAGAATAAAAAGATATGTGAAGTATCCTTTTTTATAATCTGAGTTTTGTCTAAATGTATTTTCCATGAAAATGAAAATATGATAGATTCTAGAACAAATCATAAAAATTTGCTGAGTTTATGTGTTTTACCTAGGTGTATGATTTCATAGTTTTTATTTCTCTCTATTATTGTCTTTATACATAAAATTCTGTCTTGTCTGACAGATGAAGGGAAGGTTGATGTGGCTGTGGTAATAGATGAAGGGAATCTTTTTACAGGTGAGTTAGACTTTTATTTATTATTGATCATCTACTACATCGCATGTATGGATCTACAAAAACTAGCCTTCTAGAAGTTATGTAGCTGGGGCAGGAAAAGTGCATATAAGTAAATTCCCCAGTATTTTTATTTGCCTATAAAAGGAAGTAGCTGCATAGAAGCAGATAAAAATACTGTAAATAATTCCTTTTAGATAAAATGCTATAGGAGCCGATATAAGTAAAGAATACCTTAAGGGGGTGGGAGAGAAGAGGTGCGGGGGTGGATGGGGGGAGGGAGGGTGATTGGTGGGCTCACCTCTATGGTTTATCTTACAAGGGTACAAGTGAATCTTTCTAAAAGCAGAGTATGAATGTCTTGGTTCAATAACTAAGAAAATAACATGAAGGTTATGTTGACCAGTTTGATGAGAGTATTTCCAAATGTATATGAAAACAAGACATGGTACCCCGTGATTGCATTAATGTACACAGTTATGCTATAAGAAATTTAAAAAAAAAAGTAAAGAATACCTTCTTTACTACATACAAGAACCTATACAAAGTAAAAAAGGAGCATAATGGTCATGTGCACCAAAATGAAAACTCTGTCTTTACTTCTAAATTATTTCTGAATTGCTTATTTTGAAGAATGTCACTATCACTCACCTAACTACCCCACCTAATGAGTCTTCATGATTTAATAGAGCAGGTAATACATGAGGTAGGTATTGATGGTATTATATGTGTTTAACTCTGATAAAGAATAGGACTTGAAGTTATAAATACACGGAGCCATTGCTGAGGGGTACGAAAGACTAATCACAGTTGATATTATATATACATAATGGCAACTTAAATTTTTTTTATTTATTTAATTTTTTATTAAATCATAACTGTGTACATTGATGCATTTATTGGATGCAGTGTACTGATTTGACATACATTGTGAAATGCTTACATCCAACTGATTAACACATCCATCACCTCGCTTACTTATTTGTTGTGGTAAGACAATTATACTCTTTTCTTAATAGTTTTTAAATGTACCATTACATCATGCACATTAGGTGAGGTCCCCCAAATACCCTCCCTTCTCCCAGCGTCCACCCTCCACTCTCCTCTCTCTTCTTTTCCATCCTACTTTCTGGACTATAGTTATGTTTTACCATTAGTATGAATGTGTAGGTGATTATATATTGATTTCATAGTAGTATTGAGTACAATGGATACTTTTTCCCATTCTTGAGATACTTTACTAAGAAGAATATGTTCCAGCTCCATCCAGGTAAATGTAAAAGATGTGAAGTCTCTCTCTTTTTATGGTGGCATAGTATTCCATGGTGTACATCTACCACAATTTGTTAATCCATTCATGGGTCGATTGGCACTTGGGGTGTTTCCATGTCTTGGCAATTATGAATTGGGTTGTAATAAACATTCTGGTGCAAATGTCTTTGTTGTAAAATGATTTTTGATCATGTGGGTATATAGTAGAGGAATTGCAGGATCAAATGGTAGGTCTACTTTTAGTTCCTTGAGTATTCTCCAAACTTCTTTCCAAAAAGGCCATAATAGCTTGCATTCCCACCAGCAGTGTAGAAGTGTTCCCTTCTCTCCACATCCACACCAACATCTGTAGTTTTGGGATTTTGTTATGTGGGCTAATCTTATGGAGTTAGATGATATCTCAAGGTGGTTTTGATTTATGTTGGTGCTACTCAATGCAAAACAAAAACACCTACTCTGTCCATTTGCATGGAACTGCGGGGCCCAGGGAGTCAAAACCAGCAAGCCCTCCTAACGGAGAGACAATCGTGGGCCCCTCCCTCATTCTCTCTCCCCACTCCCTATGTTCCTCACAGACTTTTATTGAATCTCAGGCATGAGAAAATATAACACAGCAGAAAGCTTCAAAGAGAAAGTCAAGGTTAAAAAACAAGTAGTTTTTCTCTAACTGATTGATCTTAAATTTTTCTATGTACTGCATTTCTGTCTTATCTTTTCTTATCATTTCTAATATTTGACTTAGAGTTAGGAGAATATGCCCTGTCTAGTGAGTATTATTTTAGCACTCAGGGCCAGCCGTGATGCTTGGCTTTTTCCCAGATCACACTGTCCTTAGTACCTCACACTTTTAATCCAATGCTGTATCCTACATTTTCCCCTCTTTTCCTTTTTTGGAGCAGGTTGTAATTATTGAGAGGGATTTTAATCAGGTTGTTTTTAAAATAACTCAAAAGTTAGTATAATATATGACCATATCTGTCTTCCCTGTCAGAAAGTTCTTGGGACATTGATTAGCTTCTATTCCAAGGGAATTATTTGTAACCTGTTCCCACAGTACTATATGATATTCTTCTTGGACCAAATTAGGAGATTCTCGGGATGATGTGCTAAAAGAATAAAAGCATAAAGACTGTGAAGGGGTAGTCCAAGAAAGTGGTTAAGTGGTCTAGTGTGGATAGGGAAAGATGTGAAATTATGATTAAAATTATGAACTTGGAGAAAAGCAAGAAAAGGAGAATGAAAGTCTCTATAGAAATATAATGCATGTAGTGTTAGAAAGTAAAATAAATGGAACAATATGTGGTTCTGAGCAGAGGTCAGCATGTTAGAATTTAAGATTTTATCTAATTATCAGAGAAATGTAAATCAAGAAGCACCCTAACGTATCACCTAACCCCAGTGACAATGGCCCACAACACAAACACTCAAAGCTGCAGATGCTCGTGTGGTTGTGGAGAGAAGGGAACACTTTTACACTGTCAGTGGGACTACGAACTAACACAATCCTCTTAGAAGGAAGTACAGAGAACCCTCAAAGAACTCAAACTAGACCTCCCGTTTGATCCTGCAATGCCATTACTGGTCATCTACCCAGAAGGAAAAAAAATCATTTCACCATAAGGACATTTGCACTAGACTGTTTATCACAGATCAATTTACAATTGCCAAATTGTGAAAATAACCTAAATGCCCACCAATCCAGGAATGGATTAATAAGATGTGGTACCATGAAATATTATACAGACACTAAAAAGGATGGTGACTTTACATCTTTTATATTAATTTAGATGGAGTTGAAATACGTTCTTCTTAGTAAAGCAACACAAGAATAGAGAAGCAAGGATCTAATATACTCAATTCTCATATGAGGACAATTGATTCTAGTAAATGGTGGGAAGAAAGGGAATGGGGGGTGTAGGACCACAGAGTGTGACACACCTCTTGGGGGAAGGACACTATTAATAGAGGGACTACACCCAGCAAACACAAGCAATATAACCTGGCTCATTGTACCCTCAATGAATCCCCAAAAAGAAAAAAAGAAAAAAGAATTTACAATTTTAGAGGTAAAGCATTTCTAGGTGATGAAAAAGTCCAGGATGTGTCCTTGATGGTTAATTAGTACAGGATTTAAGAGGTCGTCACTGAGAATAAGAAGGTCAAGAAATCTGGAGGCCACATTTTGGGATGAGTTATCTATATAATGTCTGGAATTCCCTGTAATAATAACAGGAACTAGGAGTTTGGATGCAGAAGACTGTGGGTCTTGGGATAGGCCTGGAAGTGAATAAGAAATTTGTAGTTTACAAGAACAATAAAGCCAAATTTCATAAATCTTAAAAGAGGAGAGGCTATGGTTGGAAAGCAGCAATTGCAATCTAGGAAAATGCCAATTTAAATTCCCTTGGAATAAAGCTAATCAATGTCTGAGATAAATAGGGTATAGAAAAATGACTGGCTTTCTCTCTCAAAAAATAAACAGAAAAGTCTATTAAGAAGAGCAAAGTTCAGTTAGGAAAGAAGGTAAAAAGAACAGTCCATAAGAGATAGAGAAATTCATTTTTAATGAAACCAATTCCAGAGGGCACTATGGGAAAGGTTGAAAAGAAGCTAATGATGGAAAGAAAAGCTCAAGGTGGTAAAACAGAATAGACTAAAAGGATAGAAAATTTTGAGGGGCTTTTTTTTCTAATTTATTTTTTTATTTTTGAGACAGAGTCTCACTGTGTCACCCTCAGTAGAGTGCTGTGACATCACAGCTCACAGCAACCTCCAATTCTCTTGCCTCAGCCTCCCAAGTAGCTGGGACTACAGGCGCCCACCACAACACCCGGCTATTTTTTGGTTGTAGTTGTCATCATTGTTTGGCAGTTCCAGGGTATGTGGCTGACACCCTAGTGGCTGAGCTGCAAGCACCCAGCCATTGAGGGGCTTTTATTTTGGAGAATGAGAATGATACAGAAGAAAAGATACAGTTAGACCAGTACCCTTGAGGCAGAAGGTCCAGGTCTTATCAGAACTCTGATAAAGTTAGCACAGTGGGAAGTTGCTCTGTTGTATCTGAAGGGTCATTCCCTGGGCTGGTTACAAGAGGATATTAGAATCTCCTCTGGCCCAAGGCTTTGCAAGAAAGGTGTGAACCATCTTGGGGAAAATAACCCTTATGCACATTTCTTCCCAGGCACTTGTGCAAATGACTAATTTCTCTCTTCTCGGAAACACTGCACTATAGTTCCGGAGAATGAAAAGCAAGAAGTTTCCTATGCAGGAATTGGAAATAACTAGGATATCTGAATTGTCTGCCTAAACTGCATCTTCAGTTTTTTTTTCCATGCCAATAGTGCTCCTACAAACATAGGGAACGTTACTAAAATCCACCAGACTTTATGTGAAAGTTGTGGCAAATACCAACTCCACATAATGACAAAATACAAGAAGAACAAAGGTTTTCTGTATCCCCAGAGAAAGAAGCATTATGACAAAAAATCAGAGTAGCTATGGTGGGGCAGTCTAAGACTATTTTCTGAGGGGGGGGGATAAAACTATAAAAAAGATTGTTCTGAGGTTCGAATACATTGAGATCAACTGTAGATCTAGAGAATGCTGGCTATTAGGAGATGCAAGCATTCTGAACTGGGAGGACATAAAAAGATCCACTGATCTAGTTCTGAGCCTCTTTTTTTATTTTGCTATGAAGATAATAAAATCTTCCAGTTAAAAAGATGGAACAAAAATAAATCTTAAGGTCATGTTCAAATAAATAAATAAAGTGCATCTTCAAGATAGAGAAAAGAGCCATTGTGAAGGACAGTTTTGAGCCACCTGGCAAGCAGATTAGGAGATGGTTGCAGGAGATGAGGATAAGTGGAGATTTCCATCCTCCTCACCAGGAGCTAAAAAGCTTTGTGTCTCACCCATGCTTATGACAGTAGGTGGTCCCCCTGTCTGCTTCCCTTGCTGATACATTCTCTCATTCTACCTATTTACTGGTGAATGTTTGCATCTAATGACTCATACCCTAACTTTGTTCATCATTTTAGCCTAAAAGCTCTAGGATTATGTCCTAGCAATAGCTGATGTTCTTGCCAGATTTACTCCATTACTGTTTAATCAACAAACAATATCAAATGGCCATTTTTCATGATGCAGAATCATTATTTTCTTCAGATTTTCAATAGTGTTTACACTTTACTTTATAAAGGTGAGAAGATTGATACTACTGACCTGGAAAATTTTCTGGAAAATATGGGGATAAGTCTCACAGAAGATAAAGCCATGCAACTATTAAATAATCTGCCAATTGATGGTGAGCATTAAAAATACCACAGAAACCTTCAAGGAAGCTTTAGCATATGAATTTTCATGATTCATAACTCCCTATATAAAGAATGTTCCATGCTTTCACACCCAAAATGATTTCACCAAATTGAGATCTGTTTCCATTCCTGAGCTTTATTCCTGAAAATGAAAAATATATAAACTTCTGGAATAAAACTTTTAAAAATCTATGTTTCTGAAATTATACATGTTTTATACTATTTTTAAGATATCTCCATTGCTGCCTGAGACTAGAATTTTTCTCTGTCTTACAGCCAAAGGAAAAGTGTATAAGAACAGATTAATGAAAGAATTGGAGAGTCTTGAAGGTAAGTTAGAAATATGATGAAAAAGCAGGTAAAACTGAAGCCATCAAGCTGTGCTGTTGTTTTCAATGTCTATAATTCTTAGATTGTTAATTCTGCTGTCTCAATTGTTTATTATTCAGTGTTTATTGTTACAGCTTTTAGGCACACAATAATCACCAAAATGATTTTAATAACCACTAAAGACCTAAAAACATTAGTTCCCAAATATGTTTATATATCAGAATCACAAGGAAAAAAATGTTACAGCGTTCAGATCACTAGGCCTTTTCCAGTTATGTTGATTTTGAGTTTGGGGGGATAGTACCCAGAAATATATTTTATTAAAATATTTCCAGGAGATGTTGATCAACAGGTACAAAGTTATAGTTAGATAAGAAGAATAAGTTCTAGTGTTCTATTGCAGAGCAAGATGACTACAGTTAACAATAATCTATATTATATTTCAAAATAGCTACAAAAGAGGATTTTAAATGTTCTCATAAGTATTTGAGGTGATAGATATGCTGATTACCCTGATTTGGTCATTCCACGATATTTACATGTGTCGAAACATCACATTCTAATCATATATCATTCTATCATATATCATATGTCATATCTAATTGTAATCATATACAATTATTATCTGTCAATTAAAATTTAAAACATCTTTAAACACTTTAAAAATTTTTTTCAGGGCCTGTAATCCCAGCACTTTGGGAGACCAAGGCAGGTGGATTGTCTGAGCTTAAGAGTTCAAGACCAGCCTGAGCAAGAGCAAGACCCTGTCTCTTAAAAAATAGCTGGGTGTTGTAGTGGGCACCTGTAATCCCAGCTACTTGGGAGACTGAGGCAAGAGGATCACTTGAGCCCAAGAGTTTGAGGTTGCTATAAGCTATGACACCACAGCACTTTACCAAGGGTGACAAAGTGAGACTCTGTCTCAAAAAAAAAAAAAAAGTTTTTTTTCAGGGAATTATGATGGACTAAATCCATGGACTTAATTTATTCATTTATTTATTTTTCTTCATTAGTTTATCAAGTTTCAAATGCTATTATGCAGACATATCCAAAAAGATTGATTTTAGTCTTTGCCATGACTTACCAGGAACCCCTAACTCCACTTTCATCTCTTAAAAATTCTCCTAAAAGCCATAACAGAATCCTAAAAATCAGTGTTAAGAAATTCCTGACTTAGGACTGAAAACCATGTTAACTTAAATAGTGTAATTGTTCTTTGCTCTTCAATCTCTGTGTAGCATTGATACCTGAGCATGAGCTAGAATGACCAACTCTTTATATCATTATGAATGTTTCTTATATCCACCCATTATTTCCTAAGGAACAAAGCTGTCTTCAGATAAGATGGAAGCTTTCATAAAAAACATAGGAATTGATCTCGACAAGAAAGAAATCCAGACACTGAAGAAGCATCTTCCAGTTGATGGTGAGAGTTTTGAATATCAACATACCCCTTAATAAAACTTTGGGCATGAGGCTAGTAGTGGGACTAGAATAAAATAGGATATATATGAAAAGAAGAAAAAGATAGGATATATATGAAAAGAAGAAAAAGAAAGAATAAGGTCTTCACTATAGCTACCAAGCTGAGCCCAATGGCTACCACTTGGGAGAATCACTAACACTATCAAAAAAATGGCAAGTGTCAACTCTCCATGTAACACCACAGGAAATGCCAAGGTCTAACAAGAATACTCAGGATATTAATCCTTTAGTCCCTATTGCTAATCCAGCATTAAGTAGCAATGACCAATACCACATAGTCACAACATGTCCAAGGCACTATTCCAAGCATTTCACATGATATTGACTTATTTAATCTTCCAAAGAACTCTATAAGGTAGATTCTATTTTTGCCCCCATTTTACATATAAGGAAACTAAGGCACAGAGAAGTTAAAACTTACTCGAAGTCAGAGAACAATAAATAGTAAAGCCAGGAAAAGAACCCAGGCAGTCTGGCTCCAGAAACTGTCTATTAACCACTATGCTATACTTGCATGAACTACAAAAATTAACAAATTTAAGAAAGTATATAGAAATTTTGCAAATGAAATTAATTAAATTCAGCATATATTCAGCAGTTCTCAACCTGTGGGTCATGACCCCTTTGGGGATTGGAAAAGACATATTTCCAATGGTCTTAGGAACCGAGACACAGCTCCTCCATCAGCCTCCAGGCAGGTCCGCCCACATGCAGATACGCCCACATATGAGTACTGGGCGTGATGACATCATCTGTATTAAAGGGTCCTGGCATTAGGAAGGTTGAGATCATCTAAGATGGTCTCATGCTAGTGGAACTGAAAAGAAGTCATCAGAAAATTTAGGGGGACTCCCCCTAGAGGAAGTAATAAAAATATAAAATTAATCCAAGTCAATGAATATTGTATGTGCTGTTCCACATCAATAGTACCTTTCATTCTTTCATTCCATAAACTTTAATGCCTGTGGTCTAGCAGGCATAGTTCTAGGCCCTTGACACTTTTGCCTTAATAAAATAAGCTACTTTTCAAAGAAAAATGACTTTTTCTTTGGTTTTTATATCCCTTTCCTGGCAATAAATGTAGATACTTATGATTGTCCTGTTTTCCTAGTATCTTAGAACATCACCAGAACAGTGATTTAAAATATGAAGCTATTAGTACAATTCTTGTGGAGTACATCATGTAATCACCTGAGATAAGGTAGAAAATCGTTTCAAAGCCCTTAGAGAATGGTAAATGGTGAAGCCATGATTAGCTCCAGTGGAGCTAATTAGAGACACATAAAGTGAAAGGCATGATAACATCTGTCCTTTGTAGGCACAGACTTCTAGCCCAAAAAGGGTCTTCCTTATCTCATTTTAAAGTTGTTATATAACTTTTACGTGATAATGTATATAATACAATAAAGTATTATAAAACCATAAAAAACCAAAAGATTCTTATAATCAAAAAGGCATAAAAAGGACAAGCAAAACTAAATTCTTCTTCAAAGAACTTGGAACATATTTTAAAGCTAATTCATTCTCTGTGTGTGCATTTTACTATAACTATTATTTAGCCAACATTTAAAGAACATCAATCTTGTGTAAACTATTAAACTAATGTCTAGGTAACAGTAGGCATTGGGAGGTCTACTGTTGTTCACTGCATAGAAAACCAATTACTGAGACAAAGAGGATTGTCATGATTTTTTTACAGTAGAAGCGTCAGCTGGGAAATGGGAGTATGGACTGCCTCAAATCCACCTCCTCAATCAAAAGGGTCAGGGGTTTTTCTGGAGGTGAAATAAATAATGCATGAGGGGAGCAAGCATCATTATGTGTTTGGGGAAGAAGGCAGGACACACCAGCGCAATGGGAAATTATGCTAGTACATGCATCCTGTGATCAAAAAAAGGCTGATAAGTCCCTCTCAGGGTGGGTATTTTAGTATTGTAAAGAGCTAGGGGTTAATATTGGTAATTCTTTCAGCCTTGTGTGCAGACTCGGTGGGTCCTTGGACATAATTTGTGTTGGGTAATACTTACCTTCTTTGGACAAACAGGAGGTGTCAGACTCTGTAGTTAATCTCATGGCTACAAAGAGGTTCCCCCATTTCTGGGAAAGAAACTCAAAGGAATGCATTAGTACAACAAAGTTACAAAGTTTCCATCATCCAATCTTACTGAGAGCTGTCTGTCTATTCTTGGCCTACTTTGAAACTGCAGTTGCTAACCTACTGGTGTTGAGATAAAACTTATTGTGATGGTACCAGTACCATCAATTTAAGGCCATTTAGAGCAGCCAGTTCTAATCAAAATGTGATCACTGAAAACTCATTTGAAACATAAAGGAACTAAAAGCACTATTTAATTTTTTTTTCTTGCTTATGGAACTGGTTACAGGAATGCAAAGTAATTCTTAATTTAAAGTCTTAGGAGTACTACAAATAATACAAACTGTGAACATATTTGAGGAGCTTGACCAAATCATATGTGGAAAATGAATGTATCCATTGACAGCTTTAAAAGTTCCAAACCAAATCTAGCCTATTAGTGTGATAGCATCTTTTAAGTACTGTCTTAAAATTCCAATCCAATATTTCTCAAATTTGCCATTTTACAAACTGTTTAAAATGTATCCATTGACCTTTGCTGGCTTCAGAACTTAATTTGAGAAATACTGACCAAAGAAACTAAGTATGGTCTATAAAAATGTCTTTTAATTGAGAATGACCACTGTAAAACAAAAGTTTTGTCATCACAAGTGGACTTTAACTGAATACATGAACATGATAATGATCATACTGGCAACCTAAGAACAACCAGACATGCATACCAACATGAATCTTCTAGTGGATCACTGGGCACTAACGTGATCATAAATCTAAAGGTAAAGTCAGCACTGACAAAATGGAAATAACCATTTTTATTTATTTTTTTGAGACAGAGACTTACTCTGTCATCCTGAGTGCCATGGCATCATAGCTCACAGCAACCACAAACTCTTGGGCTTGAGCAATCCCCTTGCATTAGCCTCCCCAGTAGCTCGGACTATAGGCATCTGCCACAGCACCCAGCTAGTGTTTTTATTTTTGGTAGAAATAGGGTCTTGCTCAGTCGGGTTTTGAACTTCTGAGCTCAAGCTTCCACCCACCTCAGTCTCCTCAAGTACTAGGATTATAGGCATGAGCCACAGCACCTGGCCAGAAATACCATTTTTAAGCAAATCTTTTTAATTAAAAAAAAAAAAAGTTTCCAACTTCTGGAAGGACTAAGTTAATGATAGTACATGTCCTCAAGGAAAGTAGAATGGTTTAAACTTTGCTCTTGCATTGTGATTTATGCATTTTGATAGTTTATAGGGTAGGTAGCAGTAGCTATGTTAACTGAATTAATAAGTATCTGGCATGAAAAAATATACTTCTAGGAAAATTTTTTCTAATGACTGAATTTGGGATTTCTGCTACACAATTTAAGGATTTCATATCATTGTTCTATAAAATCTTTTTGATGCTTTTTTGTCTTAAAGATAATAATAAGATTGATTTGAACGTGCTGCTGGATGAAGTTAATAAGATTACTGGTAAGTGAGATTTTGCAATTAATTCTATATTATGTGATCTTAAAGTTTTATGTGGAACTCTATTTTTAACACAATAGTGTTTCCTCCATTCATTTACTTAATAATTATTTATGGTGTATTTATCATATCCCAGGTGTTGTTCTAGGCACTTAGGCTATGTCAGGAAACAAAACAAAGATTACTGCCCCCATGGACCTTACATTCTAGCAAAAGAAATAAGTAATGAACAGTAAACATTATAGAGGAGTACATTATATAATATATTAAAGAGTAATAAATGCTATGGGAAAAAATGAAACATGGAATAGAATAAAGGAGATTGGGAGAGCAGAGTGTGTTGAGGAAGGAGGCAGTGTATTCTTACATGAATAATCAGGCCTCCTTGGGGCCTGACATTTGAGCAAAAACTTAAAGGAAATGAGGATTTTGGCCATGTGGGGATTTCTAGACAAAGAGTATGGCAAGCAGAGGGGATGAGGGCAAAGACTCAAAGGCAGGAGCATGGCTGGAGTATTCAAAGAACCAGATGTAGGTCTGTATAGGTGAAGCTTTGCAACTAAGAAAAAAGTAATAGAGGATGAGATAAGAGAGGCAATGGGTACAAGATCAGTCATGGCCTTGAAAACCCAGCAAGGACTTGAGCTTACTTTCTGAGATAAATGGAAAGCTGTTGTAGGGTTTAGAGCAGAGGCATGATGTCATCTGACTTCTGTTTTAATCAGATCTTTCTGTTGAAAATAATCTGGGGAAGTGCAAGGAAGGAATCAACAGAAGAAATAGATAAACCATTTAGGGGACCTTTCAGATAACCAATAATAGAAATGATTATAGCACAAGCCAAGGTAGCAATGGAGATGATGAAAAGTAGTTAGATTCTGGATATATTTTTTAAAAGAGTCAACATAATTTTCTGATGGATTAGATATAAAATACTAAGATAAAGGGAAAGGTCAAGAATGCTTCTAAATGGTAGAAATATTTTCAGTAAACTTAAGTGTCCATAAATATATGAATGGATAAAGAAATTGTGGTGTACACAACATGGAATATTATATTGTCACAAAAAAGAATGAAATCCTTTCATTGCATCAATATGAATGGAACTGGAAGACATTATGTAAGTAAAATAAGCCAAGCACAGAAAAATAAATCTCAAATGTGCTCACTCACATGTGGGAGGTATATACCAAAAAACATTTGATCCTGTGGAAACAGAGAGTAGAATGATAGTTACAAGAGGCCAGGAAGGGTCGCAGGGAAGGGAAGAAAAATCGGGGATGGTTAATGGGTGCAAAAATATAGTTAGAATGAACAATATTTTATAGCACAGTAAAGTGACTAAAGTCAATAATAAGTTAGGGTATGCTTTAAAATAATTAAGAGAGTGGAATTGGAATGTTCCTAACACAAATGATAAATGTCTGAAGTGGTGGATTCCCAATTGCAATGTGATTTGATTAATTCAAACTGTAATGCCTGTATCAAAACTTCATATGTACCCTCTAAAGAGACACAGCTATTATTTACCTATAATAATCTTAAAAATTAAGTAAATTAAAAGAGTGCTTCCTAGATTTTTGTCCTAAACAATTAGCTAAAATAATAGACTTGCTATTAACTGAGATGAAAAAGTTGCTAGTAGTATAAATTTGGATAGAAAAAAATTTAAGAATTCGGTTTGAGACATTTTGAATATTTAATAAACCTCCAAATACAGGTGTAAAATGCAAAGTTACTAGAAAGACTCAAATTCAAGTAATACATCTATGGTACAAATATAATACTGAAATCTATAGGCATATAGATGATATTTAAAGCCATGATATTGAATGCATTTACCTAAGGTGCAAATATAAGTAGAGATGAGAAGAGGACTGAGAACAAATCCTGGAGTGCTTCAATAATAAGAGGTCTTAAAGCAGTAAGAACAAGGAGTGGCCAGTGATGTGGGTGGAAAACCAAAAGAACATGGTGTGCTGAAAGTCTGATGAAGGATTAGGTTTGGTACCCCAGAAAACAAACCCTGAGGCACAATTACAAATGCAAGTAGTGAGAAGGTGAGCCCAGGAAACACAGGGGGAGTGGTGAAGTGAGACGTGTATGAAGGCAGCCAATAAAGCATTTGTTTATCAAACAAGTTACCATTGCAGGTAACTGGAGCTTAATCCCACAAGGGATATCTGGGAAATGATATAGCCTCAAGGGAGGGGTGATAGAGTTATGTTATTTTTATACCAGTTTATATCAGTCATTAGTTGAAACCTGCTTAAAGGAGGGGAAAGCAGTATTATACTGCTGGCATTTCCAGCCATCTGACCATATGCAAAGTGAACTCTGGCAGCTGAAGAAATCCCACAGACAACAAGATACTAACAACTGAAAGTGGGCTAGCATGCACTGAAATAATAAGGCTCAAAGGGATATGAGCAGACCATCCATAGTATTTGCCACAGTTACCACACAGAGGACAAATGAACAGAATCAAATACTGCCTATAGGCTGGGCGTGGTGGCTCTATATATGATAGGCTTATCATAATATTAAATACAGTAGAACCTCCATACTTGACCACCTCCCTACATTGGCCACCTTCTTAAGTTAACCTAATTTTCATAGACCAGACGTGCACATGTATGTATCAGTACAGAGGGTTAGTTCCTTATGTTGATCACCTTCCTATGTTGACCAGTTTGTTGCAGTCCTTTGGGTGGTCAACCTACAGAGGTTCTACTGTATTACACAGTTCTTTTTTTTTTTTTTTTTTTTGGTCATAGTTGTCATTGTTATTTTGGCAGGCCCAGGCGGGGTTCAAACCCACCAGCTCTAGTGTATGTGGCTGGTGCCCTAGCCACTAAGCTGCAGGTGCTGAGCCTACACATTTCTTATGTTATAACCTTAAATTGTATTTTCCTTTTTCTAAAGGAGAGAAGATTCATATTGGAGACGTGAAGAGTTTTCTGGAAGAAATGGGAATAGAGATCACAGATAAGGAACTCAAAAAACTGCTGAAAACTCTGCCATTTTCTGGTAAATATTTCCATGTGTTTTACTTCACTGATGTCTAAAATCTTATTCATTCAGCAAACATTTATTGACGATCTGCTGTGTGCATGGTGTAGTCCTAAGCCCTGGGAGAGCAGGGACCATGTTTGTTTCCCCAAGTCCTGGCCCTCTTAAAGAAAACTTCAATTATAGCTTTCATATGGGTGATTATATAATGATTTCATAGTAGAGCTGAGTATATTGGATACTTTTTCTTCATTCTTGAGATACTTTACTAAGAAGAATATGTTCCAGCTCCATTCATGTAAACATAAAAGAGGTAAAGTCTCCATATTTTTTAAGGCTGCATAATATTCCATGGTATACATATACCATAATTTATTAATCCATTTGTGGCCCAAAATGAAGGGGAAAGAGGAGAAGGGACTTAAACTTAATCATTCCACAGTTAAATTTAACAGAACATTTCATCCTAACAAAACTGAATGCACATTCTTCTCATTAGACCATAGAACATCCTCCAAAATTGATCACATCTTAGGTCACAAGTTTAACCTCAGCAAATTTAAAAGAATACAAATAATTCCTTATATTTTCTCAGACCATCATGGAATAAAAGTTGAACTCAGTAACAATAGGAATCTGCATACTCATACAAAATCATGGAAACTAAATAACCTCATGCTGAATGATAGCTAGGTCATAGATGAGATTTAGAAGGAAATTACTGGAATTCTGGGAAGATGGCAGACTGGTAGCAACCCTCGGCAGAGGATCTTGAACACAGGAAGAAAAACTGGACAGAATTGGACTCTATGAAGCCAAAGACAGGGAGCTGAGCCAAAAAAGAAGTTCAGCAAGCTGTAACTCCAAGGAAGAGCACCCAAGAAAACAAATTACAGGTATAAAGCCTATCAACTACAGGACAGGAGACCCCTCCCCCAAGCAGGGGGCCTGCCACAAGCTATCAAAAGACCTCTCATTTTACATCTCTGGAGAGAGCTGCTAAACTCCAGGTCTCTTTCTCCACAGAAGTCCCACTTATGAACCTAGACACCACCCCACCAAACATAAAATTGAACAGATATTTTCCCCTACAAGTCCAAACTCCCAGTCCACCCTTTCCCCCTCACAAGGCAGTCTGAAGTTCTGCCCCCTGAAGAGCACAGTGTTTGGTCTTGTCCTGAGAGAACTGGGCATAGTGTGGACCACCAACCATCAGGACAGAATCTGTGACTAATAGGAAAGAAAGAGAGTGTGGGAAGAAAGGGACACTTGGCAGGAGCAGGAGCAGTCCCCTGGTTATGACTATGCCTGGCCAGTAGTAGTGTTGATCCTCAGTTTGGGCTGAGTCTGGCAGGATGGGGTGTAGAACCCCCAGCTCTGACAGCACCCACAGCAGGAGAGTGGTTGCCCTGTGTCGACTGAGTTCACCAGACAGAGCTGGTCCCCAGCCCCTGCTGGGCCTGTGAGCAGAGGCTTGATAAGCATGGACTGTGACCTGAGAGCAAGGGTGTGGTCCCTTGATTCCAACAGAACACTTGAGCAGTGGCTTATTGGGTGTGAACCAAGACCTGAGGGCTAGGGCATGGTCCACTATCTCTAGTGGGGCTGGTGAAAAGAGGCTTACCAGGTGAGGACTGAGATCTACTGGCGGAGTGTGGTACCCTGACTCTAATAGAGCCTATGAACAGAGGCTTGCTAGGCAGTGGACTGAGACTGCCAGGCAGGGGCATGATTCCCTGACTCCAACTGGTCTGGCAAGCAGATGCTATCTGTGTGTGGACTGAGATCAGAGGGTGGGGCCTGATGTCCTGACTCCAGCAGAGCCTGTAAACAGAAGCTTGCCAGGCAGTGGACTGAGACTGGTAAGTGGAGGCATGGCATCCCTGACTCCACCTGGTTTGTGAAAGCAGAGGCTAGCAGGATGTGGACCAGTGGATGGGGACATGGCCCCTGGCTCCAAAAATTGGGACTTTTTAAAAACGCTGTGGGACATGGCACAAATTGTTAAAAATCAGGACTGGCCCACCAAAGGCAGGACATCTGGTCACCTTACCTACTCAGTGTATACCCAAAAGACCAAAAATCACTTGGCAACAAAGATATATGCATCATTTTGTTCACTGCAGCTCAATTAATAATTGCCAAGTCTTGGAAGAAGCCCAAGTGCCCATCAACCCATGAATGGATCAATAAATTGTAATATATGTATACCATAGAATACTATGCAGCATTAAAAAAAGATGGAGACTTTACCTCTTCTATGTTTACATGGATGGAACTGGAAAATATTCTCCTTGGTAAAGTATCTCAGGAAGGAAAAAAAAATCCAATGTACTCAGTACTACTATAAAACTATAATCACTCACACTTTCATATGAAAGATGAATCACAACTATAGCCCAGTGTGGAGGGAAGGGAAGGGGGATGTTAAGGGAGGGGAAGGTGGTTTGATAGAGGGAGAATTAATGGTGGGACCACCCCTATGGAGCATATTGCAAGGGTACAAGTCAAATCTATCAAGTATTAAACACAAATGTCTTAACAGTGCAATTAAGTAAATGAGGTGAAAGCTATGTTAATTAGTAGGATGTAAGCACTCCAATTTGTACAAATAATCAACACATTGAATCCCACAAAGGCATAAATGTATTCATGATCTATGTATATATGACTTAATAAAAAAAAAATGGCAATTGAATAAAAAAAATGAAAACAGAGGTCCAGCATTTCCAAAATTCTCTTCTTATCATTTAGATTTTGGTTTAGGAAATAGGGACCTCTTCAGTCAGGAGTCATATCATAGGATAAACAAGTTCTTTTGTCTCCTTGGGGGAAATATAAAGCTTAAGGTAAAAACTAAAAGAAGATGAAAGAGTAGAAGGGAGGTGGGATGAAGGAAAGGCTGAAGATGAGTTTGAAAAAACTATGTGTATTTCAACACAGCAGAATGCCACTAACTGCTTCATATTCTATCCATGGAAATTTTCATTAGAAATGAATTTTCTAAATATTTTTCATTTCATTGAGAATGAATTGTGATTAATTGCTAAGTATATACTTTCGTTTTTATGATTCTCTAAAAACATAATTGATGTTTTCTCCTACAGCTAATAAAAAGGTGTTTAAGAAAGAATTATTGGAAGGTGTGAAATCCTTCAAAGGTAAGTGAGGAAAAGGACAAGGATAAAATCTGAGATTGTCCTATTGGTTTATTTCTTATTATATAAATAAGCCAAAAATAAAGCATATTATTCAACAAATATTCAAGTTTCTACTAGACACTGGTTATTTGAGAATAATCTGTAATATATAGCATACATATAATTACCCATAATCGCAAGTAATATTACCATTTTTATTATAGCTACCTTTATTCTTTTTTCTGTGTATAATATATGCATGTATTGTTAATTAAATTCTTTTTGGATATTTTATGTATCCTATTTTTTTTTTTTTGAGACAGGGTCTCACTCTGTTTCTAGTGTGCAATGGCATCATCATAACTCACTGCAACCTCCAACTCCTGGGCTCAAACTACAGGCATGTGCCATGTCCAGATAATTGTTTTACTTTTTGTAGACACAGGGTCTTGCTATTGCCAAGATTAGTCTTGAGTCGTTGACCTCAAGTGATCCTACCACCTTCATTCAACTTTAAAGTCATTTACTTTAGACGTATTATTTGAGCAGAAATTACTATGTCAAAATGTCTTAATATGTTTAAGGCTCTGATGTATTCCACAATTTGTGTTCCATAAGAATAGTGTTAATTTGTACTTCCATACATAGTAAGTGAGAATACCTATTACCATTATGCCCTAACCACAATATATTTTCACATATTTTGATTCTTACTAATTTGATAGATGAAAATGGGATCTAATTATTGTTTTGATTTTATTATCAATGAAGTTGAAATTTTTTTGTTTTGAAGTTGAAAATTTTTATATCATGCCTTTTAGTCTTTGAGTTTCTTGTTATACCATTTGCATATTATCTTACTGAAGTCTAAACATTTTTCCTATTAATTTGAATTACCTATTTATATGTTAAACATTAGCACATTGGCATATCTGTAGTAGATATTTGTCCAGTTACATTCTATTTTGTTATGTTGTCTTTTTACAACAGCTTTATAGAGATATAATTCACATAACATACAATTCACCTATTTAAAGTGTATAACACACTAGTTTTTAGTATACTAGCAGAGTTGTGCAACCATAATCACAATTAATTTTAAAACATTTCATCATAAGGAAAAGAAACTCAATACCCATTCACAGTTACTACCTATACCTTCCAAACCTCCCAGACCTAGGCAACTACAAATCTACTTTTTCTACTTTCTGTCCATTGTTTTGCATTTTCATACATGAACATTTTTTCAATTTAAGAGATAGCATCTTGCTCTGTCACCCAGGCCATTGTACATAATAACCTTGAACTTCTAGGCTCAAGCAATCCTCCCACCTCAACATCCTGAGTAGTTGGGACTGCAGGCATGTACCAACACACCCAACTAATTTTTTTTTACTTTTTTGTAGAGACTGAGTCTTACTGTGTTACCCAGCTGGTCTCAGTTGATTCTCCCATGTCAGCCTCCCAGAACATTGGCATTATAAGTGTGAGCCATGATGCCCAGGCCTTCTCTATTTAATTTTATCAACCATTTATTCATATAATTTCTTATCTTTCTGTATTTAGAAAGTTTCTTAGCATCTAGAGAGCATATGAAGAATCACATACACTTTCTCTTTGACTTTCTATGATTTACCTTTCTACATTTAATTATTTAACTCACCTGAAATATTGACTCTGTAAATCCTCATATTTCAGAGTGATTTGATCAAAACTATACCAACTGTTTTAGTAATGCTTCCTCATTAGCTACAGGTCTCCTTTAGGGACAATTACATTTAGGAAGTAAATTCTTATGACCATAGCAAATTTCAAATCCTAGTCTTTGATCAGAATAACTTGATTTCATTGCTGTTATTAATTCACCAGAGTTGTCAAACTCTTTACTTTGTCTCCCTCCACCCCATGAACTTCTGTCAGAAGTTTAATCATGGAAGCATATTCTGTTCATGACTTTTACGTAACTTCCTGTAGTTTCTTTGTGCTTTCATTTCTAGGTAAGGGTTAAGGGGCTTCATTCTTCATTTCTATGGCATCCTTATCTCCTTCTTGTTTTTATTAAGGAGGGAAGATTCATATTAGTGATCTAAATAGTGTTCTGCAAAACACTGGGTTCAGACTTGAAACAAAAGAAATCAAGGATCTGAAGAGTCGTCTGCCAGTTTCTGGTGAGCATTTAAGACATCTTTATCCTGTAGACAATTATTAGTCTACTCTGAAAGCAGTAAGGAAAAGACATGTTGGGAAGGGAAAAACTGGGGAAGGAGCATAATTTAAGAGACTATTGATAAGGTACAGATGATAAGGGCCTTACTTAGAGAACCACACCAGTGACACTGGACATTGGGAAGACTGCTTTGATGTGGTGAGTGATCGGTATGGAGACACTGAAAATGGAAACCAGAGTTTACAGTTTATATTATTGTCAAGAAAAGAATTTAAAAGTTGGAGTGGGGGACAGAGAACCAGCAGAGGGAAGAGAAAAGAGAGAAAAACAATGTTTGGGATATAAGTGAATTTAGATCTTACAGAACATTCAGTATCAGATAATTGAAAATGTATTCTCTAAATTTATTAATTTCATTTAAAGATTAATAAGGTATCTTCAAACAGTTAGAACCAACACCAAGGTTAAATGTGTTTCAAACTGTCCCTGTAAGTACAGGAATACCAAAAGAATACAAGAAAATGAGATACAATAAAGGATTATTTGAGAAATAAAGAATGGAATTAAAGAGTAGAATAAGAAAGAGATAACAAAGAAATGAGGAAAGGGTAAAAGAAAAGAAAAAGGAAGAAATAATATAAATATGTAAACCAATCTTTAAAAAAAAAACAGCATAACTGAGATAGTTTGGGGGTTGAGTTGAAAGGACTCAGACTGAAAAAAAAAAAAAAAGGGAAAGCAGTCTCTTCTTTCTTCACCAGATTCCCCCACTGTGCTTGGAAGTTTTGGACACAGATTACCAAGAATCTTGACTTGCATGAAAGACTGGTTTCAAGTTTCTTTCTTTTCTTTTCTTTTCTTTTCTTTTCTTTTCTTTTCTTTT
>NW_003852413.1:17294461-17314392 GCF_000181295.1 Otolemur garnettii | reverse complement strand
ATGCAGTGGCATCACAGTTCACAGCAACCTCCAACTCCTGGGCTGAAGCAAGTCTCCTGCCTCTGCCTCCCAAGTAGCTGGGACTACAGGCACCCGCCACAACTCCTGTCTATTATTTGGTTGCAGTCATCATTGTTGTTTGGCTGGCCCAGGCTGGATTCGAACCTGCTAGCTCAGGTGTATGTGGCTGGCGCCTTAGCTGCTTGAGCCACAGGCACCGAGCCTTAAGTTTCTTTATAACAGCCAGGAACCCCAAGGACTAGAAAGAATATCTTTTACTGGGGTAGTACTTCTTTATTCAAGAATCAAGGTTTTGGCCAGACACAGTGGCTCAAGCCTGTAGTCCTAACACTCTGGGAGGCAGAGGCGGGTAGATTGCCTGAGCTCAGGAGTTCAAGACTAGCCTGAGCAAGAGTGAGACCCCCATCTCTACAAAAGATAGAAAAACTAGTCGTGCCTGGTGGTGGGCACCTGTAGTTCCAGCTGCTTGGGAGGCTGAGGCAAGAGGATGGGTGGCTTAAGCCCAGGAGTTTGAGGTTGCTGTGAACTATGGCACCATGGCACTCTACCCAGGATGACAGAGTGGACTCTGTCTCAAAAAAAAAAAAATCAAGGTTTTGAGTTTTGAATAACTTCTTTCTTTTATTGATTCATTCAGAAAATATTGATTGAGTGTCAGTGGTATGCCAGCATTGTGTTGGTATTGCTTTACTTACTTGGCAAATATTTATACTATCTCTGGGCAATGCATTTACTAGAAACTAAGAATGATTAGTGTCTCATAAAGAAAAGAGATATGGTCTGCCCTCAGAGCAATTTACAGTCTAGGGGGAAATACAAGAGAACTGGCAAATTTGGAAGATGAGGATCTCCTAAGCTAAATGATAAATAAATACTCAGATGAGTATTTAATACTTAGATGAGGCAACAGCAAGCAAACTAAATCTTGCCTATTATTATGTGTATAGGGGTTCTAAAACTTTCTGGTCTCACAACTTCTTTATGCTGTTTTGTGGGTTATATCTATTTATTAATATTTACTTATTAGAATCTAAAACACACATTTTAATATTTATGTATTAATCTGTTTTAAAATAACAAGAATAAATCTTACATGTTAAATAAAAACATAATTTTATTTAAAAAGTGTATTTTCCAAAAGTGAGACCAAAAAAAAGTGAGAAAAGAGGAGTTGTTTTATATATATTTATAAGTCAGTTTAATTTCCAGATTCTGATGTCTGCTTGTACATTCAGTCTATTGAGATATGTTGTTTTGGATGACATATAAAAAGACAAGTGGGTTTCACATGTGTGTAAGTAATTAGCAAAGGCTATTTTAATAGCCTATTCAGATAATTGTAAATATTCTTCTTTCCTATGACCCCCCAAAATCCAATAAATGGTGGCTTCTTAAAGTTTGGCTGTGACATGGGATTAGAAACTACTACATCAATGAACTTTTTACTTGATCACATTAAAATCCATTAGGCTATCTTACACACTCAACCACCTATACATGATTTTGTAACACCATGTTTTGGTCATTTAGAAAACATTAGTCTCCTGAATTATATAGATCTTCCAAATATTGATGTATCTCATCATTCGATATCAAATGAAATCACATTTATTAATACCACCACCAATCTCATAAAAAAAATGTTTAGGTATTTGGCCAGGTGTGGTGGCTCATGCCTGTAATCCCAGCATTTTGGGAGGCTGAGGCAGGTGGATTGCCTGAGCTCACAAGCTTGAGACCAGCCTGAGCCAGAGTGAGACCTCGCCTCTAAAAATAGCCAGGTGTTGTGGTGGGAACCTGTAGTCCCAGCTACTCAGGATGCTGAGGCAAGAGAATCGCTTGAGCCCAAGAGCTTGAGGTTGCTATGAGCTATGATAGCACAGCACTCTACTGAGGGTGACAAAGTGACTCTGTCTCAAAAATAAAAAATAAAAAAAAGTGTTTAAGCATTTGGAAACTGTTAAGTCACAATACAGATAAAAGGTTCTTGAAACTCAAATTTTTGTTTGAAAGCTTGAACCCCACTAATTTTTTCTCTGAAACAGAGTCTTACTTTGTCACCCTCAGTAGAGTGCTGTGGAGTCACAGCTTACAGCAACCCCAAACTCTTGGGCTCAAGCAATTCTTTTGCCTCAGCCTCCCAAGTATCTGGGACTATAGGCACCCACCACAATGCCTGGCTATTTTTAGAGATGAGGTCTCACTCTGGCTCAGGCTCGTCTTGAACGTTGAGCTCAGGTGATTCATCCCCCTTGGCCTCCCGAAGTGGTAGGATTACAGGCATGAGGCACCACATCCAGCCTTGAACTCCACTATGAAATCAACTACTGTCAGTTGTTTTTTCTTAAAATGACAGATTATTTTTTTTTTTTGAGACAGAGCCTCAAGCTGTCCCCCTGGGTAGAGTGCCGTGGCATTACAGCTCACAGCAACCTCCAACTCCTGGGCTCAAGCGAGTCTCCTGCCTCCGCCTCCCAAGTAGCTGGGACCACAGGCGCCCGCCACAACGCCCGGCTATTTTTTGGTTGCAGCCGTCATTGTTGTTTGGCGGGTCCGGGCTGGGGATTCGAACCCACCACCTTAGGTGTACATGGCTGGCGCCTTAGCCGGTTGAGCTATAGGCGCCGAGCCAAAATGACAGATTATTTTGTTCATTTTCAAGATGTCTCCCCGATAGCCATCTCTGAAAAACTGTATTCTGTGCATTAATTCATTTTCTCAGGTGAAAATGATGTTCCATGAAAGAGTGGCTATTTTGCCTGTAACTCAAACAATCAGACATATTCTTTTATTCAAGAAATAATATTCCAGTATGCAGATGAAGTGCTTTATGCATATGTCTCACTTCATCACATAATATATAAAAGGTGTATATGCAAGGGTTAAGATTTAATAAAAGTAATCACTTTTGCTGCTTTCTCAAGGACATTCTTAAGTGATTGAATTATTTTACAAGTATGTACAGTGAAGGACATGACTGCTAGTATAGTTTGTTACCACTGCCTCGCATCATGCAAAGGTGCCAGTAGTTTTGCCCACCATTGTTTTTGCACCATCAGTGCAAATGTCTACATTGTGAAAAAAACAGAGGGTATTGAGTGATTTCAGAGGTCTGTGGCCCACACTTTGAGAATTGCTGTTTCAACATATCCCAACCTTTCACTCAATACAAGAGAACAACTTCTGAAAAGAGGAAGACTGGCCTATAGCATAGAGCTTCAAACAAAACTCCATTCACCATAATACTGTAAAGATTTCCAACAGCTGACAGCTTGTGGAATAAGATGTCTCCCAGTTAGCCAACTCTGAAAAACTATATTTTGTGCATCAATCATTAATTGAATGATTAATGGCTATATACTTAAAGCTTGAATCTTCTTTCCTCTATTTTATGTTCCTGGGTACTGTAATAATAATAAAAATTCTAGAATAAAGCACAAAAAATGACTATAAATCCACACACTATATTTTTAGGAATTTTGTATTATTTTTAAAGTTTCAGTATTTTTTTTTTTTTGAGACAGAGCCTCAAGCTGAGCCCCTGGGTAGAGCACCCTGGCTTCACTGCTCACAGCAACCTCCAACTCCTGGGCTCAAGCGAGTCTCCTGCCTCAGCCTCCCAAGTAGCTGGGATTACAGGCACCCGCCACACCTCGCAGCTATTTTTTGGTTGCAGCCATTATTGTTGTTTGGTGGGCCCGGGCTGGATTCGAACCCGCCCCCTTAGGTGTATGTGGCTGGCTCCTTAGCCACTTGAGCCACAGGCGCCGAGCCAAGTTTCAGTATTTTTAATCTCTGAGTCTCAATTCTGGATTTTCTTACAGAATATGACGATGTTTATCTGGATGTGTTGATAGATGCAGCAAAATCTTTTACAGGTGAGTGAAAATTTGTATGACATTATAAATTGAGATCTTCATGCTTTGTAGAGAATTGTCTTTTGTTTTTATTTCTGAGAATTACCTTTTAAAGAAGTAATTTATCCTCTCCAGCAATCACTGATAAATTCACTCTGTTCTTTTACCTATTTGTTAATAATTTTGTCTTATTGACAACTGTTTGGATTATTAAGGATTTAAGAAAAGTATGGGCACTCTCAAAAAGAAGTATTACCTTGTCTATTATCTGGGCCAGTAATATGTTAATTTCAGTAGTGTTTAAAAAACAAAATATAGGTGAACACAGTGAATCTCAGTGAAGTCTCACATCAGGAAATAAGTAGCAATAGAGATGTTATTTATAGGTAGAATTATATAGATTCTATATACCATCTGTCTTAGTCTGTTCAGGCTGCTATAACAAAATACCACAGACTGGGTAATTTATAAGCCATTGAAATTTATTTGTAAGATCAAGGTGCTCACGTTCAGTGTTTGGTGAGGGCTATTCTCGCTCTGCTTCAAAACGGTATTTGATCACTGTGTCCTCACATGTTAAAAAGCGGACAGGCAAAAAAAGGACTGACTACTTTGCGAAGGCTTTTTTATAAGGGCTCTAACCCCTTTCACAAGGGAGGAGCCCCATAACCTAACCACCTCCTAAAGGTCCTACCTCTTAATATTATGACATGGGAATCAAGTTACAACGTGAATTTTGGAGGGGACACAAACATTCAAACCATAACATCATCATAAATCAATGGGCAGTTATGCAAACCCTACTTTAGCCCAAGCTATATTGGCCCATACACAGAAGTGTTATCTTCTTATTTGGGTTAAAGAACCCTTTCAGATACTGAATTTCATAAAAAGTCAATTCGTGTATTTATATTTTGTCCGGTAGTTAGAAATAGTGCTGTACTGGATTATGTCTTTTATGATTTAGAATGATTAAATCTTATAATGTCATCTGAAACAATTCTTGTCTATTCAAAGGAGAAAAAGTTGAAGCCGGTAACATAAAAAATGTACTGAGAAACATGGGGATTGAGGTCACTGAAAAAGAAAAATCGATGCTGTTGAAAACTCTGCCAATTCATGGTGAGTATTGGTATACCATACCAATCCGTAGTGAGTATTTATTCAGAGAACTCTGGTTTCATGGGCTTCTGGGTAAGAAATATGAGAAAGCCCCTAAGAAAAATGTAATTCTAGCATAAGAAACCGTGTTCTCATTGCTTGTGATTTAATTTGGAAATGAGAAACTTCTAAGTGAGAAGCTTCTTTCTCATTCAGCCAGTGGGCCCCTGCTAAATATTTTAACAGCTACACAGGCTAAATTATTCTGTAGCCTCCTGATGTAGCCCATATCCTCTGTCGCTTCCCCAAAACCTTCCTATCTCCCCACAATCCTGCAACTAAAAGGGAAACACCTGAGAACAGGTGGCCTCCACGTCTGGACCCTTGTGCTGTCAGTATCCATTCTGATTGGTTGGTCAGTGGCACAACCAGTCAGCCCCTCAAAGTTCTACCTCTTAGGCACTTGCATAGACCTCCCCTGCCATAAAGACCCTAGAGCCAGCTTGTGCTTCACCTGTGTCTTCTGCCCAGTCCCAGGAACTGCTCGACAGAGACATCTTCCCAACCTCAATAGCTCCTGTCCCAAGTTTTCCACCAGGCAAGAGCAAGTCTGCACCCTGCCCTTAGGGCTAGTACTCTTGGAAGCAGAAGTAGCACCCTGGACAGCAAATGCTTAATACCCATGTGAATTCTCCACACTTAAGATTGTGGGCACTCTTTGTGCCAGCCATTCCCCCAAGAATATTCTCTCAAAAGGCTGTTTATGAGAATTACAGCTTTCTTAGTACTTTAGTTCTGAAGGAACAGGAGGGACATGCAGCTGTACCGTAACAGAGAACACTAGGGACACACAGCAGGCACTGAGAATTTTATCAGCGCTGCAGACACTCCTATGAGAAGACACGGGCCTCAGGATAGGCAGGACCTATGAGGATGAGGTGGCCTGATAGATACCCTCTGTTCTCTGTCCCAGTTGAATTTCAGCTCCATTTATAGAGTTTGTTTAGAGAACAGAAATATTTTTAAATTTTTTATTTAAATATGCTTTTTATTACTATTTAGGTTGATAACTATTTTTAATATCATCCCTTTATAGGATCTACCATTAGAGCAAAACACACATGTATAAGTATACCCCATGGGCCCAGAGCAGAGGCAAGGAAAAGAGGGAAAGACAGAGCGGTCAGGGCACAACAAAAGAAAGGGAGAACAAGAAGAAAGCAAAAGAAAGAAGCACTTATGTGTATGTGTTTGCAGGGCATATCAACTACTGCCACTTATTCTAACTGGGGGATAGATTGACCATGTTAAGAGGAGTGCTTTGATTATTATTTGAGGGTGAAATAGAACAAATTTCTAGGTGTACCATATAAAATGCCTTATAAAATTATGCAATTTCTTGGCTGGGCACACACCCAACACTTTGGGAGGCCAAGGTCAGAGGATCACTCGAGGCCAGGAGTTCAAGACCAGCCTATACAACACAAAGAGGCCCTATCTCTACAAAAAAATAAATGTATTAGTCAGGCATGATGGTGAGGGCCTATAATCTCTGCCACTCAGGAGCCTGAGGCAGGAGGATTACTTGAGTACAGGAGTTTGAGGTTGCAGCCACTAGAGAGACCCTGTCTCAATGAAATAAAATAAAAGAATTATAGATTTTCTCATTGTTTTTATTTTGACTCAAATTTTAATATATCTTACAGGAGATGGGAAGGTGTATAAGAAAAGATTACTGGAAAGTGTGAAGCTTCTCAAAGGTAAGAATTATGAGAAAAGCAGCTAAAATTTATTGTGCTTTGCATTTTCTTTTGAAAAATCCCTCACTGATTAGAATCTTGCTATTGTGCTATTCCACCAATTTACTGATTCAGAACTTATGCCTCATAACCTACCATTCTTCTTTTGGTATAACTATATTTGAGGAAGTAATTGTTATATAGTGTGGCCATAACGTCCATGTGTAATTTAAAATAGTGTGCAATTTTTAATTGCACATGAATTTTATGGGCACCCTGTATATCACTGTAGCAAGTTTGAAATTCTGGTTTCATTTAAGATTATCATCTTTATCACAATTCATCATAGTAGTCTAATTATTCTTTTTTATCAATTGAAAGTTACAGTTCAGTGGTGAGAGAGCATTTTCTTTTTTCAACTCTATCTGTGCAGCCAATGTTTCACTGTCCACTTAGCATAGAGCTTCCATTTCTTCAGATTACTTGTGTTTCTTTTTTGCATCTCTTAATTCTTAAGGGAAAAAAGTCAATGTCAATAATCTGGAAAATCTTTTGAAGAACATGGAAATTGATGCTGAGAAAGCAGAGCATGAGGATCTACTGAAACACCTACCGGTTGATGGTGAGTATTTCACACACCACTGTGCCTGGGGGGAACCCTAGGTCTCCTGTAGCAGGGCTTCTTAAAGTAAACCTAATTTTTAATCTCTTTGAAAAACTTATGCTCATGCCTATAATCCTAGCACTCTGGGAGGCCAAGGCAGGTGGATTGCCTGAGATCATAGGTTTGACCAACCTGAGCCAGAGCAAGGCCTCGTCTCTAAAAAATAGCCAGCAATTGTGGTGGGTGCCTATGGTCCCAGCTACTTGGGAGGCTGAAGCAAGAGAACCGCTTAAGCCCAAGAGTTTGAGGTTGCTGTGAGCTGTGATGCCATGGCATTCTACCCAGGGCAATAAAGTGAGACCCTGTCTTAAAAAAAAAAAACTTATGAAATATTTCAAACATACACAAAAACAGAGAATAATATAACAAACGGTGTGCCCTGACAGAGTTAATAATTATTACCACTTTACCATATTTGCTTCATACATCTTCTTTCCCTTTTTTTCTTCCTTCCTTCCCTCCTTTCTTCCCAAATGTACCATTTTTAACAAGATAAATTTCATTAATGACTCAATAAGATCATTTTAATTGGATAAAAATGTCAAAGAGACAAAGCTAGAATATTCTTTAGGAAGAAATTGCTAAGGGATGAACCCCTGGCTAAGATTTCTTCATTACATGGTTCTTGGATTCAAATGCAGAGCTGGTATCTTCTCCATAAAAAACAAGCTTCCATCAGAGAGCCAGACAGTACATCTTTGGGTAGAGCCACCAGATGCCAACCCAAAATAAACGAATAGTTTTTCCCTAAGTCAGGGTTTCTATTTAGGGAGGTGTAACTAATGTAGGCCACTGCTACCAACCAATGTCTTATCTTCTGTGCTGCCTTTACCTGTAGCTGGCCCTAACATTGAAATCAGTTGTGGCCTAATCTGTAGTTTAATACCTCACTCTACTTGGGTTTAACAATGTTGGTAAATATCCATAATTCTATCTGGCTCCTTTTCCTATCCTGAAAAAAATTATCATAAATTACTCTTTAATTGTAACATTGTCCCCACACATTAGTTTGGGGTCTGCACAATGCTTCCTACCAGAAAAGGCATTGTTACCAGGCAAGTGTTTTTTAGAACCTGTGATCTTTATAAAACATGGCATAATATTTTTTTTTCTAATCCATTAGTGTGACTATTTCTGTACCATTGGAATTCTTTCATTTAGCTAGCACAGACAATATGCAAAACACTAAACGAAAGAGTGGACAATTTATACTGGTAATATAAGAAAATTAAGGCATAATCCCTGCTCTCAGCATAGCATATAGTCTTGAGAGGTAGAGGTGGGGACATAAGCAAAATTTAAAGAGTGAAAATATTAACATTGAAGAGTTAGCCGCTAATAAGTGACTTCTAGGTTTCAAATTCAATCGTGTCTATTGAAACATACACCCTTTATGAGTCTGAAAGTGGGAGAGGCCTATGAACGGATTACTATCAAATATGCTTCCTCTCTATGTTAAGAGTCATTTGATAGTTTATAGAAGGTGATATTAAATAGGTGTTCACTTTAAACTTGTATCTGATCTTTTTCTATCCTCTGTTTCTTTCTTTTTATTTTATTTTATTTTTAGTTAAGGAGTTACCAGAGAAAATTGGTAAAAAAAAAAAAAAAAAAAAAAAAAAAAAAAAACAGCTGAATTCCAACCCTTTACATAACAACTTAAGTTTTCATATCACTTCTCAGTCTAAGACTTGGTCTCTGTGCCCAAATTATCTTTTCTTACAGAGAATCAAATGGTTGATTTGAATGTGGTAATGGATAAAGCTAAAGTTTTTACAGGTGAGTAAAAACTCAGGTGAAAGGGGTATTTATTATTAATTAAGGGGTATTGATTAATTAAATTTATTATTAATTAAGAGGTATTAATTAAAGGGGTATTTATTATTAATTAAGATCTTAATGCATTATAGAGAAAAAATGGGAATGTTTTCTCTCCAGGCTATTACTAACGTGTTAAATTGACTCCCTCACAAACTTAACAGTTAAAATGTTTGCTTCATAATCTTAACGTTTGAGCTGGGATTTTTCCTATGGAGACCTAACACTGTGTAGAGTTTTGAACAATAAGGTTTTCCACTTCACAGTTGTTTAAACAGCCATAACATAAGTCAACACTGTTCATTCTCAAGGTGAAGCTTGTGTAGTATAGCTGAGAAATATGGTTCTGTCTCAAAGACCACATCATTCAGATAAAATGGTAGTATTTGAATTGCATATAGAATTATGTGTGGCTTTTTTTCTCCTGAATTAAAAGCATACATTCTGCATCTGACTTGAGCTACACATCTTTATGTCCTTTGATTCTATATAGTTTAACAAGTTTCATTGTAAATTTGTCCTTTTAATTAAGGATAATTGCACAGGGGCAATCTTTATCATAATTTGAAGTCATTAGTCTATTCCTAAAATTCTTACCTGTTAGCCATTCCCATTTTTCCAAAGGAGAGAAGGTTAATGTCAATAATCTGGGCAATGCGCTGAGGAGGACGGGGCTAGTGCTCACTGACAAGGAGCACCAGGAGCTGCTACACAGTCTGCCAGTTCACAGTGAGTATTTAGCACATCCTTTGAACCTTGAATTTAGGAATTTGTGTGTGAAAACATCTTAAATTGTGTGTGTATGCCCAATACAACTCATGTAGTAAACTCAGTTCTTACACTAAAAAAAAATCTGTTACCCGTTTGTGTCTCTTATAATTTAATATTAAAAGTTGGCAACATCTTTCACTAGTCTCCCACCATCCAAGCTAAATTATTCCTGTTTCCCTGAGACCACTGTCTAACCTAAATCATGACCAAAGAGAAGAGGTAAGCCAGGGGAGTAAGAGAAGGAAGTAAAGGGGAGAGAAACAGAGAAATGATTTTGTTTTTAGTTCAACCAATAGGTAGATTTATAACAGTGAAAGCCTTCTTTATCTTTCATTTCATTTGTCTGAGAATAACTTAGAATAAAATTCCAAACAAATTGGAAACATCTTTTTCCCAAAATTACACATGTTGTGTCATCTTTGTGCTATCTTTGTTAATCTTCCCATCATTTAACCTATATTCTGAATTGGGTCTTATCTTACAGCTGGTGGAAAAGTATATAAGAATAGACTGCTGAAAGGTGTGAAAGCCCTCGGTGGTGAGTGAGAAGCATGAGCAAGTAAAAAAAAATCCTTATGTTTAGCATTTTCTTTTAAATGTTCCAACTTTGCTTCCTGCCAATTCGCCGATCCACTGTCGTTGAGTTATAACTTACTATTTTCTTGAATGCACTGATGTTTTGGTTTATAAGTTAAGTACCAAATTACTATAGGTAGTTCTTAACACTGTTCTCTAGGTAACTTATAGGTAGTTACCAAATTACTATAGGTAGTTCTTAACACTGTTTTCTGGCTAGACTTGTATAGAGTAGTTGTTTCAGCCACAAGTCATTAGACTTGCCTATTCCTCTCCGTTGACCTGTGGAAAACTGAAGCAGAGCCCCCTAAATCAGTGAGAAGAGAAGTATCCTATTTCCCCTTACCATGCTACTCTGTAAGAACAATTATTCTTTTAGAAAAATATTGTTAAAAACACTACAAGAAAATTGTAACTCTAACCACTTAAAAAACAGATATAAAGAAGTGGAAGTCCTACCTCCCAACCATAAAGCTAAATACTGCTTTTAATTCAATGGTTAACTTTCTAAAGTTTTTCCTACTTTTAAAAGACAAATATAAACCTAGGGAGATACACACACACACTCACACACCACATACATATACAGGTTAATAGTTTCTTTGTGCTTTTGTGCTTTAATTCTTCAACTGGGGGTTTTGATAACCATGATTAGCACTTTTCACTATTAAGCATCAATACTCATGCTCTTATTCCTGCTCTTCTTTTCTAAGGGCCAAGGGTCAAACTCAAAAAAGTGGAACCTTTTTTGGAAAACATGGGAATTAGAATCAAGGATGAGGAACTTCACAAACTAATAACCCAACTACCAAGCAATGGTGAGTGATACAGACATCACTATGCTCTTCAGAGAAACATCAAGCCCTTCTATTAGAACTACTGAAAGCAGCCTTTTTAGCATAATAATGAAGTAATGCAATGACTTAATCCTGACATATAAAAAAATACCATCTTCAAAAATGCTTTTGAAAAGTTATGTCAAGGATGGCACTTGCTATACTCAGCCATGCCTGGGAATGCCACATACTTAAGGAGCTGAAAGAAAAATGAATTGAAGGGTGAACATTTAAAAGGCAATGTAATAAAGTTAAAAGTTAAATTAGAAAGTAGGAGAGAACAGTTGCAAAATAAAGAGGTTTTTCCCTAAGGTTGAAAAAGTCCTTGTACACTAAGAAACATACTGAGAATAGAAAAACAGGCAAATATGCAAATAGGTGATCCAGAGGAGAGGAAATGTAATATAAGTGTCCAGATAACATGTAAGAAGATATTTAACACACCAATAATCATTCAAATACAAAATAAAACATAATAAGAAATATTTTCACTTACTGGACTGGCAAAAATTAACATGATGATATTTCTTGTGAGAGTATGAGGAAAGAGATTGATAAATTTCAGGTGAGAGTCTCAATTGCTATATTTCCTTTTGAAAAAAATCATCTGACAGTATCTAAGCCGAGGGAGGGAAATCTTCCTTTTCCCTGGTGAATCTAGCCTGCATTCATTATCTGCAGTGTATAGAATTTGTGCTAAGTCCTGGTGCCTCTTTTCTCACAGATTTGCTGAAAAATAATTTAATCTTACTTAATCTTAGTTTCTGCATATGTAAAATGAAGAGTTGACCTAACAGTTTCTCTGTGGTCACTTCATGCTCTGAAATTAAATAGATAATGTATACAAAGAATTCTAGACTTGATATAGTCTAAATACTCAATAAATGTCAGTGATGATAATGGTGGTGGTGGTGGTGGTGATAGGGAAGATGGAAAAGACATTGAAGAAGAACAGAAAGACGAACAAAAGGAAATTCTGTGAGTTATAAATCAATTTTACCTATTATAAAAATATAAGTCCTAGCACAATATTTATTAATTATGACTTTATGACAAATAAATAAAGCAAGATGTAATTTAAAACATTTTATAAGAAATACCACTGGGCTCGCTATCTTTCTCCTATCCTATTCCTGTTCTTATTCTTGTCCACTTCAATATCTTCCATATACATCAGGGGCTTTTCAATTTACTGTGCCATGGACCCCTTTGAAAGTCTGATACATGGACTACTTCTGAGTATGTTTCAAAATGTATAACATAAAATGCATAAGATTATAAAGAAACAAATTATGTTAAAATATAATTCATCAAAACATTAAAAATACAAATTATTAGTACTTATTAAAACATTTAAGAATTTCTAGAAGCACATCAAATCATTATTATAATTTTTAAATAATGATGAGCATAAGCAACATTTCAACATATTTGTAACAACTTTACTCTGATATGAAAATGTCAGTGATTTATATTAGCAACGAAGTCATAGGTTCTGCTACTAATACCATAGTTTGGTGCCTACATTAATAATTGAAGAAAATGTTAAGTTTAAGTTAATGGTTAGTGACAATAAAGACATATTTTTTTCCCCATTCAAGCTCAAGACCTCCATGAATTCTGTCAATACAGGGTCCTTGGACCCAACCCCTGATAGAGGTCACCCATTCAACACTCTGACCTCCTGTTCCTTGATATCTTTTTAACTTAAATCACTTTTTCCTCCTTTCCAACTAATTACCACTTACATGGTAATGACCTAGACCTTGTCCTCATCTAATATTTTATCACCTCCAGAATCTATTTCATATACCCACTCTCTAATCTTTATCCTTCTCATTCACTTACTATGTAGACATTTCTGCCATAACAAAATATGGAAATCTTTGAAAAAACTCCTGTTCTATAAAGTTGCCCACCAAAGTAACTGAGCTTATGGGGTAAATTCGGGAAGCACTCTTCAAATCTATGTCACTTTGTAAACAGAACATTAACAAAAACACTAATTAATGTAATACTATGTGAGGAAATTTGTTCAGCCCAGGCAATAATTCAGACTGGCTGAAAGACATTTTAAAATGTACACACATATACGCACTCACATATACATCCCCCCCCCCCAAAAAAGAGGTGAAAAGCTGATTTGCCATTCTGGAATAGTGTAAATGGAAGTAGAGCTCTGAATGGGTAACCCTGGCGTCCCCCCCCCCACATCACAGACACTTAGCTTTTAAATATTATTAAAATAGACCAGAAATGTCTCTTGCTGTAGCCAACCCAGGACATTTTCTTTTCTTACTAAAGTTTATAATTCTACTTTTCCTGCTGAAGAAGAATTATGTATAAAGCAACACACTTTTCACATTACTGTGACATGATTCCATTTCTTAATTGAATATGATGAACTGGTGCCACTGGAACATGTGCTGTAGCAGAACAAGAGTTTAGAATGCCAGCTCCAGTCACCCTCCAGCCACAGGGAGACCTTTGTGCCTTTGACCCTACTATTCTTCCATTATTCGACAACCCCACCACCTCCATGTCCTCATGTCCTTCCTCTTAAATTAGACTCAGTGCTTGAACATCATATGAACTTGCAAGCTATCAGAACAAACTATCAGTTTTGATTGGCAAAAACTCAGCCATCTCCTTACTCCATGCTCATTCTTGAATAGCTTGACCTTCCTAAAGAAGATCACAAAAGCATGCTAATGCGCTCACTTCACATAATGACCACAAATTTCAAGTCATTCCTTAACATTGCCAAAGGACTACCCGCTACACTTTCCAAGTTAATTCACTTTCTAACTCTCACAATATTGCACCTTCTCTGTTCAGATTTCCATCTTAGTAAAGGCATCCATCTACCCTGTTGATTGTGGGAGGGGGAGACTAGGTTTCACCCTTGGTTTCTCCTTCCCTCATAACCCATATTCAAATCTAGGTTGTACCTGAAAGCCATGTTCAGAATCCATCTACTCACCATCTCCACTACTGCAACCACAGCCCAAGCCACCATCATCTCTTTCCTGGCCACTGAAACAATCTTCTATGTCATCGCCATTCCTCCAGTTTCTTCATCCTGCATGCACCAGACTGTTCTTTTGAAAACTGAAATCATGCCAAATTGCTCCCCTTCCAATGATATCCCATTGCAACCAAAATAAATTCCAAACTTTATCATCATGCCCCGTAAGTCCTGAATGATTTGGCCCCTGTCACATTGGCCTCTGTCTCTCAATCATGTCAAATCTATTCTCATCATAGGACTATTTGTACATAGGACTATTCCTCTACTTGGAATGTCCTTTCCCCAATTCTTCTCATGGCTACCCGCTTCCCGTCATCCAGGCCCAACCCAAATAGACCGCCCGCCCACCATCTAAAGCAATCTCATTCACCCAGGCACAGTGGCTCACACCTGACTCCTAGCACTTTGGCAGGCTAAAGTGGGAGGATTGCTTGAGCTCAGGTATTTGAGACCAGCCCGAGCAAGAGCAAGACTCCATCTCTACTGAAAAATAGAAAAATCAGCTGGGTGTTGTGGAACGTGCCTATAGTCCCAGCTACTCAGGAGGCTGAGGCAAAAGGATCACTTAAGCCCAGGAGTTTGAGGTTGCTGTGAGCTAGGATGAGGCCACAGCACTCTAGCCTGGAGCAACAGAATGAAACTGTCAAAAAGAAAAGAGAGCAATCTCATTCTTTATTACTCCTTATTTTTATTTTATTTTATTTATTTATTTATATTTTGAGACAGAGCCTCAAGCTGTCACCCTGGGTAGAGTGCTGTGCCATCATAGCTCACAGCAACCTCCAACTCCTAGGCTCAAGCAATTCTCCTGCCTCTGCCTCCCAAGTAGCTGGGACTACAGGTGCCCACCACAACACCTGGCTATTTTTTGGTTATAGTTGTCATTGTTGTTTGGTGGGCCTGGGCTGGATTTGAACGAATCTGCCAGCTCAGTTGTATGTGGCTGGCGCCTTCAGCCACTTGAGTCACAGGTGCCAAGCCACTCTTTATTATTTTTGATAGCACCTTAACAGTTCTTCAGATTATCCTTTTTGTTTATATGTTTCTCATCTGTCTCACTCACTAAATTGTACACTCCTTTACAGCAAAAACTCTGTCAGCTTGCTTAGTTACTTTTGCATCTTAGCAATATGCCTGGTACATAAAAGGTGATCCATAAATGTCTCCTAATTAACTGACTAAATAAAAATATATAGGGTCAGGGTCCTTTGTCCTATCTCCCTAAACTTAACTATCACTTCTTAAGAACTAATCACTTCTTGGGGTGGCGCCTATGGCTCAAAAGGGTAGGACGCTGGTCCCATGTGCTGTGATGCCCCAGAACTCTACTGAAGGTGACATAGTGAGACTCTATCTCAAAAAAAAAAAAAAAAATTAAGATAACACTGCTATCTCTCAGGATAAGTTCATAAAATCCTATGAAAAAAGTTTTCTAAAAGGCCACTGAATTCTTATCATCATAATTTCAGAATGTAATACAGCATAAATTTTGTACTTCTCAGTAACATCTTATCTGATTCTGAAGTATATTTCCCTTGCCTTTCAGATGAAAGAACAACTGATCTGCATGAGTTGCTGGATACTGTCAGTTACATCAAGGGTGAGTTGTAAGCCATGATGTTATGTGTTATATGTCATATGTTATATGTTATAAATAGCATCTTTTGGGAGGCTGAGACAGGAGGATCACTTGAGCCCAGGAATTTGAGGCTGTAGTAAGCTTTGATGACACCACTGTACTCTAGCCCAGGCAACAAAGCAAGATTCTGTCTCAAGAAAAAAAAAAAGATATATATCATTACTTTATAATTAATAGTGGCGAAAAATGTTTCCCATTCATAAGTGTTTAAATGTTTTCTTTTTTTTTTTTTGAGACAGAGTCTCACTATGTCACCCTCGGTAAAGTGCTGTGAAGTCACAGCTCACAGCAACCTCAAACTCTTGGGCTTAAGTGAGTCTCTTGCCTCAGCCTCCTAAGTAGCTGGGACCACAGGTGCCTGCCATGATGCCCAGCTATTTCTTTGTTGTAGTTGTCATTGAGTTATCCTTGTTGTTTAGCAGTCCTGGGCCAGGTTTGAACCCACCAGCCCCAGTGTATGTGGCTCGTGCCCCAGCCGCTGAGTTGCAGGCACCAAGCCTTTAAATGTTTTATTATAACATATGTTCCATTTTTGTGGATGCTGCTGAACTTGAGATAAATAGTAACAAATCTGTTTTTATTTATCAGTGCCCATACTAGTCTCTGAAATCTTCTGCAAAAGAGTTCTTCAATATAATAATTGATACTACTTTTTTTTTTTTGAGACAGAGCCTCAAGCTGTCACCCTGGGTAGAGTGCTATGGCATCACAGCTCATAGCAACCTCTAACTCCTGGGCTCAAGCGATTCTTCTGCCTCTGCCTCCCAAGTAGCTGGGATTACAGGCGCCTGCCACAATGCCTGGGTATTTTTTGGTTGCAGCCGTCATTGTTGTTTGGTGGGTCCAGCCTGGATTCGAACCTGCCAGCTTAGGTATATGTGGTTCTTAAGCCCAAGAGTTTGAGGTTGCTGTGAGCTGTGACTCCATAGCACTCTACTGAGGGTGACATGCAGCCACTTGAGCTACAGGCGCTGATACTACTTATTAAGAGCTACAGAACTATTCATACCTTTTCCCCAGTAATCTCACTGCTAGAAATTTATCCTAAGTAAATAATTTTATTGAATAAGAGGAAAAAACCTCTGCCTGAAAACATTCATTCTCATAACAGTGATAAAATTGAAACAAGTTAGAAATATCTAATCAGGCTCGGTGCCTGTGGCTCAAGTGGCTAAGGTGCCAGCCACATACACCTAAGGTGGTGGGTTAGAATCCAGCCTGGCCCGCCAAACAACAATGACAGCTGCAACCAAAAAAATAGCCAGGTGTTGTGGTGGACACCTGTGGTCCCAGCTACTTGGGAGGCTGAGGCAGGAGACTCACTTGAGCCCAGGAGTTGGAGGTTGCTATGAGCTGTGATGCCATGGTACTCTACCCAGGGTGACAGCTTGAGGCTCTGTCTCAAAAAAAAAAAAAAAGAAATATCTAATCATATGGGATTACTACATAAACCATGATATATCAATTTAATGAGATAATGTGTTGAAATGATAATTCTAAAGATTATATGGCAACTTGGAAACATGTTTATGAAGCAATGATTTTAAGTTGGATAAGCAAAATTCAGAATTATACATATATGAGATTTTCACATTGTAAGAGGACAGTCTTATTGTCAAAGATGAGAATGGAATATAAAAAAAATTGTTCTTGTGATTGAGTGGTAGAATTATATTTTCCTCTTTTATATTAATCTTTAATGTTACTACATTATTTTTACAATGAATGAGGAAAAATTCATTCTGACAGTTTTGAGATGAATAAAACTCTTGGAATGTATAGTGATCAGAGAAACTACAGCTAAACATATTATTAAATAAATGGAAAATTAAATTTTAAAAAGTGGTCTGTAGAAAAAAATTGCATACATACATAATAATACATAAATCTCTATGTGTAACCTAAGTTGCTATGGATTTTGAACCAACCCACCAGTCAATTCTTAACCTCTGGTGTACTTTCTTCTTTGTAGCCACCTTCTGATTCCATAAGGAATTAAGGACACAGTATTTTTTTGCTGGCCTTCCTATTAATTCTGGGTGCTGATATATATAAGCACAGATAATGTTTCTTATCATTTGTAAATAATAATATTTCTGGCCAGGTGCAGTGGCTCACGCCTGTAATCCTAGCACTCTGGGAGGCTGAGGCAAGTGGATTACCTGAGCTCACAGGTTTGAGACCAGCCTGAACCAGGGCAAGACCTCATCTCTAAAATAGCCAGGCATTGTGGTGGGCACCTGTAGTCCCAGCTACTTGGGAGGCTGAGACAAGAGGATCGCTGGAGCCCAAGAGTTTAAGGTTATGTGAGCTATGACATCATGGCACTCTACTGAGGGTAACAAAATGAGACTGTCTCTGATGATGATAATAATAATAATAACAATAATATTTCTACAATTAATTTCTCACCTTTTCTAGGAGAGGTGATTAATGTCCAGAGTTTAGACAACTTACTAGCAAGTGAAGGGATTAAGCTCACGGAAGAAGAAAAGAAGGAGTTGATGCCTCATTTGACATTTAACAGTGAGATGTTTTTCTTTGTTTTTTTGTTTTATTTTTATAATTCTGTTGTCTTCTTAGGGGTTTTTGTTATTTTTGTTATCCTGTATATAAGAACCTCAGAATTGATTCTATCTTTATATCACCTAGAACAGTGCTTCTCAAGCTCAAATGTGCATATGAATCACCTGGGCATCTTGTTAAAATGCAGATTTTGATTCAGGTCTAGGGTAGAGCCTGAGGCTGTGCATTTCCAACAAGCTCCCAGGTGATGCCAATCATGCTGGTCCACAAACAACACTGTGCCTGTCAAAGACCAAAAAGATGAGATGATATGCTAGGATTGTTCCTGGACTTTCATTTCTTAAATCACAAATACAATTAATATGCTAATTTGTGCCTGAGGTCATGATTTCAGAAAAAAAAAAGAAGGAAAATTATTATAGTGATTAAAACTAGAAAATAAAAAGGAGTATTAAAGAGAGATACCTAGGAGAAGCAAGGGAAATTTGGAGTTGGTTGATTGTTTATTGAAATTTTTATTGTTTATTGTATCTAGTTGCATGATTTACTGGCTCTTGTGTTATATAACTGCTTTTATATTTCTACTAATTTCTTTGTTTTAATACCATAAGAATGTAATCTAAGTGTATTGGAAGGTAGCATTTCTTACTATTAATATAATGCTTCAGTGATATTGTCAGATAGTGTCTATGCAGCTCTGGCCTTGAATTTAAAATATTGAATATTGATTTATTCAACAAACAAATATTTATTGGTCACTGAATATGTTCATGCACTGTACTGGGTACTAGGGATGTAACATTCAAGAAGGGAGTCATATTTAGCTTTCTCTGCTAAGGCCAGCCGAAAGTAGGAGATAAAACACTGAACCATTATGTTATTCAAATCATGGTTTTATAGCAATAAATTTAAACCAATTTATTGCAAACATCTCTATTTTCTATTCTTTCCACTTTGTCATTTCTTCCTATTCACCTACACTCTCATCCTTTCCTCCTTTCTGCTTAAGATATTCTTCACAACCCTTACAAATCCATTACTCTAGACCTCATGGTCCCCCACCTTTCCTTTAATACTTTAAAAATGACTCCCTTAGGGTCAGGCACAGTGGCTCACGCTGCCAGTACTCCTAGCACTCTGGGAGGCCAAGGCAAGTGGATTGCCTGAGCTCACAGGTTCGAGACCAGCCTGAGCCAGAGCAAGACCTCGTCTCTAAAAATAGCCGAGCGTTGTGGCAGGCACCTGTAGTCCCAGCTACTTGGGAGGCTGAGGCAAGAGAATTGCTTAAGCCCAAGAGTTTGAGGTTGCTGTGAGGCTGGGCCCCCGCAGCCCTCTACTAAGGGTGACAAAGT
>NW_003852413.1:17283795-17293522 GCF_000181295.1 Otolemur garnettii | reverse complement strand
AAAAAAAAAAAAAAAAATTAACATATTCATTACAGAAAATTTCTATATTTGGAAAATGAAAGAATGAAAAAAGGGAAATGTGGGGGCAGCGCCTGTGGCTCAGTGAGTAGGGCACCAGCCCCATACCAAGAGTGGCGGCTCTGGCTAAACTGCAACAACAAAAAAAATAGCTGGGTGTTGTGGCAGACTCCTGTAGTCCCAGTTACTCAGGAGGCTGAGGCAGGAGAATTGCTTAAGCCCAAGAGCTGGAGGTTGCTGTAAGCTGTGAAGCTACAGCACTCTACTGAGAGTGACAAAGTGAGACTCTCTCTAAAAAACAAAAAGGGAAATTTTAATAATTCTTAATTTTGTCATCCAATGATCACTCAAAATTTTATCACCATAAATTTTTTCTTCATGCATACACAATTTTATGCATTTTTGTCCATTTCCAACTTATTTACATTCCAATTTCTTACTAATACTAAAGTCTTATCTATTTATAAATATATCTAATGATTGAAAAATTCCTTTCTTGATGCCTCTGCAATTTAATAATCTTGGTACTTTTCCTTTGCAGACCCCTTAGCATATTTAATTATTTCTAAAATAAGTTTCCCTTTGGCAAAATGCTATGATCTGTACTTACATAGCAAAGACTGAGTGGAAGGTTTGAACATCATGCTGTGAAACTGATCAGAGGAGGCAAAGTAAAACTTGTCTATTCCTTCTTCCCACACGCAAACAACCTCAATCTTGAATTCATTTTTATGTATTCATTTTGATTTGCTCTCTGCACCTGCACTTCCCAACAAGTGTACAAAAATATTGGTGTGTCTCTACAAGCCTATGTTTCACAAAGAAAGATCTAAGGCTGGGTGTGGTGGCTCCCACCTGTAAGCCTAACATTATGGGAGACCAAGGTGGGAGGATCACTTAAGGGCATCATCATGTGCACCTGTAGTCCAAGCTACTCAGGAGACTAAGGTAGGAAGATCGCTTGAGCCCAGGAGTTTGAGGTTACAGTGAGCTATGCTGATGCCACCACACTCTGTCCTGTGTGACACAGCAAGGGTCTTATCTCAACAACAAAATTTTTTAAAGTATCTAAGACTAAGATCTTTTATAAGGTACTTTATATAAGTACCAACAAAATGAGTTTTAATAAGAGAAAATAAACTTAAATTCTGGGTACCCACACTTAACATTTTTAAATGAGTCTTGTATTTTATTATTTGTAAAAGAAAAAAATATCATTTGAATTAGTCCAGTCTATCCTACCTATTGTGGGTTCTATTGCTGGTGCTAGAAAACTTTCAGGAATGTTCACTTGTTAGCTTTTATTTCCAACATTTAAAATCATGTTGCTGGCTCGGCGCTTATAGCTCAACCGGCTAAGGCGCCAGCCACGTACACCTAAGGTGGCGGGTTCGAATCCCCAGCCCGGACCCGCCAAACAACAATGACGGCTGCAAACAAAAAATAGCCGGGCGTTGTGGCGGGCGCCTGTGGTCCCAGCTGCTTGGGAGGCGGAGGCAGGAGACTCGCTTGAGCCCGGGAGTTGGAGGTTGCTGTGAGCTGTAATGCCACAGCACTCTACCCAGGGGGACAGCTTGAGGCTCTGTCTCAAAAAATAAATAAATAAATAAATAAATAAATAAAATCATGTTGCTGAATTAGGGATAATGGAAACAATTTCCCACATTCATGTATAAGCTCTGTGTTCATCAACAAGTATTTATTGAGTACCTGGGCACAGGTGAAGAAAGTTTAGGGGTGCACAAGAGATAAGCAAGTTTCCTGCTCTCACTGAGGCTTAGTTTTTAAGCATATAGTATGTGCTCACTAAATGCTTATTGATTGACTGATAGAGGTTCTAGTCTCCTGCTTTTAGATAATTGAAGAATCACTAACCCAAGCAGCTGTATCAATGTCATTCTTGAGATAATCCTCCCTTCCTTGGCCACTGAGAACACACAGTTCTATAAAACTAACAACCGAAGGGAACAGAGGCAAGTCACTCAAATCAGAATTGGTTCTTTAAAGACATTTACTTACAAAGCTGGGAAAGCACAACTTTACAGTCCTCTCTTCTTACTTTTCCATTACTCTTCTTTCTCCTCTTCTGTTTCTTCTTTTTTCCTTTTTTATTATCTTCTCTGTGTTTCTAAAAAATATATGTTCTTTCATTCCTGTTTCCCTTTCTTTTTCTAGTGTTAATTCTTTCTTTCCTTCTAGTCTTTATCAAAATATACACATTCTACAAGCTACACTGCTCACCCATTGGCTTTCTTCAATATGTAACCCCCAATCTGCCTGCTGGCACCAAAATATATATTTATTATTTTTATTAAATCATAACTTTGTACACTGATGCATTTATAGGGTTCAGTGTACTGATTTGATATACAATGTGAAGTGCTTACATTGAACTAAGTAACACATCTATCACAATAATACTCTTTTCTTAATAGTTTTGAAATGTACCATTGCATCATGCACATTAGGTGAGGTCCCCCCAAATATCTTCCCTCCTTCCTCCTCCACCCCCCTTTCTCTCCTCTTCCCTTCTACTTTCTAGACTATAGTTGTTTTACCTTTCCTGTGAATATGTAAGTGATTATGTATTGATTTCATAGTAGTATTGAATACGTTGGATACTTTTTTCCCCATTCTTGAGATACTTTACTAAGAAGAATATGTTCTAGCTCCTTCCAGGTAAACATAAAAGATGTGAAGTCTCTATCTTTTTATGGCTGCATAGTATTCCATGGTGTACATATACCACGATTTGTTAATTCATTTGTGAGTCAGTAGGCACTTGGGCTGTTTCCATGTCTTACTAATTATGAATTTGCCTACAATAAACATTTTGGTGCAAATGTCTTTGTTGTAAAATGATTTTTGATCACCTGGGTATATACCTAGTACAGGAATTGCAGGATTGAATGGTAGATCTACTTTTAGTTCCTTGAGTATTCTCCAAACTTCTTCCAAAAAGGTATTAGCTTACATTCCCACCAGCAGTATAAGTGTTCCCTTCTCTCCACATCCACGCCAACATCGGTAGTTTTGGGATTTTCTGATGTGGGCTAATCTTCCTGGAGTTAGATGATATCTCAAAGTAGTTTTGATTTGCTTTTCTCTGATGATTAAGGATGATGAGCATTTTTTCATGTGTTTGTAGGCCATGTGCCTATCTTCTTCAGAGAAGTTTCTGTTCAAGTCTCTTGCCCACATAGAAATGGGGTTATTTGTTCTTTTCTTATTGATTAGTTTGAGTTCTCTGTGGATTCTAGTTATCAGACCTTTGTTGGAAGCATAACCTGCAAAAATCTTCTCCCATTCTGAAGGTTGTCTGTTTGCTTTACTTACTGTGCTCTTGGCTGTGCAAAAGCTTTTTAGTTTTGATCAGATCCCAGTAATGTATTTTTGGTGTGGCTTCAATTGCCCAGGGGGTCCTTCTCATAAAATATTCTCCAGGCTGATTTCTTCAAGTGTTTTCCCTGTACTCTCTTCTAGTATTTTCATAGTTTCACATTTTAAGTTTAAATCTTTTACTCAATGAGAATCAAATTTTGTTAATGGTGAAAGATGGGGGTCTAGTTTCAGTCTTCTACAGGTTGCCAGCCAGTCTACCCAGCACCATTTGTTAAATAGGGAGTCTTTCCCCTACTGAATATTTTTGATAGGCTTGTCAAAGATCAAATGATGATTAAGTAGCTGGGTTCATCTCTTGGTTCTCTATTCTGTTCCATAAATCTACCTCTCTGTTTTTGTGCCAGTACCATACTGTTTTGATCACTATAGATTTATAGTATAGCTTGAAGTCTGATAATGTGATATATCCTGATTTGTTTTTATTTCTGAGTAATGTATTTGCTATTTGGGATTTTTTTTCTGATTCCATATAAAACAAAGCACTACTTTTTCAAGCTCTTTAAAGTATGACAATGGTGCTTTAATAGGGATTGCATTAAATCTGTAGATTGCTTTGGTATGCACATTTTAACAATATTGATTCTTCTCAGCCATGAGCATGGTATGTTTTTCCATTTGTTGACATCTTCACTATTTTCTGAGAGTTTCATAGTTCTCTTTATAGAGGTCTTTCATATCCTTTATTATGTATATTCCCAGATATTTCATCTTCTTTGGCAGTACTGTAAAAGGAATGGAGTCCTTGACTCCATATATTTTCAGCTTGACTATTATTGGCATATATAAATGCTACTGATATGTAAGTATTGATTTTGTATCCTAGACACTGCTGTATTCCTTGATTGCCTCTAAGAGTTTTGCAGTTGAGTCCCTGGGATTTTCCAGGTATAGGCTCATATCATCAGTGAAGAGTGAGAGTTTGATCTCTTCTGACCCTATTTGGATACCTTTGATCACCTTCTCTTGCCTGATTGTGATGGCTAACACTTCCACCCACTATGCTATGTTGAATAGCAGTGGAGACAGTGGGCATCCTTGCCTAGTTCTTGATCTCAGTGCAAATGTTTTCACTTTTACTCCATTCAATATGATATTGGCTGTTGGTTTGCTGTAGATGGCCTTTATCAGTTTAAGAAATGTCACTTCTATGCCTATTTTCTTAAGTGTTTTGATCATGAAAGGATGCTGGATACTATCAAAAACTTTTTCTGCATCAATTGAGAGAATCATAAGGTCTTTGCATTTGATTTTATTGATGTGACGTATTATATTTATAGATTTGTATATATTGAACCAACCCTGTAACCCTGGAATAAAACCAACTTAATTGGCTTGGCGTCTGTGGCTCAAGTGGCTAAGGTGCCAGCCACATACACCTAAGGTGGTGGATTCGAATCCAGCCCTGGCCCGCCAAACAACAATGATGGCTGCAACCAAAAAAGAGCCAGGCATTGTGGCAGGCGCCTATGGTCCCAGCTACTTGGGAGGCAGAGGCAGGAGACTTGCTTGAGCCCAGGAGTTGGAGGTTGCTGTGAGCTGTGATGCCACAGCACCTACCCAGGGTGACAGCTTGAGGCTCTGTCTAAAAAAAAAAAAAAAAAACCAACTTAATCATGGTGTATAATTTTTTTGATGTGTTGTTGAATTCTGTTTGCTAAGATCTTACTGAATATTTTTGCATTAAATTCATTCATGATATTGGTCTATAATTTTTTCTTTCTTTGTTGGATCCTTTCCTAGTTTGGGGATCAGGGTCATATTTGTTTCATAGAATGTGTTGGGAAGTATTCCTTCTTTTTCTATGCTTTGAAAAAGGTTGTATAATATAGGTACTAGTTTCTCTTGAGAGGTTTGATAGAATTTGGATGTGAAGCCATCGGTCCCAGACTTTTCCTTTTTGGAAAAGTCTTGTTGAGTCTATTTTGTCATGTTGAGTCTATTTCAGTGATTGATATAGGCCTATTTAAGATTTCTAATTCTTTCTGGTTGAGTCTAGGAAGGTGGCATGCTTCCAGATATTAGTCCATTTCCTTCAGATTTTCATATTTCAGGGAAGAGATTTTTGTAGTAATCATTGAGGATATTTTGAATTTCTGAGGTGTCTATTGTTATTTCTTCTTTATCTTTTCTGATAGATAATATTAGAGATTTTACTTTTCTGTTTCTGGTTAGGTTGGTCAAAGGTTTATCAATTTTATTGATCTTTTCAAAAAACCAACTTTTTGGTTTGTTGATCTTCTAAATGATTCTTTTGTTTTTAATTTCATTTAATTCTGCCCTAATTTTGGTTCTTTCTTTTCTTCTGTTGGGTTTGAGTTTGAAATGTTCCTCCTTTTCCAGTTTCTTGAGATGATCCATTAAATTGTTGGCTTCCTCTCTGTCTGTTTTTTTGATGAAGTCTTCTAATGCTATAAATTTCTCTCTTAGGACTGCCTTTGCAGTATCCCACAGGTTTTGATAATTTGAGTCTTCCTTATCATTTTATCCCCCAAAATTGGGTGATTTCCTTCTTAATCTTGTTTTTGACCCAGCTATCATTCAGCTTATGTTATTTAGTTTCCATGACTTTGAGCATGAAGATTCCTGTTGCTATTGAGTTCAACTTTTATTCCATGGTGGTCTGAGAAGATACAAGGAGTAATTTCTATTCTTTTGAATTTGCTGAGTTTAGCCTTGTGTCCTAGGATATGATCAATTTTGGAAGATGATCTGTGGGCTAATGAGAAGAATGCATATTCAGTTTTATTAGGATGAAATGTTCTGTAGAGGTTTGTTAAGTCCATTTGTTCTAGGGTCAGGTTTAAGTCTAATATTTTTTTTTAGTATCTTTTGGAGGATCTATCCAAAACTGTCAAAGGGTTATTAAAATCTCCAACTATTATAGTGCAGGAAGATATCAAGTTGTTCATATCCATTAGGGTTTGCTTTATAAATTGAGGAGCATTCTGGTAGGATGCATAAATGTTAATTATTGAAATCTCTTCATATTGGGTGTTTCCCTTGACAAATACATAGTGACCATCCTTATCTTTCTTTATCTTTGTTGGTTTAAAGCCAATTGTATCTGCAAATAAAATTGTAAGACCTGCTTTTTTCTGATTTCCATTTGCCTGTATTATAGATATCCATCCCTTCACCCTGACTCTATTTTTATCCTTTAAGGTAAGATGAGATTCTTGTATGCAGCAGATATCTGGTCTGAGTTTATGTATCCAGTCAGCCAGCCTGTGCCTCTTTAGAGGACAATTTAAACCATTCACATTAATTGAGAGAATTGATAAGCCTGGTTGTGTTTTGGATGTCATGTTTTTCGGATGTCCAGTGGATATTTTTAATCCTTTCACCACTGTGAAAGTTAGATTTTGTTCAAAAATTTCTGAATGAGTTTACTTTGGTGGTAGAGCAAGGTGCTGGTTATTGTGGAAGATGGGTCTGAGAATATCCTGGAGAGCTGATTTAGTTATGGCAAATTTCCTCAGTATGTGTATGTCATTGAAGTATTTGATTTCTCCATCACAAATGAAACTCAGTTTAGCTGGATACAGGATCCTAGGCTGAAAGCTGGTTTGTTTTAGGAGATTGAAGGTCGATGACCATCCTCTTCTGGCTTGAAACGTTTCAGCTGAGAGATCTGCCATCAATCTGATATTTCTCCCTTTGTAGGTGATGCTTTTCTTATGTCTGACTGCTTGCAGAATTTTCTCCTTCATCTTAACTTTGGCAAAGTTAATCACAATGTGTCTAGGAGATGTTTTATTTGGATTGAGTCTTGCTGAGGTTCTAAAACTGTCTACTATCTATATTTTATATCTCTTGCAATGCTTGGAAAATTCTCCTCCATAATATCTTAGAGTAGAGCATCTGTACCTTGAGGACCATTCTCTTATCCTTCAGGAATTCCTATAAGATGAATGTTTGGTCTTTTAGAGTCTTTTAGATCCCACAACTCTCTCAGGGAATGATCAGTTTTTGCTCTACATTTGTCTATCTCTTTGTGCATCTGGGAATGGTTCAAAGGCTTTGTCCTCAGTTTCAGAGATCCTTTCTTCTGCTTGATCAGCTCTATTACTAAAGGGTTCTACTATATTTCAGAGCTCCTTGACTAACTTTTTCATTTCCTTGAGCTCTGCTATCACTTTTCTCATTATGTCCGTATCTTTGGTGACTTTGTCTTTGAATTCATTAATTTCTTGAGACAACTTTAGACCTACTCTTTGTATTTCAATTTCTAACTTTTCTTCCATTCTATTCATCTTATTTGCCATCCACATACTGAATTCAATTTCTGACATTTCAGCCATTTGTCTATGCATGGCATCTTCAGTTGTATCTCCTTTGTCATTCCTTGGGGGCTTTGATCTACTCTGGTTATTCATGTTACCAGAGTTCCTCACCATGTTTATTTTACTAACCACTATTTAGTTATTAGAACTGGTAGGGTGAGATTGAATTGGGGTTCCCAGGTAGTGGAGATAATCAGCCCCTTACCAAAGCACTAGGCTTTGTAATTTTGTAATCTCCTACAACCTTACAAAGGCCCCTTTCAGAATTTTGGCTGGAGACTCTGAGGACCTACTTGGTGAGATAGCTCAAGCTAGCTCTGTTTTGGTATCAGCCAACCTCTACCCTATCCTAAGAAGCCACAATGTTAGGTTTAAATCTTAGCTGTGAAGAGATACAGACAGCTGTGGTGCCCAGCCCCCACCCTTCAGTTCTTTTTGCTATAGGACTTCAAAGGTAACAAAGGTCAACCTCAGAGTGTTCCTGGGTGGACAGCCCCAGACATGAGTTCCAATCAAACTGTTTCAGGCAGTGCAAACCCTGCTCAACAGTGAGGGATCCAAGGGTCTCCAACAGCACAATTGGAACCAGGGATCCATGCCCCCATCCACCAGACTCAATTCATACTATTGTCTGCTTCTCTGCTCACAGGCCCAGTTGGAGCCAGTACCATGCCCCTGCTCACCAGTCTCAGTCCACATCTAGCAAGCCTCTGCTTGCCAGATCAGTTGGAGTCAGGGAACCATGCCCTTGCCCACCAGTTACATTTCACACCCAGAAAGCCTCTGTTTGCCAGCTCTGTTGGAGTCAGGAGAACACACCCTTGCCCTCAGGTCTCAGTCCACATGCAGCAAGCCTCTGCTTGGAGGCCCAGCTAAGGCTGGCGACCAGCCCTGCCCACAGAACTCAGTCCACACCTAGCAACCACTCTCTCACTGTGGGGGCCATCAGAGCTGAGAGCTCTGTACTCCCTCCCACCAGACACAGCCTGAACCGAGGGTCAACACTACCATTAGCCAGGCAAAGTCATAACCAGGGGACTGCTCCTCCTATAAGTGTCCCTTTCTCCCCACACCCTTTCTTCTCGACTAGTCACAGATTCTGTCCTAATGGTTGATAGTCCACACTATGCGCAAATCTGTCAGGGAAAGACCAAATACTCTGCACTCTACTAGAGGCAGAACTTCAGACCACTGTACGAGGGGGGAAGGGACTGAGAGTTTGGAATTGTGGGGGGAGATATCTGTTCAATTTTATGCCCAGAGGGGTGGTGTCTAGGTTCATAAGTGGGACCTCCCTAAAGAAAGAGACCTAGTGTTTAGCAGCTCTCTCCAGTGAGGTAAAATGAGAGGTCTTTGGTTCCCTGCTCAATTGCAGAGAGCCTGTAGTGGGTCTCCCACTTGGTGTCCTCTAGTTGATAGGCTTTGTACCTGTAATTTGTTTTCTTGACTGCTATTCCTTGGAGTTACTTGCTGAACTTCTTTCTTGGCTCAGCTCCCTGCCTTTGGCTTCATAGAATCTGATTCTGTTTTTCTCCCTCTGGTCAGGAGCCTCTGCGGAGGATTGCTACCAGTTGGCCATCTTCCCAGAATCACCAAAATATATTTTATGCTGTGAAATCTATAGTACATTAAAGAAAATGTATGCATTTAAAAGTATGTTTCATAATTTTAGAAATTTCAAGCATAGTACTTATTCTAAAGATTCACTAAATAATACTCAATCTTTGCTTATAAAGTTTTATAATCTATATAGACTTAGGTATTAAGGGAAGAAATTTTATTTCTGAATACTGTATTGACACATTCTGTGCATTTAAACATATACTATTGTTATTTAAGTTTTCACACTCAAATATTCTGATGACTAGACATAGGAATAATAGCATTTTTCACACTTTTTTTGGAGACAGAGTCTCACTATGTCACCCTTGGTAGAGTGCCATGGTGTCACAGCTCACAGCAACCTCCAACTCTTGGGCTTAAGTGATTCTCTTGCCTCAGCCTCCCAAGTAGCTGGGACTACA
>NW_003852413.1:17280788-17282984 GCF_000181295.1 Otolemur garnettii | reverse complement strand
AAAAAAAAAAAAAAAAGAAATAGAGAAGAAGAAAGAAATGAGAATGGGAGGGAGAGAGAGAAAACAAAAGAGAGAGGAAAATATTAGAAAAGAAATAAAGGGTTGTTTGGTAGGTTTATCTTAATTCTATAAATTATGTGTTTTATATTAGAATTAATCCTTCCCCCATAGAGAAGATATTTCTACTTTATGTGGACTGGGTTCTCCATTAAATATTACCTTGAACAGCTTCCATAGCCTATAGCCTACTTTCCATGTTTCTACAATCTGCCACAGACCTTTCTTGTTATTAAAGTAATACATTATTGGTTTATCTGACCAGGCCAAACCAAACCAAATATATGACATTGAGCCATTATATCCATCACTTTTCTTCTAAGAGTTAATCTCATGCTTAGGAAACAAAACTACCCCACATCTTGAAGGTCTTGCTCTTGCTCAGGCTGGTCTTGAATTCCTGAGCTCAAGAGATCTTCTTGCTTCAGCCTGTCAGAGTGCTACAATTACAGGTGTGAGCCACCATGCCCCCTCCACATATATTTTAGGATTTTTTACTAGTTGGGATCTTGATAAGGATTGCATTGATCTGAGATCACTTTGGATAGGTAAGAACATTTTATTAATATTAAGTCTCCCCATTCATGAACATGTGATATCTTTGCATTTGTTTCTTTTTTAACTTATTTCATCAATATTTTGTACTTGTCAGTATACAAATCTTTTGTTTTCAAGGCTATTTTTATTCTAAAATGTTTTATTCCTTTTGATGCTATTGTAAATCAGGTTGTTTTTCTAATTTCCTTTTCAGATAGTTCATTATTAGTGATAGACATGCAACTGATTTTTTTGTGCTGAATCCATTTATAGTTCTAATAGGATTTTTGTGGAATATTTTGCATTTTTTACATGAGACCATGCCACCTGCAAACAAAGACAATTTTACTTCTTCCTTTCTGATTCAGATGCCTTTCATTTATTTTTCTTGACTAATTGCTCTGGCTAGGATCTCCAGTACTATTTTGAATAGAAGAGGTAAAAGTGGGCATCATTGCCTTGTTCCTGATCTTAGAGAAAAAACTTTTACTTTTTCACTGAAAAAAATAGGGGCTAAGTTTTATGGCATTGGTCTTAGCAAGGATTTCTTGGATAGAACAGAATAAAAAGGCAACCTACAAAATGGGGGAAATATTGGCAAGTCATACATCCCATAGGAGTTCATTTCTAAAACATATATAAATTCTTACAACCCAACAGCAAAAAAGAAAAAGAAACAAATAAAAACCTAATAACCCAATTTAAAAATAGGTTAAGGACTTAAATAGATATTCCTCCAAAGAAGACATACAAATGGCCAGAAGATATATGAAAAGATGCTAAATGTTATTAGTTACCAGGGAAATGTATATTGAAACTTCAATAAAACATCACCTTATACCTGTTAGAATGGCTATTATGAAAAAAAAAAAGAGACAACACTATTGGTGAGTGTTAGAACCCTTTTATACTGTTGGTGTGAATGCAAAATGTTATAGCTACTGTGGAAAACACTATGGAGGTTTCTCAAAAAAATTAAAAATTGAGGTGACACCGTGGCTCAGTGAGTAGAGGTGTCAGCCATGTACACCCAGGCTAGCAGGTTCCAACCCGGCCCGGGCCAACTAAACCACAATGACAACTGCAACAAAAAAAATAGGCAGGCATTGTTGTGGGCACCTGTAGTCCCAGCTACTTGGGAGGCTGAGGGAAGAGAATTGCTAAAGCCCAGGAGTTTGAGGTTGTGGTGAGCTGTGACGCCACAGTACTTTACCAAGGGTTACAAAGTGAGACTCTGTCTAAAAAAGAGAAAAAGTATAGTTTCAGTTATGCAAGGTGCATAAGTTCTGAAGATCTACTATACAGCCTTGTGGCTATAGTTTAACAATAGTATATTGTACAAAAAAAGTTAAGAGGGTAAATCTCATATGAAGTATTTTTACCACAATAAAATTAAACTTTGAGAAGATGGGTGGCTCCTGTGGCTCAGTGGGTAGGGCGCTGGCCCCATATATTGAGGGAGGTGGGTTTGAACCTGGCCCCAGCCAAACTGCAACAAAAAATAGCAGGGCATTGTGGCAGGTGCCTGTAGTCCCAGCTACTCGGGAGGCTGAGGCAAGAGAATCACCTAAGCCCAGGAGTGGGAGGTTGCTGTGAGCTGTG
>NW_003852413.1:17271616-17280444 GCF_000181295.1 Otolemur garnettii | reverse complement strand
AAAAAAAAAAAAAAAAGAAGATAACGTTAGCAAAAATCTTCAAGACATTGGATTTGGCAATGTTTTTTTGGATATAATACCAAAAGCATGCACAGCAAAAGTAAAAATAGATAAATTAGACCACATCAAAATTTTTCCGTGCATCAAAGGACACAACCAACAAAGTGAAAAAGCAACTTATGGAATAGAAGCAAATACTTGCTAATCATGTGTTTTATAAGGAGTTAATATTCCTAATATGTGAATAATTGCTACAATTCAATTAAAAAAAACTCAAATTAAAAAGTAGAAAGACCTGAATAGACATTTCTTCAAGGAAGATACACAAGTTACCAAAAACCATATGAAAAAATGCTCAATAGCACAATCGTTAGGGAAATGCAAATCAAAACCACAAGGAGCTATCATCTTATACAGATCATATTGGCTATTGAAAATAACTAGTGTTGGCAAGGATGTGAAAAAATTGGAACCTTTGTGCACTGTTGATGGGAATGTAATAAGGTACAAATGCTATGGAAAACAGCATGATGGTTCTTCTAAAAATTTAAAATAGAATTGCTCTATGATCTAGTATTTCCACTTGTGGGTATATATATATATATACACACACATATATATCCAAAATAATTTAAATCAGGCAGGGTACAGTGGTTCATATCTGAAATCCTAGCACTTGGGAGGCCAAGGTAGATAGATTGCCTCAGTTCACTGGTCCAAGACCAGCCCGAGCCAGATCAAGACCCCATCTCTAAAAATAGCCAGGTGGCTCAGCTCCCGTAGCTCAGTGGTTAGGGCACCTGCCACATGCACCAGGTTGTGGGTTCAAACCAGCCTTGGCCTGCTATACAACAGTGACAATAATAACAACAAAATAGGCAGGTGCCTGTAGTCCCAGCTACTTGGGAGGCTGAGGCAAGATAATCACTTAAAGTCCAAGAGTGAGGTTGCTGTGAGCTGTGATGCCATAGCACTCTACCAAGGGTGATGAAATGAGACTCTGTCTCAAAAATATATATAAATAAATAAATAAAAATAGCCAGGTATTGTGGTGGGTACCTATAATCCCAGCTACTTGGGAGGCTAAGGCAAGAGAATCGCTTAAGCCCAAGAGTTTGGCTCAGTGCCCGTAGCACAGTGATTACAGCACTAGCCACATATAGCAAGGCTGGCGGGTTCCAACCCAGCCTGGGCCAGAGAAAACAACAATGACAACTACAACAAAAAGTAGTTGGGCATTGTGGTGGGCACCTGTAGTCCCAGATACTTGGAAGGCTGAGGCAAGAGAATTGCTGAAGCCCAAGAATTTGAGGTTGCTGTGAGCCATAATTCTACCCCGAGCAACAACTTGAGACTCCATCTCAAAAACAAAAAAAAAGAAAGAAAGAAAATGTGGTTTATATAACATATGATAGAATATTATTCATCCTTGAAAAGGAAAGAGATTGTGACACATGCTATATGATGGATGAACCTCAGGATATTATGCTACATAAAATAAGTCAGTCACAAAAAGACAAATAATGTATGGTTCCACTTTGATGAGTTATCTAGAGTAACCAAATTCATAGAAACAGAAAGTAGAATGGTGGTTTCCAGGGGCTAGCAGGAGGGGAAAATGTAGAATTGTTTTTTAATGAGTACAGAGTTTCAGTTTTGCAAAATGAAAAAGTTCTGTAGATTGGTTGACAACAATGGTGGTTAATATGATAAGTTTTAGCTCTGTGTATTTTACCACATTTAAAGATTTTTTAAGATAATGATTTAAGGCTGGGCACAGTGGCTCACACCTGTAATCCTAGCACTCTGAGAGGCTGAGGCAAGAGGATCACTTGAGCCCAAGAGTTTGAGGTTGCTATGAGCTGTGATGCCACCGCACTCTACCAAGGGTGACAAAGTATGACTCTTTGTCTCAAAAAAAATTTTTTTGATAGCCTTTAACATAGAAGCTCCTTAGTAAATATTCATTGAGTTAATTTGTATAATTTATAAATTAAACCTTTCCTCTCTTCCCCTTTATGTCCCCAAGCAGAAGGGGAGGCAGTGTACCAAGTTTGAAAAGACTAGGGTAAAGAAAAATTATGCTCATGATGAACAAACCTCATGAGCAGGAATAGGGAACTTCTAGAATTGCTGCTGCTAAGTAGAGCCCAGAGCAATTTTGGGGGCCCAACTACATAACTAGCTGATTCTTGGGTGCCAGAGGTATACTGTGCTTAGCCATAGTAGACTAAAGACACTCTTAACTCCTATGATAGAGAATTTACAATACCATTAGACATGTCATATCATGAATGCTGTGGCACCTGCTTAAAACTAGCAATTTTTTCTGTAATTGCTTCTGTTAAATCACTTTTCCCAATAATACTAAAGACTACAAGCCTGTTAGATTTTGGTTTCTTTACTCTCTTTCTAGACTTAAACAATTAATGGTGATTTTATTTTATTTTATTTTATTTTAAGACAGAGTCTCACTTTGTTGCCTGGGTAGAGTGCTATGCTGGACATCATCATACCTCATAGCAACCTCTAACTCTTGGGCTCAAGCGATCCCCTTTCCTTAGTTTTTCTATTTTTAGTAGAGATGGCGGTCTCACTCATGCTCAGTCTGGTCTCAAACTCCTGAACTCAAGCAACCTACCTGCCTCAGCCTCCCAGAGTACTAGGATTACAGGCATGAGCCACCATGCCCGGCCTAATGGTGACTCTTAATCATCATTCAGTCAAGGCACCTTGGTAAATGTTTTACTGAAACAATTTTCAATTCACTAATATTAACATGAAAACATATTAATGTAGAATTTAAAACAAAACTGTTCTTCTCCTTCCCTGAAATCTAGACAGTCAGTGTCCAAATATTCTGATGCTGTAATTCACATCCTTATATACCCCAGGGATGCTGAATAACCCACACTGAAAACACTTTAGCTCTAAGGCTAGAAGGAGCTTATGGGTCATTCTCTTCCTTGGCCTGAGCCTGAGCAGGGAATGAGGTCACAGTTGTATGATGGAACAAACCCTTTATTGGAGTCTTGATCTGATTGAAGCCCAGAAGTGGTAAGTAGCACAGCTTAAAAGTAAATAGCAGGATTCTATAAGATTCTATGCTGAGTCATTTTTTAAAAATTTATAATCTATGAGAGATTGAAGGTATTTTTTTAAAGTAATGATTATTTTGAGCCACAAGGATGATTTCACAGCACCTTTCAAGTGCCTAAATTGTTGACCTTCTCCAGAGTTCCCAGCTCTGTGGTAAGTTTCCAGATTTGGAGTGCTTATAATTGAATTGTTTAAAAACAACTGCTTTCCAGGCTCTGAGGGAGGACCTGGGAAAATTGATAAAATTCTAAGAGAGACTTTTTTCTTCATAGTTTAATAGTATTCAATTGTCCATTATTGTTAGTCAGCAATCTAGTTTTCTTGTCATTAACTACTTAATACACTCTACATTTTGGAGAGGTAACTGGAGAGATAAAACCAACAAAGTGGAAGGTCTGCCCACCCAGCTTCTGGTCCATAGGCCCTATTTTTCATACTATGCAAAAGTGGAAAGGGAGAATTAGGGGCCATAGTAGTTAGAGTCCATGCAGGATAGTCTTGGATAGTAAAACAGCATTATACTCCACCCCATTCCTACTTTTTAAAAAGACCAGTTAGTTCATAAGAAATGACAGGCCAGGGATGGGTCTCCCAGAAGGGAACCCTAGGAAAATCTATTTACCACCAGGTAGGAACCTAAGATATAAACAAGTAGATAAATAGTTTAGAAATGGTATAACATTTTATTCCTTGTCAATTGTGACTTGAAATAGTCTACTGATTTCATATATAAATTTTGTTTTCAAATAACTTTTTCCCTATAATCCTAGTACTTTTGGAGGCTGAGGTGGGTGGATTGGTTGAGCTTAGGAGTTCAAGACTAGCCTGAGCAAGAGCGGGACCCTGTCTCTACTAAAAATAGAAAAACTAGCCAAGCATTGTGGTGGGTGCCAGTAGTCTCACCTACTTGGGAGGCTGAGGCAAGAAAATTGCTTGAGCCCTTTGAGGTTGCTGTGAGCTAGGATGCTACCACACTCTACCCAGGGAGATAGAGTGAGATTCTGTCTCAAAAATACATAAATAAAAATAAAAATAAATAATTTTTACCACATATTTCTAGGATGCTTTATCTGTACCATGTATCTCATAGCACCATTTTGTAAGGTGTACAACTTGATGATTTGATATATGTATATATTGTGAAATAATCACCACAATGAAGCTAATTAACACATCCATCACCTCACAAAGTTACCATTTGTGAGTGTGGTTAACACTATTCTCTTACAAATTTTAAATACACAATACAGTATTGTGACCCATAGTCAGCATGCTATACATTAGACCTTCAGAACTTACACATCTTCAACTTTGTACCCTTGACCCACATCTTCCCATATCCCCCCTTCCTAACCCTAGTTAACCACCATTCTACTCTCTGCTTCTGTAAGTTTGAATACTTTAGATTCCATATATTAGTGAGATCATATAGTATTTGTCTTTCTGTGCCTGGTTTACTTCACCTAGCATTTATTTTTATACAGGATCAGTGTGATACCATTTGTAGGAGGACCAGTGGCGAGAAATTTTGCTAAGAGATCTGGGAAGAGTAAACAATAAAGTTGGATTCCACGTGGCCTTCTAACTGCACATGCCTCTAACTTGAAATTGCATATATTACTATTCTTTGAGGCCCTGGACTTTCAAACTCGAGGCCTTGAGTTGGAAAATTTACAAAAGAATATAAGAAATTAATCTGTGAGCAGATGATTAATTACATTTTCTGAATTCCAGACAAAGTCACTGACCGCATGGAAGTTTCAGAAATTAAAGGAAAGTTTAAGCTGAATCCTCTAACAAAAGTACCCACCTCCCACAGCAAGAGGTAGGTAATGAATGTATTAAAGTGGTATATAATAAAGAATTATTAAGATTATGAATATATTAAATCATACCCATAAAGACTATGATAAAACAATTAAAATGCTCTTCAAATATCTCTTCTGTAGCCTCAACCACATAGTGAGATGCTATGTCTACAAAATATTTTTTAGGCTGGGCACAGTGGCTCACACCTGTAATCCTAGCACTTTGGGAGGCTGAAACAGTTGGATTGCTTGAGTTTAGGAGATTGAGACCAGCCTGAGCAAAAGCGAGAACCTGTCTCTACTAAAAATACAAAAACTAGCCAGGTGTGGTGGTAGGTGCCCTGTAGTCCCAGCTACTTGGGAGGCTGAGGCAAGAGAATCAGTTAAACCCAGGAGTTTGAGGTTGCTGTGAGCTATGATACCATGGCACTCTACCCAGGATGTCAGAGTGAGACTCTGCTTCAAAAAACAAAACAAAACAAAAATGTAAATACATATATATATGTTTTTTAATTAGCCTGTAGTCCCAGCTACTTAGGAGATTAGGGCAGGAGGGTCACTTGAGCTTACAAGTTTGAGGTTACAGTGAGCTATGATCACACCAGTTGGGCAATAGAATAAGACCTTGTCTCTTTAAAAAAATCTATTATGTAATATGTTTGGTTATAAAACAAAACATCTGAATTTAAGAGAAAGATTTTTTTATGAGAAGAAAAAGATATATACACCCTTTTTGATTGGAGAAGCAAAGAGTTCTCCTTCCTATTTTCCCAAACTAGAATACCCTGGAGCACTAGAGGAGCTATCAGTTACACATTGAGATATTCTGAGTGCCAGTTTGAAAGGGGGGGAGAGAAATGAAAAGATTATAAATAAGACCTAAACCACCAAGCAAGTCAAAGTATAGAAAAGAGTCTTTAGGCTCGGAACCTGTGGCTTAGGCGGCTGGGGCACCAGCCACATACACCTAAGGTGGCGGGTTCGAATCCAGCCCAGACCCGTCAAACAACAATAATGGCTGCAACCAAAAAATGGCTGGGCGTAGTGGTGGGCACCTGTGGTCCCGGCTACTTAGGAGGCTGAGGCAGGAGACTCACTTGAGCCCAGGAGTTGGAGGTTGCTGTGAGCAGTGAGGCCATGACACTCTACCCAGGCTGACAGCTTGAGGCTCTGTCTCAAAAAAAAAAAAGAAAGAAAGAAAGAAAGAAAGAAAAGAGCCTTTATTTCAAATATGGCCAGTAAATGAAATCTGGTAAATTAGCCATGACAAACCCTAAGCTAAAAGTGGGAAAAGAGGTTTGCCTGTGACACTAACCATAGCTTTTTTTAGTCAGCTAATAACAAATTTCAATAAACAGTCAGTAATGACTAAAAGTGAGAGCCTGATCTATATTTTATCAGATCATAAGAAGGAAATCATATTTCCTTACCCACAATTATCCATGTAGTTTGCTAATTTGAAAGTACTTTTCCTAGTGTCCTTGACTATGCCACTCCAAAGAAACTGACTTGGGGGGGGCATATTTTATTTCTTTGCTTTTTTGGGGGGTTGTTGTTGTTGTTGAGACAGAGTCTCACCCCATGCCCCTGAGCAGAGTGCAGTGATGTCAGCTCACTGCAATCTCAGACTCAGGCTGTGGGCATCCTGTTGCCTCAGCCTCCGGAAGCTGCTGATTACAGGTGCTCACCACAGCACCCGGCTGGGTTTTTCCATTTTTTTCATGAGTTGGGGTCTTACTCTCAAACTCCTGAGCTCAAGCAATTCTCCCTCCTCATCCTCCCACGCTGCTGGGATTATAGGCATGAGCCGCTGTGCCTGGCTGTTACTGACTTATAAAGAGGGAAGAGGTTAAGAAAACCTTATCACAGCTGAAACTTTGACTTCACTTTCCCTCGCCCTACATTACAAGCTGTCTTTTGAAGTAGTTGAGTTCCTTGTCACTAAAAGTAGTTAAGCGAAAACTGAGTAATATCACATACTGAGGGAATTCCTACATTAGATGATAGGCTGAATACGGTGCATTCCTAATCTAAGATTCCTTAGTCATTTGAAACATTGCAAAATAAAGACTTTCTCCAATGTTTGATCCAAGATAAGGTTTGAAATTGTGGCAAGAGTATTCCTTTTAAAATGTACCTAAAAGCTTTACACTGCCTAGCCTTCTATTAGCCTCTGATTCTCCATCTACTGCATCTTTTATGTCATGCAAAAGAAATGCGTTTATATTTTGAAATAGAGATGGTCCCCATTTTAATAATGCCTCAGCTTAAGACTTTTTAACTTCTGGGGGCTTGGCACCTGTAGCACAGTTGTTACGGCACCAGCCACATAAACCAAGGGTGGCAGGTTCAAACCCTGCCTAGACCAGCTAAAAAAACAAACAAAAAAAACTTTTCAACTTCCAATACTATGAAAGCAGTATGCAATCAGTAGAAATTGTACTTCAGATATCTAAAAAACCATTCTGTTTTTCACTTTTAGCACAGTAATCAATAAATTACATAAGACATTCAATATTGTATTATAAAATAGGCTTTATGTTGGATGTTCTAGGCTAATGTCAGTATTCCAAGTACATTTAAGATAGTTTGGCAAAGTTACGATATTCAGTAGGTTAATCTGTATTAAACGTTATTTTTTGAGACAGAGTCTCAAGCTGTTGCCCTGGGTAGAGTGCCATATAGTCACAGCTCACAGCAACCTCCTGGTCTTAAGTGATTCTCTTGCCTCAGCTTCCCAAGTAGCTGGGACTAAAGGTGCCCGCCAAAACGCCCAGCTATTTTTTGTTGCAGTTGTCATTGTTGTTTAGCAGTCCTGGACCAGGTTTGAACCTGCCAGCCTCTGTGTATGTGGTTGGCACCATAACCATTGTGCTATGGGCGCCAAGCCTTAAATGCATTTTTAACCTGATATTTTCAACTTATGGTGGGCTTATTGAGATATAACCCTATCATGGATCAAGGAGCATCTGTACAACAAATATAAAATAACATGAGTAAAAGCAAAACAGAGTTTTCAGAAGTTCAAGTAGGTGATAAAGATGAAACACTAAATGAAGAAATCAATGTTAGTAAAAGCTGAGAAAATATGACAAATGAGATAAAATTTCCATGTTGAAAAGTTGAGAACAATGCATTTTGAGAGCTTATCACCTGCTTTTCTCACAGCCCCACTTTAAATATGAGTTGAATCTAGTAAAGAGGATACTAAGTTAATAAACCATAAGAATGTTTTTATTTAACTATGATTTTTAATATTTCTTCTAGTTTTACTTTTTGAACTTCCTTTTGTAAAACCACAAAAACTATAAGATTTCATTTTTAAAGCTTATTTTAGTTCTATGAGCATTAAAACTAAAAGCATTCTAAATAAAATAAATTTGTAACATTATAATTAAATTTTGCAACTAAATTACATTTACTTAAATGTATCAAAGTTTAAGTTACAATATTATAAGCAAACCCAGTTTTACACAACACATTTTTGTGTTCCCAAATTAATAAATGACTGCAGATCTATACAAAGCATCCCCGAGAGATTCATATTGTCCTTCCTTTTTTGGATTTTACTTTCCTGGGAAATGAAAGGTCACCCAGGTTTCCAAACTTTCCAGAATTATTCTATCTATTTTTATCTCTATCCTTATCTATAACTACAATTTGGTAATCAAAGTAGTAAAATGAGTCCAGGGCGTGGTGGCTCATGCCTGTAATCCTCCCAATCTGAGAGGCCAGGTGGGAGGATCCCTTGAGCTCAGGAGTTTGAGACCACCCTGAGAATGAACAAGACCCCCATCTCTACTAAAAATAGAAAAAAAATATCCAAGTATTGGCAGGCACCTATAGTCCCAGCTACATAGGAGGCTGAGGCAAGAGGATTACTTGAGCCCAAGAGTTTGAGGTTGCTGTGAGCTATGATGC
>NW_003852413.1:17267391-17270386 GCF_000181295.1 Otolemur garnettii | reverse complement strand
AAGTAGCTGGGACCACAGGCGCCCGCCACAACACCTGGCTATTTTTTGGTTGCAGCCATCATTGTTGTTTGGCAGACCCAGGCTGGATTCAAACCCACTACCTTAGGTGTCTGTGGCTGGCGCCATAGCCACTTGAGCCACAGGCGCCAAGCCCATGCTCTGAATCTTTATGACTTCTGCCATATTTCTCTGGCTTCTAGCTACATGAGGGATTACGTCCTTAAATATGACACAGGATAATCTTTTAATTATATCTGCAAAGTCTCTTCTGCCATGTAAAGGTAACACATTCACAACATCTAGGGATTAAGGCATGGACATCTTTAGAAGGCCATCTCACCTACCGCCCTACCACATTTAGTTTTTCACCGATTTTTTCCAATTCAAATTTTATGGAAGGACATTGTCCTTTATAAGAACATGATCTCCAATCAACTGTATTGTCTGTTCCAGTCTCATTAGCACATGTATTTCTTCTTGCATAACTGTCCTTAATTCCATTTCCCCAGCCTTCCGAGCTGCCTACAACTTTTTCTACAAGGATAAAACTGGTTGTATTGACTTACATGGAATGATGTGCACTTTAGCTAGATTGGGAATTAATCTAACCAAGCCTGATGTCTACAATGAATTAAAATGCGCTGATATTGATGGTGAGTACTTTTCTAATTATTTTTCTCATACACGATTTTGGTGAACATGTATTTTTCTTTTATTGGCTATATAAACATGAAAAAGAATGCTTCCTTGCTCAAAAATGTGTGTGTGTCCCTTTGAGGATATCAGTGAGGTATGTGTACAAGTTATAAAATCAAATTAATGCTACAAAATGAACTATTTGAAAATCCTGTGTGGAAACTAAGAGTGTCTCTTTCCAATATCAATTTCAGGTTACCTATCATGATGTTGGATGTGTCTGTTGAAATAATAGACACAAAGGCAATAATGATTTTAAACACATTACCAAGAAAATCCGAACCCTTTGTTTCTGTTTGAATCACAATAGCATAAATCTTTCTCCTCCATCATCGGGGCCCACTTATATTGAATTTCAAATGTCACAGCATTTTTGGTTTTTGGCTTTTTCTTTTCCTTTTTTTTTTTTTGAGACAGAGTCTCACTTTGTCCCCCTCAACAGAGTGGCATAGCATCATAACTCACAGCAATATCAAACTCTTGGGATCAAGAGATCCTTTTGCCTCAGACTCCCAAGTAGCTGGGACTAAAAGCACCTGCCGCAATGCCTGGCTATCTTAGAGATGGGATCTTGCTCTGCTCCAGCTGGTCTTGAACTCCTGAACTCAAACAATCCACCCACCTTGGCCTCCCAGAGTAGTAGTATTATAGGCGTGAGCCACGGAGCCCGGCCTATTTTTAATAGTCACAGATAAAGTTTTTATTGAAATACTGACCTTGTGACTAGTAGCCCTAGCTGATATGTTGTCATATGAAAATATATTCAGCATATTGTCTCCTGTCACCTGTCTCCACCCAAATGCCAGTGCCCCATTCAGTTCCACATGTGATTCAGTGTCACCAGTTAATTAAGGTATCACTTGTTTCTACTAACTCTGCCCTTTCTTCTGTTAGTTCATAGAAATGCACACATGCACCCCTCTGAAAGCATTCACTATCCTTTAATTTTAAAGGAAACAGGGCACAACGTAAGGATGTTATAATAGGAATAATGGGGTTGATATGGAGTGGGAAGGCTGGGTGGACTCTTTGCAAGCATGGCAAGTTTCTGGTAAAGGAATGAGTGGCAGACTGCAGTGGCTGGACACCCCAGCTTAATGTTTACATGCTATAATCAATTCTTCAGGCTCGGGGAAAGGGGGCTATTATAATGGGGCTGAGACCACTTTGAGAAAACCATGGCATATAGCTCCTCAGCCTTTTAGCTAAGATCCAGTGAAGAAGACCATTGTTTGCTTGAGCATATCTCCAGCCCTACAGTGCTCTGATTTTAAGTATTAAATGGTCCAGAGTGTTTTTAATTTTTATACTTAAAATATATTCTGATAATTAAAATACATCTTATCCTTGTTCTGAGCCTTAGATTTCTATTACAGGAGATGGGAAGGTGAACTTCTCAGACTTTATAAAAGTGCTAACAGATAAGAACCGCTTCCTCAAGGCCGTGGGTGAGTAGAGGTGTTACTAACTAGAAGGTAGTTGGGCAGCTCAGCTCACTCCACAGTAAACATCATTCACTTAAGCTCTAAGTGAATGGAGGCAGACCAGGAGAAGATAGTGTGGGATATGATTCTGTTGTGTAATGCTTCTCCAAAATAATATTTGCTAAGCAAACCAATAAGAGTTTTAGAATTGTGACTTAATTATATCAACTAGGCACTGGCATTCTCCTGAAACCCTCCTATGGGTCACACTGCCTTTTGGTCTACAGTGAGATAGGAAGCGACTGGTATAGAAAAACTCAAGTCTCCTTTTATAGTGTTTGAATTCTTTTTTTTTTTTTCTTAAACAGAGTTTCGCTGGGCTCAAAGGTTAGAGCGCCAGCCCAACTTGTGCACCACAGGTGGCAGATTTAAACCCTACCCAGGCCTGCTTAACAGAAAAAAAAGAAAAAGAGAAAGAAAGGAAAAAAACAGAGTTTAGCTCTGTTACCCAGGCTAGAGTGCCATGGAGTCAGCCTAGCTCATAGCAACCTCAGACTCCTGGGTTCAAGCCATCCTCCTGCCTCAGGGTCCCAAATAGCTGGGACTACAGGCATGTGTCATCATGCCCAACTAATTATTTTCTATTTTTAGTAGAGACAAGGGTCTTGCTTTTGATTTTTTTCTCTATTCAGATTGGTCATGAACTCCTGAGTTCAAGGTATCTTCCCACCTTGACTTCCCAGAGTGCTAGGATTAGAAGCATGAGCCATGGCACCAGCTAGTGTTTGAATTCTTTTTACTTCAAGTATATACACTAAGCTTGGAAGGCATTCTTTTACAAAAGGAAAAAAAAAATTTTTTCTTTTTTTTTTTTT
>NW_003852413.1:17253038-17267146 GCF_000181295.1 Otolemur garnettii | reverse complement strand
ACAGCTCACAGCAACCTCCAACTCCTGGGCTCAAGCAAGTCTCCTGCCTCAGCCTCCCAAGTAGCTGGTACCACAGGTGCCTGCCACAACGCCCAGCTATTTTTTGGTTGCAGCCGGCATTGTTGTTTTGGCGGGCCTGGGTTAGATTCAAACCCACCACCTTAGGTGTATGTGGCTGGCGCCTTAGCCACTTGAGCCACAGGTGCCAAGCCAGGAAAAAAAAATTTTTCAGAAAAAGAAAAATGTTCTCACTCATGCAAATTTGAGGTGTTGGTAATTTATGATTCTTGAAAAAATACCTTCCTCACACTGAAGAAGCCTCTACCCTCAATGCAGGAGAGTCTGCTGGAGGTTAGAGAGCATGTTCTCACCCAAGGCTGCACATGGTATGTAAGTGCACTCAAAATACTGTTAGTGGTATTTACATCACTCGTGTATGAGGTTAGCAGCCTCCCTTGGAAAGTCTAAACACTACTCATATCATGTTTTCTAGGATAAATACATTCCAAATCCAAGTACTGTGTACAGTTTTGAAAATACACACATTCTTAAGATCTGAAATATACCCTTAGGATAAAGAGAAGTTACTGCTTGCAAGTACTACTATAGTAATGGGGATTTGGCTAGAATCTTTGCCTAGAAGAACAAGATAATAGCATTTAACATATAATTCATATTTATGTTAAAAGTATTATTAGACTTACTTAGAAGCCAAACTAAAAGTATTCTTATATTCTATGATTATTCTGTCTGTTGAGCAATCAAAATAGCCTTTTCACCAAATAGAACAGATTTTTAATGTTTCACTGCCTCTCTTTCCATGCCTCTTCACTGCCTGACTTAATGTTATTATTATAAATAATCAATAAAAAGACTGTCATTTTATTACTTTATGATAGATGGTTTGTTCAGAAGGCATTTTAAAATCTTTTCTTTTCCCTCCATAGCTCCAGAAAAGGAGACCTCTTTAAATTTAGCTGGCAACCCAGGATTCCTATTATTTGAAATCCTATCAAAGCTTATAGAGACTTCAGCCCTACCCAAAAGGGCTATAAAGGAAATAGTAAGGTAAGTGGGAAGGAAAGGGACAAAAACAGCTTTCCCAGAAGTACTTATGAGGAGAACAGTAACATGGCAGACATCTCTCATTAACATCCAACTCCAGAGGGTCTGGTCGAAAACAAAGGAAAAGATACTGGACAAATGCTTATGTTAATATAAGATCCTGTTCCTTTATCACTACAGTCCTGCCTCACTCTGAAATTGCAAGGCTAACCTCAGACCATCTAGGGGCTCCATCGAGGGCCTAAGACAGGCAAGAAATGTCAGCTTCTCATATCTCAGGCCAGAAAATCCCGGCAGAATAAAACTTTTCTAAGGATGATTTTGGGTAGACTTAGCAATCCAGTTTGGAATACAAAACACTCCTGTTGCTGAAACTACCAGAGGCTCTCAAGAAGGCCTCTGACTCTGAGATGAGGTACAGCAAGTTCAGACCAGAGTAGCCTTTTTTTTTTTTTTTTTTTTGAGACAGAGCCTCAAGCTGTCCCCCTGGGTAGAGTGCCATGGCATCACACTCACAGCAACCTCCAACTTCTGGGCTCAAGCGAGTCTCCTGCCTCAGCCTCCCAAGTAGCTGGGACCACAGGCGCCCGCCACAACGCCTGGCCATTTTTTGGTTGCAGCCATCATTGTTGTTTGGCGGGCCCGGGCTGGGGATTCGAACCCGCCACCTTAGGTGTATGTGGCTGGCGCCTTAGCCGATTGAGCCACAGGCGCCGAGCCCAGAGTAGCCTTTAAAGTACAGCAGAGTCAGACTCAGACTCAGAATAAAGGATGAGGAAACATTCTCATGCCCAAAATTGTTTATTTATTCCAGCAAATAATACTAAAAATAAACTTTCCTTAATTTATTTTTAATATATTAATTATAGAAAGTAAATAAATTTTGCCTTTATCAATCTTTCAACTCATACTCCTTCAAAGCATTATGGTCCCCCTAAGAGAGACTTAAAAGTACAGAATATCCCCAACAGTGTGAAAATATTCTTCTACCCCTCAGTAGGCAGTATCCTTATACTATTTTATCTCTGTCAAATGTGGAACAGAAGGCACACAAAATTCTACTTTTCATTCCAATTCAAAGACATTTATTAAATCCTGGCTGTTGGTACACAAATTTGGCACATTTCTTACCTATGAATCTATAAAATGGGGATGATAATAATCATAATACCCATCCTTTAGGACAGTTGTGGGGATGAGTTGTTAGTAATGCACGTGAAGTGCTTAACACATTTCAGATCTCCATAAATTTAGTTATTATTATGTGGAAGCAACTAGAATAAGCATAGAACACTCATATTACCTAATTTAAAACTCACTTCCCTAATGAGTAGATACTACTATTATCTCTCATTGACAGATAAAAAAATTGAAGCACAGATCAGTTAAGTAACTTGCCAAAGGCCAGGCACAGTGGCTCATACCTGTAATCCTAGCACACTGGGAGGCCGAGGTGGGCATATTACCTGAGCTCAGGAGTTCGAGACCAGCCTGAAAAGAATCAGACCTTCTCTACTAAAAATAGAATAGCTAGCTGGGCATTGTGGTGGGCACCTGTAGTCCCAGCTACTCAGGAGGCTGAGGCAAGAGAGTCAATCACTTGAGCCTAAGAGTTTGAGGTTCCTGTGAGCTATGATGCCATGACACTCTACCAAGGATGACAAAGTAAGACTGTATCTCAAAAAAAAAAAAAAAGAAAAGGCTCGGTGCCTATAGCACAGTGGTTATGGCGCCAGCCACATACCCTGAGGCTGGTGGGTTGAAGCCCAGCCCAGGCCAGCTAAACAACGATGACAACTGCAACAAAAGGTAGCCTGGCATTGTGGTGGGCACCTGTAGTCCCAGCTACTTGGGAGGCTGAGGCAAGAGAATCACTTAAGCCCAGGAGTTTGAGGTTGCTCTGGGCTATGATGCCATGGCACTCTACTGAAGGCAGCATATTGAAACTCTGTCTCAAAAAAAAAAAAAAAACTTGGCAAAGAGCAAGCACAGTCTGATCCAAGAACCCATGCTCTTATCCACCTCCCAGTCCTGCCTCTCACACTGAGTAAGTACATGCTCAGGTGACGTTAGCTGATGTTGATCTTTATTTATTTATTTTATTTTTTTTTTAAATTGTTGGGGATTCATTGAGGGTACAAAAAACCAGATTGCACTGGCTACATTTGTTAGGTAAAGTCTCTCTTATAATTGTGTCTGGCCCCCCCAAGAGTAGTGTTTAGTATTTATCTGGTTATGCATCTGGTCATCTTGCTATTGCCTGGTACGTAAGGAAATTAAAACTGTTTAACACATAGTATTTGCATTTGAGGAGCTTGAAATATAAATGAAGAGGAAAGCCATAAGTATGTGGATGTGTAAATATATAGAAGTAAAATAATACAAAATATGTTATATAATTGTCAAATAAGTGGCAAAGATAATTTGGTTTCCCGAGAAAGCAGTTCTTGAGCTAGTTAATAGTTGGATTTGATAGGTATTCATATTGTTGATGCCATTTATTGAACATTTACAAAGTGCAAAGCTCTGAGCAAGCCCTTTACATACATCTGTTTTTCCCGTGCTTGCCTCTTTTCACTTTTCTTCCCATGCCCTGCCTGTGGCCCTGTCTGCTCTCAACATTCCTTGTGCCTAGCTGACTCTTTGACTCCTACAGCACTAAATGACCCTTAATCAGCACATTGTACCCCATAAGTGCATTAATGTATACAGGATCTATGTGTTCATGACTTAATTATAATAATAAATAAATAAAAATAACAAGATTGCAGCATAAAAAAAATTATAGATCATGTCACTCCTCTGCTCACAACATTCGAAACCCTTCCATTTCTCTCCAAGTAAAAGCTGAAGTCTTTATGATGATTTATGGGCCCTCTGTGTAATCTGCACTCCCTTTGACCCCCAATTTCATCTCCTGTTACTCTGTTCTAGCCATCCTGGACTCCTATCTATTCCTCACATACACTAGATGTGCAAAGCCTGTGCATTTGCTTTCCCCTCTATCTGGAATACTATTCCCCTGGATATCCCATGACTCACTCTACTCACTCTCACCCACCCTCAGGTCTTTGTTCAAATGTCATCTCCGTAAACCCTTCCCTGACCACCCTATTTAAAACTGCAACCCTCCTACCATTCCTGTTTCCCCTTTTCTGCTTTGTTTTTCTTCATAGTATTTATCACCTTTTAATATACTATATAACTTATTTATTTGATTTATCTGTTTTCTCAAGCTAGAAGATAAGCTCCAGGAGAACAGGGATTATTTTTTGTCTGTTTTGTTCACTGCTATATCCCCAAAGTCTAGAAAAATGCTTGGTATACATGAGGCACTCATAATTATTTGTTCAAAGACCTCATTTGATCCCCAGATCAAACCTGTGAGGGAGGTTCCAACACCTCCTTTATAGACAGGAAAGGAGAATGAGACACAGAGAAGGTCACACTGTATCTCCAGCCACTGCCCTCTAGAGTTCCCAGCTGCCTACTAGGCATCTCTATATGGAAGCCCCACAGGCACCTCAAATCCAAAATGTTGAAATTAATTCACCTTTTGCTCCACACTCAGTTCTACGAGTTCTTCCACTTGGGTACCATATCTCAGGGAGGCTTTATCATCTTAGTGTGTTCACCCCTGCCTGTGCCAAAGGACCAGTATATCCTCAGTTGCTGCTCTCTCACTCACCACATGCAACCAATCATTAAATCCTATCTATTTTCCTTCCTAAACATGAAAGTCATACATTTCTCTTGATCACAGTAGAAACTACCTTAGTGTGAGTCACTGTCTTCCTACACTTCCTGTAGTACTCAACCCTGTCTCTCTGCCTCTATCCTTGCCATCTCTATCCATTTTCCATACCGCAGCCAAATGCTAACTGAATATAACATTTAGTTAGAATTATGTTCCAAGATTGTCTTCAGGGATATCATAGCCTTTCTTATGTGCTATCACTGACTCACTTAACTTATGTGCTTGCTACCACAAAGCAAGACTATATTTTGATAGTCTTTGTTATATTAATCCTCAATAGCCCCCCCAAGCCCTTAAGAATGTGTGGCAGGGCGGCACCTGTGGCTCAGTGGGTACGGTGCCGGCCCCATATACCGAGGGTGATGGGTTCAAACCCGGCCCCGGCCAAACTGCAACCAAAAACAGCCGGGCGTTGTGGCGGGCGCCTGTAGTCCCAGCTACTTGGGAGGCTGAGGCAAGAGAATCACCTAAGCCCAGGAGTTGGGGGTTGCTGTGAGCTGTGTGACGCCATGGCACTCTACTGAGGGCCCTGAAGTGAGACTCTGTCTCTAAAAAAAAAAAAAAAGAATGTGTGGCAGAGTTGACCTACTTCACAAAACATTATTTGTAGGTTTGATGGGGGTTAGAGAGACAGAAAGACAGATTTATAGGCCCCTATTGTATGATAAGCTAGTGTATACAATGATGTGCTAGCAAAAATATGGAGTTTTGAAAACCAAAACAAAGCTCAAACCTTATTTAAAATTATCATGACAGGTGAGGCACAGAGGCTCACATCTGTAACTCTAGTACTCTGGGAGGCCGAAACTGGTGAATTGCCTGAACTCAGGAGCTCCTGACCAGCCTGAGCAAAAGGTCCCTGTCTCTACTGAAAATAGAAAAACTAGCTGGGTGTTGTGGCAGGCACCTGTAGACCCAGCTACTCAGGAACCATCACAAGGAAATCAATTGAGCCCAGACGTTTGAGGTTCCTGTGAGCTATGATGCCACAGTACTCTACCTAGGGGACACACTGAGACTCAATCTTAAATACATAAATAATTAAATAAATAAATAAATTATAGTGACTTAAGAAAAAGCTCCTTTTCAATGTACAAAATATCTAGAAAGTTATCATTCTATCCCAGTAGTCTTTTAGTAAAAAGTGCCACAGAAGACACACAGTGTCACCAGCAAAAGGATTCAGGTGGATCAATACACCTAGATCCAGGGCCTGTGGTCTGGTTGGAGTGATTCCTTTCAAAAATCACATTAACCTTTCTATGATTCACACCCACCGCTTGGTACTTGACAGATAGATGACAATAATTATCCCCAAATTTTTGATGAGTCGTAAAGGCATGGTCATCATGGACTTTAATCGGGATTTGTCCCTGATGTACCATTATTTCCTATTTTATTATAGCAAAAATAAAATTGTGGATCCCAAAAATAATAATAACATTTAGTTAGAAAATATTTATGGAGTGCCTACAGTGCCAAGCACAAATCTAATCATATCACTTACCTGCTAAAAAGCCTACAATGTCCTCTCATGTCACCTCTGAAAAAGTTCCAACTTAACATGACATTTCAAGGTAGCTTCATGATAATCCTTTGCTTAGCTCTCCAGTCACCCCTCCTGTAACTTCTGTTTTTACATCCAAAACTAAATATGGTGCAGATACTAAAATACTCCATGATCCTTCACCTGGTATTTATTTAAAACATTTTCTCCTTTCTCAAATCAGTTTCCTAGGCCTACCATAAAAAATTAACACAAACTTGGTAGCTTAAACTAATAAAAATTATTCTCTCACAGTTCTGGAGACCAGAGGTCTGAAATCTGTGTCAGCAGGGCCACATTCCTTCTTAAGATCCTAAGGGAGAACACTTCCTTGCTCATTCGGGTTCTGATGACTCCTGGCATGCCTTGGCTTGTGGCAACACAATTCCTATTTCTACCTCCATTTAATAATTCTTTCTTGTGTGTCTCAATTCTCCCTTTCCTTTGCCTTATAGAATACCTGTTGTTAGATTTAGGACCCACTCTAAATCCAGGAATCTCACCTTGACATCCTTAATTCAATTATATCTGCTAAGACTTTCCAAATAAGACCACATATACAGGTTCAAAGTTTAGGACTTGGATATATCTTTTTGTAAAACACACTACACTTGTCTAAGCTTAGCTGACTCCTGTTTATCTTTTAGATCCCAGTCACTGGTCACTCCCTCTGAGAGGCCTTCTCTGCCTCCCAGCTCTAGGTCAAGCTCATTCCTACATGCCTCTCCTTCCCCTACCCTACAGCATCTTACACTGTTGAAATTAGAGTTGTTGATATTTGAGGCATGCATGTTTGGAAATCAGATGTTTATACTTTGATTTAGAGTTTCTTGTCAGAGATAGCCTGTTGCACTTATCCTGAAAGAATTTATAACCTACAATGCCTGGTAACATATCTCCTAAATCTGTACAGCCCCCCCCCCCCAAGAATTGGAAAGAAACACAATCAATAGTGATTTATGTCTGGGAAACATGTTTCATACCTGTAAACCTCCAGCACTTTGGGAGGCTGAAGTTGGAGATCACTTGAGGTCAGGACTTTAAGACCAGCCTGGGCAATATAGCAAGACCCCATCTCTATAAAACATAAAAAAAAATAGCTGGATGCAGTGGTACACACCTGTAGTTCTAGCTACTTGGGAAGCTGAGGCAGGAGGGCTGCTTGAGTCCAGGAGTTCCAGGTTACAGAGTGAGCTGTGAGTGTGCCACTGCACTCCAGATTCAGGGACAGAACAAGATCCTATCTCTTAAAAACGAAAAAATATATAGTGATTTACTCTGAATAGGAAGATTACTAGTAGTATTTTCTTCTTTATACTTTTCTATACTTTCCAAGTTCTTTGCAATGAAAAATTTTTAATTAAAAAATGTTGCACAGGCCAGGCACGGTGGCTCACACCTATAATCCTAGCACTCTGGGAGGCTGAGGCAGGTGAATTGCTTGAGTTCACGCATTCCAGACCAGCCTGAGCAAAACCCTGTCTCTACTAAAAATAGAAAAATTGAGGCAAGAGGATCACTTGAGCCCAAGTTAGAAGTCACTGTGAGCTATGACACCATGGTACTCTACTAAGGTCAACAGCTTGAGACTCTGTCTCAGTAAATAAATAAATAAAACCTAGCACGAAGTAGGAATAATAATAAGTATGATTAATTTTTGTATTCAAGCTAGTACCACTTAAGCGTTTGTCAAGGATCACTATCCATAACTTTTTTCTAGAAAAGACTGGGAGTTTTGGGAGAAGACAAAGGAAACTAAAAGCCAAGGACTACAGATACAAAATGGTCAACTGGCCCGTGGAAAATATCACCAGATAGATATTCAATAAATGTCACAGAAATAGACACTCAAATATTATTTAATATTTTATAAATATTTTATTATTTAATATTTGAATATGCAAATTGGATTTTAAAGAAGTTTATTAAGCATACATAACTTACAACTTGACATTTTATTTTTGGCCTATAGATCTGTTAATCCATCTCTGAATTCCTATTTTTTTAAAGCTATTTCCGAAGAAGATTCCAGCATTCTGGCGCAGAAGGATTGTGGAATCCCTATGCGATGGGTTATGGAAAAAAGAGACTTAAACCAGAAGTATATACACATGCAAGCTCAAGCACAGCTGCCTTTGCTAATGCTGCCCGAGTTGCAATAATGAAAGAAAAGGACTTATTTAAATTTCTTGAAGAGCTCAAGAGTAAGAGCCACTTGTTCTCTCTCCACTGTTGTGAAGGATTTATATGTATATGTCCAGTCAGAAATAAGTACTAGAGCAGAGCACCAGGGACTGGTTTCATGGAAGACAATTTTTCCACAGACTGGGGTGGGGGTGCAGCTCTGACAGGACACAGAGTCTAAGCAGTGATGCAAGTGATGGGGAGCAGCTCTAAATGCTATGTGGCCCATTTCCTAACAGGCCACAGACTAGTTCTGGTCCATGTGCAGTACTAGAGGCCACGTGCTCTAAGAGCAGGACCACAGCCTATTCTGAGTGATCAGTCTCTGTCACACAGGTACCATTTGAAAGCAAATATATATCTTACCTGAATATTCAGATGCCTGGATGAAGCATGGAGTCTGTGGATGGGTGGGAGGTGGGCACAGGAAAGTGAAGGGGAGGGGGCATGGCCACTGAGGAGAATTGACAAAAAAAAAAAAAAACCAGACAGCACATGTTTGTCTTTTATGTGAATTTCTTCCGACCCTGCTTGTGATATCATTTTTATTTTTATCTTTTTAGGATGGAGTCCCTATTCAGATAGCCCATATTCAAAAATACCCATCTTCCCATTGTTTCCTAATATGGATGGGGTGGTGATGGGAAAGCCATTCAAAGACTTACAGAAATTAGAAATGTTAAGGAAAAAGGAGCCTTTGAATTTCTTTGAGAACTATTTTTTCCATAAAAGAGACTGGAAAACACAGGTGAGATGTAGGTTGTCACATTAGCTAATTTAAATACTCGAGATTTTTAAGTACTAATTTAACAGAACTAATAACATGCTTTTTACAGATATTTTTAGTCATTATACAGTATTTCAAACCAGATTCTGTAGCCATGTTTTAAAATTTAAGTCAACGTGTTAATATTTTATTTAATTTCAATAAATATTTAAACTTACTAAAAAATAGAACCCTAGGTTTGGGACTGGGTGTGAGGAATATAAAAGTCACAACAGAATGCCCCCAGATCCTATGCCTGACTGCTCTCCAGAGCTGCGCTATGGACTCCCCCAGTCACCTCTAGACTGTGGCTGGACAGATACCATGGGATGAAAGGACAAGTCCACAGCCTGATGGAGCAATGCTGTTATGGAAAGGCCACTCTGGCCTTGACTAGAACCCCACTCTGTCCCAGTAGCACCTCTGGCCCTACTTCAAGCTCTGTTGCTTCTAATCTATCCCCCTCCAAGACATACTCTTGTCGTCATGAGTTTAAAGGTCTTAGGCAAGTGTGCCCAAGTTATGGCAGGTTTGTCATAGGCCTTCCAGCCTGAGGAACAGGATAGAGCTTTAACTGGAGGCCAGCCCACCCAGTGGAGCATCTCTGGGTTCAGAGGTCCATGTATTGTTCACTTCATTTTAAAATCCCTAGAAGGTCCCTCCAAACATAGGGTTTAAGCAGGGTATCACTGTCACAAATGACCTTGAATTCAGTCTTTGTCTTTATCTCTCCAAATGAAGTTATACCCACAAGCAAATATCAATTACAAGATGAAAAGGACATTTATCCCCTTTAAATTTATGTCCCAGCATCAAATTCCCCCATAAGGCTTATCTGTTTATTGTCAGTCTCTAGCTACAATATAAGGTTCATGTATGAAAGATTTTATTTCTTTTTCTTTTTCTTTCTTTTTTTTTTTTTTTTTTTTTTTTTTTTGACAGAGTCTCACCCTGTTCTCCAGGATAGAGTATTATGTTGTCAGCCTAGCTTACAGCAACCTCAAACTCCTGGGCTCAAGTGATCCTCGTGCCTCGGCCTCCCAAGTAGCTGGAACTACAGCTACTATAAACTACAGTTCCTGGCTAATTTTTCTATTTTTAGTAGACATGGGGTCTTCCTCTTGTTCAGGCTAGTCTCAAACTTCTGAGCTTGAGGGATCCTCCTCTCACTTCAGCCTAAGATTACAGATATGAACCACTCACTGTGCCCAGCCAGGACTTTATTTCTTTTACTGAGGTATCCCCATCACCTAAAACAGGGCCTGGCCCACAGATGACATGATATTTTTTGGAAGAAAGAAAACTATAATACAAATTATTTATTGAGAGCACATTATAAGCTAGATTGTCTCTAATAATCTCAGCAGAGATAGAGTTAACAGATTTCTAAATGATTCCCTTCTTTTGAATTTTGTCTCCTTTAATCTATTTCAATACAGCAGCCAAAGTGGCCTTGTTAAAATTAACTCAACACCCTCAATGGCTTTTCATATCATTCAGAGTGAAAATCTAAATCTTTCTCGTAGGATCATGCCTGTAATCCTAGCACTCTGGGAGGCCGAGAGTTTGAAGTTGAGCCTAGGAGTTTAAGATTGTAGTGAGTTATGATGATGCCACTGCACTCTAGTCCAAGTGACAGAGGGAGATTCTGTATCAAAAAAAGAAAAATCACACTTCTCACATAGTTATTATACTAAATGCTACTCAGTCATTCACTTTAAATGGCTAATGTTATGTAATGTGAATTGTCACCTCAAAAGTTACTTTTAAAATATATACTTAACAGCCAGGCATGGTAGTCCTCCTGTAGTCCCAGCTACTCGGGAGGCTAAGGCAAGACCTGCTGAGCCCAAGAGTTAGAGGCTATAGTACAGCCACTGCACTTCAGCCTGGGTAACATAGCAAGACCTCATCTTTAAACACTTTCTTTCTCTCTGTCTCTCTCTCTCTCTCTCTCTATGTAGATATACATATGTAGCCTAAAATATATATATATTTAAACTAAAACACAACCTCCAATACCCTATTCTCTTCTCTGATTTTTTTCTGTAACACTTATTGCCATCTAACATATTACATATTTATTAATATATCTAATATACTACATAATTGTTATAGCACATGTAAACATATATATTATCTGTACATCTATGCCTACTATATCTATATGTACTACATCTGTATATATTATTTCAAACATGTTATAAATGTCTTAAAATATATAATTATGTTATACATGTTTAAATATATAGTATATTAGATTTAATACACTACATAGCATAGTACAGCTAATCTTTCATATTTTTAGTGCATCTAATCTAATAGACTATACATTTATAAACGCTAATTAGAAACAAGAAATGGAACTTTCAACTTTAAGAATGAAAGTAATAGGTGGCACCTGTGGCTCAAGGAGTAGGGCGCCGGCCCCATATACCAGGGGTGGCAAGTTCAAGCCCGGCCCCGGCCAAAACTGCCAAAAAAAAAAGTAACTGAGTTACATGAGCACTACTTCAACCCACACACAGACTCGCTATGACTATATAAAGATTCTGGAGGAAATAAAATGACAAACTTTCAAAAATATTCAAAAGAAAGGAAAACCCCGAGTTTCAGGAAGCAAGAGAGAACCTAAAGCCAGAATGACAAGTTCATAAAATGACCCTGGGAGTGGCCAGGGAGGGATGATATGTAGGTCCAATAGTTCTAGGCCCTGATAGCTAGAAGTGGGGTATAGATGCTGCCCATTCAGGGTCAAGAGACATGAACCCCTGCAGCTAAGGAGTTCAGAATAGAAACTTCTGCAAAAACTAGACTCTGGAAGGGTTCCTCTCTCACTGAAAAGAGAAGTAAAAAAACTTAAGCCCAAGCTTGCCCTGCCCAAAGCTCTGAATGGAAAAGTATTCTATGAGAAATTTAAAACTCAACATTTTAGAATGGATGGAATGGATCTGAATTTATCATTTTACATTGGATGAAATCTCCAAGTTGAGAAATTACCCTAAGTACAGACTTTAGACCAGTGCTACCTTGGGAGTTCTCAGACATAAACACAAAAATGTCCGAATCTTAAGGTTCACATAGCTTATACCAAAAAGATTTTAATTTATTTTTATTTAATTTATTTATTTATTTTGGCCAGGCACGATTGCTCACACCTATAATGAAGCAGGTGGATTGCCTAAGCTCAGGAATTCAAGACCAGCCTGAGCCATGGCAAGACCCCATCTCTAAAAAACAGCCGGACATTTATGGCGGGCACCTATAGTCCCAGCTACTGGGGAGGCTGAGGCAAGAAAATTACTGTGCCCAAAAGTTTGAGGTTGCTGTGAGCTAAGGATGCTCACTCTACTGAGGGTGACAAAGTGAGACTCAGTCTCAAAAATAAAAAAAAGTTTTAATCTCTTTTAGAGATGGGTTCACAAAAATTACTAGGTATATAAGGAAGCAATCTAGTCTGAAAAAAAAGATAGTAGATAAAATAAACAGGAGGAGTATCATAATAATTTGATATAACAAAACAATCTTTAAAAGCCTGTAAAAAATATTTTATATTATTAAAGTGGTTTTATTTAAAGGAATAGAGACCATAATGGAGAAAAAGACCATACAGAATGAAGGAAAACAACCTAATTTGAAAATCAATGGCATTTCTGGAGATGAAAAATTCAGTACTGACATGCTTTCTAAAAATTGATTAAACCTTGCTAGGCTACGTGCAGCATCTCACTCCTGTAATCCTAGCACTCGGGGATGCCAAAGCAGGATTACTTGAGCCTAGAAGTTTGAAACCAGCCTGGACAAGATAGTGATACCTGGTCTCTACAAAAAATATAAAACTTAGCCATGCATGGTGGCAGACACCTGTAGGCACAGGCACATGGAAGCTGAGGCAGGAGAATCACTTAAGGCCAGGAATTCAAGACCAGCCTCAGCAACATAGTGAAGTCCCATCTCTACAAAAAATAGGAAAAAATAGCCAGGTATGGTGGTGTGCACCCGTAGTCTGATCTAGTCAGAAGACTGAGACAGGAAGATACTTGAGCTGGAAGTTTGAAATCACAGTGAGCTATAATCATGCCACTACACTTCAGCCTGGGCAATAGAGTAAAAAGCTGTTTTTTTTAAAAAAAAAAATTAACCAAAGAAAGGAAGAGAGGGAAAGAGGGATGAAGTGAGGAAGAAAAGGAAGGAAGACATGCAGAGGGTAGATCTTTCAAGTATCAAAAGGATTCTAAGATTGATTTTTTAAAAAGTTCAGAAATCTGTTCTTTAAAGGAAACACACCTAATACATGACACAGAAAGCTTGAAAATAAAGGGACAGAAAAAGATATTCCAGACAAATATAAATCAAAATAAGCTGTATCAATATATAGTGTGTGTATATGTATTTATATGTAATATGTATATAGTATATGAAAATTAAATTTTAAAGAAAATATAACTAAAGAGGCTATTTAATGATTTTTACAAAATGCCAAAAAAGATATAACTACCCTGAACCTGTATACACCTAGTGAACTAGCAGATAAGGAGAAAAATAGAATCACAAGGATTAACTTTAGACTTTTTAAAAGAATTATACATATTTTAAAATGTAAGGATAATTGCTAAATGCTTGTTTGTTTGTTTGTTTTGAGACAGAGTCTCACTTTGAGGCAGAGTCACCCTCAGTAGTGTGCCTTGGTGTCATAGCTCACAGCAACCTCAAACTCTTGGACTCAAGCGATTCTCTTGCCTCAGCCTCCCAAGAAGCTGGAACTATAGGTGCCTGCCACAACACCCAGC
>NW_003852413.1:17244407-17252822 GCF_000181295.1 Otolemur garnettii | reverse complement strand
ACTATAGGTGCCTGCCACAACACCCAGCTATTTTTAGAGATGAGGTCTCGCTCTGGCTCAGGCTGGTCTCCAACCTTGAGCTCAGGCAATCGACCCAGCTCAGCCTCCCAGAGTGCTAGGATTACTGGCATGAGCTACCATGCTCAGCCTCTGATAGTTATTAAATGAACAAGCAAATCCATAATCACAGTGGGAGATTTTATCTAGAAACTCCAGAAATTGATAAAGCAGACAAAAATAAGTAAATCAATCCCTATTAAGAAAAAGTAGGTGGGGCATGGTGACTCACACCTATAATCCTAGCACTCCAGTAGGCTGAGGCAGATGGATTACCTCAGGAGTTTGAGTCGAACCTGAACAAGAACCAGACTGTCTCTATTAAAAATAGAAAAGCTAGCTGGCAATGTGGCGGGTGCCTGTAGTCCCAGCTACCCTGGAGGCTGGGGCAAGAGATCACTTGAACCCAAGAATTTGAGGTTGCTCTGAGCTATGATATCACAGCACTCAGCCTATGACCATGGAGTTACTCTGTCTCAAAAAAAAAAAAAAAAAAAAACAGAGAGAGAGAGAAAGAAAAAAAGAAGAAAGAAAGAGTGAAGTGTAACTAATACTTACTGTAGAATCAGTATCTAGCAAAGTTATTTTGGGACTTGAAACACTTAAGCATATTTGTAGACAGGAGGAAGGACCTTTAAAGCTGTCTCAATCTTAGCTGCATAATAGAATCACTTAAGAGAGCTTTTTAAAAACCCTGTGCCCAGTGCAGACTGGCCTGAGCAAGAGTGAGACCTCATGTCTACTAAAAAAAAAAATATATATATATATATAATATGACATATATATATATAATATGACATATGTATATATATTATATATATATATAGCACTAGGCATTGTGGTGGGCACCTGTAGTCCCAGCTACTTCAGAGGCTAAGGCAGGAGGATCAATCAAACCCAGGAGTTTGAGGTTGCTGTGATCTAGGCTGACACCATAGCACTCTAGCTTGGGACAACAAAGTGAGACTCTGTCTCAAAAAATAATGAAGTCCCAGGGTCTTAGTATGGGAAAAAAAAAAAAAGCTACCACCATGTCTCATTAAATCAGTAGTCTATGGTGGGACCCAGGTGTCAGTATTTTTTAAAGTTCCAACATGCAGCCAGGGCTAAAAACCACTCCTCAAGGGAAAGAAAAATTTAATATAGGAGAGAGAGACAGGACTGACTATATAATTTTCAGGGCCCAGTGAAAAATAAAAATGTAGAGTCCTTTGCTTGCAAATAATCAAGAATTTTAAGATAGCAGGCCAGGTGTTCAGGAGGTCAAAGCAGGTGGATTCCTTGAGCTCAGGAGTTCAAGACCAGCCTGAGCAAGAGCAAGACCCTTGTCTCTAAAACTAGCTGAGTGTCCTTGGTGGGCCACCTATAGTGCCAGCCCTCGAAAGTCTGAGGCAAGAGGATCATTTGAGCCTAAGAGTTGGAGGTTGCTGTGATCTATGACTCCACAGCACACTACTTTGGAGCAACAGAGTGAGACTCTGTCTCAAAAAAAAGTAATTTCAGGACAGCAATAGCAAAACATTAAGCCAGACGTAGGGCCCTCCTAGTAAGAAAGAGGACTGGCTAACTGCACAAGCCAAATACCCAGAAGCCCAGCCCTTGAGAGAGGAAAACCGAAGTTAAGATCTCCTACACTTGAGAGGGAAGGAGAGAAAATTAGCTAAAGGATGGAGAAATCCTAAGACAGAAAGAAAAGTGAAGAGAATTCATATTAGATAGCTTTAAAGAGATATCTCACCAGCTGAGAGATTTGGAAGGTTTGGTTTTCCAACAGCCGCTATGAGGATGGTAATAGAACTTTTTGTTTTCTTTCTTTCTTTTTTTTTTTGAGATAGTCTCACTTTGTCGCCCTCAGTAGAGTTCCATGGCATAATAGCTCACATCAACCTCAAACTCTTGGGCTTAAGGTATCCTCTTGCCTAAGCCCCCCAATTTAGCTGAGACTAAAGATGCCTGCCACACACCTGGCTATTTTTAGAGATGAGGTCTTGCTCTGGCTCAGGCTGGTCTTGAATCCCTGAGCTCAGGCAATCCACCCACCTAGGCCACCCAGAGTGCTAAGATCACAGGCATGAGCATGAGCCACTGCACCCTGCCTTGATGGCAATAGAGTTAACAGCAAATGAAGAAAAGGAAATATGCATGAAAGCAATCAGCATATTTACATGATTTTCATCAGCATTGTTCACCAGCCCAGGAACAGGGGAAAGAGATGGCTAGTTCCCAGGGGAAGTTTGAGAGTAACAGAGGTTGTACTCTATGGAAACCATAGTCATTTTTGGTGCTTTTTGATGGCTTGGAAAGTTGGGGTCATGATGGTGTTGGCTCCTCCATATCCTTTCCACATGAAAATCAAGCAGTCTAGGGCAGCACCTGTGGCTCAGTGGGTAGGGCGCCAGCCCTATATACTGAGGGTGGTGGGCTCAAACCCGGCCCCTACCAAACTGCAACATAAAATAGCCCGGCACTGTGGCGGGCACCTGTAGTCCCAGCTACTCAGGAGGCTGAGGCAAGAGAATCGCTTAAGCCCAAGAGTTGGAGGTTGTTGTGCACTGTGACGCCATGGCACTCTACCAAGGGCAATAAAGTGAGACTCTGTCTCTCAAAATAAAAAAAGAAAGAAAGAAAACCAAGTGGTCTGTAGGTCTCTTAGGACAAGGCTTCATCATTATTAATGGGAATTTACCAAATACCTATCTACACACGGTGCTCTCCTAGGTGCTCCAAAACAATTGACAGTAGTGTAGTAATAACCTTATAAATTATATACGAATCTTTTCATAATAAAATTTATTTGTTTATTATAGCTTTGTTGTTGCCTAATTCAAACTGAAACATATTACTAACCTTCTTTTGTAAATATGCATAAAGGCACCAAATGCAAAGCCTATAGACCCTGCCTCCGGCTATTCAGATGACCTCCTCGAAATTGCTCAAATGTTCAAGAAAAAGCAGACTTGGACAGTGGCTGATGCAGCTGCTATTAAACACCAGGTGAGTATTCACTGCTGAATCCCTTCATACGAGGCACTGAAAAAGTATTTTCTACTTCATCACTACACCATGAAACCAAGAGAATTTTTATCTGCTCTATGCTTTCAAAATGAGACAAGATTGTTTCTTATTTTAACCCATTGTAATGACAACATTTCTGGCTCCACCATCAAATGGATTCTAATGTTAAGCGTTATAATTTCATCCTGGTAATCACTTATGCAGCTATACCCAGCCTCACTTCTGAAACATTCATTTGCTTCATCCTGGAAATAGCACACTAAGGTAGTAAACAACAGTTACTGTGAGGGGTGTACTCAGAGAATAGTGGTGAGTGAAAGCATCTTTATTACAGCAGCTAAAACAATGATAATAATAGCTCCTAAGTATTAGCCATTGTGCTTTGCAAGTGATACACAGTGCTGATTCATTTGATTATCACAACACCACCTTAAGCGAGGCACTGTTATCATTTCTTGTCATTTCATAGAGATGCACAGAGAGGTTAAGTGATTTGCCAAAAATACATAGCTAATATGTAATAAGAATTATAAACATGGGAAATATGGTTCAAGAATATACACTTTTTGGCCGGGTGCATTGGCTCACACCTATAATCCCAGCACTTGGCAGGCCAAGGCAGGTGGATTGCCTGAGCTCACAGGTTCGAGAACAACCTGAGGCAGAGCAAGACCTCATCTCTAAAAATAGCTGGGTATTGTTGCAGGCTCCTGTAGTCCCAACTACTTGGGAGGCTGAGGCAAGACAATCACTTAAGCCCAGGAATTTGAGGTTGCTGTGAGCTATGATGCCACGACACTCTACCAAGGATGACAAAGTGAGACTGTTTCCAAAGAAAAAGGGGGGGGGGTTGGGTTTTTTGTTTTTTTTTCTTTTTTGAGACAAGGGTTCACTCTGCTCCTAGGCTAGTATGCAGTGGTGTCATTATTACTCTAACCTCAAACTCCTAGGCTCAAGCAATCCTCCTGTCTCAGACTCTTTTTTTTCTTTTTTTTTTTTTGAGACAAAGTCTCACACTGTTGCCCTGGGTAGACTGTTGTTATATCATAGCTCACAGCAACCTCCAGCTCAGGCTCAAGTGATCCTCTTGCCTCAGTTTTTCTATTTTTAGTAGAGACAGGGTCTTGCCTTTTGCTCAGGCTGGTCTCAAACCTGTGAGCTCAGGCTATCCACTGGTCTCGGCCTCCCACTGCATCCGGCCTCTATAGAAGCTGGGACTAGGCATAGGCCACCACGTCTGACTAATTTCTTCTATTTTTGGTAGAGAAAGGAGGAGAGGGGTGTCTCACTCTTGCTCAGGCTTATTTCGAATTCCTTATCTCAAGCAATACTGACATCTTAGCCTCCCAAAGTGTTAGGATTATAGGAGTGGGCCATTGCGCCTGGCTGGAATACACACTTTTAACCATAAAGCTACTTTTGTGCCCTGACTTCTCAGCAAACTTTGTACCCTACAAAGATAGACAGGGATGTTATCTATTTTACAGCACCTCCCTCTGCATTTGATACTAATAATCCAGCTCTCCCAGATAATTCTACTTCCTTGGCCTTTCCAATACTGCATCTTTGTTGCTCCTTGTAGCTCTGTGTTCTTTCCTCCCTCTTCTCTTGCCTGAATGTTTATTCTTTAAGGATTGATATTTCCTAGTTTTGTCGTCCCATCCTATTGCTCTTCTCACCCATTCATTTGTTCAGTATACGCAACCCTTCATTTGTATATACTGACCCATTTATTTGTTCAATAAGATGTCCTTATATGAGGAGATGCCACAGAATAAAATACACAGTTCCTACCCTAAGTTTGGAGAAGGAAATGGGTAGAAGGAATATATTGAGATAAATGGAATTACAGATGTTCAGTGCTGCATGCACAAGATCACAAGAATGAGCTTCCCTCTAGGCGTGATGGCTCATGCCTTTTATCCTGTCTCTGGGAGGCCAAGACCAGAGGATCCCTTGAGCTCAGGAGTTTAAGACCAGCCTGACCAAGAGCAAGACCCTGTCTCTACTAAAAATAGAGAAATTAGCTGGGCATTGTGGCAGGTGTCTGTAGCCTCAGCTACTTGGGAGGCTGAGGCAAAAGGATCCCTTGAACCCAGGAGTTTGAGGTTGTTGTGAGCTATGATGCCACAGCACTCTAGCCTGGGTGACAGAGTAAGACTGTCGAAAGAAAGAAAGGAAAGAAAGGAAAGAAAGGAAAGAAAGGAAAGAAAGGAAAGAAAGGAAGAAAGAAAGAAAAGAAAAGAAAAGAAAGAAAGAAAGAAAGAAAAAAGAGTTCACTCCCAACCTCTGTCTCCTCATGGCACAAATTCACAGTAAAGTAAATGAAGGCTGTTTTCAGAGGCCTCTGGCTCTGAGGCATCAGCTGCCCCAAAGACTGAGACACTTGAGAAGATCAATAGTTTGCATCCCAGTGACCCAACTGGAGCAGAACACTGGTAATTTCTGCATTAGATGAAAAAACAGCTAGGTAGAGTATTCCTTGGGCTATCTCAATCTATGCTCTGTGTTTTAGCTGCCACCTATATACTAAAAACTCTTAAATTTGTCTCTAACCTAGACTTCTATCTCACTGACCACATAATGAAGATTTATACCACTATGTATGTCTCATAAGGAATTGAACATGTCCAAAACCAAACTCATTATCTTCTGTGTCAAACTGGCTCTGGCTGGGTGATTCACTGCCTCAGTTGTTGATACCACCATCTACATAGTCACTGAAGCTATGAGACCAGGAGTCATCATTAAGTTAGACTTTTTTACTCATTCCTCACATCCACTAACCAAGACTAGCCCCTTTCATTCTCTTAAAGATATTTCAAGTCTGTCCTCTTCACTCTGTCCCTATTACCACTACCTTAATTAAGGCCCTCATCAGGTTTCCAGCCTGGTTTCCTTAGAGCTCTTGCCCTCCAACTATTCTCCACACAGCTGCATGAAGGTCTAACCATGTCACTGTCCTGCTTAAAAGTGATTCTGTCCCTCTCAACAATGACAGGGTTGGCTCAGCGCCTGTGGTTCAAGCGGCTAAGGCGCCAGCCACATACACCTAAGGTGGCAGGTTCGAATCCCCAGCCCGGGCCCACCAAACAACAATGATGGCTGCAACCAAAAAATGGCCAGGCGTTGTGGCGGGCGCCTGTAGTCCCAGCTACTTGGGAGGCTGAGGCAGTAGACTCGCTTGAGCCCAGGAGTTGGAGGTTGCTGTGAGCTGTGATGCCATGGCACTCTACCCAGGGGGATAGCTTGAGGCTCCGTCTCAAAAAAAAAAAAAAAAATGACAGGGTTTTTCTGCTCCACACAACTAAGGGATTTATCTCACTTCCTGCCAAAACAGTGGCTCCCTACAGCATGACGTTGGCAGAGGAAAGGGCTCTCCACACCCTCCACTGAGATCACTGACTTACATGATTAAGTCTAAGGGCCTGCCTCTCCTCCATCATTACTCCTTCCTTCCTGCTTTAAACTTGATACTCCAGCCATACCAAGTCCCTATACCCTCCTACTAACTCCAGATGTTTATTGCCTTTGAGCTTTTGTTTATGCTATCCCTTCTCCCTATGACACCTCCCCATGACAACTCACTCCCTCAATTTGATCAAATCCTTGAGGACCCATTCAGCTTCTCCCAGGTGGTTCTTCCTGTCCCAGGCTGAATTAGGGCCCATCTTTGGACTCCTGTTATATCCGGAGACGTTTACCATCCCACACTTCTTCCTATTTTAGTTCATTGTATTTTTAATATTCTTATCTCATTGTTGCTGAGTAATACTTTTTTTTTTTAAGACAGAGGCTCACTTTATCACCCTCAATAGAGTGCTGTGGCATCACAGCTCACAACAACCTCAAACTCTTGGGCTTAAGTGATTCTCTTGTCTAAGCTTCTCAAGTAGCTGGGACTACAGGCACTTGCCACAACACCCAGGTGTTTTTAGAGGCGAGATCTCACTCTGGCTCAGGCTGGTCTTCAACCTGTTAGCTCAGGCAATCCACCTGCCTCAGCCTCCCTGAGTGCTAGGATTACAGGGGTGAGCCCTGAGTAATACGTTTTGATTGTCCATCAGCTCCTAGCCCATATGTTCTAAAGAGGCACTACCCAATGTACAGGCTCAGTGACTTTCAAGGCCTGGGAATATAACTCTTGGAATATCTATAATTGTGGTCCATAAATTAAAGATAATTATGGTAACTAATAAACTTCTGCTTTCTCACTGCAGGTGAAGAGAGCTACAGACAACTATAATTTAGGAATTGCCCTTGAGCACCGGAAGGATATGCTAAACCTCTGGCAGAAAATCCGAGGAGATTTGGTTGGGATAGAAACTAAAAATGAGTCCTTTTATGACACATTTTCTGCTTATACATGGTCATGGAATGTTTGCCAAGAATTACTTTCTCCTAAGGACTTAAGATTATTTGATGCCTACACATATAGAAATTCCTTTCACAACTCTGGATTCTCTTCCTCGTCAGTAATCAGTGAAAGTGACACAGAAACAGGAAGAAAAAGAAAACGGATAAGTTTCAAAGGATTCCGACAATGAAATTTCTACATTTTCTAAGCAGCTCATCACAAACTACTTTTTCATAGTTATCAAAATTATGGTTTCTTGCTTTTATCTAATACATTCTTAGCAGCTGGAAACTTGACATCTTTTGGATTCTGACCAATAAAGAAGTTTAACTCATAAAATCATTTCCCTTTCTTAAATCTTTATAGTAAATAGATGTGGTGCTGATTAGTTTCTTAGCAACCAGCTGCACTCTCCTGCCCCCACCTGGCGTAAAGCGGCCTAGGCCCTGCGGGAAGGAGGAAAGGGCCTTTAGAGCTCTTAAGGGACCTCCAAGCAGTAAACTTCTGTCTGAGTTTACATGACTGTCTCAGGGTTAGGTTTTCAATTGTAAAGAGGCCAAAGACAGCAGGTGAATATGACCTTTCAGTTAGGGCAAGGTGGGTGGATTGCCTGAGCTTACAGGTTCGAGCCAGTGCAAGACCTCAGTTGCACTCTGAGCCAGAGCAAGACTTCAGCTCTAAAAATAGCCAGGCATTGTGGCGGGCACCTGTCATCCCAGCTACTTGGGAGGCTGAGGCAAGAGAATCGCTTAAAGCCCAAGAGTTTGAGGTTTCTGTGTGCTGTGATGCCACAGCACTCTACCGAGGGCTACAAAGTGAGACTCTGTCTCAAAAAAAAAAAAAAAAAGAAAAGAAAGAAAGAAAGAAAAAGAAAAAAAATGACCTTTCAGTAGGGTTTTTCTGCTCCACACAACTAAGGGATTTATCTCACTTCCTGCCAAAACAGTGGCTCCCTACAGCATGACGTTGGCAGAGGAAAGGGCTCT
>NW_003852413.1:17238828-17244387 GCF_000181295.1 Otolemur garnettii | reverse complement strand
TGATGCCATGGCACGCTACCGAGGGCTACAAAGTCAGACTCTGTCTCAAAAAAAAAAAAAAAAGAAAAGAAAGAAAGAAAGAAAAAGAAAAAAAATGACCTTTCAGTTACAAGGAATAATATTACCAGCCCCCCCAAAGGACTTTGATTAAATGTGGGTGTTCCCAAGGTTCCTGAGCTACAAACCTGCACACTTGGATTACTCTTAACTTGTCCATTGCATGTGTTGTTCTTTAACGCATTTAATAAAGAAGCCTGTGCACAACTATATTACAAGTGTGAGGGTTGTAATGTTTTTATTGTGGGAAAATATACATTACATAAAATTTGCTATTTTCACGATGTTTAGATATGTATTATCCATTTTTTTTGAGACAGAGTATCAGGCTGTCACCCTGGGTAGAGTGCCATAGTGTCACAGCTCACAGCAACCTCAAACTCAAGGGCTTAAGCAATTCTCTTGCCTCAGCCTCCTAAGTAGCCGGGACTACAGGTGCCCACCACAATGCCTGGCTATTTTGTTATTGTTGTCATTGTTGATTTAGCAGGCCCCGGCCAGGTTCAAGCCCACCAGCTTCAGTGTATGTGGTCAGTGCCCTACCCACTGAGCTATGGGTCCCGCCCCATCCATTACATTTTCATTCGTCCTTGTTCCACCTTGGAGTTGTTAGGGCATTTTTCTATGGGTTGACCACAAAGACACAGATCACTTTTGTGCCAGTGGCTTCCAATGTCCTACCTGGGCTGTCACTTGTCGGGGCCAGGGGGCTGGGCTTATCTATCCTCCAGAGGCAGACTGCTGTGCTATCTTGCTGGGGAACAATTACCCATAGATGCCTGAGGGCTATTTGCCTTAGCAGAAGAGAGAGAGAAAGACTGTTTCTGAGGGATAGAAACAGACTTAATAGGAAAGTAAATCTCAGCATTCTTCTTAGACAGGCCTCGGGGGAGGGGCTATCCAAGCAGGAGAAGGGAAAGAGTCAGTGAGGGGGTCAGTGAAAGAATGAGCACTCCCCAACTGTCTTCTCCTGTAGCCTCTTATAGACGGTGATCCAATCCGGTAGCTACTTACACCATAGGCATAGTGACTGGCAATCACTGATGTTCTCATAAGGTGTTACATTACTGAGCTATTACAGGTGTTTCTTAGAACTCTCGCTTCTCCTTCCTGGGAAGCAATACGGTGATCTGCTACACTTTTGGACTCAGGAAATCTGTATCTACAAAAACTGAATCTTTATTAACATTCTCATCTAATGTCAAGATGTCAAATTTTTTGTTTGTTTGTTTGGGGGGGGGTTGCAGTTTTTAGCTGGGGCTGGGTTTGAACCCACCACTTCCAGCATATGGGGCAGGTGCCCTACTCTTTTGAGCCACAGGCGCTGCCCTTTTTTGTTTTTTGAGACAAGTCTCACTTGCCCTCAGTAGAGTGCTATAGCATCACAACTCAGAGCAACTTCAAACTCTTGGGCTTAAGCGCTTCTCTTGACTCAGCCTCCAAAATAGCTGGGACTACAGGCGTCCGCCACAACTCCTCGTTATTTTTTTTTTGTTGCAGGTGTCATTCTTGATTTTAGCTGACCAGGGCCGGGTTTGAACCCGCCAGCCTCGGTATATGTGGCCAGCACCCTACCCACTGAGCTATGGGTACTACCTGCAAAAAATGTTTTATTTCCTGGCCAATTCTGATCTAAAAATGTAAGGGATAAGACGAACTATCTGTAAATGTCACCCAAGAGACTGGTTTGCAGGTGTGTGGCTAAGTCCACACTTAGCATATAGAACAAATGCTTTTCAAATTCAAATCCTTATTCTAGAAAAATATAATCTAGAAAAAGGAAAAGATATGTTTGCTAAGGATGAGAACGGTGACTTACAATGTAAAATTATAAGATGTCAGGAAAAAGCAATGAAGATAGTAAAGACCACCAAAACTGTGTATTGAAATAGGCTTGAAGTAATTTTATGAATGTTACCTTGACTATTCAAAAGAGTCTAAATGTACTTTCTACTCTTTTGTTTTTTCTTTTTTTGAAGTTTTTGGACGGGGCTGGGTTGGAACCTGCCACCTCCGGTATATGGGGCCAACTCCCTACTCCTTTGAGCCACAGGCACCACCCTATACTTGCTACTCTTTATAAAGTTATGAAATTAGAGAAAAGAACTAACCTTATAAATAAATAACCATATTTTCTAGCCACAAAAACAAGACTTATGGTTTGATAAGAGACTTTCTTTTGTATGGTCATGGGTATAACAAAAAATCTAGAAGCAATTTGGATGCCAAAATATTAGAATTCCTGGAATATTTCCTTGGATCAATGGGATAACAGAATATTTTAAGCAGATTTGTTCTGAAAATCTAAAATTTACAGCAATACATTCTTTCTATCACATTGTCACACACTGTTGATGACAGTATAAATTGGTACCTCTTTGCTGCAATACAGTATAGCAACAGGTACTCATTCATTCATTCACTAATTATTTACTGCATACTGTGTGTTGGAACCAGTTCTAGGACCTGTATATGTAACAGTGAACAGACTAATAAAATGCCCTGACTTCACAGAGCTTAGTAACAGAGTTAACTATAACCATTGCACTTCTAGAATTCTAAAGAAATAATCATTAATGTACAAAATGGTTTCGTTACAAAGAAGTTTATCATGTTTTTGATAGTAAAAAAACTGAAAGTCACCTAATTGTCCAATAAATCATGATATAGCTATACAAAACAATGCCAGAAAGTTATTAAATGATGTTGTAAAAGAACATTTCAAACAAAGGAATAATGTTCCCAAGCTACTGTTAAGACGAAAAGCAAGCTCCTCCCTCCAACTGCTAAGAAGTATGGGGTAACTTTATGGAGTTGTTCTAAACTTGGTTTTGATGGTAGCTGCACAAAATAAAGATTTCTATGAAAATGTATTGAATTGTATACTTAATACGGATGAATGTAACTGTATGTAAATCATACCTCATGACGCTGTGAAAAAAAGAAGATAGCATTTTTTTCTGAAATTGTTTTAAATTAAAAGTTATTTCTGGGGTGGCGCCTGTGTCTCAGTGGCTATCGCACGGGCCCCATATATAGGGTGACCAGACCTCCTGGTTTTTAACAATTTGTCCCGTGTCCCACGGCATTTTAAAAAAGTCCTGATTTGTGGAAAGAATGCACAAATGGGAGAAGAACAGTAAGGGAATATACGGTTTTCGGCTGCCATGTGGCTATTTCACCAGGATATGAGTTTTATATTATTTTTGTTAATTTTATAATTTTAAACTGTAATAACAAATAATTGTTGAGAAGTGATTATCGAGAACTGCTTATCAAAGTTTGCATTGTTGTCAGGCCCCGCACCCCGTATAATGGTGTCCCGTTTTACCAATGTTAAAATCTGGTCACCTTACCCATATACTGAGGGTGGCAGGGTCAAATCCAGCCCCTGCAAAACTGCAACAAAATACAGCCGGGCGTTGTGGCGGGTGCCTGTAGTCCCAGCTACTCGGGAGGCTGAGGCAAGAGAATCACCTAAGCCCAGGAGTTGGAGGTTACTGTGAGCTGTGATGCCATTGCACTCTACCAAGGGAGATAAAGTGAGACAGAGTATATAAAAAAGATATATATATATTTCCGTGGCTGGGTTCCTGTAGCTCAGGAGCTACAGTGCCAACTACATACAACAGAGCTGGCGGGTTGAAATCCAGCCTGGGCCTGCCAAGCAACAAGGACAACTGCAATGAAAAAATAGCCAGGCATTCTGGTGGGCGCCTGTAGTTCCAGCTACTTGGGAGGCTAAGGCAAGAGAATCGCTTAAGCCCAAGAGTTTGAGGTTGCTGTGAGCTGTGATGCCAGAGCACTCTACCCAGGGTGACAGCTTCAGACTCTGTTTCAAAAAAAAAAAAAAAAAGTTATTTCTGGCTGGGCGCAGAGGCTCATATCTGTAATCCTAGCACTCTGGTAGGCCAAGACAAGTGGATTGCTTGAGCTCACTAGTTCAAGACTAGCCTGAGCAAAAAGCAAGATCCCAGTCTCTAACAAAAATAGAGAAAACTAAGGCAAGAGGATCACCTGAGCCCAAGAGTTGGAAGTTGCTATGAGCTACTATGATGCCATGGCACTCTACCCAGGGTAACAGCTTCAGATTCTATCTCAAAAAAAAAAAAAGTTATTTATAAAAATGAATTAGAAAAAAAGAAAAAGATATACATCAAAGTATTAATGGGTTAAATTAATAGTAGGCTAGGATATTTTCCTTTATCTATATCTTCTAAATGAAGATAATAATGTTCTATAATGTTCTAAATGTTCTATAATAAGCATATATTTATTTTGCAATGAGAAAAAAACACACATGCTGTTTTTAAATTAAAGTCGTTAAACTAGCTTATACTATTATCTAGGCTGCTATAAAGGCTGTCTAGGGCCTGTGAAACCTTGAGGGCAAATTAGGATACCAGTGCACCTGCTCAAACAGCCTAGAATTCTCACTGATTGGGAGTGAAAGAAAAGCTTGAAACAATTAACTACCCTTGTCCTCAACTAACACCCAAGGCAATAATCCAGAATGAGAGTTCGTAATTTTCACAACCTCTGAACCCAAGCTACCCACTGAACTAGAAGAGTTCTCTTTAGTCACCACAAGAGGGACCCTTAGCTTCTCTGAAACTGTGTTCTCTGAGGCTACAGTCCAGTACATAAGTCTGATGCCGCAGATAACTCCCAGCCGTGTCTTCCAATTTTGCTTGGAAAAAAATATTGTAGGCGCTTGAAAAGATTGGAAAAAACTAGTGATACAGGACAAGCGAAGATAACTGTATAAAATTAGGTTTAGTATGCTTCAGTACATTTCCCAAAAAGGGCCCAAGCTATTTGATGTTTTAAATAGTTCTAATTAGAAGAACTAAGATACAGTAGTAAGCAATCTCAAGTGAATACAGAAAGTGAGCTCTCTACAAGAAAATATGCAATAGGACTGTTGATTGAGAGCACTAAATAGCTTTTGGTGGGAAGCGAGAAAAAAACCCAACATGAGTGAACAAGCTGCCAAAAATAAATATAAATCAATCACCAAATCTACCAACAGTTAGCACTCTGGGAGGCCCAGGTGGGTAGATTGCCTGAGCTCACAGGTTTGAGACTAGCAGGATCCAGAGCAAGATCCTGCCTCTTAAAACAGACTGGCGTTGTGGCAGGTGCCTGTAGTCCCAGCTACTTGGGAGGCTGAGGCAAGAGAATGGCTTGAGCCCAAGAGTTAAGAAGTTCCTGTGAGCTATGATGCCACAGCACTCTACCCAGGATGATAGCTTGAGACTGTCTCCCCCCACCCCCCCCAAAAAATAGGGCTTAGAGCTTGTTCTTACTTCTTTGGTGGGAAAAGTACAGAATCACTCACAGATTCCCTTAATTTTACCTACAGAATCTGCAATGGAATAAATGATTACAGGTTACCAACTTGCTATGTCCAGCACTGCACTAACCCTTTCCTTCTCTTCTTCCAAGTGGTATTCATCTTGTTTCTTTTTTTCTTTCTTTCTTTCTTTTTTTTTTTTTTTT
>NW_003852413.1:17230549-17238243 GCF_000181295.1 Otolemur garnettii | reverse complement strand
CCCGGCTATTTTTTGGTTGCAGCCGTCATTGTTGTTTGGCGGGTCCAGGCTGGGGATTCGAACCCGCCACCTTAGGTGTACGTGGCTGGCGCCTTAGCCCGTTGAGCTATAGGCGCCGAGCCTGTATTACGATCTTGATTGTACTAATAAGCCAGCAAAAGCTAAATGGTTATATTTTCTAAATGTATCCTTGGATCTTCCAATTCATTGAAAAAGTAAGCCTCGTTCACTTCATATACATCCCCTAATCCCCCTACTCCCACAAAAATATACAGAACCTCCATAGTTGACCACCTCCTTACACTATCTCCTTAAGTTGACCTCATTTTCATAGGCCGAATGCACCATTCACTGGTAAGCAGCATTACAGCAGGCCTCGTTTCTTGTGTTGACCACCTCCCCATATTGACTGGTTTGTTACAGTCCCTTGAGTGGTCAACTTACAGAGGTTCTACTGTATATACATATTGTATGCGTAACTAGAAAAGCTGGAAAATTGCACTTTTTCCTCCTGCTGCTTACTACCAATGATTCAAGATTTTTCCAGTTTTACCACTTGAGAGAAACTGTGGAACTTGATAGAGGAATCCAGCTTTGAACTGGGGCTCAAGTGAAATGTCCCCCACTTTCTTCCCAGCCTGCGCGTCTACTAGGGAAGAAAAGACTACCGAGAAAACTTCCGCTAGCTGGGTCTCGTTTCCCACGGAGCCCTTCCCCAGGCCGGCCCCACCCAGGAGAATTCAAACTCCGCCCGGACGCGGAGCCCCGCCCCCGCCCCCGCCCCGCCCCCTCTTTTCCCGCCCAGACACAGCGCCGTCCGGGAGGGGGTGTGGCTCGCAGGAAGTCGTCCAGTTACGGAAAGGGAGGCATTTCCGGCTCCGGTGTCATGGCGGGTTCTTACTCTGAGGAGGTGCCGGTGGCCCTCGGCGGCAAGAGGCAGCAGTTCGGTAGACGGTTCTTGAACGACCCGGCGCGCGTCTTCCACCACAATGCCTGGTAATCACCCTGCCTGCTGCTCGCCCCTTGTCCCGCTGAACTGGAGCTCTCCAAGTAGTCTCTAACCGCTGGTCACGAGTCCCGCCGCCCTACCCTAGGCGCGCTCCTCCCGGGGGGTAGGGGGACGCAGCGCTCCCAGGCTCGCCGCTCACTCTCCCCACTGGCTGGAGACGAGGCCCCTGAACTGCCCGCTTCATTTTCTCAGGGACAATGTGGCGTGGTCGGAAGAGCAGGCCGCGGCAGCAGAGAAAAAAGTCCAGGAGAACAGTACCCAGCGGGTATGCCAGGAGAAACAAGGTGCGCCCAGGTGGGCCGGTCATTGGTATTGGCAGCCACCCTACTCCTGAACGCGCCCGCCCGAGAGGTCAGCGAATTGTGACCGCCAGTATCATTTGTTACTGGCCCGTTGCATAACTCAGGAGTAGCTCGGGGGACGGGATGAGCAAAGAGGGAAAAAGGTGGCCCAGTAACAAAATCTTGTTAAGGCAAGATTCGTGTTAATTTTAATTTGGGAAAGGGTAGCTGTCTTTAATTCTGTTGATGAGACTTGTATTGATATGGCTGGCCTGTCTCAACTGTGTGGTCACATGATTATCTTAGAAACTGTACTTTCTACATGATTTGTTTGAGGAGATATTGCCTTTGAAACTAGATTCAAGCAATCCCATTCTAAATATTGTTGCAGGTGGCTAATGACTCTTACAGACTGGTAATTATTAATGTCTTTTACTTGTGTGGTGGATATGAGGGTTTAGGGCTTTTGCCAAGGAAAGGTGGATGAAACTAAGTGGAAATAAATCTGACCAAAGAAAAAGAGGTGATTGATTTCACTGCAAAATATACCTAGATAATAAAACCTGGACTGATTGGTCTAGACAGTTTGAAGATTGGACTAGGAATTTGAGGTGAGTAATCACTTAAAGAATTCTGTGCAATAATGAGAACATTCCAGTTACAAAATATTGCCCAGCATAGTTTGACAGAGACTAGATCAGAACAAATTAAGAGTTGAAAGGGATTTTGAAAATCATGTAGTCCAATATCCTCTTTTTACAGTTAAAGAAACTTGGACCCCAGGACATTAAGTACTTTACCTAGAGGTAAGCAGTCAGTTAGTAGTAGAAGTAGTGGAACTAAAGTCCGGTTTCTTAGATTTTTATTCTTCCTACTAAAGTTCAGACATTTTTCTCTTGGCACCATTTTCTATTTTCCTTTTAGCCTTGTTTCCATTTTTAATATTTATATGTTGGTTAGTAGTATTGAGTTTGCATGAGGAACAACAGAAGAAACAAGGCCATTTAGCTTGTAAAAAAAATAAAATCTAAAGAGGAAAATAACTGTCCATAGATATGAGAGTTGTTCTGTATGGCCCTGAGAAATGGTAGGACCTTTTGACTAGAAGCTTTTAGGAAGATTTTGCCCAGTATTAGAATTTGTCTCGTGTTAAAGGACATCTAGAGATGTGGGAGAAAAATTGATAGGTACTACGTTCTCTGACAGTTCAAGCAGAAGTTAGACACCTTGGGAATGATGAAAGGGGGAGTTTGATTATAATGATAAGTGGCAGGGCTCAGTGAACTCAAGTGCCATCAGCGCAGAGATTGTGATTCTACTGCTTGATATTTGATAGTTGAGAATTGGTCCTTAAAAAAATGTTTTTTAAAGTAAAAGTCGTTTAAATGTTTTTCTTAACTATTTACAGTTGATTATGAAATCAATGCTCACAAATACTGGAATAAGTTCTACAAAATTCACGAAAATGGGTTTTTCAAAGATAGACATTGGCTTTTTACTGAATTTCCTGAGCTGGCACCTAGCCAAAACCAAAATCATTCGAAGGGTTTGCTCTTGGAGAACAAGAAGAGTGAAATACCTGAACCTAGAAGCAGGGAAGATGGATCTGGTTTAATAGTAGAAGAACAGCACAAGTGTTCTTTGAACAGCCTTGAACATAAAACACAGATGTCTCCTGTGGAGGAGAATGTAACTCAGAAACTCAGTCACATGGAAATTTGTGCTGATGAATTTCCTGGATCCTTAGCCACCTACCGAATACTTGAGGTAAGCTTTTATGGTCCTGCTAGTGGAGTAAGTAAAGCTGTTGTATTGTGCATAGGGAGTACCATAAAGAGGCTGACAAAAAAAGTGACTTAAATAACTTAGAATCTAAGCTGACTAGATTTGCCTCCATTTTAAAACTAATGAGATACCCTGATTGCAGGCCAGATAGCTGGTGGTTGATGACTGGGGAATACCTTATCACTTCCAAAAGTTATAGCATCATGCTGTACTTGCTATGTGCCACTGTCTCATACAGGTGAAAAAGCTCAAGGTGATGATGTTGCCCCTTCTGGAAAAAAGTCTTAGGTCATATGACAATAAGTTACTTCTCTTCTGATACAGTTATAGAACATAGAGAGTAGTTGGGATGCTACCTGAATTTCAGGCCTGGGACAATTCTCAATCTCTGAGTTTGGAGAGTTTAGACCTGGAAAAATGTCTAGGTTGGTACTATAACATAAATTCACGAGTGAAGATTGCACACTCCACTGGAAGCTAATTCTGGAGCTGGTTAGCCTTAGGAGAAATGATCTTGGACAAGTTCCTTACCCTTTCCAAGCAATAGGACTGTTTTTTGTACATAATGGTTAGGTTTCTGATAATGTATGTAAAATGGCTAAGAACAATCAATGTCTGGCAAATGGTTAAGTCCTTAGTAAATGGTGGCTGTTTTTATTACCACACACAGCACTATACACGGTGTCCATAAAGTTTGTGCGCAATTTACTATGTTGACCTATTTTAAATTGCATATGAACTTTATGTCTACCCTGTATATAGGACAGATTTACCTTTATGAGACTTCTTTTCATAAATTTCAGCATAGCCTATTAGAAACATTGTCCCAATAATGATATAATAGAGTTCAGTGAGAAAATATTCCATTTACAGGACAGCTAAAACTCAAAATGTAAAATAACCTCTTACCCTTCTATGAAATCCCATACTCTTTTTGCCTTTTATGGGTTCCCAAAGTCAAGATTAGGGCATCTCATGGTTACTATTTAGCTTTGTTCACTATCCCTTCTATAATATATATACTTAGGTAGGCTTATTTTTCTAGCTAGAAATTCTTTGGGAAGTTCTGTGATTAATCATTCCTTTCTGCCTGCAGGTTGGTTGTGGTGTGGGAAATACAGTCTTTCCAATTTTACAAACTAATAAGTAAGTATGTTATAAAGTATGTTATAAAAAGTATGTTATAAAATTAACTAGATGACAGCAAAGAGGGAAAAAGTGGAGATTTATTTTTTCAAAACTTGCTGCATCAAGCTTTTTTTTTTTTTTGAGACAGAGTCTCACTTTGTCACCCTTGGTAGAGTGCCATGATATCATAGCAACTTCCAACTTTTAGGCTCGAGTGATTCTCTTGTCTCAGCCTCCCAAGTAATTGGGACTACAAGCGCCTACCACAATGCCTGGCTATTTTTAGAAATGAGGTCTTGCTGTGGCTCAGATTGGTCTCAAACCTGTGAGCTCAGGCAATCCACCTGCCTTGGCCTCCTAGAGTGCTAGGATTATAGGTGTGAGCCATCTTGCCTGGCCTATATCAAACTTTTAACAGTGGTTATTGGGAAGCATGGATTAAGGAAATTTAGATTTCTACACTATTCATTTATGGGCTATTCTTTTAGGGTTTTTTGTTTGTTTTTTCAAGGCAGTCTCACTTTGTCACCCTTGGTAGAGTGCCATGGCATCATAGCTCATAGCAACTTCTAATTCACTGTCCTTAGAGCACATGCCATCAGGAATGTCTTCCCTCTGCCAGGAGAGAAGAGGCACCTGAGTGAGAGTATTAAAGGGCCATGGCACTATGAAGGTTGAGAACCACTGCTCTAACTCTTAGGCTCAAGCGATTCTGTTGCCTTAGCCTCCCAAGTAGCTAGGACTACAGGTGACCACCATGATACCCAGATATTTTTAGAAACGGGGTCTAGCTCTACCTCAGGCTGATCTCGAACCTGTGAGTTCAGGCATTCCACCTGCTTTGGCCTTCCAAGTGCTGGGTGTATAGACATGAGCCACTGCACCTGGCCTGGGCTGTTTTAATTTAATCTAATGTGCAAGTTATTTTTGTCATTAGGGAAATTAGTTAGATGTACAACCTGCCTTTCTCGAAGGTGCTTAAAATGCATGTTTACGTTCTCCATTCTCATAATTGCTCTGAGGAACAGTCAGTGGCTATGCTATTGTTAACCCCTGTGGTAGAACCGAGAAAACTGATATACATGAAGATGAGACTCCGCACTGTTTCTGCATACTTACACAGAATACTTCTGATACCAGATGTAGGGGGCGAGAGATCGCCCACACCAACCAATTCTCCAACACAAGCTGAGTGTACAGTTCATAACAGTGTCTACTACTTGGAATTAATATAGCATCAGATCCCACAAGTTAAGGGGTTTGTCCCACAAATCTTTGTTAATTCAGGTGCCATTGGCAAATCAGGTCTCTATACTTCTGACCTAGGGACCCCATTCTCAAACTCATTAATTTTCTAGAATGACTCACAGAACTCAGGGAACTACTTTACTTATATCTACCTGTTTATTATAAAGGATACAAGTTAACAGCCAGATGCAAAGGTACATAGGTAGGGTCCAGCAGGGTCCTAAGATAAGGAACATCTGTCCTTGAAGAGTTGGGATATGTTGCCTTCCAGCACATGGATGTTTTCCTGGACCCAGAAACTCAGCAAGAGTTTTTATACAGCTTAATCTTTATCTCTGCACATGCTATGCAGAGATTGTTTTTTTTTTTTTTTTTTTTTTTTTTTGAGACAGAGCCTCCAGCTGTCCCCCTGGGTAGAGTGCCGTGGCATCACAGCTCACAGCAACCTCCAACTCCTGGGCTCAAGTGAGTCTCCTGCCTCCGCCTCCCAAGTAGCTGGGACCACAGGCGCCCGCCACAACGCCCGGCTATTTTTTGGTTGCAGCCGTCATTGTTGTTTGGCGGGTCCGGGCTGGGGATTCGAACCCGCCACCTTAGGTGTACGTGGCTGGCGCCTTAGCCGGTTGAGCTACAGGCGCCGGCAGAGATTGTTAAGTGAGGCTGGGCGCCCGTAGCTCAGGGGTTAGGACTTTGGCCACGTGCTCCAGGGCTGGTGGGTTCAAACCCAGCCCCAGCCTGCTAAACAAACAAAAAAAAGCTGGGTGTTGTAGAGGGCACCTGTAATCTCAACTACTTGTGAGTCTGAGACAAGAGAATTGCTTGAGCCCAAAAGTTTGAGGTTGCTGTAAGCTATGACTTCACTGCACTCTATAGAGGGTGACAAAGTGAGGCTTGACTCAATTAAAAAAAAAAAATTGTTGAGTGACTCTGAAAGTTTCAACCCTTTAAATTGCTCAGCCTTTATGATATAGGCCCCATCCTAAGGCTATCTGGGGACCCCATTCTAAGTCACCTTATGAATACAAATTCCATGTGACCCAGAAGGGGTTCATTATGAATAAAGACACTTCTGCCACCCAGGGACTTTCCTAGGGTTTTTGGAGCTCTGTGCCTGGAACCACAGACAAAGACCAAATATATTTATTATGTCATGCCTGTTTTCAAACCACTCATGAAAATGACACTCTAGTTCCATATTTTCCATTGAAACTCATTATGTCTCAATGGTTATATATAAAAAATATCCCAGCTGAGGCGGGTGGATTGCTTGAGCTCAGGAGTTTGAGACCAGCCTGAGCAAGAGCAAAACCTTGGCTCTAAAAACAGCCAGGCACTGCGGGGGCCACCTGTAGTCTCAGCTACTTGGGAGGCTGAGTCACGAGAAACCTGTGAACCCAACAGTTTGGGGTTGCTGTGAGCTGAGACAACATGGGCATGGGACTCTACTCAGGGCAACAGAGTGAGACTCTGTCTCAAAAAAAAATAAAGAAAAGAAAAAAAATTCTAGGTTAGCCCACATTACTTAATAGGATCTTTAACCTCATTACAAATTACGTATTTTATTAGAAATTAATAGGAAAATGGCATGTCATAGTAGCTAAGAGTGAAGAAAAGAGATTGTTCTGACCTTAATGTCAGCAACCCACCTCAAACCAGGGGATTGACTTCCCTTCAGGAGTTGTGGACATCAATTATCCATGTCATCAATGAATGTAAAAATGAATTGAGATAGCATCTCCCCCACAGAGTGGTTGTACCACTTAAATAAGGTCACTGTATTCAGTATCTTGCTGGAATACGTTTGTTTGTGTAATTCACTGGTTTGGAATTGACGTAGCCTTTCTTTTTTTTTTTTTTTGAGACAGAGTGTTGCTATGTCACCCTCGGTAGAGTGCTGTGGTGTCACAGTGAACAGCAACCTCAGACACTTGGGCTTTAGCGATTCTCTTGCCTCAGCCTCCTGAGCAGCTGGGACTACAGGTGCCCACCACAACACCCGGCTATTTTTAGAGATGAGGTCTCGCACTTGTGAGCTCAAGCAATCTGCCTGCCTCAGCCTCTCAGAGTGCTAGGGTTATAGTTGTGAGCCACTGAACTGGGTTATTTAATCACTGTTAACATAGTTTTTTTCTGCTTGTATGTTTTATTAGTGTGAATAACCTGTGCCTAGTCTCTCTTCAAATTTTGACCTTTTTGGCTTGGCGCCTGTGGCTCAAGTGGCTAAGGCGCCAGCCATGTACACC
>NW_003852413.1:17228217-17229572 GCF_000181295.1 Otolemur garnettii | reverse complement strand
TTGTTTGGCGGGTCCGGGCTGGGGATTCAAACCCGCCACCTTAGGTGTACGTGGCTGGCGCCTTAGCCGGTTGAGCTATAGGCGCCAAGCCGAAATTTTTTAAAGATCATTAATTAAATTATTTTTGAAAGAAGTTCAAAGCACAGTATATATATATATTTTATTTTTTTATTTTTTTTGGACCAACATGATTTAAGTGTGCTACAGAAGTTTAACTACAGGTTCAAGTGTGCTATTAGAATAAAAAGGTTAAAAAACACTGGTTTAGGCTCGGCACCTGTGGCTCAAGTGGCTAAGGTGCCAGCCACATACACCTAAGGTGGCGGGTTTGAATCCAGCCCAGGCCCGCCAAGCAACAATGATGGCTGCAACCAAAAAATAGCCAGGCATTGTGGGGGACGCCTGTGGTCCCAGCAGAGGCAGGAGACTCGCTTAAGCCCAGGCATTGGAGGTTGCTGTGAGCTGTGATGCCAGGGCACTCTACCCAGGGGGACAGCTTGAGGCTCTGTCTCAAAAAAAAAACAAAAAAAGACAAACACTGGTTTAGAGAGAAGCAGATACACCCTAAAAATCCAAGGGACTGACTTAAAGAATGAGCCCACAGCTCTGAGCTGTGGTTTCTAAAACATGAGTACAGAGCCTTCCCTCTTTTTTATTTTCTCCTCTCTCACCAAAAATAACTATGACATCACAGGTAGTTTTATATTTTCATGTCTTTAGAATATGTATAAATATGCCATGTATTTTCATAATTAAAAGCAATTTTGGTGGTTATTAAAATAAATTTAATATGTTTTGTGTTGCTGCCTTGTGCCAGATATTGAGGATAAGAAAGATAAGCACTGGGGCTTGGCACCCATAGCACAGTGGTTATAGCGCCAGCCATATACACCAAGGCTGGCGGGTTCAAACCCAACCCAGGCCAGCTAAACAACAACAGCTGCCACAAAAAATAGCCAGGCATTGTGGCTGGTGCCTGTAGTCCCAGCTACTTGGGAGGCTGAGGCAAGAGAATCGCCTAAGCCCAAGACTTGGAGGTTGCTGTGAGCTGTGACACCATGGCACTCTACTGGGGTGACAAGGTCAGACTGTCTCCCAAAAAAAAGAAAGATAAGCACTGGGATTTTGTCTAGTTCATCTTTGTCTCCGAAGCATATGGGATAATACCCAGTACGTGGCGGTGCCTGTGGCTCAGTGAATAGGGCATCCACCCCATATACTGAGGGTGGTGGTCAAACCCAGCCCTGGCCAAACTGCAACAAAAACATAGCTGGGCGCCTATAGTCCCAGTTACTTGGGAGGCTGAGGCAAGAGAATTGCCTAAGCCCAAGAGCTAGAGGTTGCTGTGAGCTGTG
>NW_003852413.1:17208959-17227312 GCF_000181295.1 Otolemur garnettii | reverse complement strand
AAAGAGAATAGACATAGTCCAGTTATAATCTAATTATTCTGTTTTCTATTCCTATTTCAGTGACCCAGGACTCTTTGTTTACTGTTGTGATTTTTCTTCGATAGCTATAGACCTAGTTCAGGTAAGTGCAGTGGCTTCTATTGGTAGTTTTCATTGGCTAAAGGGAAAGGGGGTGTCCTAAAGGTCCTTAAAGGTCTCTGCCTATATTCTCATTGTATTGGAGTCTGCAAGTAAAGGAATTACTGATGCAAGCACACTTCATTTTATTGCACTTGGCACTTGTTGCATTTTTTACAAATTAAAGATTTGTGGCAACCCCATGTCAGGTTTTTTTTTTTTTTTAAGACAATCTCAAGCTGTCACCCTGGGTAGAGTGCCATGGCATCATCATAGCTCACAGCAACCTCCAACTCTGGGGCTCAAGCTCCCTCTTGCCTCAGTTTTTCTATTTTTAGTAGAGACAGGGTCTCACTCTTGCTCAGGCTGGGCTCAAACTTCTGAGCTCAAGCTATCCACCTTCCTTGGCCTCCCAGAGTGCTGGGATTACCAATATGAGCCACCTGTGCCCAGCCAGTTTTTTGTTTATTTAACGCAGTTTTGGTCTGTTGCCAAGGTTAGAGTGTAGTAGTATCATCATAGCTCACTGCAACCTCAAACTCCTGAGCTCAAGAGATCTCTTACCTTAGACTCCTGAATAGCTGGGACTATAGGTGCATGCCACACTGCCTGGCCAATTTTTATATTTTTAGTAGAGACGGGATCTCCCTCTTGCTCAGGCTGGTGTTGAACTCCTGAGCTTAAGCAGTCTTCCTGCCTCAGCCTCCCAGAGTGCTAGGATTATAGGCATAAGCCACTGTGTCTGACCTGGGTAAAACATTAAACCAGCCACAATGTTCCCTTAAGCCAAAGCCGAATCCTAAACAAGGACCCAACTCTCTTCACTTCAGAGAGAGAGGTGAGGAAGTTGCAGCAGAAAAAGTCTGGAGCTAGTGGCTGGGCATAGTGGCAGGCACCTATAATCCTAGCACTCTGGGAGGCAAAGGCGGGTGGATCCCTTGAGCTCATGAGTTCGAGACCAGCCAGAGCAAGAATGAGACCCCGTCTCTACTAAAAAAAATAGAAAAACTGAGGCAAGAGGATTGCTTGAGCCTAAGAGTTGGAGGTTGCTATGAGCTATGATATTACCATGGCACTATACCCAGGGCAACAGCTTGAGACTCTGTCTCAAAAAAGAAAAAAGGGCCAGGCATGGTGATTCATGCCTGTAAATCCTAGCACTTGGGAGGCTGAGGCCACAGGTGGATTGCCTGAGCTAATGGGTGTGAGAAGCCTGAGCCAGAGTGAGACCTTGTCCCTAAAAGTAGCTGGGTGTTGTGGTAGGCACCTATAGTCTCAGTCACTCGGGAGGCTGAGGCAAGAGGATCAGTTGAGCTGAAGAGTTTGAGGTTGCTGTGAGCTATGACACCCCCGCCACTCTACCGAGGGCAACAAAGTGAGACTCTGTCTCAAAAAAAAAAAAAAAGAAAGAAAGAAAGGAAAATGTTAAGAGAGCCTGGAGAAAAGCTTATCTTGCTGTAAATGTAACTGCTGCTACTTTCCACAGGATATATTCCTAATCATTACAGCACATGTCTGTTTATCTTAGTTAGATCTTCTGGGTAATATGCTGCAGCTTCTCCATCAGCATTTGCTATTTCATCTTGTACTTTATGTTTTAGAAAATGCTTCTTTCCTTAAACTTCACAAACCAACCTCTGCTAGCTTCAATTTTTTTTTTTTTTTTTTTTTTTTTCCTGAGACAGAGCACAGCTTACAGCAACCTCAAACTCTTGGGTGTAAGTGATTCTCTTGCCTCAGCCTTCCGAGTAGCTGGGACCACAGGCACTGTTACAACACCCAGTTATTTTTTAGAGACAGGGTCTTGCTCTTCTCAGGCTGGTTTCAAACTCCTGAGCTCAAGCATTCCATCTGCTTCAGCCTCACAGTCATAGGATTATAGGTGTGAGCCTCCTTGCCTATCCTCTGTTAACATTTTTTAACCCATTTATCTTTTTTTTTTTTTTTGAGACAGAGCCTCAAGCTGTCCCCCTGGGTAGAGTGCCATGGCATTATAGCTCACAGCAACCTCCAACTCCTGGGCTCAAGCGAGTCTCTTGCCTCCGCCTCCCAAGTAGCTGGGACCACAGGCGCCCGCCACAACGCCCGGCTATTTTTTGGTTGCAGCCATCATTGTTGTTTTGGCGGGTCTGGGCTGGGGATTCGAACCCGCCACCTTAGGTGTACGTGGCTGGCGCCTTAGCCGGTTGAGCCATAGGTGCCGAGCCAACCCATTTATCTTTTCTACCTATCTGCAGACACATTCAGAATATGATCCTTCTCGGTGTTTTGCATTTGTTCATGATCTGTGTGATGAAGAGAAGAGTTATCCAGTACCCAACGACAGCCTTGATATCATCATTCTCATATTTGTTCTTTCAGCAATTGTTCCAGACAAGTAAGTTTTAGGTCCCTTGACCATTTGGCCTGATAAAAACAAAGATTTGGTTATACCAGTCTTTGGTACTAGAGTTGGACTCAAAAAGGGTTTCATTAATGTTTTGATAGAAAGATGACACACCATCCACTGTGATATGAACATCCCAATCATTTTCCTAAATCTTAAAGTCCTCTAAATGTCTGTTTGCTAACTGTAGTATTATTTTGGGGGGGTGGGGTGGGGGACAGAGCCTCAAGCTGTTGCCCTAGGTAGAGTGCTGTGGCATCACAGCTCACAGCAACCTCCAACTCCTAGGCTCTAGTGATTCTCCTGCCTCTGCCTCCTAAGTAGCTGGGACTACAGGTGCCTGCCACAATGCCCAGCTATATATTTTTTGGTTGCAGCCATCATTGTTTGGCGGGCCTGGGCTGTATTTGAATCTGCCAGCTCAGGTGTATGTGGCTGGTGCCTTAGCCGCTTGAGCCATACATGCCAAGCCTATAGTAGTTTTATTGTGGTTTAAAAAATTAAACCATTATAGTTTAATAATTACAAAGAATGGGGGAGAAGCCTTTGAGTCAAGACAGGCCAGGAGGTTGGCAGGTACATTTACAGCAACCGGTGCAAACCAAACACCCAAAATCATGGGATTAGGATAGCTTCTTAGAGACTTCAGAAAGCTACTCACTCTCTGAACATCAGAGGCAATGAAAAGATGATAAAGTAAATTAGTGTGAAAGGTCAAGGAAAGCTGATGTCAGAAAGCTGGAAGATCAAATGACTGAAGACTGTAAAGCCTGAGGAGTGAGATCCTTGTGTGTTCTGGGAGTCCATGGACCCAGTGCTGGCTCCACCAAGCAAGATCTTTGAGTGCCTGTCCTTCTGTAGCCCACTTTCCTCTAGGATGGCATTGACATCATCTGACCTAAAGAAGATGTTATGAGTGTGAACTAAAAGCATATGAAGGATAGCCCAAAGGGCCTGGCATGGTACTGAACTTTCATAACAGCAGTTCAAATGATGCAAATTTTTTAAAAAATTACTGTGGTCTAAAACAAAACATTAAAAACTTGTTATTCACGTCAGGTGCCGTGGCTCATGCACTTAGGGAGGCCGAGGAAGGTGGATTGGCCTAAGCTCACAGGTTCAAGACCAGCCTGAGCAAGAGTGAGACCTTGCGTCTAAAAATAGTTGGGCATTGTGGCGGGCACCTGTAGTTCCAGCTACTCGGGAGGCTAAGGCAAGAGAATCACTTGAGCCCAAGAGTTTGAGGTTACTGTGAGCTATGATGCCACAACACGCTAGGGAGAATGACAAAGTGTGGCTCTGTCTCAAAAAAAAAATTGTGGCTCGGCGCCTGTGGCTCAAGTGGCTAAGGGGCCAGCCATATACGCCTAAGGTGGCAGGTTTGAATCCAGCTCGGCCCAGCCAAACAACAATGACGGCTGCAACCAAAAAATAGCAGGGCATTGTGGCGGGCGCCTGTGGTCCCAGCTACTTGGGAGGCTGAGGCAGGAGACTTCGCTTGAGCCTAGGAGTTGGAGGTTGCTGTGAGCTGTGAAGCCACGGCACTCTACCCAGGGGGATAGCTTGAGGCTCTGTCTCAAAAGAAAAAAAATATTGTTATTCAAAATTTAAATAGACTTTGAAATGTTTTTTCTAAGTTTGTAGTATTTATACTTCTGAAGTGATGAACATTTACCCCTGCACCAAGAATTCGAAGAACCCTGCATATGGAAGTGCAGGTGTGAATGTATGCCCTCTGCCTGTAGTACTTATATGTGTACTGATTGTATTACCATGTAAATTGTAAGTTCTTTTTGAGATAGAGTCTCACGCTGTTGCCCTGGGTAGAACACCATGGCAACATCATGGCTCACAGCAACCTCCAATTCTTGGGCTCAAGTGATCCTCTTGCCTCAGTTTTTTTGTATTTTTAGTAGAGACAGGGTCTCACTCTAGCTCAGGCTGCTCTTGAACTCAGCAATCCACCCACCTTGGCCTCCCAGAGTGCTAGGATTGTAGACGTGAGCCACCACGCCTGGCAAATTGTCAATTCTTAAGGACAAGTCTTCATGCAGTCTCTGAAAAGAAAGAGCTCAGGTCAAGTGTGACAGGTAGATGTGTCACCTAGTGGTCCTCTCTCAGTGATTGGGAATCTGCTCAGAGAGCCACTAAAGCACAAGGCAGGAAGGGCTGTCCCAGGAGAAAGTGAGCCAGCCAGAAGGCGTGGAACTTTTCCCCACCCTGAAGCCCTATGACAGAAGCAGGTTGTCCTGGGTGCTCTTCAGGGTGAGGGCAGCAGGTTGAGGCCACCCCTGTGAGCAGGCAGGCAGCTACGTGTACTCCAGTTCTAACTCAAGCAAGGGCAGAGAAGCTGAGATTCCAGGGTGGTTTGTCAAATAGGAAAGAGGTCAGCTGGCTTTGGGCATATGCTACAGAGAAAGGGAACCCTGTTCTTAAGGAGACCTGATTGTCATTCCTGCTGCCCCACAGGATGCAGAAGGTTATCAACACACTGAGCAGGCTTCTAAAGCCTGGAGGGATGATGCTTCTGCGAGATTACGGACGCTATGACATGGCTCAGCTTCGGTTTAAAAAAGGTATTTTGGGCTTGGTGCCTGTGGCTCAAGTGGCTAAGGCTCCAGCCACATACACCTAAGGTGGTAGGTTTGAATCCAGCCCGGGCCCACCAAAACAACAATGACAGCTGCAACCAGAAAATAGCTGGGCATTGTGGCGGGCGCCTGTGGTCCCAGCTACTTGGGAGGCTGAGGCAGGAGACTTGCTTGAGCCCAGGAGTTGGAGGTTGCTGTGAGATGTGATGCCACGGTACTCGACCCGGGGGGATAGCTTGAGGCTCTGTCTCAAAAAAAAAAAAAAAAAAAGGTATTTTGATATAATAATCAAAACAGTGGTTTTGCCCATCAGAATAGTGACTCTCAAATTTGAGCTCCATATATAAAGCAATTTAAAATAGGCTAAAAGTTGTATATTTTTGAAGAAAACTTAGTAGGCTGTATGATCTAGATACCGAGGTCTTTTAAACCAAGATAGCTACGTATAGAAGAGCTATTTTTAGAAAGACATTTGAAAGACATAAATAATTTTAAATGTGGTATGACAAAAGATGCCATTAAAAGCTCAAAAGACATGAGAGATTGAGAAGGAATATTTTCAGCACATTTTAACAGACTTAATATCTATGTTCCTCAGAGGGCTGTCATGAAATTGATAAGAACAAGATCAGTGACCCACTCAAAAGACAGGCAAGGAATATTTAGATTCTGTTCACAGAAGAGCATATCTAACCAGTGAACTAAACTACAAGGAAATGAAAATAACAAGATAATGTTTCTTTTTGCTGGTCAATTCAGAGAAAAGGGTACACCTTCATTACTGATAGAAATGTGAATTTTTATGGCTCTGTATAAAACACCCATACTGTATTCAATCCAGTAGTTTTTGGAAAGTGCAAGCACATAATATATGTAGATAAGCAAAATCTTGGAAACAAAATGAATGCCTCTGGATAAGAGGATGTTGTACTTGTCACCTGAGGTAGACCCCATATGGCTGGGTTAGAGGGATTTCCATTCTGTATTACTGAGAGAAATAAGGTGCAGATGAGTATTTTCAGCTTGATCCTGTGAATAATGGTCTCTGGGGGGGAAAGATACACAAATGTGTGATGATATTGGTGCTCAGAGAGATGTGGAAGGATTACATGCCAGGTTGTTAAGATAAAGTCAGGAGGTTAACAGCAGAAGAGAAGGTATGAGATTTTGAAAACCAACTCTCAGTTAATAAAAAGAAGGGCTCGGGACCTATAGCACAGTGGTTACAGCACCAACCACATACACTGAAGGTGGCGGGTTCGAACCTGACCCCGGCCAGCTAAACAACAATGACAACTGTAACAAAAAATAGCTAGGCATTGTGGCAGACGCCTGTAGTCCCAGCTATTTGGAAGGCTGATGCAAGACAATCGCTTAAGCTCAAGAGTTGGAGGTTGCTGTGAGTTGTGATGCTACGGCACTCTTAATGAACGAGGATGACATAGTGAGACTGTCTCAAAAATAATAATAATAATAAAAAGAAGGGAAGGAGTATTCACAATATAAACCAGCTGTGAGTTGTCAGATTTAGATTTGTGTGTGTAGACACATGGAAGGTCATGCAAAAGGACAGTGACCACAGTGGAAACTGACTTTTACCATATCATTCCACAGGTCAGTGTCTGTCTGGAAATTTCTATGTGAGAGGTGATGGCACCAGAGTTTACTTCTTCACACAAGGTATGAAACACTCATCTGGACCTGTTCACTGGTCCCTAGACAGCCCTGGCTTGTGTGTACTGTTAGCCTCTTCTTTGCTCTTCCCCCACTGCTTTGCTCTTTCTATCACTTTGTCCAAAATGGGAAACGTGCCAGTTCTAGTCCAGCCTGTTTCATGCTCTCTGCTAGGCTATGTCTAGGTGCACCTGCTCAAGGGCAAGTCATTTCCCCAGGTTCCAGGTATAAGCTGGAACTGCTGTCCTCTGCCACTATTCCTGTGTGCCAGCTTCACCTCCAGTAGAGCCTTATGAATGCTTCACTCCTTCACCCTTTACTGGGTCACTCACTCCTTTGAGCCTTTGGTTAAAATGATGAAGCCTCTTCCGTAAAAAAGTTGCTTTGACATACATATATGTAGATATTTGTGTATACTTTTAAAGTGTTTACAGAACACTGAAGGCTAAATATAAGCCAAAAGGTTTTTTTTTTTTTTTTGGCCGGGGCTGGGTTTGAACCCAACACCTCCAGCATATGGGGCCCTACTCCTTTGATCCATAGGCACCATCTGAGTCAAAAGTTCTAAAACAATAACTGACTTATATCTTTTGCCTTCTTAAAAATGACTCCCCTAGGGCCTGGCTTGGTGGCTCACACCTGTAATCCTAGCCCTCTGGGAGGCCCAGACAGGTGGATTGCCTGAGCGCACCAGTTCCAGACCAGCCTGAGCAGGAGCAAGACTCCATCTTTAAAAAAGTAGCTGGGCATTCTGGTGGTCACCTGCAGTCCCAGCTACTCAGGAGGCTGAGGCAAGAGAATTGCTTTAGTCCAGTAGTTGGAGTTTGCTGTGAGTCGTGATGCCACAGCACTCTACCAAGGGCAACAAAGTAAGACTCTGTCTCTAAATAAATAAGTAAATAAAATAAAAATGCTCTTCCTCAGCTGACTCCTGGAGAAGACTTATCTCTGGGTTCCAGTCTGCTCTGCTCAAAGGGGTTCAGTTTCCCCTACCAAACATGAACCTGCTGTTACCAAGCCCACTGCATATATAGCTGAACAGCTCTCTTCATGCCACTTAAAATACATAATGACAGCGATCTCAAGGGCCCTGGTTAACATGGAATGTCATAGACAAAAATGCCTTTTGGGGGGATATCTTTTTTCCAAACTAGATGAACTGGACACACTTTTCACTACTGCTGGACTGGAAAAGGTTCAGAACCTGGTGGACCGCCGATTGCAAGTGAACCGAGGGAAACAGCTGACAATGTACCGAGTGTGGATTCAGTGCAAATACCGCAAGCCTCTTCTGTCCAGCACCACCTGAGGGATACTGCTACTGACACAACGCGGGCTCATTATGTTGAGGGGGTCTGTTGTACGTTTTTTGAGGCAGTCTCATTCTGTTGTCTAGGCTGGCGTGATGTGATGCACTGATAGCCCACTGTAATCAAATTCTTGGGTTCAAGAGATCCTTCTCCCTCAGCCTCCCAAGTAGCTGGGACTTAGAGGCATGTGACCACGCCTGGCTAATTTATTTTTTAAATCTTTTATGAAAACAAGTTCTCACTATGTTGCCCAGGCTGGTCTTAAACTCCTGACCTCAAGCCATCTTCCCATCTTGGCCTCAGAAAGTGCTAGATGACAGGCATGAGGCTCCACACCCAGACTTGAGGCTTTTTTAAAAAAATTACCTAGGCTGGGCAAAGTGGCTCACACCTGTAATCCTAGCACTCTGGGAGGCCGAGGTAGGTGGATCATTGAGCTCACGAGTTTGAGACCAACCTGAGCAAAAAGCAAGATCCCATCTCTACTAAAAATAGAAAAACTGAGGCAAGAGGATCACTTGAGCCTGAGAGTTGGAGGTTGCTGTGAGCTTTGACACCATGGCACTCTACCCAGGGTGATAGCTTGAGACTCTGTATCAAAAAAAAAAAAAAAAAAAAAAGAATTATCTGTATTACCTACAGTGTGCCAGATGGCAGTACATACTTGTAGTACCAGCTATTTTACAGGCCAAGGCAGGAAGATCCTGTAAGCCCAGGAGTTCAAGTTCAGCTTGAACAATATAGTGAACCTGTATCTCTTAAAATATAGTAATATAAATAAATAGAAAAGAATACCTGTAAAGTGTCTTGTTGGTATTGGACAGTTCAAAAATTCAGATTCAAACCTTGAACCTAACAATATTGCTTTTTATCAGAATTTTAACAATTCTGCTTTATATTTGTGAAGCCCTTTTAATGTATACTTTCCCAAGTTCTTTTTGAGATCTCAGTCTGTCTTGCCATTTTGTAACTAATAACTGAAATGTTATTCATGGGAATTAGGAATTTCAAAAATACCATTTGGAAATAGTATCTAAAGAAAAAATTTTCCATAAAAAGAACTAAAAATAAGAATTTATTGTCATGTGAAAAAGCTGTAGATGATGTGTTGTTATTTGAAGTTGTATTAAACTATTTGGGAATTTTAATTACATGGGCTGGGCAATTATCATTGATTAATACAAAAACGAATAAAGGGGCTGGGTGAGGTGGCTTATGCCTATAATCCTAGCACTCTGGGAGGTTGAGGTCAGTGGATTGCCTGAGGTTTGAGACCTCAGGTTTGACACCAGCCTGAGCCAGAACAAGACCTCATCTCTAAAAATAGCCAGGCGTTGTGGTGGATACCTGTAGTCCCAGTTACTTGGGAGGCTGAGGCAAGAGGATTACTTGAGCCCAAGAGTTTGAGGTTGCTGTGAGCTGAGATGCCAGAGCACTCTACCCACTCTACCCAGGGCGACATAATGATACTCTGTTTCAAAAAAAAAAAAAAAGAATTTCAGAAAATGCCAGGCTCAGTGGCTCACACCTGTAATCCTAGCACTCTGGGAGGCCGAGGCAGGTGGATTGCCTGAACTCAGGAGAACAGACCTAGCTAGGCGTTATAGTGGGCGCCTGTAGTCCCAGCTACTTGGGAGGCTGAGGCAAGAGGGTCATTCATGCCTAAGAGCTTGAGGTTTCTGTGAGCTGTGATGCCACAGTACTCTACCGGGGTGACAAAGTGAGAAGACTGTCTCGAAAAGAATTTAAAATAAAATTTCAGAAAATGGGGATACTTTCCATAATGAAAAGAAGGAAACTTTAAAATTCAAAGTGATGCCTGGATTTCACCTTCTTGTAAAACTTCGTTTTCCTTTGTTTTGAAAGAATTCCAAGTTTGCAGAATAGTATAGTAGAGGAATAGTCGAAGAAATATTATTTTTTGAGTCGTTTGAGACTAAGCTATAAGGTGATGTCCTGGTATCCCATATCACAGTAAATATCCATCACAAGCAGAAACACATGGAAACCCTACCATCCACAAACCACTCAAGTTTTCCCGATAGTCCTTATCACACGCAAGCTCACCACTGTGTTGAATTTAATAGTTAGGTCTCAGTCTTCTTCAGTCTGAAATAATGCAGGCTTGCTTTTGGAATCCTGATATGTTAAGATTATAAGCTGGGTGCAGTTGTAATCCTAGCACTCTGAGAGGCTGAGGCAGGAGGATCACTTCAAAGAGTTTGAGAGCAGCCTGAGCAGGAGCCATCTTGTTAAAAACAGAAAAAATTAGTTGGGTGTTGTAGTGCACACCTGTGGTCCCAGTTCATCTGGAGTCTGAGGTTGCAGTGAACTATGGTGACGTGACTGCACTGTAACCTGTGCAACAAAGAGACTGTCTCAAAAATATATATGTATGTATGTTACAGGCTACTATGTAAACTAATTGGGGTAGTGTTTTCTCATGATTTGGTTTGGTTTATTTATTTTTGTTTAGCAGGATGATCAGAAGTGATATGTTCTTCCCAGTGCATTGTATCAGATAATAAATGATACTAAATTTCTCCATTATTGGTGAAGTCATGTAGTTGAAGTAGTGTCTGCCTATCTGCCAGGGTTCTCCACTGTAAAGTTACTAACAAGTATTTTGTAAGGAAGTGAGACTATAAATATCCTGTTAAACTTTTTTATTTTTTTTGAGACAGAGACTCCAGTTGTCCCCCTGGGTAGAGTGCTGTGGCATCACAGCTCACAGCAACTCCCACTCCTGGGCTCAAGTGAGTCTCCTGCCTCCGCCTCCCAAGTAGCTGGGGCCACAGGCGCCTGCTACAACGCCCAGCTATCTTTTGGTTGCAGCCGTCATTGTTGTTTGGCGAGCTGGGCTGGATTTGAACCTGCCACCTTAGGTGTATGTGGCTGGTGCCTTAGCCACTTGAGCCATGGATGCGAAGCCACTTTTTTTTTTTTTTTTTTGAAGCAGAGTCTCACTTTGTCACCCTTGGTAGAGTGCTGTGACATCACAGCTCACAGCAACCTCAAACTTTTGGGCTCAAATGATTCTCTTGCCTCAGCCTCCAAAGTAGCTAGGGACTATAGGCACCTGCTACAATGCTTCGTTACAACTTTTTTTTTTTTTTTAAAACAGTGTTACTCTTGTTACCCTGGGTAGAATGCCTTGGCATCATAGCTCAGAGCAACCACAAACTCTTGGACTCAAATGATCCTCTTGCCTTAGATTCCTAAGTAGCTGAGACTACCAGTGACTGCCAGAACAACTGACTACATTTTCTATTTTTAGTAGAAGCAGGGTGATTGTTCAGGCTGATCTTGAACTCCTGCACTCAGGCAATCCACCTGCCTCGGCCTCTAAGAGTGCTAAGATTACAGGAGTGAGCCACCATGGCTGCCCTTTTTTGTTGTTATTTTTCTGAGACAGGGTCTCACTCTCTCACCCAGGCTGAAGTACAGTGGCCTTATAACTCACTGCAGCCTCAAGTCCTGGACTCAAGAGATCCTCCTGTCTCGGCCTCCCAAGTAGCTGGGACTATAGGCCTGCATCACCATGCCCAACTAATCTTTGTATTTTTTGTAGAGACGGGATTGGTCTCTTGCTAAGGTTGATCTCTAACTCCTAGCTTCAAGTGATACTCCCACCTTGGACTCCAAAGTGCTAGGATAACAGGTGTGTGCCACCATGCCTGGTATCTTCATCAAATTTTCACCCTCTAGTTTCAGTATACATTGCTATTTCTTCACTGAATTACTACTATGATGGTTGCCAAATAGTGATTCCTAATCTCACCATTCATTCCACCTAATATTTACTGGTATGATCCATTGCTGTTAATGCTTACATTATTTGGCCAGTGGGGAAAAGCCCCTTCAAATTGGTTTCTATGACTTTTTTTTTTTTTTTTTTGAGACAGAGTCTCATTTGTCGCTCTCAGTAGAGTGCTCTGACATCACAGCTCATAGCAACCTCAAACTCTTGGGCTTAAGTGATTCTCTTGCCTCAGCCTCCCGAGTAGCTGGACTACAGGCACCTACCACAACACCCAGCTGTTTTTAGAGTTGGGGGTCTCCCTCTGGCTCAGGCTGGTCTGTGAGCTCAGGGCAATCCACCTGCCTTGGCCTCCCAGAGTGCTAGGATTACAGGTGTGAGCCACCTCGCCCAGCCCTGTACCTGTGGCCTTTTAACACATTCCTCTGAGCATGTCAAGCACAAGTTGTTTCAGGCTCTTGTGCTTTTCTGTGCCCCACTCTGGACTCAGTCATTTCCCCCAAGGAGTTCTGATTCTTTTAGTAGAGTGAGAGATTTAGAAATCAAAAAAGGATAACTTATGTGTGTTCATTGCTCTTGGGGCGTTCCTGTTCCCAGGCTCTCTAAGTACATAGAGCTCAGGGATATATGTGTACAACTATTTATATTGAAAACTCAGTTCAGGCCAGGCACTGTGGCTCACCCCTATAATCCTAGCACTCTGGGAGGCCACAGTGGGTAGATTGCTTGAGCTCAGAAGTTCAAGACCAGCCTGAGCAAGAGTGAAACCCCATCTCTAAGAATAGAAAGATTAGCTGGACATGGTGGCACAGGCCTGTAGTCCCAGCTACTTAGGAGCCTGAGGCAAGAGGATCACTTGAGCCCAGGAGTTTGAGGTTGCTGTGATCTGTGATGTCACGACACTCTAGCCAGGGTGACAGAGTGAGACTCTGGGAAAAAAAAAAGGAACAGAAAACTCAGTTCAAGTTAGTATCTTTGATTGTAATCCAATACCACAAAATTTATTCTAGTTTTCTCCCTTTCTGTACTTAGAACTACCTTCCCAACCAACAGGAAAGAGCCTGACTTCCATGATCCTCAATACCTTTTGCCACCACCCACACATATATGCTTTGCTCTCTATTGGGCTCTGACACCCACACCACACCAGCATTACCATCACTCCATTACATATCCTCTTCATCCTGTGCTGAGTCCAGCACCCCCGCAGGGATATAGCACCCCTCTCCCTCTGTGTTGTCTACCTTGCTTGGCTCCACCTAGTGGGTTTTAAATGGTAGAAGAAAAGAAGGCTGGGTGCAGTGGCTCATGGCTGTAGTCCTAGCACTCTGGGAGGCTAAGGGTAGGTGGATTGCCTGAGCTTAGTTCAAGACCAGTCTGAGCAAGAGCAAGACCTTATCTCTACTAAAAATAGAAAAACTAACTGGGTGATATGGTGAGCACCTGTAGTCCTAGCTACTTGGGAGGCTGAGACAAGATCACTTGAGCCCAAGAGTTTGAGGTTGCTATGAGCTGTGATGCGACAGCACTCTAACAAGGATAACACAGTGAAGCTCTGTTTCAACAACAACAAAAAAATAAAAATAAAATGAAGAATAGATACCTTACTTTAAATGAGCCACCAAAGCCATCCTTTGGCATCTGTAAAGCATTTCAAAGCAGTAAGAACTGTGTTTATTATACCTTCCTGGCACCTGGCTTGGATGGACGGAGAAGGTGGGGCTTCTGCTACTGTTCCCTTTATTCCCTGCCATCTGTTAAGCTCTCTGGCTTTTTGTCTGTCAGGCGGTCTTGAACTCTCTCAGGCACTTTGTGTAATGTTTCAGCCACAGAATCACTAGTGGTGGGCAGAGGACAATTCCACATGTATGACCTCAGTGCCACTCAAAAAATCCATACTGTCTGGACTGACTGACTCCAAATGGTGTCTTTTGATATACTCAGTGCAAGAATGTACTGTGCTGGGCTAAAAGGTAGCTCCAGGTGTGAAGCTGCTCAGGAAGTTGTGTGGTTTAGATGGCAACTTTTAATAGAGAAGTGTTTCTGAAACTGACTTGTCTCCCCAAGTAGTGCTAAATTGGCTGAGAAGATAAATTCGATGGTGTTTGAAAAATGAGGGACAATTTAGTTTGAGACAGGTGCACTGAAGCTATCAGAGTGAAGCCATGTTCCTGAAAGCCACACCCAGTGTCAGCCTTGGCCATGATCACCTGGAGAACATGGGTTTTTACACCTTGAAAGGGATTCATCTCCTGTTTTTCATGGTTCTTCTGGAGCCTGACTTTGGTTAATGCTGTAACATCTATGCTTTGCCATAGGTCTACTATCTCCCTTCATGTACGATCACACTCTCTTGGGCTCTGGTTGGAAATTAGGGCCTTGTAGAACTTAGTAGGAAAAGGAAAATCTAAGGTACTAAGACATGCCAGGCACAGTGGTTCATATTCATGATCCCAGCACTCTGGGAGGCTGAGGTGGGTAGATTGCTTGAGTTTAGGAGTTCGAGACCACCCTGAGTAAGAGTGAGACACCCACACACACTAAAATAGAAAAACTAGGCAGGCATAGTGGTGCATATGTGTAGTCCTAACTACTCAGGAGGTTGAAATGAGAATGACTCAAGCCCAGGAGATTGATGTTGCTCTGAGCTATGATGCCACAGCACTCTACCCAGAGTGACAAGAGTAAGACCCTGAAGAAAAAGTGAAAAATAGGCTAGGTGCAGTGGTTCATGCCTCTAATCCTAGCACTCTGGGAGACTGAGGTGGGTGGTTGCCTGAGCTCAGGAGTTGCGGAGACCAGCCTGAACAAAAGCAAGACCCTGTCTCTACTAAAAACAGAAAAACTAGCTGGGGGTTGTGGTGAGTGCCTATAGTCCCAGCTGCTTGGGAGGGTGAGGTGAGAGGATGGCTTGAGCCCAGGAGTTTGAGGTTGCTGTGAGCTATCGTGATGCCACGGCATTCTAGCCAGGGCAACGGAGTGAGACTCTGCCTCCAAAAAAAAAGAAAGAAAGATACTAAGACATCCTACTTTCATGTAATTGATTCCTATCTTTGCTTAAGTAGGAGTCGGGAGTTCTTTCGTGGCTTAAAAGATGAGCTCAGGACAAACAGTTTCTTTCACTTTGTTCACAAAGGCCTGTTCTTTGGTTTGTGGCTGCAGCTGCTATTTTCAGAGTCCGGCTGCACCGATGCATTGCAGATTTTTAAATGCTGCTTCATTTGGTCTACAGGTTTTGATTTGGGAACCCTGGTCGAGAGGTGGAGGAAGTGCTGACGGTGAATTTCCCAGGTAAAAACGCTGCAATGGGGCCTCGTGGCTGCCTCATTTTATTTCAGTAGATTTCTGGGGTCAAAATTAGACATTGCCTCTTGGCTAAAGTTGGTGGAACACATTGCGTGACCAAATTTCAGGACAAATAGCCACAGTCTGATTGGTTCCCTGTGCCACCAGGGAATCCTGAGACACAGTAGCTTTGACCAAAGAATCCAGCTTGGCATCTTCACCCTGAGGTGACCCCCAAACTGCATACACTTACTGGCTCTCCACCCTCCTTTCCCTGAGTTTGGATTTTACCATTAAAATGTAAAATGTCTCTTGGGTGGCGCCTGTGGATCAAAGGAGTAGGGCACCACCCCATATGCCGGAGGGTTCAAACCCAGCCCAGGCCAAAAATGCAAAAAAAGAAAAAAAAAAGTAAAATGTCTCTAGAAGGAGCCATACGTCCAACAGTTACCAGCAGTAGCGGGTTGCAGGTTAGAGAAACATTTCCAAGGAGGTGAGCAGAATAAGGAGAGCCCAGAGGGATCATCTCTCCCACAAGCCCCCCACGCCTCTTCAGCCTTGCTCCCCACTGCCCTTCAATATTTATTGGATAATTAATGCTCAGTGGAGTTCACTAAATTATGAGTTTCTTGGAGGAACTTTGCATTTGAAACATTTAGCAGAGTAGCAAAGTACACAGTCCATGATCGATGCACAGTAAATGAGGACTGAATGTCGTCTTCTCGGCCAGGCCAGCTCCTTCCCCACAAAGACACCCCTAAAACAGAGTTTGTATTTTGTTTGTTTTTCCTTTTTGAGATAGAGTCTCATTCTGTGGCCCTGGCTAGAGTGCTGTGGTGTCATAGCTCATAGCAACCTCAAACTCCTGGGCTCAAGTGATCCCAAATAACTGAGGCTATAGGCACCTGCCACAATGCCTGGCTAGTTTTTCTATTTTTAGTAGAAACAGGATCTTGCTCTTGCTCAGGCTGGTCTTGAACTCCTGAACTCAAGTGATGCACCTGTCTTGGCCTCCTAGAGTGCTAGGATTATAGGTGTGAGCCACTGCATCTGGCCACACAGTTTGTATTTAATTTTGGAAGAATATTGTACAGGGCTAGGGCTGCAAATATCAACAGCTCAAGTTAAACAAACAAACAGAACAACAGAGGGCAGAAGGGCACAGGATGCGTTATAGACCCCAGGGCAGAAATGCTGAGAGCTCCAGAAGAGTCTGGGGAAGCGTGTTTGGTGATCATAACCAAGCTCTTAACATTTGATGTCTCTGTAAACTGGGGGTGCAGAGTGGGTGTGTGTGTGTGCATTCAGGTACTCTTGTATGGAGGTGAGCAGCTCCCATAATGGTTTATAGACCAGAGTCCGCAGAAGGCCTCCTAAATCCATGGTTTCATGGATTTCAGCTGGTTTTGTTTCATCTTCCCAAATATTGACATCTAAGTATCAACATTATTTAATTTTTTTAAAAAAACAGTCTCACGCTGTTGCCCAGGTTAGAGTGCCATAGTGTCAGCCTAGCTCACAGCAACTTCAGATTCCTGGGTTCAAGCAATCCTCCAGCCTCAGCCTCCCTAGTAGCTGGGACTATAGGCGCCTGCCACACACCTGGGTAATTTTTGTCTTTAGTAAAGACAGGATCACTCCTCTTGTTCAGGCTGGTTTCAGGCTCCTGACCTCAAGCAGTTCTCCCACTTTTGGGAGAATCCCAGAATGCTAGGATTACAGGTGTGAGCCACTGCGCCTGGCCCTGAAGAGGGTTTCAAAAGCCCTCATGGGGCCATCTTCCAGGCAGAGGGTAGAGTCAGTGAAAGCCTGAGGACCAGGGAAGACTCCTCATGTTATCCACTGCGTCAATAAAGGTAAATTATGGTACCCTCTGTAACACGTGTATCTGCCTTCAGCACATTTATTTAATAAAAGTGTTACCCAAGTGTGTGTAGACCAGGAAGTGAGTAGGAATGGTTACCTGCTTCCTTTTGACCCTCCTGTTCAGCATCTGGAGTCTTAGGTCAGGAAGGGGCTATTAAAACTAAGAAGCCGTCCCAAGTCACAAGAGTCTGGCTTATATAACCAGGATTATTGATCTGTGATCTGAAACATAACTGACAAGCCGAGGGGATCTCCCTGGAAAAGGAAGCTGCTTCAGACACTGAATTTAGATCAGCAGGTGATTTTTCAGAATATACCAGAGCCCGGAGAGTTGGATGGTGCCAGGAGAGGTTTCTCTTGAGCTGTAGTGGTCCTGAGATCCCCTGTCCATAACAACTAAGCAACTGCTGAGCAGATCTGACGGGCTGGCATCTGTTTAGACCTTAAGACTCTTTTAAAAGCTTTTCATATATTTAATCCTTACAGTGCCCCCTGTGAAATATAATTATCTTCATTTTACAGATGAAGGAATCTGAAGTTCAAGGAGGATAGATGAACTACAAAACCAGACTACCAGTGTTAATCGTGAGGTAATTAGTCAGATTAGGGAGGGGTAGTTTGATATAAATGACATCTGACATAATATAGGGGTTTATACATTCTTGGCTACAAACATTTGTGCCAGCGGGGAAAACATTACACCTGCTCAGACATTACCCGTACTCCCTGCTGGGGCACAGGTCGGGAGGGATGGGGGAGAAAGCACTTTCCCCACTCCCCACCCCAAACCTCCCACAAAAAAGAAAACAGTGCAACTATCAGAAGTGTAATGGAACCATCAAAAGTGCATGAAATCAGCTACAAAGTTAGATCCATTTGCAACATTGTCCAAATTGCAACATTCTCATCAAATAGAAAATCGAGACTGGGCACTTTAGCCTATAATCCTAGCACTCTGGGAGCCCAAAGCTGGAAGATCCCTTGAGCTCAGAAGTTCAAGACCAGCCTGAGTAAGAATGAGACCCCCATCTCTCCTAAAAATAGAAAGAATTAGCCAAGCATGAGCCCAGGAATTGGAGGTCGCTGCAACCTAGGCTTACACCTAGTACTCTAGCCTGGGCAACAGAGTGAGACTCTGTCTCCAAAAAAGAAAACTGAAACCACCCCCTACATCTTTCCCTTGGGGCTGTGCTGTGACTCAGTTCAGCCTGGGTAAAGGGGGACTAGTATTCTGGTACCTCATTCTCTCCAGGGGCTCTGGAGGTTATAGGTCAGCTTCTGCACCATGGCCTGTTCAGAGGGCCTGTGCTTGGTTTCATGCTATGCTCTACTGTCCCTGTCTTGAGGGTTGTTTTTTTTTTTTT
>NW_003852413.1:17205012-17208845 GCF_000181295.1 Otolemur garnettii | reverse complement strand
TTTTTTTTTTTTTTTTTTCTTTTTAATGAGACAGTCTCACTGTTACCCTGGGTAGAGTGCTGTGATGTCAACAGCTCACAGCAATCTCAAACTCCTGGGCTCAAGTGATCCTCCTGCCTCAGCCTCCTGAATACCTGGGACTACAGGCACCTGCAACAGCACCCAGGTAGTTTTTCTATCTTTAGTAGAGACAGGGTCTCACTCTTGGTCAGGCTGGTCTCCAACTCCTGCCTGAGCTCACGCTATCCACCTGCCTTGGCTTCCAAGAGTGCTTGGATTATAGGCCTGAGCCACCACACTGGGTCCTTTGAAATTCTTAATTATTTATTTATTTATTATTTTTAAGGGAAGGCATTTCACTTTATTGCCCAGGCTGGATTCCAACACCTGGGCTTAAGTCCGCCTCAGCCTCCTGAGTAGCTGGGACCATCACTTCCAAACTCTCATGATTTTTTAACAAGGGGCCCAGCACATGACACAGCCAGTCCTGCTGCTCTTTTTCTTGCTCCTTCCTCCCTCTTTCTCCTTCCTTACCAAAGAGCTCTCTTCTCTGAATTTTTTTTTAAAGCAATAATTGTTCCTCAGATAAACCTCACCGGCTAGCTACAGCCACTGTGCAAAGCTATTCTCTGGACTTTTTTGACAGTGATTTTTCCCTTTCCCACACCTGCTAACTCAGGGTCATAGGATGGAATGCTCTGGATGGTGCCTTCTCACCTGGCCAGGGCAGGCCCCCACTGCCTTCCTCCCCTTCCTTCCTGGGCCCCTCTCTCCTGGTGCCCACAAGTGGGCCTTCCAGGCAGGCCAAGCCGGGATCTCTCAGGACTTGTCCCTCTTGAGAGTGCTTCCCACCTCCTGCCTGCCTCAGTCCCAACACCTTGAGGGCATTGGCTGCCTTACTATTCTCAGATGTTTCCTTATTTACTGTCTGCCTACTGCCTGTGGACTGGACCTCGCTTACAGTGGTATCCTCAGTATCTAGAATGGTGCTGGTACAGAGGAGGTGCTCAACAAATATTTATTTATTGAGTGTGATAGTATTTAGAATGTCAAATTCTGGCCACCAAGAAATAGTGGAGCTGGAGATGGAAGCCCAAACTTATGGAAAAGAGATGCTCCCCAAATACTGCTCAGAAGCCAGGTGTACCTGAGAGACGGTGTACCAGGAGGAGAGCAGGCAGGGAGCAAGGTTGCCCAGCTGCCAGCGGGAAGAGATTGGGTCAGGACAGTTTAAAGTATGGAAACACTTCCAGGCCCCACAAGACTGCAAAAGAGTGAATGAGCTGATCCACTTTGAATCTCTAAATGCCACCAATACATGGATAATTCCCAAATCTATGTCACGAGCTAAGGCTCTCTCTTGAGCCTTGAACTAGATTATCCAAATAACCTGATACCCCTCTCTCCCTAGAAGGTCCTCAGGCACCTCAAACCCAGTCTGCCCAAGACAACCCAAGAGCACAGCCTGGGGCTAGAATCCTGGTGTGCTAAAGTCCTTTCATTCTGTTTTCCTCAACTGGAAATCAGCAGTAGTGGCCCCCACAATGCAGTTCTCACACCTTGCAGGTAACAGTGTTGAATGCCAAGCTCCAGGAGTTGTTCTTCATTCACAGGCTTATTTGTTTTTTTTTTTTTTTTTTTTGAGACAGAGCCTCAAGCTGTCCCCCTGGGCGGAGTGCCGTGGCATTACAGCTCACAGCAACCTCCAACTCCTGGGCTCAAGCGAGTCTCCTGCCTCCGCCTCCCAAGTAGCTGGGACCACAGGCGCCCGCCACAACGCCCGGCTGTTTTTTGGTTGCAGCCGTCAATGTTGTTTTGGCGGGCCTGGGCTGGGGATTCGAACCCGCCACCTTAGGTGTATGTGGCTGGCGCCTTAGCCCGTTGAGCTATAGGCGCCGAGCCTCACAGGCTTATTTGTTAGACACGCTCCATTACATGCTGTGTATTTAGTGGTTATATTGATGGCACGTTCGTGGCAAGTTTAGCCTGGAGAGAATGAACATGTGTTCATGAGTCTTGATAATAAGATTTGTCCCAGAAAGCGCTAATCTGCATTTCTTTCCTTCTATCTCAAAGAACAGGGAGGGGGAGGTAAAAGCTGGCTTTCAGTGAATTTCAGCTTTTGCCCTCAAGCAGTGTCACCTGTTCCATCGGGTCCAGGATACTTTTAGGGGTCCTGGAAATTGTTTTAATTACCTTTAATATCAGCAGAAAATGCATATAATAGTAATGACCATTATGACCATGAATTCAGACCAGATTCTGTTCCATCTCCCCACCCTTTGTCTAGGTGAGTGGACAAGGGAGTGCAGGTGCCATGAGCAAAACCAACCGGAGCCTCTTTTCAGGCCCTGGATGGAGAGGGCAGCCCTGCTCTGGGCGGCAGGATCTGGACTGCGCGCACTCAGGGGTGTGGACTGCCAGGAAGGCCAAGGAGAGGGCAACCCCTGAGGACCCAGGGTGTGAGCAGGGCAGGCATAGGGAAAGCAGGGAAAGCCCCAGTCCAGGGGCGGGGAATCTCGGCACTCGAAGGGGCAAAGGCAGGCACTTGGAAGCCCATGGGCCCTACTGAGTTAAGATGCTTTCCTGTGACTACAAAGAGTTTTAAGGGAGGAAGTAACTGGATCTAGTTTACATTTTTAAAACTTAGCCTGGGCTGGGTGTGGTGGCTCACACTTGTAATCCTAGCACTCTGGGAGGCCAAGGCAGGTGGATTGTTTGAGCTCAGGAGTTTGAGACCAGCCTGAGCAAGAGAGACCCTGTTACTACTAGAAATAGAAATAACTAGCCAGGTGTCTTGGTGGGCACCAGTAGTGCAGCTACTTGATAGGCTGAGGCAAGAGGATTACTTGAGTCCAAGTGTTTGAGATTGCTGTGAGCTGTGATGACACCACAACACTCTACCCAGGTGGTATTCTACCCAGGGCAACAGAGTGAGACTCTTGTCTCAAAAAAAAAAAAAAAAAAAAAAAACATAGCAGAAAAGATATTGTGGGGGTGGGGCAAGAGTGGCGAGCAGGTTTGGAGGTCCCTGCAGGACCCAGACAAAGCTGCAGTGTGGCCAGAGCCAGAGAGGAGTCCAGACAGGCCCCAGGGGCTGGAGGGGAAAGGATGGCCTCTAGGATAGAGGGCAGGTGAGGGTGGTGCTTAACCACGCCTGAGATGGGGGAAGGAGAGAAGATGTGGAGACTTCTATTCAGACACACTGACACACCCATGGCATGTCCAAGTAGAAATGCTGAGAAGGCAGCAGGTAATTCCATCTGGAGTGGGGGACCCAGGGCAGGGCTGGACACCCTGGATGCTGCATGTGTAGGTGGCAACCATGTAGCACTGGGGTTTAAAGCCACAGGTCTAGATGACTCCATGAGGACCAACAAGGAAGAAAGGGGAACATGCTGAGATCCCGCCTCCCCCTAGAGCAGAGGAGGATCCTTGAGATTTGGTAATCGAAATGACTTCTGACTTTGACCAGAACTGTCTGGGTGGAGGGATGGATCTGGAGGTTAAATTGGAATGGGTCAAAGAGTAAACAGTATAATCATTAGTGCCTGGCCTCATCTTTGGCTAGACTCTGTCTTAAAATATAGCTATGAAGGACTGTGTCACCTAGGCCAGAGTGCCATGGTGTCAGCCTAGCTCATAGCAACCTCAAACTCCTGGGTTCAAGCAATTTTTTTCTTGCTTCAGCTTCCTGAGTAGCTGAGACTACAGGCACCTACCACAGTGACCAGCTAGTTTTTCTATTTTTATTTTATTTTATTTTATTTTATTTTATATTTTTTATTTTTTTTTGAGACAGAGCCTCAAGCTGTCCCCCTGGGTAGAGTGTC
>NW_003852413.1:17202865-17204699 GCF_000181295.1 Otolemur garnettii | reverse complement strand
CTGGGCTCAAGCGAGTCTCCTGCCTCCGCCTCCCAAGTAGCTGGGACCACAGGCGCCCGCCACAACGCCCGGCCATTTTTTGGTTGCAGCCGTCATCGTTGCTTGGCGGGTCTGGGCTGGGGATTCGAACCCGCCACCCTAGGTGTACGTGGCTGGCGCCCTAGCCGGTTGAGCTACAGGCGCCGAGCCCCTATTTTATTTTTTTTAAAAACAGTCTGACTTTGTCATCCTGGGTAGAGTTCTATGTCGTCATAGCTCACAGCGACCTCAAAGTCTTGGGCTCAAGCATCCTTCTGCCTCAGCCTCCAGAGTAGCTGGGACTATAGGCATGTGCCACCACACTCAGCTGATTTTTCTATTTTTAGTGGAGATGGGGTCTCACTCTTGCTCAGACTGGTCTTGGAACTCCTGAGCTCACCCACCTCAGCCTCACAGTGGGCTAGAATTACAGGTGTAAGCCACTGAGCCAAGTTCAGCCAAGACTGTCTCATAAAGAAAAAAAAAGGTGAGTGTGCACTTGGTGGCTCACACCTATATTCCTAGCACTCTGGGAAGGCCAAGGCATGTGGACTGCTTGAACTCAGGAGTTTGAGACCAGCCTGAGCAAGAGTGAGCCCTGTCTCTACTAAAAATAGAAAAACTAGCCAGGGGTCATGAAGGGCACCTGTAGTTCCAGCTACTGAGGAGTTTGAAGCAAGAGGATCACTTGAGTTCAAGAGTTTGAGGTTGCTGTAAGCTATGACTGCAGGCTATGATTCCAGGTTGACAGAATGAGACTGTCTCAAAAAAAAAAAAAAAAAAAAGATCTGAATGAATTCATTCTTTAGGGAGGGAGAGATTTAAGTCCTTACTTCTGGGACTCAGTTTCTCAATCTGCAACATGAGGAAATTGAACTGGGAGATCTCAAAGGACCCTGCAACCCTCCAAACTACTGTATGCTCAGGGTCCTTTTATGAAGTGCTGGGAAGTCTATTCTGAATAGTCTCACTCTGTGTTGTTTAAGAATTAAGGATAGTTAATAAAAACCAGACAGTTGCCTAGGTGGTTTCTAAATGAGGGTTAAAAACCCATTAAATACACAGACACTTAAATGGCAGACTTTTAAAGGCTTCAGGCCACCTCTGGGGGAGTATGGAGGTGGCCCAGAAGTTTGTGAGCACTAGGTGCCTTGACAAGGTGCCCTTTGGGTAAGCATGTATGAGGTCCCTTTGAGAGTAAATTGTGCTCTCTCCTGGCTTTCCCTGAAATTCACATCACACAGCGTGAAATGAGACAGCATATTAATGTGATTAACACTGAGTAAACCTCCATGTGTGAGCAAATAGAACATGAAGTGGGTTCAGGAATTTAAAAGTATCTACTATTAAAGACAGCCCCAGGGCTGCAGTGGCATCTGATGACAAGCCATAGGCTGCCACTGTAATCTAATATTCCCATAGTCCTCCCCTCAGGCAAAGCTCATTTGCAGGTTCCTATACTAATGTTCTTTCCATATCTCTCAAAGGGACTATCACCGCTACCCATTTTATAGATGAAGAAACTAAGCCTCCTCTACAACAGTTTCTAATATCATTGAGGGCAGGGATTGTGCATGAGTCATCATGGATGCCCTAGTGACTGGCAGAGTGCCAGGGAAGGGGGGAGGGAAGGAGGGCGGGCAGGAAGGCAGGCTGTGTAGCTCCTGACAGTCAGCTCAGCTAGTCAAGAGCACAGTACTACACGTCCATGGCCTGCAGAGCTCCAGACTCTGTACTGACTGCTGTACACAGATGGTCTTACTTAGTCTTTTTTTTTTTTTTTTTTTAAAGCTTCATAAAAGGATATACTTAAAAG
>NW_003852413.1:17191955-17202654 GCF_000181295.1 Otolemur garnettii | reverse complement strand
CCACCTTAGGTGTATGTGGCTGGCGCCTTAGCCACTTGAGCCACAGGCGCCGAGCCCTTACTTAGTCTTGATGACAACCTGTGGAGGTTGGTGTTATTAACCTCAAGAGGAAGCTAAGGGTAGAGAGGTTAAATAACTTGCCAAAAGTCACACAGCAGAATCAAGATTCAAGCTTAGATTTGTTTGAACTGACGCTGTGCTCTTGACTGCCTGACTGTACCATCTTCTAACAGAGCAGACGTGGACTTATGGAATTTGTGCTGCCACTTCCCTTAAAAGTGGGCACAGTGCTGAGCACAGGTAATAGGGCACTTGACAACTGTCAGCAACTGTTGACTGAATGACTGACAGTCTGAATGAATGAATGAGTGGAGAAGTGACTTCCTGTCTTGTGGGGTCTCTCTCTTCAAATGGAAGATTTCCCCACAGCCTTTGAATGCTCAATCTAATTAAGGCAAAAAGGCATCAGAGAATTACTGGGCCTTTCCTTTATTAACTGTCAAGTCCAATCTGTAGGCTGTTTACGTGCCAAGGTCAGAGATCAGTCTTTAGCTGCTCTCCTCTCATTCATCTGGCCAAGCTTGGAACATAAAGTTTATTGATGCAAAACTGATTGGCAGGCAGGTCTAACGAGGTGGCAGGAACAGGGAATATCAGGAGTTCTAAGCCACTGCCAGTTCGGCCCTGCTCCTTTGCTGTGCTAACTTGCCTGTGCTCTAGGTTGGTGGGTCAGACCTTTCACCACTAAAATCCAGATGAGTAGCAAGTGGTGTCTGGCCCTCTGTTCTCACTGAGTTGAGTCCATCAAGATGGGAACAGGTAGGAGTCCTTACTCCTGATTTCCTCTATTAATTAATTCCTGTTGGAGCCTCCTGCATAGATCTGGGGGTCATGAAGAGGAAAGTAATTGTTACACCTCAGTTTGAAGCCAACCCATCACTAAGCAGCCACCAGTCTCTGAGGAGTTCCTGACAGTGCCTCCTCTGTGTCCTTTCCTCTGAGAGGAATGGGGAAGGATGCATGGTCACATGCCTGGCTCTACTTGTAGTGTCCTCAGGATAAAAAGCAGAAGGTGGGCAGTAAGTTTCAGAAGAGGGAGATGGACCCGTGGGTTGTGGTTCATGCCACTCAGGGTGAGGAAAGGACTGGGGATGGTGGCTCATGCCTGTAATCCCAGCTAGGGCCTTGAGGAAGCCAAGGCAGGAGGATTGTTTGAGGCCAGAAGTTCAAGACCAGGCTGAGCAACATAGCAAGAGCCATCTCTACAAAAAATAACAAAAATAGCTGGGAGTGGTGGTGCATGTCTCTCAGTCAGAGAGCTGAGGCAGAGAGGATCATTCAAGGTTGTAGTGAGCTATGATCACACCACTGCATGCCAGCCTGAGCCACAGGATGAGACTTTTATTATTATTATTATTTATTTGTTTATTTATTGAGACAGAGTCTCACTTTGCTATCCTGGGTAGAGTGCCGTGGTGGCATCATAGCTCATAGGAAACTTAAACTCTAAGGCTTAAGTGATCCTCTTGTGAGCCTCCCAAGTAGCTGGGACTACAGGTGTGCCTGCCACAACACTGGGCTACTTTTAGAGACAGGGGTCTCGCTCTTGCTCAGGCTGATCTCAAAGTCCGAACTCAAGCAATCCACCTGCCTTGGCTTAGACTGTCTCTTTAAAAAAGGTGGGCACACTGGCACGTACTTGTAATCCTAGCACTCTGGGAGACTGAGGCAGGTGGATCATTCGAGCTCAGGAGTTTAAGATCAGTAAACACTGTCACTACTAAACACAGAAAAACTAGCCAGGTATTGGCAGGTGCCTATAGTCCCAGGTACTCAGGAGCTGAGGCAGGAGGATCACTTGAACCGAGGAGTCTGAGGTTGCTATGAGCTAGGCTGACTCCATGGAGCACTCTAGCCTGGGTGACAGAGTGGGACTCTCTCAAAAAAAGAAAAAAGAGGCCAGGCATGGTGGCTAGGCCTGTAGTTCTAGCACTCTGGGAGGACAAGAGAGGTGCATGGCCTGAGCTCAGGAGTTTGAGACTAGCCACGGCAAGAGCAAAACATTGTCACTACTAAATATAGACAAACTAGCTGGATGTTGGCAGACGCCTGTAGACCCAGCTACTCAGGAGGCTGAGGCAAAGGAATCACTCAAACCTAGGAGTTTGAGGTCGCTGTGAGGTATGATGATGCCATGACACTCTACCCAGAGCAATAGAATAAGACATTGTCTTAAAACAAAACAAAAAAGATGTAAAGATATGGAAAGGACTCAAATATTATTCTACGAAGTATCGCGACTACAGGTCACTTGAAATGCCTTGTACATTGGAAATAGTAGCTTTTCACAGCAGATAGTTGTCTACATTTAGATCCCTAACTCACACCCCACAAAGTAAAACAGTCAACTTAAGAAGCAAAATACATGGGTAGTGCCTGTGGTTCAAGGAGTAGGGCACTGGCCCCATATACCAGGGTGGCAGGTTCAAGCCCGGCCCCAGCCAAAAACTGCAAAAAAAAAAAAAAAGGAAGAAGCAAAATAACAAAATTAAGCTAAACTCTCACCATTCTCATTTTATTTCCTTGGGAAAAAGTCCAGGTTCGAGGTTTAGTCCGAGCAGGGAATGTCTCTATCTTGGTATTTCTGGAAGGGGATGTGGGCTGCTGGAGAAAGGTGTCCCCTTTCTTCTTTTTTTTTTTTTTTGAGACAGAGTCTCACTATGTTGCCCTCCGTAGAGTGCCATAGTGTCAAGTTCACAGCAACCTCAAACTCTTGGGCTTAAGCGATTCTCTTGCCTCAGCCTCCCAAGTAGGCTTGTTGCAGTTGTTGTTGTTTAGCTGGCCTGGGCTGGGTTCAAACCCACTAAACTCGGCGTGTGTGGCGGGCACTGTAACCACTGTGCTATGTGCACTGAGCCCCCCTTTCTTATTTGTGGCAGGGCTGGCTCCAGGATGCACAGAGCTCCAGAAATGTCCACTGCAGAGCAGGGCAGGACCCTGTCCAAACTCTACCCTTTAACTTGGGTGGTTACTTCATCTTCCAAGGCTATGAATGAAGATGACTGCGACCCTCCAAACTGTTACCTTAGGCTATAGGCTAGGGAGGTGATGTAGAAAGGATCCCAGAGAACCATACACTAACCACTAACCATAATGTAATGTGATAAATGGTATATTTACAGTAGAAATAAAACGTTTACTTCTAAATGCTTTATGCGGCTCGGCGCCTGTGGCTCAAGTGGCTAAGGCGCCGGCCACATACACCCAAGGTGGTGGGTTCAAATCCAGCCCGGGCCCACCAAACAACAAAGATGGCTGCAACCAAAAAATAGCCAGGCGTTGTGGCAGGCGCCTGTGGTCCCAGCTACTTGGGAGGCAGAGGCAGGAGACTTGCTTGAGCCCAGGAGTTAGAGGTTGCTGTGTGCTTGAGCCCAGGAGTTATAGAGGTTGCTGTGAGCTATGATGTCACAGCTCTCTACCCAGGGGGACAGCTTGAGGCTCTGTCTCAAAAATAAATAAATAAATAAATAAATAAATAAAAATAAATGCTTTATGCTAGTGCATAAAAAAAGAGTTGAGCAAGGCTTCATTGGGTCTCAAAGACGTTTCCAGACCATCAACAGTAGCCTTACCAGGCAAGTTGTTAGAGATGCAAATGTCAGGCCTCACCCTAGACTTGCTGAGTCAGAAATTCTGGGGTTGGAGCCCAGCAATTTGTGTTTCTTCTTTTTTTTTTTCCTTAGAGACAGAGTCTCACTTTATCACCCTTGGTAAAGTGCCGTGGCATCACAGCTCACAGCAACCTCCAACTCCTAGGCTTAGGCGATTCTCCTGCCTCAGCCTCCCGAGTAGCTGGGACCACAGGTGCCCACCACAATGCCTGGCTATTTTTTGTTGCAGTTTGGCTGGGAGCCTCAAACCCGCCACCTTTGGTATATGGGGCCGGCGCCCCACCCACTGAGCCACAGGCACTGCCCCAGCAATTTGTGTTTGAACAAGCTTTCTGGTAATTCTGATACAAGCTAAAGTTTGAGAATCACACACAGGTTGGCAAACTACCTTGCAACCAGCAGCCTGTTTTTGCAAATAAAGTTTTATTGGAACACAGAACTCATTTCGTCTAATTTCTAACCAGCAGAAGTGGTAGTTGCCACAGAGACCTTATGGCCTGCAAAGCCTGCTTCTGCCAAATGACTCGATCTTCCATGCTAGAAAGAACAGCCTGCTAGATTTTTTTTTTTTTTTTTTTTTTTAAGGAAATAGATCTTGCTATTGCCCAGCTGGCTTGAACTCCTGGGTTCAAGTGATCCTCCCACCTCAGCCTCTCAAATAGCTGGGACTATCGGCATGCGTCACCTTGCTTGGCTTCTATCTTAATGTTCCCCACAGCTGCCTAGTTTAGTAAGGGGCAAGGGAACCTGCTTTCTGGGAAAGCAAGACCAGACTTCAGGCCAGGCACAGTGGCTCATTACAGTGTGTAAGACCTCAGCCCAGTGCTGGGTGTATAGCATCAGAGTTTGTCTTCCTGTTTTCCCTTCAATTTCCCATCTTCCTCGTCTAGGAATATTCAAAACTATTTGAAACCCATAGTTCTTCTATTTCTTCAGGTAGTTTTTAGAGTTGTTCCCATCTACATTGCATGATTCAAAGGCCACTCTTTAATCACACCCATCCATCTGCGAGGCCCTCACCAGTGATGCCCCTCTTCCTTGTCCATGTGCACAGGGTCCAGGGCCCTGTTCTCCATGGTCTGTGTCAGTGTGTATGAAGACCTCCTGGGTTCAAGCTGGGACTCCTCTTGCCTTAGCCTCTTGGACTGCAAAGATTACAGGCATGAGCCACTGTGCCTGGCCTGAAGTTTTTTCTGAGACTAATATGGAGGATTCAGTAGCTTAGAGAAGGGGCTTATTAGATTAAAGTGAAGTTTATTCTTTTTCGCCCCTATGTTACATTTAAGCTGGGGAGAAGGCACAGAATGCAGGGAAAGGACAATTATTTAAGAGAAGTAACACTGGGGAGGGAGTTGAGGTTGCTCTCTAGCAGGAAGAGAAGATTGTTCTAGTGTCAGTAGGCTAAGGGGAAGAACGTGTGACTTGATAAATAAAACTGTGTCAAGGAGACTTGCTTAAGAGCTTCTGAACCAAGCTGGGCAGGAGGAAGATAGGAAAGCATAAATAAAGATAGGAGACTGACAGAGAATCTTATGAAGGCCAAAATCTGGTTTTTATTTTTATGTATTTATTTATTTTTTTGAGTCCTTAGTGCACTTTCCTAGCAACCACTTTTCCATTTTGTTAGAATTGGGGAGAACAGAGGAAATAACACTGATGAAAAGCCTACTCTATGTCAAGCATGGTTGCATGGCATTTCCCAATATCATTTTAGTTTTAATGAATGCCACGTATGGATTAGGGATGTGCTAGCCACTTTTTGCGATGGGAAACCTGAGACGTGAAGGGAGGGATTGAACATACTCTCTACAACTTGTGTTCTACACTGGCCCTCAATTCTTTTTTTTTTTTTTTTTTAAGAGACAGTCTCACTTTATTGCCCGCAGTAGAGTGCTGTAGCATCACAGCTCACAGCAACCTCCAACTCCTGGGCTTAGGCGATTCTCTTGCCTCAGCCTCCCGAGCAGCTGGGACTATAGGCACTCACCACAACGCCCAGCTATTTGTTGTTGCAGTTTGGCTGGGGCCAGGTTCAAACCTGACACCCTCCATATATGGGGCGGTGCCCTACCCACTGAACCACAGGGCACCACCCATATAATTCCTATTTCTTCATATCATGAGAAACCCTTTCTTGGGGGTGGAGGAAGAACACAAAAAGGTTAGGTGACTTACATTTTCTTTTCTTCCCCGCCTTTCCCAAATGTAACATTTTTATTAAGAAGACAAGTCCTTTCTCTGCTATGAAGAAAATAGTACCACTAATTGACTCAGTACATTGGCAGCCTGGTTTCCAAAATTAAACTGTGTCCTGCCAAATCATTTTAATGACAAATGTTTAAATCCTTGGCAGAAATACATAGTATGACATTATGTTTGGGGACTATTAATTCAGGGATTACTATGTGAGGCACATATACTACCTCATTTAATTCTCCAACAATTTTCTGAGGTAGTAAGACTATTTTATGGATAAAGAAATGGAGACTAAGAGAAGTTAAATATTTAGCTTCAGGCTACAACACGGGTAAGAAGCAAGGTCAAGATTAAAGCCAAGGACTTTCAGTAGCAGTCTGTCCTCCTGGCCCCCACAATGCAGCTGCTTTTAGAAAGGACTAGAGAAGCAGCAATGCAGTAATGCACATTAAGCATTTTGAGCACTGCCAACCTGCTCAGTATGTATACCACCATCTTTTTGATGAAGATGGTGGATGTTATGGAACATTCAAAAGAATGCTAGACAATTTTTAGTGTGGTACAGATGAAAGAGCAAAAGAGGGTTAAACTATTCTAGTGTTAGTGTCTTCCTTAGAATACCTTTCCCAGGAGGTATCCCCAAACCAAAACCAACCAACCCAAAACCAAGGTTGTTGTTCCAAAATCAAATGATAGCAAAGCACCAAATATCCGAATCCTCCTCTTAAAGATTGACACGTGCATCTTACATATTACAGGCTCTGAGAGGTACTGCAATAAAGGATTGCACTTCAACCCTGAGCTCCCTGCAAGTTGCTTGACCAAGGTAACCTTTACTCCCTTTAAAGCACTATTAATTTATCAAAACTTGCAGAACACACCTTGGGAACCGTAGAAACTAGTCTGATGTATGTCCAGCCAGCTCTGTGGGTCTGTGGCTATGAACATGAATCTAGAGGCCTTGTCATGCACACTCCTGAAGGCAGAAAGGACCAGATGACCAGTGTGAACATCTTTTAGTTCAGTCATGTTTGAATTCCCCACAGTTGATGAGAACTTGGACTTTGCATGGGGCATGTCACCATTTGTCATTCTATGACATGTTGAGTCTTCCAAAGGTACTATGTTTAAACAAGCTGATTCATGAACCTCAGGTTCTATCACATTATAGAAAGGAACCATCTGACAATAGAATTTCTTTTTTCTTTTTTTTTTGAGACAGAGCCTCAAGTTATCCCCCTGGGTAGAGTGCCATGGCATCACAGCTCACAGCAACCTCTAACTCCTGGGCTCAAGCGAGTCTCCTGCCTCAGCCTCCCAAGTAGCTGGGACCACAGCACCCCGCTAGTTTTTGGTTGCAGCCATCATTGTTGTTTTGTAGGTCCGGGCTAGATTCGAACCTGCCACCTTAGGTGTATGTGGCTAGTGCCTTAGCCACTTGAGTCACAGGCACCGAGCCGACAATAGATTTCTTTTGACAATATTCTTCTTTCTCTGGGAAAGGGTAAGCCCTATTATCTTTGTTTACTATTGAGTAAATTTCCATTTATATCATGCTTGTAATTAGAAGCACCCAATCTTTGATGTCAGCAAATGCATTAAATTCCTATGAGCATTTCATTTTGGGATGGGCATTACCTCTACAGTAGGCTGTGATACGGTAGAAGGTCTTTGACATACACAGAAAAATGAATTATGAAATGTGAAATTAAAAATCTCATCTCTCAGCCAGGCACAGTGGCTCACACCTATAATCCCAGCACTCCGGGAGGCCAAGGCAGGTGGATTGCTTGAGCTCACAGGTTCAAAACTAGCCTGAGCAAGAGTTCGACTCCATCTCTAAAAATAGCTGTGCGTCATGGCGGGTGCCTATAGTCCCAGCTATTTGGGAGGCTGATGCAAGAGAAACACTTGAGCTGAAGAGTCTGAGGTTGCTGTGTGAGCTATGACATGCCACAGCACTCTACCGAGGGTGACAAAATAAGATTCTGTCTCAAAAAAAAAAAAAAAATCTCACTCAGGCTGGGCTCGTGGCTCATACTTGTAATCCTAGCATTCTGGGAGGCTGAGGTCAGTGGATTGCCTGACCTCACACATTTGAGACCAGCCTAGGTAAAAGTGAGACCCTGTCTCTGAACATAGCTTAGCATTGTGACAGGTACCTGTAGTCCCAGCTACTTGGGAGGCTGAGGCAAGAGAATTGCTTGAGCCTAAGAGTTTGAGGTTGCTATGAGCTGAGATGCCATAGCACTCTACCCAGGGCAACATAATGAGACTCAGTCTCAGAAAAAAATAAATAAAACATGAACTATTAGATTTGCCAATGATAAAAATTTGGAACAATATTTTAAAAAACTCATCTCTCCATATTCTAATGTTAATTTAAAAATTTTTTTTAAAATGGACTCATAGGCCAGGTGTGGTGGCTCATGCCTGTAATTCTAGTACTTTGGGAGGCTGAGGCAGGTGGATTGCTTGAACCCAAGAGTTCAAGGGTTTGGCTTGGCGCCTATAGCTCAACCGGCTAAGGCGCCAGCCACGTACACCTAAGGTGGTGGGTTCGAATCCCCAGCCCGGACCCGCCAAACAATGACGGCTGCAACCAAAAAATAGCCGGGTGTTGTGGCGGGCACCTGTGGTCCCAGCTACTTGGGAGGCGGAGGCAGGAGACTCACTTGAGCCCAGGAGTTGGAGGTTGCTGTGAGCTGTAATGCTACGGCACTCTACCCAGGGAGACAGCTTGAGGCTCTGTCTCCAAAAAAAAAAGAGTTCAAGGGTTTGAGGTTGCTATGAGCTATGACACCATGGTAGTCTACCAACGATGACAAAGTGAGGTTCTGTCCAAAAGAAAAAAAAGAGCTCATAGCCTTTTTTAGACCCAGAGGGACTTTAGAAATCCTGTAGCATAGATCCCTCCTTCACAGATGAGGTGGGTAAAGTTTGAAAGGGTTAAACAACAGACCCCTGCAGCTTGTCTGTGGGAAGCTAGCTGAAGTCAGCTCTGAACTCTCTGTCCAGTGCTTTCTCATAAACTCTTCTCTCCTAAGACACTGTAGTCATTTTAAGGAGTTTCTTTCTTGATCTTTGGCTATAATGAAAGAGCTTGCTTCGTTTGCTTTTCTTCTGTGCAGTGGAAGGCACACCATCTGCTCTTTGGTTTTTCTGCCCCATCCCTATCATGCAGTAGAGGCTGATCCTCCACCTTACCCTTTTTTCCTACACTCTTCCCCTCTCCTTCAAAGCACTGTTCTCTTTGGAAATATGTGTGTCCAACTAACCAAGCAGTCTGTGTGCGGGAGGATGACTCTTGGTTTAATTGAGTTTTTCTAAAGTGCCTGAATTTGCCCCAAAGGTTTGCAAGGTTGGAGACCTAACAAAAATAAACTGCCATCTTTTGTCCTTTGGGCTTGTCTATGTTCTGTTAACATGTATGGAAGAATTAGTAAGTAATAAGAGAAAGAAAGGCAGAAACTCTGCTTGGAGTACTTGCCTACCCCTGGAAAAGTTCAAGGCTGGTATTCAAGGTTTGAATTTTTCCCTTGTGATTCACTTGTAGTCTCTAAGTCATCTTCATACATCTGATCAAGGACGCATCAGAGGAAAGTGTTGAGTAGTTGCATTGAAGTCAAAGTCCCCACTCACGGAATCAGTAAAGAACGTGACTTTTGCTTTGGCGCTGGGTGGTCAGAGTAAGAGCCCTCTCCTATGCTGGAAGTCCTCCCTTCCCCACAAGAACTCACCCTTTCATATTTCTCATTCCTCAATAGACACTCTGAGGGCAGGCCTGTTTTTTTTTTTTTCATTTGAGCACTTACTCTGCGACCCCCCCCAACCCCGCCTCCCCGTACCCAAGAGGGCCATGTTTTTAATCTGAGGTTGAAATGAAACCTCCCCCTGGGTGCCCAGGGACAGTCCCTTGGGGGCAGTGCCCCTCCTTCCGGAGGGCAGCATCCTGGTGGGGGTAGGGGTTCAGCTTTGATCCCAGGGCACATTTTGTCCCTGGAGACGCCCTGCCAACCAGGTACGTAGGGGGAAAGTGAAGCTAGCTGTCCGGGTCACCAAGTGGGGGTCTGGGAGCGGGACGGCTGCTTTAGAGAGGGGCGGCCGTAGGAACCCAGGAACACGGGTGGGCACAGCCAACTCACTAACTGGGCGTCTCTGGGAAGTTCGGGCGGGGTCCGCCGGCTCACGGGTTTCTTCCTCTACAATCCATCCCTGGGCAGAGCAAACCCACTTCTCACCCAAACTCGCGGAGACGAGAGATTATAGGCGGGCGCGAGGGTCGGCGAGGCGGATCCGGGAAAGGCCCGGCTAGGGCAGCCAGGCCCCTCCAGCGTGGGTCCGCCACCCGGGGAGCCAGCCCTACGGCCCCGGTCGGGGCTGCTTACACAAAGACTGTAGCGGAGGCTCCGGGACTCGGGCCCGGGATGGTCGCGGGGCACCGCCGGGCCGCCCGACCTCCCATAGCCGCTAGGCCAGCCAGTCGCCGCCACCAGTCTCCCGCCCTCAGCCGCCCGGCGAGGCGCGGCCTCCTCCACCAGCGCGGGGTCCCCTGGTTAACCCCTGCCCGCCAGCCCGGCCGCTGATTGGAGGAGGCGGGGCGCCGGGGCAGCAGGGAGCCCCCCACCTTCCTCGTCCCCTCCCCCTACTCTCCCACTGTCGGCGCTTCCCCCACCCCCCCAGGACCCCCCCCCGCCTCCCAGCCGTGCAAATCTCGCGAGGAAACACGCGGTTTCACTAGTGTGTTTACACCGATCACTACTAATCCGGACCGAACCGATCCGGATTAAGGGGCCGGAGGCGGGTCCTGGGCACCGGCGGTTCCGACTCCC
>NW_003852413.1:17188769-17191566 GCF_000181295.1 Otolemur garnettii | reverse complement strand
GGCGGCGGCAGGTGAGAGGCTGAGCCCCAGGCGGGGGAGGGCTCCGGGCCTGGGGCATTAACCGTCCCGGGGACCCCTTTGGCCTGAGGAGCCTGCGACCCAGGCCCACCTTGAGGCCCGCGCCGGACCGCAGCTCCTCAGCGCTGAGGCGGGAGGGGCTTCCTGAGGGCTGCGGGTCGCCGAGGGGCCGGGCCGAAGATGGGGGAGGCCCGGGCGGCCCTGGCCTGGGAGTGGGGCCGGCAACCGGCGGAAAGAGGGGGGCACCCCGGTAGCTGGAGGCCCTGGCAGCCTCCCGGGCTCTCCCGAGAGCTGGCCCTCCCTTCCTCCGTGACAGGTGGGCCTGGAGTTGGGGAAAGTTTGGAGCTGGCGAGGGGCGCCGGGGCCAGGGCCCATCGTTCCTGATTCCTGGCTGTAGGCTGCAGGGAGGATCCCTGTCCAAGGCCCCGCTGGAATGAGACAGAGTGGATATTTCCTTAACATGAGTTGACATTAAATGGAATAACCGCTGGGGCGTCATTTTCTGGGCCAGGCCTGGGGATGGAGGTTTGGGAAATGTTGCGAGAGACCTTGGGATTTGGGAGAGACTGCAACCTCTGGCATTCCGACCCCGATTAGGGCAGGGCAAGAAGCGAGGAAGGCCACTCACTCACTTAGGAGAAACTCGGTCTCGCTTTTTCTTCCTTTTTCTTTTTTAAAAGATGCTTTTCAACCCTTCTGAGAATTTCCTAATTCCCGTTCTAACATGCACTTGTAAGTGTGGGTGAAACTTTAATTTGTCACCCTTTCATTCCCCTTTGCCCCAGGCTCTCAGTCCAGGAAGGGAAATGAAACTGGAGGACTTAACTTGTAAGGGTTGATACTGGAGATTGTGGAGTTGTTAGATTGCAGAGAATGTTTGATTCATGTTTTTACTGAACTTTAAAATCATGCCAGTCATGCCAGTAGCTACTTAATAATATGTTTGAAGGGGTTCTATGCAATGATATATGCTCCTTTTCCTTTTTAAATGTTAAAGAGAGGCTTTCCATGGATCGTGCAAGAGTTGTTCTCTTGCAGAGGATGGACATATTTGCTGAAAGTAGCCTGTGCATTAATTGGTCATGGAAGGAGTTTAAAAATGGTGTCCTCCTGCCCCTCCCTGCTTGGAAGGACTGCTGAAAGCAGATGTCCAGAGAGACCTACTGCTCCAGGGAGTGGTCAGAAAAAGATTTTGTAAAGGGATTGTTAAGTAGCTATATTAGTTTCCTGAGTGAATGAGGTCGATGGGTTTTACCATTGGTTTTTTTAATTAAATTTAAAATAATTAACATCTTTTTTCATTAGCTACTGTGAGCTCTTCAGAGAAAGGAGCTATATAATAATGTTACTTGAAGTTATTTGTAGCTCTGATTTATGCTATATTCTTTTGAAATTGTTATTAACAGTTCATATTTTTAGTTTAAGAACTAGTGTGTTTGGGGAAAGAAATATCTGAAAGTACTTTACCTAGATTGAAAGGATGATAGGAGGAATTTTCTTTTTGCAAGCTAGCCCTTTTTTTTTCTTCCTCTGTAACTTTTACGTAGATTATATGAAGAGTGTGAGAGTTTTTCTTTTTCTTGCTGTTAAATCAGAAGTAGGTAAGAATAAGTGACTCGTATAAGAGGACTTCTGAGACACTTTATAACTTTAAGTGTATTACTATTTGATGCAGCTCATTGTATTTTATCACCCATATACTGTATGTACTTGAGGTTTACCTGTATGCCCAGTAAAATTATTACTGTGAATTTTGTTAGAAATAAAATTGGTTCCTCACATTTTAGTTTTGAGGTTTCACAGACTACTTTTCCTTTTTCAGTAGAAATGATGGAAGAATTGCATAGCCTGGACCCACGACGGCAGGAATTATTAGAGGCCAGGTTTACTGGAGTTGGTGTTAGTAAGGTGAGTAAACTAGCAATAATGACCACTATTCATGGTCAAATTTAAACATGTTTTTAAAATGAAGAATAATTTGGGTGGACCATTCTGATAGATTGCAAGGGAGATTTGGCTCATGGTTCTTATCATTCTGGTAATCATTTAATAGTGCATTTGAAGGTGTTCTATACTCGTAGAGAACTTTATAGTTTATAGTACGGGAAAAAGTTTATACTTTCTCCTTTCTGACATAGGAGAGGTTTCTCATGGGTCCTGTTGCAAGACTACTCAGAGGATATATATTTAGATTCTATGCCATATTTTGTTAAAACTTCTCAGTGACTCAGAAAGAAACTGTTACTTTTAAGCCATTGCATAGCTTCATTACACTGGACTTTTTGGGTAGTTACATGGTAGAAAATTGAAAAATCTGCCTGTGCAAAGTCTTGTTAATTCTCCAAATCTGCAGCTCAGCAGATTGTTCCTGGTTGCACCTCTAGACTGCTTTCTCACACTACCTATTTTACCTTGTTTACTGTTTGTATTTTTGTTGTGGGAGTATAGAATAAAATCAAGTCCCCATTAATGGGCAGGTATGAAGTTAAGTAATGTATGGCTTCCTATGCAGCTTTATATACCCAGCTAGTCTTGCCTTTTGCCCTCCTAGGATGATTTTAGAACAGTATATAAAACAGTTAAGATTTTAATATAGGCTCAGTGCCTGTGGCTCAAGTGGCTAAGGCGCCAGCTACATACACCTAAGGTGGCAGGTTTGAATCCAGCCCAGGCCCGCCAAACAACAATGACAGCTGCAACCAAAAAATACCCGGGCGTTGTGGCAGGCGCCTGTGGTCCCAGCTACTTAGGAGGCTGAGGCAGGAGACTCGCTTGAGCA
>NW_003852413.1:17168928-17188749 GCF_000181295.1 Otolemur garnettii | reverse complement strand
TCGCTTGAGCACAGGAATTGGAGGTTGCTGTGAGCTGTGATGTCAGGGCACTCTACCCAGGGGGACAGCTTGAGGCTCTGTCTCAAAAAAAAAAAAAAGAAAAGATTTTAATATAGACTCAGCGCCTGTAGCTCAAGCGGCTAGGGCGCCAGCCACATAGATCAGAGCTGGCAGGTTTGAATACAGCCCAGGCCCGCCAAACAACATTGACAACTATAACCAAAAAATAGCCGGGCATTGTGGTGGCTGCCTGTAGTCCCAGCTACTTGGGAAGCTGAGGCAAGAGAATCGCTTAAGCCCATGAATTTGAGGTTGCTGTGAGATGTGACACCATGGCACTCTACTCAGGGCATCAGCTTAAGCCTCTGTTTCAAAAAAAAAAAAAAAAAAAAAAAAATTTTTTTAAATACAGTATGTAAAGTATATTTATGATGTTTTATTTAAAAGCTTCACGAATCCAAGATTGTTACATTGCTTAGGGCTGAGATGTATGAACATGAAAATTTTTTTGTTTGTGTGCTACTAAATATTTTACATTTTTGATCTTTAAGTAATGGGGTATATTTTCTTTCTGTGCTTATGATATCCTAGATATTAGCCTTGGTTAGTAGCTTCTTCCAAGTGGTGTATGTTAAGGTTTAGTTGGAAAAACTGGCTTCTTTGATGGGTCTCAGAATTTTGGTGAGTTGGGATAGCGTAATAGTGTTTTTCATTCAACAGATAATTGAGTGCCTTCTGTATGCTAGACATTACACATGTGTTGCGAATAATGTCTTAGCACAGTGCCTCCAAAGGTGCAGTGTGGGGAGACAGTCAGATGATACTGTGATGAGAGCTGTAGTAGAGCTGTGACAAGGTGCTGTGGGAACACAAGATTTGTTACACGTTCATTCTTAATTTCTTTGGCCACTTTAATTAAATAATTGACTTTTGTGGCACTTTTGAGTGGCTGTGCTCAAGGGCATTGTTATGTATTGAAGTTTACACATGCAAGTGTAAATTCTTTGATCTAAATGAAGTAGCTTTAAATAGAAGTGAGCAGTACATTTGAGTATTAAATTGATCTCTGGTTCGTTTGATTATCTAATTATGACCTCTGGTGTGTCTTTTAACTTGGGGATTTAGCATAAAGCTAATATTTAGATCTGTCTGTTCATATGGTCCCCCAATGAGTTAGTAAGTTTGTATTCAATTTGTATGTAGTTTAAACTCATTGTCAGATTGTATGTAGTTTAACCTCACTGGTCTTTGTTAGTATATTTTCCTTTCATTCTGTTTTTGATTCATGATGGCTAATAATCGTATATTCTTTTGATGGAGTACAGAATGAGTGATGGGAATCAGGGCATTCTGAATTTTGTTGCTTAGACCCAACTTAAAATCATGTAACCAAGGTGTCAGAAAACATCAATACAGTAACCTATTTAATAGGAAGTGCTATAGAAGTAAGTTTAGGTGGGCATGGTGTCTCATACCTGTGTAATCCTAGCACTCTTGGAGGCTGAGGCGGGTAGATTGCTTGAGCTCAGGAGGTCAAGACCAGCCTGAGCAAGAGTGAGACTCCATCTCTACTAAATAGTAAAAACAAGGTAGGCATTATGGTGGATGCCTGTAGTCCCAGCTACTGGGGAGGCTGGGGCAAGAGGATCACTTGAGCCCAAGGGTTTGAGGTTGCCATGAGCTATGATGATGCCACGGCACTCTAGCCTGGGTGACAAGAGTGAGACTGTTCTCCAAATACATAAATAAATGAATGAATAAAAATAGGGCGGCACTTGTGGCTCAGTGAGTAGGGCACCGGCCCCATATACCGAGGGTGGTGGGTTCAAACCTGGCCCCGGCCAAACTGCAACAAAAAAATAGCTGGACGTTGTGGCGGGTGCCTGTAGTCCCAGCTACTCAGGAGGCTGAGGTAAGAGAATCACCTAAGCCCCAAGAGCTGGAGGTTGCTGTGAGCTGTGACGCCACAACACTCTACTGAGGGCGATAAGGTGAGACTCTGTCTCTAAAATAAATAAATAAAAATTGAAGTTCTTCAAACAGAAAAGTTTATTTGCACCCTTAAATATATGCTATTTTGATATTTCTAGTTGCGATAACTATATTGATGACAATAAAATGTTATTCAGGACTAGCAGGGAATGTTTTTTTCCCCACAGCAAAAAAACTTGAAATAAAGAAAATGAGTAAATTATTCTGAGACTGGCAAAGGTGCCAGCCACATACACCTAAGGTGGCGGGTTTGAATCCAGCCCAGCCCACCAAACAACAATGATGGCTGCAACCAAAAAATAGCCAGGCGTTGTGGCGGGTGCCTGTGGTCCCAGCTACTTGGGAGGCTGAGGCAGGAGACTCGCTTGAGCCCAGGAGTGGGAGGTTGCTGTGAGCTGTGATGTCAGGCACTCTACCCAGGGGGATAGCTTGAGGCTCTGTCTCAAAAAAAAAAAAATTATTCTGTGATTTATAGAGCTGGAAAAAGAAAATATTTTGTAGGATTTCTTTTGCCAGCAGGACCATCATTTGGGATGGAGAGGGAGCAATGATACTGGGAGAAAGGGTGCTTTTGGAAAAACTTTTCCTCCTGGCTCTGGATTCTCATTATGGATCATTTCCCAATGAGGATATCGCTGTGTTGAGACAGCTTTCAGTTTTCAAAGATCAGGAGAGATTTTAGCCCTTACAGCTCCAAATGGGAGAGCAGAGTGACTTCCCTGTGATAGTGCCATCTAGTGGGACTGGTGCAGCCTCATGGACTGTCTCTTGAGTTTCTCCTAACCGGTCATAACATTTTTAGCACTTTTTGATGTCCATAGAAGGAAGAAAGTCAGTGCCACTGTGGTTTCTTTCCTAGTGGACAAGAGTGTTATAAGTAGCTGCAGTCTTTGAACTTTCTGGTTCTTGCAGATCTTCTGTCATATTACTTCGAGTTTTTTACACCTGCAGATTAGATAGACATCACAGAACTTAGGCTAAAACAAAACGGCCAAATCTTTACATTTAATACTTAACATTTAAGTTGCTCATTACTTAAATTTCGGTTTTTTATTTTTAATTTCTAATTTTTTTGCATAGTAGAAATTTTAATTTTCTTACATAGTGTGTTTATACATGTGTGCATTTAATTTCTTTTTCTGTTACGTGTTTGCTCAATAAGTCATTTGTTTAGGGCTTTGGGATGCACTATGTGGTTTTCATTAGATTGATGTTTTTTGTCATTGTTCAAGATTGGAAAAAGTAATGTAATGTGTACTGAGAAGTCTATAGTGGGCTTATTCTAGTCTAGCTGCCAGTTGTTTTTCTTCTTCTTTTATCTTTTTCAGTCTCTATCACCCTGGGTTAGAGTGCTGTGATGTCATAGCTCACAGCAATCTCAAACTCTCTCTTGCCTCAGCTTCCTGAGTAGCTGTGACTATAGGTGGCTGCCACAAGGCCTGGCTAATTTTTACAGACAGGGTCTTACTCTTGCACAGGCTGGTCTTGAACACCTAAGCTCAAGCAATATACCGGCCTCAGCTTCCCAGAGTGCTGGAATTATAAGTGTGAGCCACTATTCCTGGCCTTTTTGCTTCTTTACTTGAGGAAAAGTCATACCCTGTTGCCCAGGTTAGAGTGCCATGGCATCAGCCTAGCTCACAGCAACCAACCTCAAACATCTGGGTTCAGGAAATCCTCCTCCCTCAGCCTTCAGAGTAGCTTCAACTACAGACATCCACCATGACAGTGGGCTAATTTTTCTATTTTTGATAGAGGTGGGGTCTCGTTCTTGCTCAGGCTGGAGTGCATCTGTGCCGGCATAGCTCACTGTAACCTCAAACTCCTAGATGAGCTGCCACTTTTTATGAGGACCTGAACCTCTTAGCAGTTTTTGTGTTTTTTTTTGAGACAGATTCTCAAGCTGTTGCCTTGGGTAGAGTGCTATGGCATCACAGCTCACAGCAACCTCCAGCTCTTGGGCTTAGGTGATTCTCCTGCCCCAGCCTCCCAAGTAGCTGCAATTACAGTCATGAGCCACTGTGCCTGGCCTCTTCCGCTTCTTTTTAAGATCTCTTTCTTTAAGCACTGGACAGTTTGCTTCTAGTAATGTGAAACTGACTATCTTAAGTTCATGTTTTCAGTAAGGAACTTTTTTTTGCATTGTATATTCCCTGCTCTGCTCACTTTTGACTCAGTACCTGTAGTCTGTGTGATTCTGAAGGCTGCGTAAATTAGGTGTACTATCACTCTTTTCTTGCATGTATTGTTATCTGTACCTATTTGGATATTAATGCTAATACAGTAGCTTATAGTACTCATGATGTGTCAGGTACTGTTCCAAGTACAATAGGAGCAATAAGAAATAAATTTATGTATTTTATAACTTGGATAATAGCTAACAGATTTGTACTTAATCAACTGGATTAATAGGCACTCTCTAGTCTCTCTTTGTCAGCCATACTAACTCTTGCTTACGACATTGCTCCCACCAGGTGAATTATAGATTTGCCAGGGATCATTTTATGACGACTTGGGCTTGTTTTGGAATTACATAATTCAACACAAAGTTGCATGAACCAATGAAATGACTATAAAACAAAAGAGTTGTTTCCTTGAAAAACGAGGTTAACTCCCTTAAAAGACTAAATAAGTATGAGTTTTGAGGCGATACCTGTAAAAATTTTTATATACATATATATTTTTTTAATCTGGAAGAATGGCAAGTATTTTTTAAGTTCTTTTTAAAGAAATCGAAACTGGAAATTTTAGATGATGTATTATGGGTATGGTTTGTTTAGACTACAATCAGTGGATCTGTGACTTATAAGGCCTACCTGAAAAGACTGGGGAAAGAATGTACAGTCATATGTTGCTGTTTGTTTTTGGTTTTTTGTTTTTCTGAGACAGAGTCTCACTTTGTCACTCTGGGTAGAGGGCTATGGCATCATAGCTCATAGCAACCTCAAACTCTTGGGCTTGAGCAATCCTTTTGTCTAAGCCTCTCCAGTAGCTGTGACTATAGGCACCCACCACTATGCCTGGCTAGTTTTTCTATTTTTAAGTAGAGATGGGGTCTTGCTCTTGCTTAGGCTGCGCTCAAATTCCTGCCCTCAGGCAATCTTTCTACCTTGGCCTCCCAGGTGATCTGAGCCACTGTGCCCCCTGTATGTTTTAAGTTCAAAGAAAATAGGACATTTTGGCCAGGGGCAGTGACTCCTAGCACCCTGGGAGGCTAAGATGGGTAGATTGCCCAAGCTTAGGAGTTCCACAGTACATGGATATAGTATGTGGATAGCATTAAAAGGAAAGCAAGATGAGAAGCTATGAAAAGTGGGACTGCCTATTTTGGTACAATAAGAATCACCATTTTATAGAGCAAGAACCAAGATTATGTACTTGTTTTGTTTTTTTGAGACCGAGTCTCACATTGTCGAACTTGGTAGAGTGCCTTGGGGTCATAGCTCACAGCAACTTCAAACTCTTAGGCTCAAGCAATCCTCTCGTATCAGCCTTCTGAGTAGCTATGACTACAGGCACCCACCAAAAAGCCCCGCTATTTTTTTTTTTTTGAGACAGAGCCTCAAGCTATGCCCCTGGGTAGAGTGCTGTGGAATCACAGCTCACAGCAACCTCCAACTCCTGGGCTCAAGCAAGTCTCCTGCCTCAGCCTCCCAAGTAGCTGGGACAGGCGCCTGCCACAACGCTGGCCATTTTTTGGTTGCAGCCGTCGTTGTTTTGGCGGGCCCGGGCTGGATTCACACTCACCACCTTAGGTGTATGTGGCTGGTGCCTTAGCCACCTGAGCCACAGGCACCCAGCCAAGTCTCCCTGTTTTTAGAGACGCGATTTCGCTCTGGCTCAGGTTGATCTCGAACTCATGAGCTCAAGTGATCCACCGTCCTCAGCCTTCCAGAGTGCTAGGATTATAGGTGTGCGCCACTGTGCCTGGCCTAACAATCTCTTTCTACATTTTTTAAAGTTGTAAGTCTGATACGTGATCAGCTTAAATAATCAATTTTGACTTCTGAAAAGGTTTAGCCAACTGATACCTTTCTCTCCTGTCATATACTGTAGTTAATTGTAGCAATTATAAGTTTTTAGTTATGCCAGCCGAGGTGGCTCACAGCTGTAATCCCAGCACTTGAGAGGCTGAGGCAAGTGGATTTGCTTGAGTTCACAGGTTCAAGACCAGCTGGAGCCAGAGCAACACTTCTCTAAAAAGAGCCGGGCACTGTGGCTGGCACCTATAGTCCCAGCTACTTGGGAGACAAGAGAATCACTTGAGCCCAAGAGTTTGAGGTTGCTGTGAGCTATGACACCACAGCACTCTACTGAGGGTGACAAAGTGAGACTGTCTCAAAAAACAAAAGTTTTCAGTTATGATTATCTGGTGTTAGCTCTTTCACACACTAATACCCTTTTTTTTGAGACAAGGTCTCCTGGGCTCAAGAGATGCTCCTGTCTCAGTCTCCTGTATAGCTGGGACTGAGATTAATGCCACCATGCCCAGGTTATTTTTCTCTATTTATAGAGATAGAGTCTCACTATATATCTATGTTGTCCAGGCTAGTCTTGAACTCTGGCCTTAAGCAATACTCTGGCTTTGTCCTTCTTTTTTTTTTTTTTTTTGAGACAAAGCCTCAAGCTATCCCCCTGGGTAGAGTGTTGTGGCATCACAGCTCACAGCAACCTCCCACTCCTGGGCTCAAGCGAGTCTCCTGCCTCAGCCTCCCAAGTAGCTGGGACCACAGGCACCCGCCACAACACCCAGCTATTTTTTGGTTGCAATTGTCATTGTTTGGCGGGCCCAGGCGGAATTTGAACCCGCCACCTTAGGTGTATGTGGCCGGTGCCTTAGCCACTTGAGCCACAGGTGCAGAGCCGCTTTGTCCTTCTGAAGTGCAAGTATTACTTGCTTGAGCCATTGTGCCTGGCTCATTTACCCCTCCCCTCTCCTTTTTTTTTCTAGACAAAGTCTTACTATGTCACTCTTGGTAGAGTCGCATGGAGTCACAGCTCACAGCAACCTCAAACTCTTGGACTTAAGCAATTCTCTTGCCTCAGCCTCCCAAGTAGCTGGGACTACAGGCTCCTGCCACAGTGCCTGGCTATTTGTTGTTGTTGTTGCACTTATTGTTGTTGTTTAGCAGGCCAGAGCCTTCAAACCTGCCAGCCCTAGTGTATGTGGCCAGCGCACTAACCACTGAGATACAGGAGCTGAGCTAACACTTTTATTATATTTGAGACAAAGTCTCATTATGTCGCCCTCTGTAGAGTGTGCTGTGGTGTCCCAGCTCACAGCAACCTCCAGCTCTTGGGCTTAGGTGATTTTTCTTGCCTCAGCCTCCCGAGTAGCTGGGACTATAGGTGCCCGCCATAACACCCGGCTATTTTTTTGTTGCATTTTGGCCAGGGCTGGGTTCAAACCTGCCATCCTCTGTATATGGGGCCTACTCACTGAGCCACAGGCGCCGCCCATTTATGTTTTGCTATATTTGATACGTGCTGGACAATGCTCAATAACATAAATGCTGAAAATAGTCTATACTTAATCTGATGCATTTTAAGTAACTGTTGATTGTTATTAACATTTACCTTCACGTCCTCTCCCTCTGTTTTACTTCAGTATTTGATTCTCTTCTCATTTCACATGTAGTCAGCTATCATCAACTTATGACTCTTTTTTTCTCTGAAATGTCTACCTTCATTGCTACTGCCTTAATTCAGACTTCCCTCATTCAAAACTGTGATTGTCTCTTACACTCCATTCATCTTTCTCTAAGTTGGCACCAGTTACATTTCTAAAAATACCAATAGTATTGTGTTACTTCTTTGCTTTAAAGCGTCCCTATTTCCTCTTTTTTAAAAGTCTTGCACTCTTTCTTTTCTTTCATTTGTTACCAGAGAAATTATGACACATTGTTATCTTATCAGAGGTTAATCAATAGTTTTCCCTTCCTCTTTGTCAAAATGAGGGCCTTGAAGATAAACTCCATTAATTACTCTCCCAACTCACTATTTCTATCCTGTATTTGTTTATATCTTTTTTGTTTAATAGACTTTATTTATTTGTTTTTATTTTATTTTATTTTTTGTAGACAGTTTCACTTTATCACCCTCAGTAGAGTACTGTGGCGTCACAGCTCACAGCAACCTTCAGCTCCTGGGCTTAGGTGATTCTCTTGCCTCAGCCTCCCGAGTAGCTGGACTACAGGTGCCCGCCACAACGCCTGGATATTTTTTTGTTGCAGTTTGGCTGGGGCCGGGTTCGAACCCGCCACCCTTGGTATATAGGGCCGGTGCTATACTCTCTGAGCCATAGGCACCGCCCGACTTTATTTATTTTTGAGGTAGTGTCTCACTCTTTTCCCCAGGCTGGGGTGCAGTTGTATGATCATAGTTCACTGCATCCCCAAACTCCTGGGCTGATGCGGTCTTCCTGCCTCAGCCTCCTGAGTAGCTGGAATTACAAGTGTGTGCCATCATGCCTGGCTAATTTTTTAATATTTTGTGGCAATGAGCTCTTACTTGTTGCTCAGACTGGTCTTAAATTCCTAGCTTCATGTGATCCTGCACCTCAGTCTCCCAACGTGCTAGGATTATAGATGTGACCCACCACCCCCCGCCGAATAGGTTTTATTTTTAGAGCACTTTTATTTCAGGTTTGTAGCAAATTGAGCAGATAGAGAGTTCCCATGTACTTCTTACCTCGTTCTCCTTGTTATTAACATTTTGCATTATAACTGTGGTAGATTTCCTAACACTTGCTAAACTAATATGATTGATCACTATTGGTTTTTTTAGAGACAGTACCACTGTGTTGCCTAAGCTGGAAGGCAGTGGTCCAGTCACAGCTCACTCATTTCAACCTCAAAATCCTGGGCTCAAATGGTCTTTTTGCCTCAGCCCTCCTGAGTAGCTGGGAACACAGATGTGCACTACCATACTTAGCTAATTTTATATATATTTATTTTATTTTATTTCTTTATTTTTTTGAGACAGGAGTCTTACTTTGTTGCCCTTGGTAGAGTGCGAGGCCATCACAGCTCATAGCACCCTCAAACTCTTGAGCTTAGCCACTGTGCCCAACTGCTGATTTTATATTTTTTTAACTTTCTTTTTAGTTTTTTATATTTTTATTATTTTTCCATAGTCAGGGTCTCACTGTGTTGCCAAGGCTAGTCTTAAACTGCTGGCCTCATGTGATCCTCTTTCCTTGGCCTCCCAAAGCTGGGTTTGTTATAGAAATGAGTCACTGTGCCTGGCTTGATACTTTTTTTTTTGGGGGGGGGCGGGGGGAGACAGAGTCTCACTATGTCACCCTCGATAGAGTGCTGTGGCATCTCACAGCAACCTCAAACTCTTGGGCTTAAGCGATTCTCTTGCCTCAGCCTCCCAAGTAGCTGGGATTACAGGTGCCTGCCACAACACCAGGCTATTTTTTGTTGCAGTTGTCATTGTTTAGCTGGCCCAGGCTGGGTTTGAACCTACTAGCCTGGATGTATGTGGCTGGCACCATAACCAGTGAGCTACAGGCACCTAGCCGATACTTTTTATTTTTATTTTTTTTGGAGACAATCTCCTTTTTTTTGTTGCTCTGAGTAGAGTACCATACTGCAATGGCTTCATTATAGCTCACAACAACCTCAAATTCTTAGACTCAAGTGATCCTCTTGCTTCAGTCTCCCAGGTAGCTGGGACTAGAAGCACCCACCACAACACCCAGCTAATTTTTCTGTTTTTGGTAGAGACAGGTTTATACTCTTGCTCAAACTGGTCTTGAATTCCTGAGCTTAAAAGATCCTCCCATCTTAACCTCCCAGTGCTAGGATTATAGGCATGTGCCACTGCACCCAGCCCTGAAAGATTCTTACTAACTAAAGGCCAAAGTTTACATTAGGGTTCACTCTTTGCGATGTACAGTTTCATGGGTTTTAATGCAAAAAATGTCAGTTGTCTACCATTTGTATATAGTATACATTTAAGGATCCCAAGATTACTATAATTGTTATTTATTTATTTTGAGACAAGGTCCACTGTGTTTCCGTGGCTATGGTGCAGTAGTGTTATCGTAGTTCACTGCCACCTCAAACTCTAGCCTTAAGCAAACCTCTTCCCTCAGCCTCCCAAGTAGCTTGGACTGTAGGTGTGTGCCATCACACCCAGCAGAAATAATTTTCTTGGGTGCTAGGCTTATGTCTGTGGGTTCTTCTCTTTTTACAGATTTTGGTATAGTAATTTCTTCTTTTTTTTATAGTCAAAAATATAAAACTAGTTAACACTTAAATAAAGTGTGCATGAACTCTTATGTCACAGTGTAAAGTTTCCCCCTTGGGATAGTCAGCTCTTGTTTGTTTGCTTCCTTCCTTCCTGTAAATGGTTGTCATTGTTCTTGTTCCTGGCCTTTAGAGTCCTTTATTTTTATTTTTTATTTGTTTTGAGACAGAGTCTCCAGCTTGTCGCCCTGGGTAGAGTGCTGTGATGTCACGGCTCACAGCAACCTCAAACTCATGGGCTCAAGCGATTCTCTTGCCTCAGCCTCCCAAGTAGCTGGGACTACAGGTGCCCGCCACAACACCCAGCTATTTTTTTTCTTGTTGCAGTTGTCATTGTTCTAGCAGGCCTGTGCTGTATTTGAACCTGCCAGGTGTGGTATATGTGGCCGGCACCCTACCCACTGAGCTATGGGCGCTGCCCAAGAGTCCTTTATTTTCTTTCTTATTCTCTGTTTACTTTTAGTTAAATATTAAATTGATAGATCTCTTAAATTTTATTTTTACAAAAAGGCAGTTGGTGGAACAAGGGTACATTATCAGTCATTTATTATTTCAAACCCAAGTCTAGTTATAATGTGGCTTAGGCAGCCCTATTCTTTCTCATTACCTCTTGTGTTTCCCTCATTTATAAGGAGACTTGGCTCTTAAATTTTAGGCATATCTACTTTATCGTTACTGGAATACTTGGTGATTTTGGCCTGCTGAACAGTTCACTTTTCCATCTCTCTGTTCTGTTTGGCCTTTTGGAGTAGGATGGGGCTACAGAACTTCTGTTGTAGGATCATTTATCCAGGTGGCTACCTGATCTTAGTTTTTTCTTTTTCTTTCTTTTTATTTTTTGCTGTATCTCATAGGTTTTATTTTTTTTTTATTAATTCATATATACATAGATCATGAATACATTTATGCCTTTTTGGGATTTAGTGTTGATTATTTGTACAAATTGGAGTGTGCTTACATTTTACTAATTAACATTGCTTTTACCTCATTTACTTAATCACAGTGTTAAGACATCTGTGTTCTATACTTGATAGATTTGACTTGTACCCTTGAAATATGGCTCCATAGGTGTGGTCCCACCATTAACCCTCCCTCTATCGGAACCTCCTCCCTTCCCTCCTTCATCCTGGGCTATAGTGATTCATCTTTCATGTGAAAGTATGAGTGATTATAAATTGGTTTCATAGTAGTACTGAGTTACATTGGATATTTCTTTTTCCATTCTTGAGATACTTTACTAAGAATAGTATTTTCCAGCTCCATCCATGTAAACATAAAAGAGGTAAAGTTTCCATCTTTTTTTAATGCTGCATAGTATTCCATGGTATACATATACCATAATTTATTAATCCATTCATGGGTTGATGGGCACTTGGGCTTCTTCCATGACTTGGCAATTATGGATTGAGCTGCAGTGAACAATCTGGTGCAAATATCTTTGTTATAAAGTGATTTTTGGTCTTTTGGATAAATACGTAATAGAGGAATTGCAGGATCAAACAGCAGGTCTACATTTAGATCCCTGAGTGTTCTCCAAACTTCTTTCCAAAAGGGACATACTAGCTTGCATTCCCACCAGTAGCTCAGAAGTGTTCCCTTTTCTCCACATCCATGCCAACATCTGTAGTTTTGAGATTTTGTGATGTGGCCTCCTCTTACTGGACTTAGATGATATCTCAAAGTGGTTTTGGTTTGCATTTCTCTGATGATTAAAGATGATGAGCATTTTTTCATGTGTCTGTAGACCATGCGCCTGTCTTCAGAGAAGCTTCTATACATGTCTCTTGCCCACAATGAAATGGGATCACTTGTTCTTTTCTTATTAATAAGTTTGAGTTCTCTGTGGATTCTGGTTATTAGACCTTTGTCAGAAATATAACCTGCAAAAATGGAAAAATATACCATGCTCATGGCTGGGAAGAATCAACATTTTTAAAATGTCTATACTACCCAAAGCAATCAACAGATTTAATGCAATCCCTATTAAAGCACCTCTGTCATACTTTACAGAGCTGGAAAAATTAGTACTTTGTTTTATATGAAAACAGAAAAAACCTTGAATAGCCCAGACATTACTCAGAAATAAAAACAAATCAGGAGGAATCATACTACCAGACTTCAGACTATGCTATAAATCTATAGTTATCAAAACAACATAGTACTGACCCAGAAATAGAGAGGTAGATGTATGGAACAAATTTGAAAACCAAGAGATGAACCCAGATGCTTATTGTCATGTAATCTTTAATAAGCCTATCAAAAATATAAATTAGGGGAAAGATTCCCTATTTAACAGATGGTGCTGGGTGAATTGGTTGACGACTTGTAGAAGACTGAAACTAGACCTACACCTTTCTCCTCTAACAAAAATTAACTCTCACTGGTTAAAGGCCTTAAACTTAACACATGAAACTATAAAAATTCTTGGGGAGAGTGCAGGGGAAACACTTGAAAAAAATTCTTGGGCTCAAGAATTGGCCTGGGGGGATACTTTATGAGGAGGACCCTCCCAGGCAATTGAAGCAACATCAAAAATACATCACTGGGATTTGATCAAACTAAAAAGCTTCTGCACTGTCAAGAAAATAGTATATAAAGCAAGTAGATAGCCCTCTTTCTTTTCTTTTTTTTTTTTTGAGACAGAGTCTCACTTTGTTGCCCTCAGTGGAGTGCGGTGGCATCATAGCTCACAGCAACTTGTATTTCTTGAGCTCAAGTGATCTCTTTTCTCAGCCTCCCAAGCAGCTGGGACTACAGGTGCCCACAACAATTCCTGGCTGTTTTTTTGTTATTGCTGTCATTGTTGTTTAGCAGGCCCTGGCTGGGTTTGAACACACCAGCACTGGAGCATGTGGCCTGGCACCCTAACCGCTGAGCTGTGGGCCCCAAGCCTTCACGTATCTTTTCTTTTTTTTTTTTTTTTTTGAGACGGAGCCTCAGCTATCCCCCTGGGTAGAGTGCCATGGCATCACACTCACAGCAACCTCCAACTCCTGGACTCAAGCGAGTCTCCTGCCTCAGACTCCCAAGTAACTGGGACCACAGGCGCCCGCCACAGCACCTGGCCATTTTTTGGTTGCAGCCATCATTGTTGTTTGGCGGGCCCAGACTGGGGATTCAAACCCGCCACCTTAGGTGTATGTGACTGGCGCCTTAGCCGCTTGAGCCACAGGCGCCGAGCCCATGTATCTTTTCTAAAATAAAGATGCATATACTGGTGGCACTTGTAGCTTAGTAGGCGGGGCACCAGCCACATACACCGAGGCTGATGGGTTCAAACCCAGCCCAGGCCAGTTAAACAACAATGGCAACTGCTACCAAAAAATAGCCGGGTCTTGTGGTGGACACCTGTAGTCCCAGCTACTTGGGAGGCTCAGGCAAGAGAATTGCTAAAGCCTAAGAGTTGGAGATTGCTGTGAGCTGTGATGTCACAGCGCTCTACCCAGGGCGACAGCTTGAGACTCTATCTCAAAAAAATAAAAAATGAAAAGACTGCGTATACTGCAGAGTATCTTGCAATATGAATGGTCTAGCTTTGATCATAGTAACTGTTAAGAAGTTAGCTAGCTATATGAGATGGAAGTCTTCCTGTTCTCTGCACTTCCAATTTCAAAAAAATTATTTTGATGACCTACACAAAAAGAGGGAAACAAATTTGAGATGTGGAAAATCTAAAAATTCTACTTAGATATTAATATTATCAAAACATAAGTAATGATGGCTGAATGTGGTGGCTCACTCTCATTATCCTTACACTCTGGGAGTCTGAGGCAGGAGGATTACCTAGGCTGAGTTTGAGACTAGCCTGAGCAAGAGGAAGACCCTATCTCTCCTAAAATGAAAAAACTGAGGTAAGAGGATCACTTAAGCCCAAGAATTCAAGTTTCCTATGAGCTATGATGCCACAGCTCTATACCTAGGCCGACAGAGTAAAACTCTGTCTCAAAAAAACAAGGACTAGGCACCCCTTGCTCAGTGATTAGGGTACTGGCTGCATGCTCTGGGGCCCAGGCCTGCTAAACCCCAAAAAAAAAAAAAAAAATAAGCTCAGTGCCTGTAGCTCAACGGCTAGGGCGCCAGCCACATACACCCAGACTGGTGGGTTCGAATCCAGCCTGGGCCTGCCAAACAACAATGACAGCTACAACCAAAAAATAGCCAGGTGTTGTAGCAAGTGCCTGTAGTCCCAGCTATTTGGGAGGCTGAGGTGAGGGAATCACTGAAGCCCAAGAGTTTGAGATTACTGTGAGCTGTGACATCACGGCATTCTACCAAGGGCAACATAGTGAGACTGTCTCAAAAAAAAAAAAAAAAATAGAGTGTGTGTAGTCCCAGGTACTAGGGAGGCTGAGGCAGGAGAATCGCTTGAGCCCAAGAGTTAGAGGTTGCTGTGAACTATGACACCAAGGGTGTCAAAGGATGACAAAGCAAGACTCTGCCTCAATTTAAAAATAAAAAATGAGTAGTGATGTTAAAATGTAAACCCTCAGGAACAAAGGCTGTATAGAACAAAATTCACCAGAATTCTTAGTGTAGTAAGCCCTTCATTACATATATAAGGTTTTGGAAATATGAGTTTCCCAGAATAAAATAATGGTAGTAGAAAATACTACAGGAGCAAGAAAAATATCTTATTCTGCCCATTAATTATACTCTGAAGACAGCAGCAAGTAGAGATAGACCAGTTGTCTAAGAATGTTCTTTTTTTAGGGACAGAGCCTCAAGCTGTCACCCTGGGTGGAGTGCTGTTTTATCATAGCTCACAGCAACCTCCAACTCCTGGGCTTCAGTGATTTTCCTGCCTCTGCCTCCCAACTAGCTGGGACTACAGGCACCTGCCACAATGCCCAGCTATTTTTTGGTTGCAGCCGTCATTGTTTGGCAGGCCCGGGCTGGATTCAAACTCGCCAGCTCAGGTGTATGTGGCTGGCACCTTAGCTGCTGAGCTACAGGCGCCAAGCCCACAATTCTATTTTCTGTCTATGTCAGTTTAACTACTCTGGTAGTAGTCAAAAGAGGTGAGGTTTCACTGTGTTTTCTAGAGTGGTCTCAAACTCCTGATCCCAAGTGATCCTCCCTCCTTTAGCCTCCCTAAGTTCTAAATAGTTGCAATTTGAGACCCTGATGATGCCTCAAATTGCAATTATTTCAAATAGTATTATTGGCCTAGTAAGTTGGCCCAGTAAGTAAGAATGAAGCCATCATGTAACTTGAGTTGTATAGCATAGCCTTTTATTTTAATCAAAGCATACATTAATTTTAGAATGTTAACAGCAAATGATTATCCAAATTTGCCCAAATTCAATTGAGTATTGAATTTTATTTTAAAGTGGAGTATACCTGGGCTCAGTGGTCTACCCCAGTAGTCCCAGCTATTTGGCAGACTGAGACAGGATGATCATTTAAGCCCAAGAGTTCTCAGCCTGGGCAACATAGTGAGACCCTGTCTCTGAAAATAAAAGAATAGCATTATTAAATAAGCCCTGTGAAGAGTGGTAATGTTGCCCACATAAAGATAACGAGGTGCTAGCATCTGTTGTAATGGATATGAGCTATAGGACTGATAACTTTGCTTCTACAAAGGGTAAATATGTGATCGTTGTAAGTGTCTGCCAGAGTCAGTGTTCATTTAGTTCTGGGTTTGCCTGACTCCGGAGGACTACTAAGGATTCATTGTGAAATTAAAATATAATATGAAGGGTTGGCTCATCTCAGGAAATGGTGCCTCTAGTTCAGAATATCTCTTGTTACTAACTTCAACAGCCATATTTAATGTTCGTTGAACTAATTTATCCAGTCTTCATTATATTAACAATTGACCAGCTAAAAACACAAAGTATTCCATCAATTTCTTTTGAAAAGCCATTTGACTTGCTTTTATCTCTATAAGATGAAGGAAAAGAGACATAATAGCTACATTGAAATCTTAATGTTGAGTTTAACCAACTTTTATCAGGCCTCTATTGTGTTTAAATGTTATGGGGGATTAAAAGAATCACCCAGGTGTGATATATATACTCAAGGCCCTTAATAGTTAGGCAAACATGGACTCAGATGTCTATGGCACACAGTTGAGGATGGATATGGTGACATGAAAACGTTATGGACCCAAAAGAAGGGAATGTGATTTGTTTATTGTATGTTGCTGAGATTACCGTAGATAGGCTCAGTGCCCCTAGCACAGTGATTACAGCATCAGCCACATACACTGAGGCTGGTGGGTTCGAACCCACCCTTGGCCAGCTAAACAACAATGTCAACTGCAACAAAAAATATCCAGGCTTGTGGCAGGCGCCTATAGTCCCCAGATACATGGGAGGCTGAGACAAGAGAATCGCTTAAGCCCAAGAGTTTGAGGTTGCTGTGAGCTGTGATGCCATAGCACTACCAAGGGTGATGTAGTAAGACTCAAAAAATAAAAAATTACTGTAGATACACAACCTAAGAAAAATTCTGATAAAATATTATTACAAATAAGTAAAAGAATGATTGGTATGCAATAGTTAGGGTTTGTTTTGTTTTGTTTTTTTGAGACAGTCTTAAGCCATCACCCTGGATAGAGTGCCATGGCGTTGTAGTTCACAGTAACCTCTAACTCTTGGGCTCAAGTGATCCTCTTGCCTTCGTTTTTCATTTTTGTTTTAGAGACAGAGTTTTACTTTGTCACTTGGAGAGAGTGCTGTGGTGTCACAGCTACAGCAACCTCCAGCTCTTGAGCTTACACAATTTTCTTGCCTCAGCCTCCTGAGTAGCTGGGACTACGGGCGGCCGCCACAACACCTGGCTATTTTTTTTTTCCTTGCAGTTTGGCTGGGGCCAGGTTCGAACCCGCCACCCTTGGTATATGGGGCTGGCGCCTTACTCACTGAGCCACAGGTGCCACCCTTGCCTCAGTTTTTTTCTATTTGCTCAGGCTGGTCTTGAACTTGTGAGCTCAAGCAATCCACCCACCTCAGCCTCCCAGAGTGCTAGGATTACAGTTGTGAGCCACCATGCCTGGCCAAAATAGCTGTGTTTTGAAGTTTATTGGCAAAAGTGCCTTGTGTCTAGGGCAGAGGCTTTATTTATGTATTTATTTATTTTTGAGACAGTCTACTCTGTCACCCTGGATAGAGTGCTGTGGCATCATAGCTCATAGCAACCTCAAACTCTTGGGCTCAAACTATCCTCTTGCCTCAGCCTCCAGAGTAGCTAGGAGTAGCTGAGGCTGCAGGCACCCATAACAGTGCCCAGCTATTTTTAGAGAACAGCTCTTGTTCTTTCTCAGCTCAGGCTGGTCTGGAACTACTGAGCTCAAGCAGTGTACCTGCCTCAGCCTCTCAGAGTACTAGGATTACAGGCAAGTGCCACCATGCCCAGCCTTAGAGGCTCTTTTGAACAGAATTAATTTTGATTAGTTAGTATGTTTCTGTAGTACAAAATGCAGAAGACTGCAGAGATACACAGTGCAACAACTCTTCTATGTTTTTCTCTTACCCACCTGGTTTCTTTCTTTGGAGCCAACTATTATTAGCAGTTTGTTATATCTGAGTTATATATCTGTAAATATGTATAGATCTGTAATATGTATTATAATAATTCTCCACATTTTTTAAAATACAAAGACAAATATATTACATACACTATTGTAGATTTTGCTTTTTCTGCTTAAAGTATTTCAGAAATACAGGGTTTTATACAGGGTGTCCATAAAGTTTGCATGTGAACTTTACTAATACCCTGTATTAGTGCATAGAGGTTCCTTGTTCTTTTTTTAAAAGCTGATTTGTATTCCATTGTATGACTTAATTATAATTTAACCAGTTTCCAGTTGATAGACACTTAGATGGACAATAGTGTTTTGTTGATGTAAGCAGCGCTATAGTGAATAGGGTTGTATGTAATACCATTTCACACACATTCGTATACATTTATGGAATAAATCCCTAGAAGTAGAAATGTCACACCAACGGTAAAGCATTTGTAATTTTAAGTAGGTATAGCCATATTCTTCTCTATAGAGAGTGAACAAGCACATTTATTTTCCCATAGTCAAGTATGACAGGGAAGTCCATGGACTTCCTGAGTCTATCAGGATCCTTGAACTCGGTAAAATGATAGGCATATATTATTTTTGTATGTGTATGGATGTATACTTTTCTTCGGAAAGTGTCCACAGTTTTCATTATATTCTTAAAAAGTTATGTTGACTTAAAATAGGTTAAAGAGGCCAAGCGTGGTGGCTCACGCATTTAATCCTAGCATTCTGGGTGGATTGTTTGGGCTCAGTAGTTTGAGACCAGCCTGAGCAAAAGTGAGATCCCCGTCTACTAAAAATAGAAAAACTAGCCAAGTGTAGTGGCACAGCCTGTGGTCCTAGCTACTCGGGAAGCTGAGGCAGGAGGATTATTCAAGGCCAAGAGTTTGAGGTTGCTGTGAGCTATGACGACTCCATGGCACTCTACCCAGGGCGACCTTAAAATAGTTTAAAGAAACCACTGTGTGGGAGTTAGTTTTCCTGAATTAAACACATTGCTTTGTATAGTATTTCTGTTTTACTGGAATTATTTGAGCAGCAGCTGTGTAAGTAATTATTGGAGATGTGTGGAATGTCATTTTGTAAAAGACAGGACTAATCTGATTCTTTTTATTGTTCTTCCCTCCGTTCCCTGGGAGGCCATGTTTTAAAAGACTTTTTTTTCCTCGTAAGTTGAATTTAGCAATAGTTCGTTAACCTGATTTTATTAATCAGAGATTTAGAGTACTGTGAAGTGAGTTTCACTACAAGGAGTTGAAATCCTTTCATCTTTTAGAAATTGACAAAAATTGTAGTGAAAATCAAGTCAATTTGACATTTTAAATCGGGTTTGTAAGTGAAAAATAATTCAGAGACCTCCATTATTATTTCTTGAGCTTACTGGGGATCTGGGGAACAAACCTGTACTAGATAACTTCTGGGTTTCTTTTGAGTTTTGTGTGTTTGTGCGAGATACATTCTGAAGTTTAAGTTGGAGGACTCGACTGTTAAGTTCTTCTGCAACTATTTTTACAGGTGAAATTTCACTACAACAGATTCCACAGGGCTTTCATATTTTGGGATAATGGAATTAGTTTGTAAGGTATTTGTTATTGAAAGTCACAATTCCTAGTTTGTAAGTCCTAGAGGGAAAACACTAACTCTATAATTAGAAAGTTAAAAGGAGTCTGGGTGCAGTGGCTCGCACTTATAATCCTAGCACTCTGGGAGGCTGACAGGGATGGGTTGCTTGAGCTCATGAATTCAAGATCAGCCTGAGCAAGAGTCTAGAAAAACTAGCCAGCTCTTGTGGCAGGTGCCTGTAGTCTCAGCTACTTGGGAGGCTGAAGCAAGAAGATCACTTGAACCCTGAAGTGTGAGGTTGCTGTGAGCTATGATGCCGCCGCGACATTCTACCCAGGGTGAGATAATAATGAAAAAAGGAAAAGTTAAAAGGCGTAGTTTATTTAAAGGTAGTTGGGGCTCAGCGCCTATAGCTCAACCGGCTAAGGCGCCAGCCACGTACACCTAAGGTGGCGGGTTCGAACCCCCAGCCTGGACCCGCCAAACAACAAT
>NW_003852413.1:17153629-17164793 GCF_000181295.1 Otolemur garnettii | reverse complement strand
CCATGGCACTCTACCCAGGGGGATAGCTTGAGGCTCCGTCTCAAAAAAAAAAATAATAATAATATTCCAGTTTATTTATTTATTTTGAGACAGAGTCTCACTATGTTGCCCTTGGTAGAGTGCTATGGTGTCACAGCTTACAGCAACCTCAAATTCTTGGGTTCAAGTGATTCTCTTCCCTCAGCCACCCAAGTAGCTGGGACTACAGGCTCCCTCAACAACGCTCAGCTATTTTTTTTTGTTGTTGTTTTTGTTGTTTAGCAAGCCTGGGCCAAGTTCAAACCCACCAGTGTTGGTGTATGTGGCTGGCACCCTAACCACTGAACTACGGGTGCTGATCTTTTAGTGGAAATTAAATGGAACTTTTAAAAGTGCATACACCTCAATCCTAAAGAGTGAAAGAAAAGACATGATAAATATGGGAAAATTTTGCAATAGGCTAGATTTAAACCCAGCTATATTGGTAATTAAATTAATTGTAATAAATGATCTAACACTCCAAGTAAAAAAAAATGTCAGAGTAGATCAAAAAGCAAGATCCAACTATATACTAACAGAAACTCATTGTATTTTTAACCCATATCTTTATATTTAAAAGAGTGGGAAAAGATGCTATATAAATGCTAATATAAAAAAAGCTGGAATGGCTCAGTGCCCATAGCTCAGTGGTTAGGGAACCGGTCACATACACTGGGGCTGGTGGGTTCGAACCAGGCCTGCTAATCAGCAATGACAACTACAATAAAAAAGTAACTAGGCTTTGTTGGGGGCACCTGTAGTCCCAGATACTTGGGAGCCTGAGGCAAGAGAATCATTTAAGCTGGAGTTTGAGGTTGCTGTGAGTTACAATGCTACAGCACTCTACCAAGGGCAACACAGTGAAACTCTGTCTCAAATTAAAAAAAAAAAGCTGGAGTGACTATATTTGTAACAGACAAAGGAGATTTCTGAACAAGGAAAATACTACTAGGAATAACAAAGTACGTTGAAAGAAGGATGAATTTGTTGATAAGACATAACAGTCCTAAATATGAATGCATTCTATAACAGTAAAACAAAAATTCACAGTTGAAAGGAGGAATAGACAAATACACAATTACAGTTGGAAATTGTAATATTCTCTCTCAATAATAGATGTAACAAGCAGGTAAAACCTCAGTAAGGATGTAGAAGATTTAGATAATACTCTCAATTGACTGTACTTAATTGACATTTATGGAACACTCTGCCCACATTCTTTTCAAGCGCACATGGAACATTTACCAAAATAGACCATATGCTGGGCCATAAAACATGTTTCAGTAATTTTAATAGGATTGAAATCATGCAGACTAATTACATAGAATTAATAAGAAATCAAAAAGAAAACAATATCTGGAAAGTCTCCTAATAGTTGAAAGTAAAATAATGTATTTCAAAGCAACCTTTGAACCAAAGAAGAATTCACAAGGAAAATAGAAAATATTTATTTATAACTCAATGACAGTGAAAATACAGTGTGTCAGAATATATAGCTCACACTACTACAGAAGGAAGCTTATAACTTTAAAACAGGAGTCTAAAGTCTAACTCAACATTCTGCCTTCAGAAGGTAGAAAAAGAGCATTCTAAATAAGAGAGACATAAGAAAGGCCTGAAAGTAAATAAAATAGAAAACAAATGTAAATAACCATACATTCACTAATATATAATTCATAATCCAAATAAACTAGATTTGTAAATAAAAGTCTTCCCACAAAGACTTTAGGAAAAAGGAAAACTGCAGTTCAGTATCCCTCAATATATGTGTAAGAATTATTAGCAAAGTATTAGGAAATTTGATCTAGCAGTGAGTAAGTAGGGTGATATACTATGATCACTTGCGTCATCTTAGTTGTAGAGTTGAAGTCACTATAATTCACCATATTAACAGAATAAAGGAGAAAAGTTTAAGTGACCTTGTAATAGGTACTTAAAAAACATTTGATAAAACTCCCAACACTAATTCAGTTAACCTTATGTTTATGGTGAAAAATAGAATTTTTTTTTTACCTAAAATTCAAAACAAGTCAAGGATATTTGTTCTCACAATTTTTATTCAACGTGTTCTGAAGGTCCTAGTCAGTGCAGTCAGGCAAATAAAAGGAATAAGCTTACAGATTAGAAAGGAAAAACTATGTTTATTTTTTAGATGTTGTGATTGTGCACATACTCCTAAGTAAGCTATAAAAGTGCTTCTAGAGTTTTAAGTTTAGCTAGGATACAGATCAATTTACAAAAACCAGTTGTGTTTCTTATGCTAGCAGCAAACAGCAAATGAAGTTAAAACAGTATCATTTATAACAGCATCAAATAATATGCAATATTAAAATAATTCCTAAGAGCAGAAGTGTGGGAATATTTCTTAGAATTCCTTATAGTAGAAGTTACCTTTGATTGTCATTTTATGGATGATAACATTAAGGTACAAAGGATTAAAGAGCATTCATTTGTTCATAAGTATGCCCGTATAAACATACACTAGGTAACAGATACTGTGCTAGGGGTATGGCAGTGAATAAAGATGTTCATGAAGTTCATAATTTAATGGAAATTGAAGGGAGAAATAAATTTAAGGCACTGAGTTTCCAGTTTTGGCTTAGCATTTTTTATTTAGATGAATGATTGAGAGCTTTTACCTTTAGCTGTGCAGGGTGGCTTGTGTCCATGGCTTATTAGGAATGGGGCCACACTGGAGGATGTGAGCAGCAGTTGAGGTGAGCTTCATCTGTATTTACAGCTGTTACATCACTTGCGTCACCTCCAGTCAGATCAGCAGCAGCATTTGAAACTCATAGGAGCATGAACCTTACTGTAAACTGCATTTGAGGGATCTAGGTTGTGGGCTCCTTATCAAAATCTTAAATGCCTCATGATCTGAGGTGGTACACTTTGGTTATTGCTATCTCCCATCACCCCTAGATGAGACTGTGTAGTTGTAGGAAAACAAGCTCAGGGCTCCCACTGATTCTGCATTTTGGTGGGTTGTAATATTATCTCTTTATATATTAAAATGTAATAACAATAGCTATAAAGTGCCCCCCAAAATGCTTGAATCATCTTGAAACCACCCCCCACCTCCCTCGGTCCATGGAAAAATTATCTTCTATGAAACTGGTCACTGATGCCTTTGGTTGGGGACTACTACCTTAAAGCTAAGAGTTCAAGACTAGCCTGAGCAACAGAGCAAGCAAGACCCTATCTCTACAAAAAGTTTAAAAATTAGCTGAGTGTGGTGGCTTAATGCCCGTAATCCTGGTTACTTGGAGACTGAAATGGGGGGATTCGTTGAGCCCAGAAGTTTGAGTCTGTAGTGAACTATGATGATGCCACTGCACCCTAGCCTGAGTGACGAGGTTAAAGCCCTGTCGCTTAAAAAAAAAATTAATAATAATCCTTTATTTTTTAGGTAGATCTGAAATATTGTGACTTGTTGAAAAATTCGGTCCCTTTGTGGCAAATTATTGTATTGTAATACATGCTTGGCAATATGTATATAGTGGTTGAAACTGATTAATGTTAAAGTTTCATGCAGGACTCCCATAATAGGGGGAAAGAGGTAACTAATCTTCAAGCTTCAGCTGTATTTCAGGCACTGTATCACCCCCTTACCCAATATATAGTATTATTTTATTTAATCTTTACAACATCCCTAAGATGGGTGGTTTTTCCTCTTTTATCACAAACGAGAAGACCAGAGCTCATAGAACTTAGGTGATTTGCCCAGTTTCATACAGTGGTTCAATGACTCAGTCCCACACCTATCCGATTTTAAACTGTCAGTACCAGCTGTTCTCAATCATTTTCCTATTGGTCACACCCCTGGTCCATCCCATTCTTTCCCACTCAGGAAAGGCAAGTAAGTGAGATTAATTTTTTATAGTGCTAATATGAATCTGTTATTTTAGAAGTGCATCACTCACAAGAAAAACACTGATTTTTTGTGATACTTCCTACAACTGATGCAGCAAATCACTAGTTTTAGAACACTTTAATTCAAGTCAGTTATTGTCTATTTAAACGTGAAGTTAGTTTAACTCTGAGCCATGAGCCTTGGAAATATGTGCATTACGGGCATAAGTAATAGTAATATAGTTAAGAGACTGTATACAGGTTATATCAAATGTACTTCCATCCTTGTGTGATAGATTAGTAGTGTAATTTTTGGAAATGGAAGGTGAACAGATGGTATTACCGCACCCTAGTAGAAAAATTCCCAGGTAGGTGGAGACTGGAAGTAGAGGTAAGATGTGTGTGAGTGGTAGAGTGATTGCTTACATAAAGTCACTGTCTTCTCACCCTTAAAGGGCAATAAAGGATATTAGTGATGTCTGCCTACCACTTTACAAGATGAAGAAACTGAGGCTTAGTGAGAGTAGTTGAGTTGTTAAAGCTTGTGCCACAGTCAAGTTCTAGAACTGGAATTTAGACTTCTGTGTTTTACAATTATACCAATATACTGGACTCTGCAGTAGGAATTTTGTTACACTGTTTACTGCTCAGAGATGCCAGTAGGGTTTGTTTCTCAAACATTAAGTAATGTTGTCTTCATAACAGTAAAAGCCAGGAAATTAAATTAATGGTCATCAGACTTTCTTCAGGGTTACATACTTCTTGGGTATTTTAATCTGGATTTTGTTCTCTGTATTTTTATTTTTATTCATTTACTTTTTAGAGGTGAGGGTCTCCCTCAGTCACACAAGCTATAGAGTGCAGTGGTGTGGTTTTAGCTCACTGCAGCCTTGAATTCCTTAGGCTCAAGCAATCCTCTTGCCTCAGCCTCTCAAGTAGTAGGGACTACAGGCACATGCTACCACACCTGGCTAAGGTTTCTATTTTTGATAGAGACAGGGTTTATCTGTGTTTCCCAGGCTAGTCTTGAACTCCTATCCTCAATCTCCCTATCTCAGCTTCCCAGAGTACTGGGTCTGGGATTATAGGCATGAGCTACAGTTGGGCTAATTTTTGTTCTTATTTTTCTTTTTCTTTTCTTTTCTTTTTTTTTTTTTTTTTTGAGACAGAGTCTCGCTCTGTTGCCCTGGGTAGAGTGCTGTGGCATCATCATAGATCACAGCAATGCCGAACTCCTGAGCTCAAGTGATCCTTTTGCCTCAGTTTTTCTATTTTTGGTAGAGATGGGGTCACGCTGTTGCTCGGATTGGTCTTGAACTCCTAAGCTCAAGCAGTCCATCTACCTCAGCCTCCCAGAGTGCTAGGATTACAGGTGTGAGCCAACACTCCTATCCTTATTTTTCTGTTTATTTGTTTTCTTTACTATGTATGCGCCCCAGGATTTTGTACGAAGCTTCTGTTTTCCATCTGTAAACACTGAATTTGTAGTTTTGTAGTCTATAAAACAGAGGTTTTTTGAGCATAGGGAGAAAGTTTAAAGCATAAATTATAGGCCTTAAAATGAAATACATAATAGTACATATGGTTAGTACTTCTTTGAATATTGAAATCATACTCATTTCTTTTAAGATTAGTTTTTTCTTCAATGATTCATTTTCAGATATATAAGGAATATATACATACTTTTGTAATAAAGACAACTGTAATTGCTCGTTTTTCAGTCAGCAGATGATTTTGGAGATCCATAATATAGATGTCAATACCTGTACACCTCATTTGGATCATTTTTCTTTAGATACTCATTCTGTAAACATTTGCAAAACAAGAAATCTTAAATGGGGGTGGTGCCTGTAGGTTGCTGTGAGCTGTGATGCCATAGTACTCTACTGAGGGTGACAAAGTGAGACTCTGTCTCAAAAAAAAGAAAGAAATCTTAAATGAGATAAAGGATTTGAAAATTAGAGGAAGAAAATGGTAATCCAGTCCTTTCCATAGATGATTGGGAAAGTCTGGAGGGCAGAAATTATGTCTGATGCTTTCTTGTGTCCACCACAGTATATAGGAGCACAGTTCCCTATAAGTACTTTCTTTTCTTTTCTTTTTTTTTTTTGAGACAGAGTCTCACTATGTCATCCTTGGTAGAGTGCGGTGGCTTCACAGCTCACAGCAACCTCCAACTCTTGAGCTTAAGCAATTCTCTTGCCTCAGCCTCCCAAGTAGCTGGGACTACAGGCACCCGCCATAACACCCAGCTATTTTTTGGTTGCAGTTGTCAATTGTTTAGCTAGCCTGGTCCAGGCTCAAACCCGCTAGCCTCAGTGCATGTGGCTGGCACCCCACTCACTGAACTACAGGCACCGAGCCCCTGTAAGTACTTTCTGTATCCACCAAGATCTGTCAGTTTACCCTGGATCTTTTTATAATTTACTCAGTTAAAGTGTACAATTTAGTGGTTGTTACTGTATTTACCGAGTGATGTAACCATTACCACGATTTTAGAACATTTTCATCACTGTGAAAAGAAATCCTGACCTTAGCCATTACCCCTCAGAAACCTCCAAAACCTCTGTCTCTCCAGGCTTTAGGCAATGATTAAGCTACTTTTTATCTCTCTGGGTTTGTTCATTCTGGGCATTTCATACAAATGGAATCACAGAGCCTCTGATCTTTGTGGCTGGCTTTTGTAACCTAGCCTTGTTTTCAAGGTTCATTCATGTTATAGCATGAATTAGTACTTCTTTTTGTTGCCAAATACTATCCCACATATATACAGACTGCAGAGCTAAACAAAACCACATTTTATTTACCCTTTTGTCAATTGATAGGCATTTGGGTTGTTTCCATTTTTGTCTCTTTTTTTTTTTTTTTTTTTTTTTTGAGACAGAGTCTCAGTTTATCACCCTCAGTAGAATACAGTGATATCATAGCTCACAGCAACCTCAAACTCTTGGGCTTAAGCAATTCTCTTGTCTCAGCCTCCCAAGTAGATGGCTACTGGTGCCCACCACAATGCCCAACTATTTTTAGGCATGAGGTCTTACTCTGGCTCAGGCTGGTCTCAAACCTGTGAGCTCAGGCAGTCCGCCCACCTCGGCCTCCCAGAGTGCTGAGATTACCGGAGTGAGCCACCTCACCTGGGTTTTTGTATCTTTTGTGAACAATGGTGCTGTGAACATTGATGTATAAGTTTTCCTGTGGGCATGTGTTTTTGTTTTTCTAGGGTATTGCTTTGAGTGGAATTCCTGGGTCTAATGCTAACTCTTGTTTAGGAATTCCACGTTTTCCAAAGCACCTGTACCGTTTTATAGCTCCACCAGGATAGTATGGACATTAAAATTTCTCCATATTCTCAACAAACCAACATTTGTTATCCTTTTTCTTTTTGATTATCTGCCCTGGATCTTTTTTCTTTTTTCTTTTGAGGGTTTCATTTTGTCACCCTGGGTAGAGGAGTGCTGTGACATCATAGCTCACAGCAACCTCAAACTCTTGGGCTCAAGTGATCCTCCACCTCAGCTTCCCAAGTAGCTGGAACTATAGGCACCTGTCACATTGCCCAGCTATTTTTAGAGAGGAGGTTTCCCCTTGTTCAGGCTGATCTCGAATTCCTGAGCACAAGCAATCCACCCACCTCAAAGTGCTAGGATTACAGATGTGAGCCACTGCAGCCAGCCTCCTAATCTTATGTATTAGAGCAGCGGTTCTCAACCTGTGGGTTGTGACCCACAGGAACTGTATTAAAGGGCCGCAACATTAGGAAGGTTCAGAACCACTGTATTAGAGGGATATATAGTGTTCTTGGCCAAGTTGGGAACATTCTAGAAGTAACGTAGAGATTTTACCAGTTTTTGAGTATGTCTTTTTTAATCATGCATTCAGAAACTGGGGAAATAACCACAGCTTGGTTAAGGGATGAACCTGAGCTAAAACACTGATCACATGACCTCCACAAGCCCCTATTCTGACTGATAGACCATGGCTACATTTTGAGTTTTATAGAATTAGTGCTAGTTCAGAACTAGTATCTGGTTAGTAATCTTTTTGCTCAGCACGTAATCATTCTGATGAAAGGCCGTAGGTCTTTTCCGGGATGACTGGGAGAAAAATTAGCAGTACAGGATAAATTTTTGGCAGTGTAGTAGGATCCTTCCCCAAGAGGACCTGACCTCTCCTTCATTTAGTGGGTTCTGAGTCTGTGAACTGACTCAGATCTAGTAATTGATTGAGATTTTGTGACTTTTTTTTTTTATGATTCAAGTTAAACTTTTGTTCCTTTAACTTAGAACTCTTCTGCTTATACCCATCAAGTAAGAATTTAATAGACTTCACATCTGTTTTGCTTCTAGAAATCCCATAGGTCTCTGGGAGTCAGACTGTTTTTATAGACTGTGTTATGGTGTGAGAGGTGGTACTAATAATGACTAAAAAAAGGATAGAGATTCTTAGTTTTACTTTAGGTTCAATCTTTAATTGCCTTATCTCTTTAACGGAGTGTCGGATAGTTTGACTTTGTGGGCAGCTATACTCCTTCATACCTAATCAAACTTAACTTCTCAGTCCCTTTTAAGCTGTCAATTTAGTCTAAAGAGGACATGAAGACTTTAGAAACTCAGCAAGCAGTTTCAACTTTTACAGGCACGAAAGATTAACCCATGGCTGCTATTCCATAAGTCTTTTTTAGTTTATGTGGGCTTCCCTCATGTGCTGAAGGGCTGGTGTCAACATTTACATCTTCACCTATTTGCAGAGATTTATAATTTATCCACATTGTTTTCTGTAGGCCCGAACTGAAGGGTTTTTTGTTTCTATTTTCTGAGACAGAGTCTCAGTTGCCCCAGGTAGAGTACAGTAGTGTCATCATACCATGTTTCCCCGAAAATGAGACACTGTCTTATATTTATTTTTTCTCAAGAAGACACACCAGGGCTTATTTTCAGGGGATGTCTTATTTTTATTAAGTATAATACAATTCTACGTTTATTCAAATACAGTTAAGTCATCTTCTGGAACCTGACAGGGGGAGCCAACCTTTTTGGTGGGGCTGGCGCTAGTGATGCGTGAACTCCTTTTCCCTAGCCGTTCGCACACGGGGAAGTAGGATGCCTGCTACGGCGTTTACCACACATGCACCCGCACAAGTGCGATCAGCTTGGAGAAAGGAGCTGTGGCAATAAAAGGTGTTCCAGTCTTCCTTACCACTCCGTGCAGAAATGCATGGTGTGGCTATGCAGCATATCTACATAGCCATGCCCATCAGTAGGTCTTATTATCAGGGTAGGCCTTATATTTAACAAATGCATAGAAATCCTGCTAGGGCTTATTTTGGGGGTAGGTCTTATTTTGGGGGAAACATAGTAGTTCACTGCAACTTCTAACTCTTAGGCTCAAGCTGTTATCCTGCCTCAGCATCCTAAGCACACTCCCCCTGTGCACACCTTGATGCCCACTTATTTTTTCTACTTTTAGTAGAAACAGGGTCTTACTCTTGCTTAGGCTGGTCTTGAACAACTGTTCTCAAGTGATCCTCCTACTTTGGCCTCCCAGAGTTCTAGAATTATAGGAGTATGCCCAGCCATACTTGAAGTATTTTCAAGCCCTCCAGAAAGTACATTTTAAGTATACTAGAAACATGTTTTACTTTGTATACTATTTTATTTTAAGACAGAGGCTTACTATGTTGCCCTAGGTAGAATGCCATGGTGTCACAGCTTACCACAACCTCAAACTCTTGGGCTTAAGCAATTCTCTTGCCTCAGCCTACCAAGTAGTTGGGACTACAGGTGCCCAGCTATTTTTTGGTTGCAGTTGTCATTGTTGTTTAACAGGCCGGACTCGAACCCACCACCCTCGATATATTTGGCCGGTACCCTATTCACTGTGCTACAGGTGCCAAGCCTTGTATACTCTTTTAAAAACAAGAAATTTGGCCAAGTGAGGTAGCTCATACCTATAATCTGGGAACTCTGGGAGGCTAAGGCGGGTGGATTCCCTGAGCTCAGGAGTTAATGACCAGCCTGAGCAAGAGCAAGACCTGGTCTCTAAAAATGGCCGATCATTGTGGTGGGTGCCTATAGTCCCAGCTACTCAGGAGGCTAAGGCAAGAGGATCTCTTGAGTCCAAGAGTTTGAGGTTGCTGTGAGCTATGACAGCACAGCACTCTACTAAGGATGACAAAGTGAGACCTTGTCTCAAAAAAAAAAAAAAAATTAAAAAGGAATAAATAAAAATAAGAAATTTGATCCTTGTCCATTCCATTTTTAAGCTGTCCATTTGGTTTGTTTTTCTTTTTATTCTTTTTTTTTTTTTTTTTTTTTTGCGACAGTCTCATTCAGTCACCCTCAGTAGAGTACTGTAGCGATAGCTCCCAGCAACCTCAAACTCTTGGGCTTAAGCCAGACGTCCTCAAACTATGGCCCACAGGCCACATCTGGCCCTCCAAAGTCTGAGGGACAGTGAACTGGCCCCCTGTTTAAAAAGTTTGAGGACCCCTGGCTTAAGCAATCCTCTTGCCTCAGCCTCCCCAACAGATGAGACTATAGGCAGGTAGCACTGCCCAGCTAGTTTGTCTATTTTCAGTAGAGATGGGGTCTGTCTCTTGCTCGGGCTGATCTCCCAACTCCTGAGCTCAAGCAGTCCAGCTGCCTCAGACTCCCAAAGTGCTAGGATTACAGGTGTGAGCTACTGCACCTGGCCTGGACATGTGGTTTGTTTTCAGTTTGGGGCCATTATTAATAAAATTACAATGAACATGTGTGGAATAAGTCTCATACAATTGCTGGGTCATAAGTGCTTTTTTAGGTTTTTTTTTTTTTTTTTTTGAGACAGAGCCTCAAGTTGTTACCCTGGGTAGAGTGCCATGGCATCACAGCTCACAGCAACCTCCAACTCCTGGGCTCAAGTGAGTCTCCTGCCTCCACCTCCCAAATAGCTGGGATTACAGGCGCCCGCCACAACGCCCGGCTATTTGTTGTTTGGCTGGCCTGGGCTGGATTCGAACCTGCCAGCTCAGGTGTATGTGGCTGGCGCCTTAGCTGCTTGAGCCACAGGCGCTGAGCCTTTAGTTTTAAAATAAACTGCAAAACAAAAAGGCAATATCTTTTTACATTCTTACCCTCAGTGTATGTGATTAAGCTTCTCTACATTCTCGGCAGCATTTAGTGTTCTTGCTATGTTTTGTTTTAGCCATTCTGCTAGGTGTATAATAAAATGTCATTGTGGTTTAAATTTGTATTTCCACAATGGCTAATGATTTTGAACATCTTCTTTTTTTTTTTTTTTTTTTTTTTTTTTTGAG
>NW_003852413.1:17151308-17152472 GCF_000181295.1 Otolemur garnettii | reverse complement strand
AGCTTGAGGCTCTGTCTCAAAAAAAAAAAAAAAAAAAAAATTATTTTTACAGTCAGGCTCTGTGGCTCACACCTGTAATCCCAGCACTCTGGGAGTCCGAGGCAGGTGGATTGCCTGAGCTCACAGGTTCGAGACCAGCCTGAACCAGAGCAAGACTTTGTCTCTAAAAATGGCCAGGCGTTGTGGCAGGCTCCTGTAGTCCCAGTTACTTGGGAGGCTGAGGCAAGAGAATCGCTTAATTAAGCCCAAGACTTTGAGGTTGGTGTGAGCTGTGATTTCATAGTACTCTACCGAGGGTGACATAATAAAACTCTGTCTCAAAAAAAAAATTTTTTTTTGTATTATTTTTTTATACATACATATTATATAGTGACATTTTCCAAGTTTTCTAATTGGAGTTCTTTAGACTCTCATGCTATTGGGACTTCAGGTGCTCACCAGAATGCCCATTAGTTTTTGTATTTTTTCTTTTTTTTTTTTGAGACAGAGCCTCAAGCTATCCCCCTGGGTAGAGTGCTATGACATCACAGCTCACAGCAACCTCCCACTCCTGGGCTCAAGCGAGTCTCCTGCCTCAGCCTCCCAAGTAGCTGGGACCACAGGCGCCTGCCACAACGCCCAGGTATTTTTTGGTTGCAGCCGTCATTGTTGTTTTGGCAGGCCCAGACTGGATTCGAACTCGCCACCTTAGGAATATGTGGCTGGTGCCTTAGCCACTTTTGCCACAGGCGCCGAGCCTGTTTTTGTATTTTTAGTAGAGATACGGGGTCTTACTCTTGCTCAGGCTAGTCTCAAACTCAAACTGAAGCAGCCCACCAGCCTCAGCCTCCTGGAGTGCTAGGATTATGGGCATAAGCCACTGTGCCCAGCCTCGTTTTAATTTTGTTATTCAAATTTTTGTTTGTTTGTATTTAGGTATATGTTTTATTGGCAAAATGTTCTCTGTGTTGGCTACCTTTTATAAAATTTTATAATGAATATTTTGTAAATAAAGGAACATTTAACTAGTTTCCCAGCTTTCCTTTATATGGCAATTTTGAGGACATCATGTAGTACCACCCCATGTATAATGAACATCCTTTTCCCTAAAAAATTTGGGCCAAAGGGCGGCATCTGTGGCTCAAAGGAGTGGGGAGGTGGTGGGTTCAAACCCAGCCCCAGCCA
>NW_003852413.1:17145876-17151158 GCF_000181295.1 Otolemur garnettii | reverse complement strand
TTTTTTTGCAGTTTTTTGGCCACAGCTGGGTTTGAACCCACCACCTCTGGTATATGGAGCTGGCGCCCTACTCCCTGAGCCACAGGCACCACTCCATGAAAGGCTTTTTTCAGTTTATCGTAATTTATCATAACTCGTAGTTTATTGAATTATATTTGCACTTTGTCAAAAACCAGTTGGATGTATTTATGTGGGTCTATATTTATCAGCTATGAGGATTAAATGTACTACTAATAAAATGCCTTGATCATGGAAGTGCTACATAAGTTTTGGTTATTACTTTACAGTAGCAAATAAAAACTTTAAAGAAAGCATTTAGATATACTCAATAGCCATCCTTTCTAATTTATTTTAGCTTTTAAATTAATTTGGGGTGGGATAGATAGGATCTTAGTCTGTTGCCCAGGCTAAAGTACAGTGACATCATCATAGCTCACTGTAACCTCAAATTCCTAGGCTCAAGCCATCCTCCTGCCTCAGCCTCCTGAGTAGCTACAGGCATATGCTACTGTGCCTGGCTAAATTTTCTATTTTTCTGTAGAGATGAGGTCTTGCGGTTGCACAGGCTGGTCTCATACTCCTGGCTTCAAGTGATCCTCTTGCCTTGGCTTCCCAAGTGCTGGCATTAATGGCATGACTTTGAAATAAGTTTTGAAATCTGGAAGTATAAGATCTCCAACTTCATTCTTTTTTCTTTTTAGAGACAAGGTCTGTTGCTCAGGGTAGAGTATGGTATGATCGTAACTGATGAATTTACAATTGAGGAACTGACAATAGACCAGTCTGAAAAAGGACTCAATTTATCACCCTCAATCCACTTAATTTTGATACAAGTAATATTAACTAATATTAAAATCCATATTAAATTTCTTGTTCTGTTCTAATAATAACTTTTTTGGTTTCCTTTTCTTAACAATAATGTCTTTTACTTTGTTTTTAAACCCATGGTCAAAGCAAGGTTTATGCATTGAATTTGGCATGTCTTTTTAGCCTTCTTTAATATACAGTGACGTTTTCCTTCTCTTTTTTGTTTATCTTTGGGGTTTTGTGGGGGTTTTTTTGTTTTGTTTTGTTTTGTTTTTTGATGATAGTGACATTTTAGAAAGATTCATTTTGCCTAAAAGCCTTTTGTTAGTGCCCTGTATTAGACAGTAAGTTCTTTTAGAATAAGGAATATATCTCACTTGCTAATTAAATTTAATCTAAAATTTTATAATTATTTGGGACACTGCTTCAGAAGAAGATGGGGAAGGATTAAGTATTAATACTTTTTTTTTTTCTTGTTTGACATACATGCCTAGGGGACTGCAAGGATTCTTGTACTTCTTACATTAATTGTTCACACACTACAGTGTACATTGCTATACACTTTATTACTTATTTCATTAGTAATTTTTTCTCTTCTGTATTCATGTAACTCTTACCTTTTCCTTTTGAAAATGAGGGATATTTGGTGGTTAAAATACAGTATATAGTTTAATCACTATATAAAGGGGAAAGTGCATCAAATTTGGTTACATTAAAGATAATTCATTGGGCTCGGCACCTGTGGCTCAAGCAGCTAAGGCGCCAGCCACATACACCTAAGGTGGCGGGTTCGAATCCAGCCTGGGCCGACCAAACGACAATAATGGCTGCAACCAAAAAAAAACCAAAAAAAAATAGCTGGGCATTGTGGCGGCACCTGTGGTCCCAGCTACTTGGGAGGCTGAGGCAGGAGACTCGCTTGAGCCCAGGAGTTGGAGGTTGCTCTGAGCTATGAAGCCACGGCACTCTACTCAGGGGGATAGCTTGAGGCTCTGTCTCAAAAAAAAAAAAAAAAAGATAATTCATTAACAGAATTTTTTTTTTGAGACAGTTTGTCACCCTCGGTAGAGTACCCTGGCGTCACAGCTCACAGCAACCTCAAACTCTTGGGTGCAAGCGAGTCTCTTGTCTGAGACTATAGGCGCCTGCCACAATGCCCAGATTTTTTTAGAGACAGGTTCTCCCTCTGGCTCAGGCTGGTCTTGAACTCATGAGCTTGGGCAATCCGCCTGCCTCGGCCCCCCAGAGTGTTAGGATTACAGGCATGAGCCACCACACCTCATGAACAGGATATTTTGAAAAATTAAAGACATAGAAATATTTAATTATTGTAGAATTCTTATGTAACTAAAACTTTGTTTTTATTTCACAACTGCTTGCCTTTCTTGTGTCATTGAGCTGTATGTCTTTTGTCCCTGGGAATAGGTGATTTGATTTCTTCTCCCTAGTATCACTTTATTATTTTTCTTTCTAGCTTTGCAAATACCTCACTGTGAAGCTCACTCTAATTAGAATTAAAAAATAGAGCTTTAAGGATATAGTGAAATACTTAATAACCCCTAATAAGAATGCAAATTATTTCTGCTACTAAACATAGTAACTGTTTTATTAACAACTGTATTGAGATGTAATTCATATGCCATATAATTCACCCATTTAAGTGTGCAATTCACTGGTTTTTAGTAGATTCACAAATATGTACAGCCATCAAGACAGTAAATTTTAGAACATTTTCATGACCTCAGAAAGAAACTTGTACCCTTTAGCTATAACCCTCATCTCCCCATTCCCACCTCCAACCCTACTACAACCACTAATTTTTTTTTTTTTTGAGACAGAGTCTATTTCTTGCCCTCAGTAGAGTGCAATGGCATTATAGCTCACAGCAACCTCAAACTTTTGGGCTCAAGCAATTCCCTTGCCTCACCTTCCCAAGTAACTGGGACTATAGGTGCTCACCACAATGCCTGCCCCCTTTTTTTTTTTTTTTTGCTGTTTTTGGCCAAGCTGGGTTTGAACCTGCCACCTTCGGCATATGGGGCTGGCATCCTCCTTTGAGCCACGGGCGTTGCCCATGCCCGGCTATTGCTCAGGCTGGTCTTGAACTCGTGAGCTCAAGTGATCCACACGCCTTGGCCTCCCAGAGTGCTGGGATTATAGGCATGAGCCATTGCACCCAGCCAGCAACCACTAATTTACTTTCTGTCTTAGATTTCTGTATTCTGGATTTTCATATGAATGGAATCATTTAATATATGGTCTATTGTAACAGGCTTCTATTTAGTAAAATGTTGTCAGGGTTCATTTATTTTGTTTTCATGTATCTGTTCCTCCTTCTTTCCTTCTTTGCTCCCCTCTCTTCCTCCTTCCCTTCCTCTTGCATTTATTTATTTTGGAGGAGACAGAGCTGTACTCAGCAACCTCAAACTCCTGAGTTCAAGTGATCCTCCCGCTTCAGTCTCCCTAGTAGCTGGGACGACAGGCGCCTGCCACAACGCCTGGGTAATTTTTCTGATTTTAGTAGAGAAGGCATCTCACTCTTGTTCAAGTGATCTTCCCTCCACAGCTTCCAACAGTGCTAGGATTACAGGTGTGAGCTGCCATTCCTGGCCTATTTTATTCATTTTTAGGACCAAATATTTCATTATATTGATATATCACATTTCATTTATTCACTTCTATGTTGATGGATGTCGAGGTTGTTTCAACCTTTTGGCTTTGGTGAATAATGTTCCCATATATAGTTGTGTCCATGTTTTGAGTTTTCCTTTCTTTTTTTTTTTTTTTTTTTTTGAGACAGAGCCTCAAGCTGTCCCCCTGGGTAGAGTGCCGTGGCATTACAGCTCACAGCAACCTCCAACTCCTGGGCTCAAGCGAGTCTCCTGCCTCCGCCTCCCAAGTAGCTGGGACCACAGGCGCCCGCCACAACGCCCGGCTATTTTTTGGTTGCAGCCGTCATTGTTGTTTGGCGGGTCCGGGCTGGGGATTCAAACCCACCACCTTAGGTGTATGTGGCTGGTGCCTTAGCAGGTTGAGCTATAGGCGCTGGGCCGAGTTTTCCTTTCTTTTTTGGAGACAGATTCACTCTGTGGCGCTAGATATAGTACCATAGTGTCATCATAGTTCAAAGGAACCTCAAACTCCTGGGCTCCAGTGATTCTTTTGCCTCAGCCTCCCAAGCAACTGGGACTATAGGCACTTGCTACAAAGCCGGACTAATTTTATTATTTTTAGTAGAGACAGGGTCTTGCTCTTGCCCAAGCTGGTCATGTTTACATTTTTTATGCACATGTTTTCACTTCTCTTGGTACTGTGTATGTGTATATGTATATGTATAGCTAGGAATTGAATTTAGCGATCATATAGTAACTGGGTTAAATTGAGAAACTGACCATTTTTTAAAGTAGATGTGTCATTTTATATTCCTAGGACTATTACAGAAGAGTTCTGAATTTCTGTTCTGAGTTTTAGATCTTGCCATCCTACTGAGTGTGAAGTGGTATCTCATTGTCTTTTTGATTTATTTTTCCCTGATATTTAATGATGTTGAGCTTCTTTTCATGTGTATTTTGATCCTTGTATAATATCTTTGGAGATATGTCTATTCAGATCCTTGGGACTTTTTTTTACATACACATGTGTTTACTAGGTTTCCACTTTTTGCCGTTGCAAAATCAAAAAGGCTTAAAATTTAATAACAATAGCATTGTTTAAGATAAGGACTAGAAACAAAAACCTTGTAAAGAGTGAACGAAGATAAATACATTTATAAAAGAAATCAGATGATTGCTGCAATGATGTATTAAGCAATAATAATAATAGTAATGCAAAGAAAGTAACATTCGCATCATCAAATAAGAGTGTGTCTATTTTAGAATGCTTTGACTCTGAGGTTTAGTATGGCGTCATCAATTAACTTCTTATTATTTTTTTCCCACAGTCTCAAAAAATAGACAACTAATATTTATAATATGTATATATTTTTAAAATTGAGATAGAATCTCACTTTGTCACCTACAGTAGAGTGACGTGGCATTATAGTTCATAGCAACCTCAAACTCTTGGGCTCAAGTGATTCTCTTGCCTCAGCCTCCCAAGTAGCTGGGATTACAGTTGCCTGCCACAACGCGTGGCTAATTTTTTGTGTGTTTCTTTAGCAGGCCGGGGACAGGTTCCAACCCACACACCCCAGAACATGTGGCTGGTGCCCTAACCACTGAGCTATGGGCACCCCCCCCCCCGGCACATTATTAAATTGGGTTCTCTTAGTAGTGAATTGTAATAATTTGGGGGGGGCGGGTACAGAGTCTCACTCTGCCCTTGGTAGAGTGCTGTGGCATCACAGCTGACAGCAACTTCCAGCTTTTGGGCTTAGGCAATTCTCTTGCCTCAGCCTCCCAAGTAGCTGGGACTACAGGCACCTGCCACAACACCCAGCTTTGGTAGAGTGCTGTGGCATCACAGCTCACAGCAAC
>NW_003852413.1:17141214-17145856 GCF_000181295.1 Otolemur garnettii | reverse complement strand
TAGAGTGCTGTGGCATCACAGCTGACAGCAACTTCCAGCTTTTGGGCTTAGGCAATTCTCTTGCCTCAGCCTCCCAAGTAGCTGGGACTACAGGTGGCCACCACAATGCCTGGCTATTTTTTTGTTGCAGTTCGGAAGGGGCCAGGTTCGAGCCTCCTACCCTTGGTAGGCCGGCACCCTACTCACTGAGCCACAGGCATCTCCTGTAAGCATTTTTTATACTGCATTGATGTCCCTTATCAGATATATAGATCTGCAAATATTTTCTTCCATTTCATGAGTTATCTTTTCATTTTATTTATACTTTATTTTTAAGACAAGTTTCACTATTCGCCCTCCGTAGAATGCTATAGCATCACAGCTCACAGCAACCTCAAACTCTTGGGCTTAAGTGATTCTCTTGCCTCAGCCTCTCAAGTAGCTGGGACTACAGGCGCCCACCACAACTCCTGGCTGTTTTTTTGTTGCAGTTGTCATTGTTATTTAGCTGGCCTGGGCCGGGTTCGATCCCACCAGCCTTGGTGCAGGTGGCTGGAGCCAAAACCACTATGCTGTGGACACCAGGCCTATTTATATCTTTTGAATTAGAAAAGATTTTAATTTTTTTGTTGTTGGTGGTAGTGCTTTCGGCGTCATATCTAGGAATACTTTGTCTAATCCAAGGTCATAAAGAGTTACTCTTGTGTTTTTTTCTAAGCTTTTTTTTTTGTAGAGGCAGAGTCTGTCTTTATCGCCCTTGGTAGAATACTGTGGTTTCACCCAGCTCACAGCAAGCTCCAACTCCTGGCCTTAGGTGATTCTCTTGCCTCAGCCTCCCAATTAGCTGGGACTTACAGGCACCTGCCACAATACCCAGCTTTTTTTTTTTTTTTGGTGTTGCAGTTTGGCTGGGGCCAGGTTTGAACCCACCACCCTTGGTATATGGGGCTAGCGCCCTACCCATTGAGCTACAGGCTCTACCCCTTCTTCTAAGCTTTTTATAGTCTAGCCCTTATATTTAAGTGTTTGATCCATTTGGAGTTAATATTTATATTTGACATGAAGTAAGGATACAGTTTCATTATTTTGCCTGTGTATTTAGTTGTCCTGGTACCTACCATTTGCTGAAAAGACTTTTCCTCATTGAATGGTGTAAGTACCCTTGACAAAAATAATTTGATGACAATATGTATTTATTTCTGAACTCTCAATTCTATTCCGTTAGTTATTCTTATGACAGTACCATACTGTCTGATTACTGTTGCCTTGTTGTGTCTTGAACCCAGGAGTATGAATCCTTCTGCTTTTTCAGAATTCTTTGCGTTATTCTGATTCCTTGTAGTTTCACATAAGTTTTAGAATTATGAATTTCTGCAAAGAAATCAGCTGGGATTCTGATAGGGTTTTCCATTGAATCTAGAGATCAGTCAGCGGAGTACAGTTGTCTTTTTTCATCCAAAGGAGATTGGCTCTAAAGACAATCCCCACCCCAACACCAAGATTGGAGGGATGCTCAAGTCCCTTGTATAAAATGGTGTATTTACATATGAATGCTACAGATGGCCTCTTGTTCCCTTCCCGCCCTCCCTTGGGCAGGGTTTCACTCTGTCACTCAGCCAACAGTGCACTGTTGGGCTCAAGTGATCCTCCCACCTCAGCCTACCGAAGTTTTAAGATTATAGGTGTGAGCCATGCTGTCTTGCCTTACATTTGTTGTTAAATCCAGTATCTTGTCATTTCCACAGGTAGTTTTGCTTGTTTTCTTCTTCTTTTTCTTTTGTGCCATTCATACTTTTCTATTTCTTTGAATGTTTCCTGATATTTTGTTGGGTGCTGGACATTTTAGATGATATATTGTAGCAACTCTGGTTACTGATTCTTTTCCCTTTCCCTGGATATTGTTATTATTTGCCTTTTTTTTTTTTATAAGTGACTGACAGGACCCTGAGCCACTAGTGTTAAGTCTCTGATTTGTTCCTCAGAGAGGCATGCCTTTGGGTATGCCTATAGTAACCCTGGGATGTTGGTAGAGTTTTCGTCCTCTTTCCGTGATCCTACCCAGCTCTTAAATTCTGTTCTCCAGTTGTTTCATTGTTTTCAACAGTGTTTGGGGCATAATTTTTTTCTCTAAACTAATGCAGTCAAATTATGGTACTTTTAAAATAGGCATTTCTAAGATCTTTGTTAGCTATTTTTTATGGTCCCCAAAGGGCTCCTCCCAGCTGTTTTGCACTCTGATTCTCACCTTCAAACTAGTTAGCTGACATTCTAGGCTGTATCTTCATTATATCCAGGTATCTCTTTCTAGTTGCCTATGACCACAACCATCACTGTTCCAGGAAACACCCTTAGACTGAAAACTTGCCATGCTTTATTCCAAGTGAAGTCAGGTCCTTCTAGATACTTGGTGGTCCTCCTTCAGGCAGAATATCTGAGCCAAAGTTCTGGTAAGGATGGGGCAATGGCAAGTTTTTCTGTGAGTGATACTGAGTGCCAGGATAGGTGAGAGAAGATGAGCCACCTGAGGTCTTTTTGGCTTATCTCTTCTGTTGTGGAACCACTGTTCCATGAGCCCTGCAAAAGGGCTGTTGGGTCCCCAGTATTCTCAGTGTTACATGCCTCTGGTAGAGGCTCTGTTTCACAAATCAGGGTAGAGAGAAGGGAGCCCCCTGCCTTTGATGGTTCTGGGATCAGCATCAGCGTCAGCAGCAGGTGTCTGGGGCAGGGTGAGAAACTCTGAAGTCATGCTCCTCCCAATAAGAAAGCCCTTAGGGCCAGCTGTGGTGGCTCACGCCTGCAATCCCAGCACTTGGGAGGCTGAGGTGGGGTGGATTGCCTGAGTTTATAGGTTCAACACCAGCAAGAACCAGAGTGAGACCTCATCTCTAAAAATAGCTGGGTGACATGGCAGGCACCTGTAGTCCTAGCTACTTGGGAGGCAGAGGCAAGAGAATCGCTTGACCCCAAAAGTTTAAAGTTGCTGTGAGCTATGACAGCACAGTACTCCACCAAGGGGGACAAAGTGAGACTCTGTCTCAAAAAAAAAAAAAAAAAAAAAAAAAGCCTTTAGGTTTGGATCTTGGGTGAGAAGGGTTCTGTGTTGTTTTGTAGCTTCTGGAACCAGCTGGGATGTGGGGTTATCTTGCTTCAGATACCACAGATTTTCATCTTTCTCACTGAATTTTCATAGATTTTGTTGAATGGATGTTCATTTGCTGTTTGCCTTTAGGACCATTTCCAGAGACTTTGAATGCTTATGTTTGAGCTCCACATGGAATCATGCCGGAAGTTGATCTCTTGTAACTTTATCTTTTGAGTTAGCATTCATGCCTTCATAAGACATGACATAGGAAAGCATTTCTTTCACTATGAGCCCTGACCACCTCTTATAAGGATTTCCTAATATATTCTTTAACATCTCAATTTTTAGATATTGCTTTTATGATACAGCATACCAGGAGAATTGATTTCTCATACTTATTTTCCTTAAGTAATGAATTTTACCACATGAATTCTAGAAGGGAAAATCTGCATATGGTAAGTTCAGAGTTTATAAGGGAAACGAAAATAATAATAACTAGAGAATTTTAACAAGGAAACACAGTGCTGTGGTTTAGTTCTTTTTGTTTTTCTTTTTTTGCCCCAGGCTAGAGTGTGCTGGCCTCAGCTCATAGCAACCTCAAATTCCTGGGTTCAAGAAATTCTCCTGCCTCAACCTCCTAAGAGCTGAGACTACAGGTGCCTGCCACAATGCTTGGCTAATGTTGTCTATTTTTAGTAGAGACGGAGTCTCACTCTTGTTCAGGCTGGTCTTGAACTCCTGAGCTCAAGGGATCTTCCTGCCTCAGTCTCCTAGAGTGTTAGGATTACAGGTGTGCTGTGCCAGTGTGCCTGGCCTGGTTTAGCTTTTTTCAAGCTAGCTGTTGCAGTTAACTCTTGATTTCTCTGACTTGTCTTAGATATCGAAATCGATGGCTGCCTCTTTAGTTTTGTTGTCATCTTAAATTAAAATTTCTTTTGATTTACTATGATTTTTTTTTTAGGGGCCACTCAATAGTGAGTCTTCCAATCAGAGCTTGTGCAGTGTGGGGTCCTTGAGTGATAAAGAAGTAGAGGTAAGAAGCTATTTCTATTGTAGGACTTTTCATTTTCATATACCTTCAGTGTGGGTTAAAAGATAGCACCACATAATAACTCCGGGGGCACTGTTGTAGTCTGTGTGACTGGTTTCCTTTTGAGCTGTGTGCTATTTGCATCTGTACAATGATGATACAGCCATTCTGGTTTTTTTTTTTTTATTATAATCATGAATGAATCTTGTCTTTTTAAACAAAATTTTTTTTATGTAGTTGCCATCAATAAAGGGTAGAGATTGCAGTTGTAGCTGAATTAGCCTATGTGCCCTTGAATTAATGCTTATCAGTACTTTAACAACATAAGTCATTGGCTAACTTTAGTAATATAATTTGAAGGAGATTTATTTGTTGTAATTTTCCAGCTTAAATGGAACATCAGATTTTTTAAATTAGACGTATAACCTAGCTGCACAGATATGGGTCTGAGTCTAAGTCTGCAACCATAGACTTTGCACTTAGATAAAACTTTCAATAAATTATAGAGTTATTTGCTTTATTATGTAGATCTTTCTTTTTTGAAAAAAAAA
>NW_003852413.1:17132581-17140960 GCF_000181295.1 Otolemur garnettii | reverse complement strand
CCGGGCTGGGGATTCGAACCCGCCACCTTAGGTGTACGTGGCTGGCGCCTTAGCCGGTTGAGCTATAGGCGCCGAGCCGAGTTTAAACTCTTAAATTAGAAATATTGTAACAGCAATTGTCTGAGAGCCTACTGAATAGTATACATGTGTCCTCCACTTGTGCTTTATAAAGTATATGTACATTTTGCAGCAACTCTGATTTATAGATGAATAAATTGAAGTTCTGATATTTTAAGCAGTTTGTCAAAGATTGCATAGATGGTTTAGTGCTAGTACTCTTTTATTCTATTTTAAGCAGCAGGACACTGATTTAGGACTTCTATATGCCAGTTATATCTTTTTATATATTTGATATTTTGTATAATTCTTTATTTTTCCTAATGTGAAAACTTTACCAAAATGTTAATTGTCACATATATGGTATTTAACAGACTCCTGAAAAAAAGCAGAATGACCAGCGAAATCGGAAAAGAAAAGCTGAACCATATGAAACTAGCCAAGGTAGTAATAATCTCATACCAATAAAAATATTAAATTCTTCTGTACTTAATTTTCTAACTTACATTAAATAATTAGTTTGTACATGGAGATTCCTAACAAAAGTTTATGTACCTTAAGAGAATATTAGAGACTTGCTATTTGAGATACACCTGACAAAACAGTCCCCATTCTCTGGGGACTCTTGTTTTCCCTGTTGTAAGTTAACAGTCTTCTCACCACAGGTTTTTCTGCAATGCAACCATATATTGTACAGATGGATGTTTACTTTGGAGTTTTAACTTTGTCTTGAATTAGATCAGTGGTTTGTTAATAATAGTCAGAAATAGCTTCATTTAGATTGCTGTCCTTTCTACCTACTGTTCTTCTACGGTGGTTTTTAAAAATTTATTTTCAGGCTTGGCGCCTATAGCTCAAGTGGCTAAGGCGCCAGCCACCTACACCAGAGCTGGCGGGTTTGAATCCAGCCTGGGCTTGCTAAACAACAATGACAACTACTACCAAAAAATAGCCTGGTGTTGTGGCAGGTGCCTGTAGTCCCAGCTACTTGAGAGGCTGAGGCAAGAGAATCATTTAAGCCCAGGAGCTGGAGGTTGCTGTGAGCTGTGATGCCACGGCACTCTTAACCAGGGCAACAGCTTGAGGCTCTGTCTCAAAAACAAAAAATACATATATTTTCAGTTTTTTAGAGACAGAATCTCAAACTTAGGTTGAAGTACAGTGGTATGATGGTAGCTCACTACAACCTCTGACTCCTAGGCTCAAGTGATCCTCCCACCTCAGCTTCCTGAGTAGCTGGAACTACAGCTACATCACCACTACACCTGGCTAATTTATATTTTTTGTAGAGACAGGGTCTCACTCTGTTGCTCAAGCTGGTCTCTGACTCTTGGGCTCAAGTGATCCTCCAACCTTGGCCTCCTGAAGTGCTAGGATTAGGTATGAGCCACTGTGCCTGGCCTGTCTTCCCTCCTTCCCTCCCTGCTTCCTTCCTTTTCTCCTTCCTTTCCCCCTTTTTTCTTTTCTCTCTTTACTTTTTCCTTTACTTTCTCTTTCTGTCTCTCTCTCCCTCCCTTCCCCCATCTCTCCCCTTCCCCTTCTCTTCCTCCTTATCCCCCTCTCCTCCTTCCCTTCTCTCCCCTTCCCTTTTTCCCTTCCTTTTTTCTTTTCTTTTTTCTTCCTGTTTTATTTTTAATCTATAGATAATTGTTTGGGATCAGCTGGAACAATATAAGCAAGACCTCATCTCTACAAAAAAATTAAAAATTAACTGGGCTTGGTGGAGGTGGAGGTATGCCTGTAGTGCTAGCTATGCAGGATGCTGAGGTGGGAGGACTGCTTGAGCCTAGGAGTTTTAGGTTACACTGAGCTATGATCATGCCACTGCATTCCATCCAGCCTGGCAACCTGAGCAATGAAAAGACAGAATGAAACCCTGTCTCAAAAAAAAAAAAAAAAAAACCCTAAAATCTATACTTCATTTTAAATTTGGGGGGAAAAAATCCTCCCAAAGTGTTGAAGTTATATGAAGTTTTGTGTAATTTGAGGAAAGTAAGACTCATCCAAAAAAAAAAGTTTTGTTTGAAATAGAATCAGTTCTTTAGTTTTGATGAATTTGCTTTAAACTTTTTATTCTCTTAGACTATGATGTGAATTATAGATTAGTTTTATTTTGATTGAGAGTTATGGCATATGAGGTCGTACAATTAAGTTTGCAAACTTGCCATTGTGTGCTGATGTTAGTATCATTGTACAAAGAGCCCTGTGTGAGGTTTCATAACCTTGGTATTTCAGTGTCTCACAGCTGTGATCGTGTTGTCATGTGGTGTCTTGCTGAATGGTGTTCATCACTGCTGTTGCATGTTTTTGTGTGCTGTCATAAGAATATCAGCTTGAATTAGAGCAATGAACAAACATTAAATTTGTTGTTAAACTTGGCAAGGGTGGAAATGAAACCAGAGACGTGTTAGGCCAAATTTATGGGGATAATGCCATGAAGAAAACAGTAACGTGCAAATGGATTAAATGTTTTTTTGAGGGGAGAGAAAATGTCACTGATGAGAGGTCAGGTCAACCAATAATGGAGAGAACTGATGAAAACATTGCAAAAATTTGTCATTGTGTGTCAAAATCATCAGCTGACTGTGAGGAGTGTAGCAGACCAAGTAAATATCAAGAGAGAAACAGGAAAATCTTAATGAAAATCTTGGCTTAAGAAAGGTGTGTGCAGAAATGGTCCTGAAGGAGCTCCAAATGAACTAAAGCCAAGAAGAGTTGAAGTTTGCCCAGACTTTACTGGTGATGAAACAGGTGTGTACAATGCAACCCTGGAACAAACCATCAAAATGCACAGTGGAAGCCAGACAATTCTCCAAGACAAAAACAGTTCCATTAGTTCAAACTGAATCAAAATGACATTAATAACCTTTTTTGATATCAGATGAATTGTTCATTGCAAATTTGTACCAACTGGATAAACAGTTAATCAAGTTTTCTATTTGGAAGTGCTGAAAAGGCTGTGTGAAAAAGTTAGAGGAAAATGACCTGAACTTTCCCCTACAACTCAAGGCTCTTATATCACAACAATGCATCAGCTTACATGGCACTAGTATAAAACAGTTTTTAGCCAGTAAACAAATAACTGTATTGCAGTACTCTTCCTATGTACCTGATCTGGCCCCCGATGACTTTTTTCTTTACCTGAAGATAAAGGAAGTATTGAAAGAAGACATTTTGACCACATGAAGGACATCAGAGGTAACACAATGACAGCTCTGATGGCTGTTCTAGAAAAAGAGTTCCAAAATTTTTTTGAAAGGTAGACCAGATTTGGCCTAGCTTCTCAAGTGGAGTAAGTACTTCGAAGGTAACTGCAGTGATACTCAGCAGTGAGGTATGTAGCACTTTTTCTAGGATGAGCTGGTGAACTTAATTGTCATACCTTGTACATTATGTTAGTGTATTTATAAAAGGAAGATTATTGAATCTTAGAAAAATTCCTCCTTTCACTGCCTGTTTAACCTTTATGGAGGAAACACTGTTCTTAGAGCACAGGTGTTTCAGCTCGTTTGTTAAAAATAAAGCTGACACTTAAGTTTATAGCAGTGTATGCAATATTGAATACATAGCACATTTTAGTGAATGATGATTTATGTGTGTACTGGAAAAACTGTACTTACTTTGGTTTCATTTTCAGGGAAAGGTACTCCTAGGGGACATAAAATTAGTGATTACTTTGAGGTAAGTTAAATTTTTGGGAAAAAAACTATTTTTTTTAAAAACCTAAATTCTTGTGTTCATTTATGATTTTAGAAAACGATATTTTGCCTTTACTATGCTCTTTCTCCCTTCCTTCCCATCTTCATCAATTAGTGCTGCCCTGTCTGTCAATAAGAGGAAACTGTTGTTAACTTACTAAATTTAAATTTGCTTATTATGTGTCTTATCTGTGATGATATAAGAATTCACAAATGAGGTGATTTTTATCTTGGCCAGATGAAGTTTTGTGTCTTATAAAAATTTAGGTGGAATAACTTGGACTCGTCTTTTGTCCTTTTCCCTTTAGTGCAGTGGAACCTGTCGCAAGCTCACTGACCCTTCTTTAGTGGTTACTAAGGAAGATACTAACATCCCCCATACCACTGTATTTCTACTTCGTGTATTTTAAGAAAAGAAGGGAAAACATTCTTTTCTCCTGTCCTTTCAAAACCATGTGTATCTTCAGCTTTCTAGCCATGTGTTCTTTATATCTTGGACATTTTTGCTGGAGCTCCTTAAAAATCTTATTGAAACAATAGCAGAATTTGACTTATGTGGCGTTTTCTCTTTAGAGTAAGATGGATTGATTGACTTAAAGGGGCCATATATAATTAAAACCTGTTTGTGTATTAATCTTTTACTCTCCTTATCTGAAGCATAGTACTGTTTTGAATTATTCATATCCATTTTTCCCTGTTGGCCAGTTTGCTGGGGGAAGCGGGCCAGGAACCAGCCCTGGCAGAAGTGTTCCACCAGTTGCACGATCCTCACCGCAACATTCCTTATCCAATCCCTTACCGGTAAGCATTCACCTGGAGAAATCTGACACCTGTTGTAGGCGACTAGAAGCCCAGGAACACTCAGGCAAAGTAATTACTCATTGGGAAATGAGGCATTAGAGTGAAAAGTTCGTAGTTTTACCTATGAATCACTTACTTAGATTCAAATCTGTGTCAGTAATGTCGCTTTTTACGAAAGCTAACCTTGTTTTCTCAGTGTGATAAATTGCCTCTCACCCTGCAGCTCAGTGGTCTGTCATGGAAGTGATTCCAATCCAAACATTACATTTTTATCTTTGCCAAATTTATATGTTCTTGTAAGTTCTTTCCCTTTTAAAATTTTGATCAGCTTCTAGTATTTGAGTTATCTCCAGAGCTTACTCAGTGCTACAGTAGAAAAACTAATATTACCAGATTTTTGATAGGTTTGTTTCTAGCCTGTAAGTGAGATCTGAAGGTGTTAAAAGTATTGTATTTAAGTTAGTGGTTCCCAATTGGAGTAGTTTTGCCCCTCAGGGGACATTAGTAAATATTTGGAGTCTTTTTTTTTTTTTTTTTTGAGACAAAGTCTCAGGCTAATCACCCTGGGTCACAGGAACCTCCAACTCAGGCTCAAGCAATCCTCTTGCCTCTAGTTTTTCTATTTTTAGTAGAGACGGGGTCTTGCTTTTTTGCTCAGGCTGGTCTTGAACTCACGAGCTCAAGCAATCTACCCAACTCAGCCTCTCAGAGTGTGAAGATTATAGGCATGAGCCACCATGCCTGGCCTGGAGTCATTTTTGGTTGTCATAGGAGGTAGGGGGTGGATGGTGCCTTAGGTGTCTACTAGGCAGAGGTCAGGGATGCTGGTAACATCCTATAGTGTCAGGACAGCCTCCCTACAACAAAAAAATTATCTGGTTCAAGATGTCATTAGTGCCGAGGTTGAGAATTCCTGAGCTAGCTAATGTAGGATTGTGTTAATTTACTCCATTCCTTTGGATTGTTGATCTCATTCCAAGATCTCTATATATAGAGTGTGCTCTGTCCACTAAACTTTAGGTGGGGTCTTGGGGTATGGGGGTCTCCAAGATCAGAAGTTTTTATTCTAGATCTCTGTGTTTAAGAAAGTTGTTTTTCTTTGCCTCACTAGAGTTGTATAATACTACTATATTTGTAAGTGATTTAGGCTTCTGTATTTTAAAATGTACTTCCTCCCCTCTACTGTCCATGAAAACATGCGTTCATTGGGATAATTGTAATTATTAAAGCATTTATGAAAATGTGGATTAAACCTATAAAAATAGCGAACACAATTGCTATTATCATTTTTGCAATATTTTAAAATGTTAGCAATGTTTGATGTATATATAGGTCTGTTTGGGTAGATTGAAATTTGTTAGATAACTGTTGAGGAAGCCTTTGTCTCTGCTTTTCTCCAGTTTTAAACCAATGAAAGTTTAAAAAATGTCAAGTGGGATTGTAGAGTATCTATTTGGGACAAATATGTTTTGTAGAAATTCTTAATATTGTCTCTTCCTGAAATCCTTTTTTTCATTTAGTTTTCAGAAGTGAGATCATCTGTCTTTCATGTGTCAGTTTAGGTAAAATTTTACCCAAAGACAAAAGAAATGCACTCAGTCATGTATAGCTGTTTCTGTTAGCTATGTGAATGTGACTGGGCCCCATCATCGACTGGGCAAATATAATTGTATACTGGATGTTGAAACAGAAACCTTAGTTTCCCTTTCCATTCTTCCCAACTTATGTTCTATGCTTTATTGTTATAATCACGAATTTGTGTGTAATATACAATTCATTTTTCCTACTCACTCTCCCTCCATCATACTTGCCTGATACTACCTTTTTCTTGTCTGATACTACCTTTTTCTTGTCTGCCTCTAAGCAACTCAACGTGGTAAGAGGAGAACACACACACCTAAGCTGTCTTGATTTCACCTTCCTTTTGTGACCACTGTCCTCATGTGCACCCCTTGTTCCCTGCCAGTCCTACCATATTTCTAGTGAGTTCTCTTTCCTCAGTGAATAGTTCATATTTTGTCATCTCTTGCAAACCTCCAGCAACAGTTCTACTAATTTCCTGATGGCCTTGCTCTTTTATTTTACTGAGAAAATAGAAACAGTCAGAAGAAAACTTCTACGTGCTCCTATACCACATCTGCCAAGCTACTTATATCAGTACCCGTAACTGCCTTTTGGGATAAATGAACCTGCTAGCCCTTCACTTGGGTTCTGATCTCTGTGATAATTATATATCCAGCTCCCTACTTTATTTTTCTACTTGTGTATCTAATGTACAGCTTGAACCTTAACATGTCTACAAAGGAACTCTTGCTCCCAAAGCAACAGTGAAGTATTGTTCCTGTATTCTCCCCTGTCCTGGTAAATGACGGTTTACTCCATCCAGTTTTGCAGGTCATAACCTCACATCCCAAATCTAATCCATCAAAAAATTCTATGTTTCTTTTAAAATATATTGGAGAATAATCTGAAGGTAATGAATTATCTGAGTTGATAGGTCACAGTCAGTTATAAATGAAACTCCTTGTTCCTTGTTCTGCTTTTTCCCCCTTCTCACTACTGCACTTGACTACTATAAAAAAAAACAACCAGGGTGGCGCCTGTGCCTCAGCAGGTAGGGTGCCAGCCCCATATACCGAGGGTGGCGGGTTCAAATCCGGGCCCCGGCCAGCTAAAACAGCAGTGACAACTACAACGAAAAATAGCTGGGTGTTGTGGCAGGTGCCTGTAGTCCCAGCTACTAGAGAGGCTGAGGCAAGAGAATCACTTGAGCCCAAAAGAGTTGGAGGTTGCTGTGAGCTGTGATGCCACAGCACTCTACCCCGGGTGACAAAGTGAGACTCTGTCTCAAAAAAACAAACAAAAACAGACATTATATTAAAATCTGCCTACTTTTCTAATCTTCTGGTTCTCTTTGTTAGCGTCCAAATGAATCTCTTGTTTCTGACCTTGTCTTGCCTGGTCTTACTATAGTAGCCCAAATGCTTGTTGAAAAGTTAAGGCCTGTCTTGACACTCTTCTGCTCACCACTGTCAGGGGCTTCCTTTACTGAAGTCTTCACCTGGCCTAAAAGCTCCTGTGTGATCTGTGCTTCCCTCATCCACCTGACTCTGACTTCTCTGACTGTTCTCCCTCTTGATGTGACTACTGTCCTCCTTGAAGTTCTTGAATGCTCTGAAGTAGTCTTAGTAGTCTTTTGTTTCAGAGTCTTTGTACTTGCTGTTGCCTCTTCCAGGAACATTCTTTTAACAGATGTCAGCATCAGGTTGTTGCTCAAAAATGATAGAGTAGTCTCCTTGGCCAACTTCTCTAAAATAGCAGTCCCTCACACTTTGTCACTTTCTTTGTCCCTAATCTTTATTTTTAGTTATCACCACCTGATATACACATACAAATATAAATTTTCATATATACTTGAATTTTTTTCTTCACATCTGTACATTAGAAGAGTACACATATAAGTCCACAGTTTCATAAATTTTGGCAAACTGTACCAGCACAAGAAACACAATATTATTAGCTCTGTGGAAGTCTCCTGTGCTCCTTGCTGGTTATCAGCCTCTTCCCTGCCCTTGGGATAGCCAACCTCTATCCTGACCCTAATAGAACACATGAGTTTCTTTCTGCCTTTGCACTTTGTATAAAGGGACTCATTCAGTATGTACTCTTATGTTTGACGCCTTTTGTTCCATATTACTTTTGTGAGATTTATCACCTTTGTTTGTTTATTGGATATCATTCATTGTCGTTGGCATGTGGCATAATTTTAATACTTTTTATTTAATTTTTTTTTTTTTTTGAGACAGAGCCTCAAGCTGTCCCC
>NW_003852413.1:17129265-17132383 GCF_000181295.1 Otolemur garnettii | reverse complement strand
GTGTATGTGGCTGGCGCCTTAGCCGGTTGAGCTATAGGCGCCGAGCCTAATTAATAATTTTTATATATATATATATTTTTTTAGAGACAGAGTCTCACTTTGTCACCCTCAGAAGAGTGCTGTGGCATCACATCTCACAGCAACCTCCGGCTCTTGGGCTTAGGTGATTCTCTTGCCTCAGCCTCAGTAACTGGGACTAAAGGTGCCCACCACAACGCCTGGCTACTTTTTGTTGCAGTTTGGCCGGGGCCAGGTTTGAACCCACCATCCTCGGTATGTGGAGCCGGTGCCCTACTCACTGAGCCACACACACTGCCCATAGTCTCGAATTCTTGACCTCAAGCAGTCCACCTATCTGGGCCTCTCAACAGTGCTAGGATTACCAGCATGACTCACTGCACCCAGCCAGCATAAAATATTTCTGTCAGACCCTTCACTCACAAAACAGCTTTCAGAAAATCATGGTGAAGTTAACTTCATGGTTAGTTACATGCAGTGGGTAAACAGCACCCTGGAAACCTATGTGCCCTTTCTTGATCACAACCCTCCCACTACCCTAGAGGGAGGCCCCAACCCAACCACTCTGGGTTCTTGTGCTGATCAGTTACAGTTTAACCATCCAGGTATGCATCCCTAAACAAAATAGTTTAGTTTTATCCTTAAGTGAATTGTGTTAATCACGGTGTTTAAATCTTATGTATCTTTTTTTATTTTTAGAGATAGGGTTTCACTGTCACTTAGGCTAGAATGTAGTAGAGCAGTCATAGCTCATTGCAGCCATGCACTCGGGGCCTCAAGCAGTTTCTTCCTCCTTCAAGTAGCTGGGACCAGGCATGAGCTACTGACTTAATTGGACTAATTTTCTTATTATTTTGTAGAGATGAGGTTTTACTATTGTCCAAGATGGTCTCAAACTCCTGACCCTAAGTAATCTTCTCACCTCAGCCTCCTAAAGTGCTGGAATTACAGATTTGAGCCACCATGCCCAACCTTAATATTCTGTATTTTGATTTTTGACTATTCTATCATTTACTAAGAGAGGTGTGCAAATTTATCTCTCTTGCTTTGATTGTGGATGTTATCTGTTTCTTCATATATTTATGTTAATTTTTGCTTTATATATTATTAAGTGACTGTCTTTAAAACTCTTTAGCTGGGCATGGTGGCTTATGCCTAGTAAGACCCTGTCTCTTTAAACAAAATAATGATAATAATACAGCTTTTGCTTTAAATATGGTATCTTAGTCTGTTTTGCTCTCGTTAAAGAAAATACCTGAAACTGGTAATTTATGAAGAAAAGAGGTTTATTTGGCTCATGCATTGCACCAGCATCTCCTTCTGGTGAGGGGATCAAGGGAGCTTCTAGTCAAAGTAGAAGGCGAAGGGAAGCACATATCACAGGACAAGAGAGGGAGGAGGTCATGCTAGGCTCATGTAAACTCATAAACCAAGAACTCACTCATTATCACAGGGAGGTCACTAAGCCTTTCATGAAGGATCCACCTTCATGACCCCAAAACATTATTTATCCCATATAATGGTTTGGATCTATTAAATATTAGATAAAATACATGATATGGCTTGGATGTTTGGCTTCTCCAAATCTTATGTTGAAATCTGATCCTCAGCATTGAATGTGGGGATTGGATTTTGACATAAGATTTGGAGAGGCCAAACATCCAAACCACATCATGTGTTTTATCTGATATTTAATAGCTCTAAACCGTTGTGTGGTAGAAATATTTTTATTCATTATTATGTTTTCTGTGTATCTCTAGCAAATATTTTTGGTTAGATTTTTTTTCTCTTTAGTCTAAAACTTTTATTTAACATTATGTTCTTTACATTTAATATATTAGGTTTACATATATCATCTTTTTTTTTTGATATATCATCTTCTAATGTGTTTTGAATTTATCCTTCTTCTGTTTCTTTTCCCTTTTCTTGCTTTCATTGAGATAATTTTTTTTGTTTAATAATTTCACGTTAGAGGCTAGATCCTCTTTGGTGTTTCTATTAGAAATAATCAGGTCTTTAATATGCCAAAATTTTGTAGTATCAAATTTAGTCAATAGTATCTTTATCCTCCTCTCAAATAAAATAATGACCTCAGAATATTAACTCTATTTACTCTGCCACTTAGCAGTGGTATATGTTTTTCTTTTGCCTTTTTTCATTGCTGATTGAGTCATTGATTGATTGAAATGGGGTCTTGCTCTCTTGCCACAGTGTAGTGGCATGATCATAGCTCATTGCATCCTCTTATTTTGCCTTATTTGCTATTATTATTTTATACTGTCAGTGTTCATTTAGGTTTAGCTGTATGTTTACCTCTTACTTTGTACTTTTTCCCATTTTACATCTTTCCTCTTTCACCTGGGATCACTTTCCTTCTGCCTGAACTATTCCTTTAGTATACTTCTACTGGAGTTAACTCTCTAGCTTTTTGTTTGCTGAAATAACTTTACTTTGCCCTTATTCTTGAAAGGAGTTTTTGCTGTGTGTGTGTTTATTTTATTTTATTTTTGAGACAGAGTCTCACTATAATATGGCCATCGACAGAGTACTGTGGTGTCACAGCTCACAGCAACCTCAAAGTTTTGGGCTTAAGCAATTCTCTTGCCTCAGCCTCCCAGGTAGCTAGGACTACAGGCACCCGCCACAACGCCTGGCTGTCTTTTTGTTGCAGGTGTCATTGTTGTCTAGCTGGCCCGGGTCGGGTTCAAACCCACCATCCTCGATTGTATGTGGTCAGTGCCATAACCACTGTGCTATGGCTGCCAAGCCTGCTGTATATATTTTTAGATTGGCATTCTTTTCTCTTAACACAATGGGGTTAAAAGATGATAGTATATCCTTACCATATTCTAGCTCCCATTGTTACTATTAAGAAACTAGTCTCCAAAAAAAAGAAAGAAACTAGTCTCCAGGTAATCACAGTGATGGGGGAGGGACCCAAGAAACCAGCTTTCACTTATCTGTTATTTCTCTGAATGTGTTTGCTATTGTCTTTGGCTGCTTTAAAATCTTTTTTTTTTTTTTTTTTTTTTGAGACAGAGCCTCAAGCTGTCCCCCTGGGCAGAGTGCCGTGGCATTACAGCTCACAGCAACCTCCAAC
>NW_003852413.1:17119256-17129138 GCF_000181295.1 Otolemur garnettii | reverse complement strand
GCTGGGGATTCGAACCCGCCACCTTTGGTGTACGTGGCTGGCGCCTTAGCCGGTTGAGCCATAGGCGCCGAGCCTAAAATCTTTATTTATAGACTGGGCACAGTGGCTCATGCCTGTAGTCCTAGCACTCTGCAAGGCTGAGGCTGGTAGATTGCTTGAGCTCAGGAGTTTGAGACCAGCCTGAGCAAGGGCAAGATCCTGTGTCTACTAAAAATAGAAAAGCTAGCTGGGCATTATGGCAGACGCCTGTAGTCCCAACTACTCTGGAGGCTGAGGCCAGAAGACTGCTCAAGCCCAAGAGTTTGACGTTGCTGTGAACTGAGATACCATTGCAGCAGAATGAGACTCTGCCTCAAAAAAACCCCCCAAAACCAAAAAAAAACTTTATTTATTGTATTGTAGTTTTATGCTTTGTCTTTTAATTTCTTTTGTTGATGATTCATTGGGCTTCCAGAATCTGTGGGATGGTGTTTTTCATCAGTTGTGAATAATTATTAGCTCTTTTCATTTCAGATATTATCTGACTTGTTCTTTTTCTCCTCCTATGAAATTATAAGTAAACGTATGTTAGACCATCTCATTTCATCACCATGCTCTTGACTTCTTTTCTTTTGTCTTTATATGTCATTATGGAGAATTCACAAATTCTGTTTTGTTGTCTCTAGTTTTTTTTTGAGACAGAGCCTCAAGCTATCCCCCTGGGTAGAGTGCCGTGGCATCACACCTCACAGGAACCTCCAACTCCTGGGCTCAAGCGAGTCTCTTGCCTCCGCCTCCCGAGTAGCTGGGACCACATGCGCCCGCCACAATGCCTGGCTATTTTTTGGTTGCAACCATCGTTGTTTGGCGGGCCTGGGCTGGATTTGAACCCGCCAGCTTAGGTGTATGTGGCTGGTGCCTTAGCCACTTGAGCCACAGGCACCAAGCCTGTTGTCTCTAGTTTGTTGTTAAATTGACTGAGTTCTTCATTTTTGTTACTACTTTCTTATTTTATTTTATTTTTTATTTTTTGAAACAGTCTCAAGCTGTCACCTTGGGTAGAGTCCCATGGCATCATCATAGCTCACAGCAACCTCCAACTTTTGGGCTCATGAGTTCCTCTTGCTTCAGTTTTTCTATTTTTAGTAGAGATAGGGTCTTGCTTTGGCCTCAAACTCGTGAGGTCAAGCAGTCCACCCACCTCAGCCTCACAGAAGGCAAGGATTACAGCCATGAGCCACTACACCCGGCCTGTTACTACTTTCTTAAAGAAAAATTAGTGTTCCTTGTAGGTTCAAGGATGAACCTTGTAGGTTCAAGGATTTTCAACTTGTCTGTCATTACTTTTCTTTTTCTAGTTTTAATTTTAATTTTTTTGGAGATAAGAGTTTCACTTTGTCACCCTTGGTAGAGCGCTGTGGCATCATAGCTCACAGCAACCTTAAACTTAAACTCTTGGGCTCAAGTGCTTCTCTTGCCTCAGCTTCCCAAGTAGCTGGTACTCACAGGCACCCACCACAACACCCAGCTATGGTTTTTTTTTTTTTTAAGAGACAAGGTCTTGCTCTGGCTCAGGCTGGTCTCGAACCTGTGAAGTCAGGCAGTCCACCCACCATTGCCTCCCAAGTGCTGGGATTACAGGTGTGAGCCACCATGCCTGGCCTTTTATTTCTTAAAGGTAATAGACATGAATGTCTTATAATCTAATAGTTATGGTATCTGAATTTTTTTTTTTTTTTTGAGACAGAGCCTCAAGCTCTCCCCCTGGGTAGCGTGCCGTGGCATTACAGCTCACAGCAACCTCCAACTCCTGGGCTTAAGCGAGTCTCCTGCCTCCGCCTCCCAAGTAGCTGGGACCACAGGTGCCCGCCACAACGCCCGGCTATTTTTTGGTTGCAGCCGTCATTGTTGTTTGGCGGGTCCGGGCTGGGGATTCGAACCCGCCACCTTAGGTGTACGTGGCTGGCGCCTTAGCCGGTTGAGCTATAGGCGCCAAGCCTCTGAATTTTTTTTAATCTGTTCCTGCTGTCTCTTGTTTTTCTCAGTTTTTGCTATGGCTTCATTGTTTTTATGCTTTGTTTTTTAACTATGTAGTCCTTACTGTTCTTGAAAACTTATTTGGGAGATCTTTTTGATATCTAGGATGAAGAAGTATTCCTCCAGGGAGAATTTTTATTTGCTTTTTTTAAGTGCCTAGAGATTTTACCTGTTAACTACTTTAAACTACAGAATTTGTCATTTACATGGTGTTTGTGTGGTTTATTTTGTTTGTTTCTTTCAACCATCAGGAAATAATGTTAACATTTCTCAGGGGAACCCTAGAACCTTGTACTACCAGTGGTATTTCCTTGCAGTTCCCTAAGGTTGGAGGAAACTTTTTTTCAGGTTTACCCTTTCCTTGAGAATATAGCCCTCATTGAAGTGGGAAGTGTTTCTCATGGATCTTTCATCCCTGAGTGGGCTTTGGTCTGTGACTGACTACTTGACATCATGGTGCCCTGAAAATGGAAATTCAAGATCAGCAGGTGTCTTTAGGCCATATATGACTTTGGTGCCTTTTTTTTACTTCTTTCATGTTCTTAATTTCACTTATATTTTGCACTAGCAGATCCCTAGTATTTAATCAAGTCTTCAGTGCTTTTAGGTTTTTTTTTAATAGGTAGTATAAACTCTGTAAGTTGATGACTTAGGGACTGTAACAAACTGGTCACCATATGGTTGTGGTCAACATAAGGAACTAGGCCTACTGTACTGATATGTGTAAGTGGTACATGTCCAGTCTATGAAAATTAGGGCGATTTTAAAAAGTGTCAATAGAGGGAGGTGGTCAACTGTACAGATTCTACTGTATATATTGCATATATAATATACATACGGTTTTTGTTTGTTTGTTTTGTTTTGTTTTGAGACTGAGTCTCACTTTGTTGCCCTGGCTAGAGCGTCACGGTGTTAGCCCTGCTCACAGAAACCTCAAACTCCTCCTTGGTTTAAAAAATTGTCCTTCCTCAGCCCACCAAGTAGTTGGGACTATAGGCTCAGGCTAGAATGCCTGGCTAATTTTTTCTATTTTTAGTAGAGACTTGAGTCTCACTCTCACTCAGGCTAATTTTGACCTCTTGAGCTCAAGGGATACACTTCCCTGGGCCTCCCAGAGTATTAGGATTATAGGTGTGAGCCACTGTGCCTGGCCTTATAGTTTTTTTGTTTGTTTGTTTTGTTTTGTTTTTTCGTGGGTTTTTTTTTTTTTTTTTTTGAGACAGAGCCTCAAGCTATCCCCCTGGGTAGAGTGCTGTGGAATCACAGCTCACAGCAACCTCCAACTCCTGGGCTCAAGCGAGTCTCCTGCTTCAGCCTCCCAAGTAGCTGGGACCACAGGTGCCCGCCACAATGCCAGGCTATTTTTTTGGTTGCAGCTGTCATTGTTGTTTTGGTGGGCCAGGCTGGATTTGAACCTGCCACCTTAGGTGTATGTGGCTGACGCCTTAGACACTTGAGCCACAGGAGTTGAGCCCTTACAGTTTTTTCAAGGGAAGATTGGTTCACACATCTTAACCTGCCATAATTTAAGAAATATCTTTTAAAATTTTTCAATCCTTGGCAGATACTTATTGCATATGTAATGACAGACTGATTAATTTTTATATTGTAGTTTCAGAGATACATTCTCCCATGTAGTGAAAATATTGTGGTAAATGGGTACCACAGGTGTTCTGAAGCCTGAATTTAATTGTTGTATTTGGTGGGGTCAGAGTGTTGATCTTGAGGAGTACTCTAGTCATAGATCTACAAACTAAATTCCTTTGCCAGGATCATTTTAATTAGTTTCTTTTACTTTTATTTTCTAAAATGAAAATTTTAAACCGGTCAGTTGTAATGAGTGACACCTGTAATCCCAGCATTTCTTTTCTTTTCTTTTTTTTTTTTCTGAGACAAAGTCTCATTATGTCACCCTTGGTAGAGTGCTGTGCCATCACAGCTCACAGCAACCTCAAATTCTTGGGCTTAAGCAATTCTCTTGCCTCAGCCTCCCAGATAGCTGGGACTACAGGCGCCCGCCACAGTGCCCGGCTTTTTTTTTTTTTTTTTTGGTTATAGTTGTTATTGTTTGGCAGGCCCATGCCAGGCTGAAACCCGCCAGCTCTGGTGTACGTGGCTGGCGGTACTCCAGCTGCTGAGCCATAATCCTAGCATTTTTGGAGTCATAGGCAGGAGGATCACTTGAAATCAGGAGTTTGAGACCAGCCTAGAAAACACTGCAGGATCTTATCTCATTGCCAAAAAAATATTGGCTGAGTGTGTTAACATACAACTATAGCTCCAACTCCATAGGATATTAAGGTGGGGGGATTGCTTAAGCCTAGGAGTTCCAGGCTGCAGTGAGCTATGTTGGTGCCACTGCTACCCCAACCTGGGTAACAGGAACAGAAAGAAACCTTATCTCTTAAAAAAAAAAAAAAAAAAAAAAAGGAAGAAAGGAAAAAGAAAAGAAAATGTTAAATAGCTTTTCCTGGTAAAGATATATATGATGCTGAGTATGAAAGTTTGACAATTCAGAAGTGGTAAAATGGAAAGTCTCCTCCAAAAGAACTATTTCTAAAGAGTGAAGTGAATAAATATTTGTAGACCTGTATATCCACATGTACGTTTACACAGTAGATTTTCTTATTTCCATTCTATTAATTGATATTCTATAAACATTTGATTTTATAAATAGTGCTACAGTGAATATCCTTGTACATACTTGTGTACTTACATGGTTTTTTTTTCCCCTTGAGATAAATCCCCTAATTGTAATTCCCAAGTCAGAGTATGGTCATTTAAAAATGTCATTATGGGCTGGGTACAGTGGTTCATACCTGTATTCCCAGCATTTTGTGGGGCCTAACTAGGAGGATTGGCTTGAGCCCAGAAGTTTGAGGCCAGCCTGGACAACAAGGCTATTAAAAATATAGCATTTAGCCAAATGTGGTGCACCTATAGTCCTAGCTATTCAGACTAAGGCTGAATTGTTGCAGCGAACTGTGGTTGTGCCAGTGTGCTCCAGGCGAGGCCACAGAATAAAAACCTGTTTCTATTAGAGAGAGAGAGAGAGAGAGAGAGAGAGATGAGGTCTCTCTGTGTTGCCTAGGCTGTTCTTGAACTCCTGGGCTCAAACTTGTTTTCCTGCCTCAGCCTCCACAGTATCTGAGACCCCAGGTGTTGCCACTGTACCCAATAATTTCTCTTATAATGCTAGTCTTTTGCCTATTTGTTTTGGAATATTTTAATTGTTTTACTGGTGGGTGGGAGCACATTATTTATTAAGGTTGTTAACTTACTGTCATTATATTTAAAATATTTTTGACAGCTGGCCAGGTGCAGTAGCTCACACCTCTATAATACCAATACATGGGAGGCCGAGGTGGATGGATTGCCTGAGCTCACAGGTTTGAGACCAGCCTGAGCCAGAGTGAGACTTTGTCTCTAAAAATAGCTGGGTGTTGTGGCGGATGCCTGTAGTCCCAGCTACTTGGGAGGCCGAGGCAAGAGAATGAATCACTTGAGCCCAAGAATTTGAGGTTACTGTGAGCTGTGATGCCATGGTATTCTACCCAGGGTGAGAAAATAAAGTTCTGTCTCAAAAAAATTTTTTCTTGACTTTTTATAACTTTATCTTTTAACTTTATGCTGACTTTTTATAGTAGTCAAATTTATCAAGTTTTCCCTTTATGACTTATGTTAATCTTACATGTTCCTATAAATGTTATATACATGTACATATGTATTTGTTTTGAGACTCAGAGTCTCTGTCACCCTGGGTATACTGCTATGGCATCATCGTAGCTCAGGGCAGCCTCACACTCTTAGGCTCAAGTGATCCTCCTGCCTCAGCCTCCCAAGTAGCTAGGACTACAGGTTCCTACCACAACACCCAGCTAATTTTTGTTTTTAGTAGAGATAGAGTTTTGCTCTTGCTCAGGCTGGTCTTGAACTTCTGAGCTCAAGGGTTCCTCCTGCCTCGGCATCCCAGAGTGCTAGGATCACAAGTTTGAGCCACCATGCCCAGCTAAAATCTGTATTTTTAATGTCATGTTTTAAAAGTCCTTCTCACTGCTAGAAAGTTATAAAAAACATTGTGTTTTATTCTTATAATTTTATGTCTGCTATATATGATAGTAATGTACTTTTATCTACTACCTACACAAATATCTTACTGTCTTTTTAACAGGTTCCCACTCATTTGAAATATGCTTTAATCACAAACTATATATTCATATTATATGGATCTGTTTCTGATTTTGCTGTTCTTTGTCATTAGTCACTCTATTCCTGTGCCTGTTTAATACTGCTTAAGTTAATGGAGCTTTGTAGTAGTTTTGTTATCTGGTCACATTTTACTGATATTCTTTATAACAACTACATGGCTAATTTGATTATCTTTACGAGTGAACATTAGAATTAATTTGTGAGATTCTATAAAACAACCCCCAAAAGAGTAAGATAGAACCTAGATGACCACTTTCCCACCACAGCATTTCCCTGTGTGCAGGGGAAATGCCAAAGCATAATACAAAAAACCCTAAACATTGGTTTTTAGAGAAATTCGACCTCTGTACAGTTTGAACCCTGGAATGTGGCATTACCATTTAAGTCATCTTATCTGTGAACATGTATAGTTTTTTCTTCACATGTATCCTGCACATTTCTTATGTTTACTTTCAAGTATTTTATACGTTTCTTTTGCTATTTTGAATCTGCTTTTCCTTCTATTACATGCTCAGTTATGATCAAATGTTTGTTATATGAGGAAGCTTTTAATTTTTGTATATTTATTTTGTATTTGGGCCATCTTACTGGCCTCTGTTAATTGTTACAGTAGGTTTTCAGTTGATTTGCTTAGCGTCCTTTGTGAATAGTTATATCATCCAAAAATGACACTTTTTAAATCTTTAATGTTTTCTAGTATTTATACCTCATATTTTTCTATTTTATTACATTGGCTAAAGCTTCTATAATAATGTTGAATGTGTTAATATGTGTTCCTGTCTTGTTTATAACTTTGATGAATATTGTAACATTGTTATGATATTTTATGTTAATGTTTTAAAAAAATCCTTTGATTTATTAAAGGGGGATACTTTAAGTTTTTTTAAGAGTTGCCCATTAGGGCGGTGCCTGTGGCGCAGTGAGTAGGGTGGCGGGTTCAAACCCCGCCCCAGCCAAACTGCAGCAAAAAAAATAGCTGGGTGTTGTGACGGGCGCCTGTAGTCCCAGCTACCCAGGAGGCTGAGGCAAGAAAATCGCCTAAGCCCAGGAGCTGGAGGTTGCTGTGAGCTTTGACTTCACGGCCCTTTACTGAGGGCAACAAAGTGAGACTCTGTCTCTTAAAAAAAAAAAAAAAAAGAGTTGCTTAATAATGTGCATATCCTTTCTGTCACCCAAAGGGCAGAATCATAATTTTTCTCCCTAACATGAGTGTAATGAGTACCATCATCATATCTATTATTATTGAACCATTCTTTTTTATGGAATACTATACATAGTTGTGTTATATTATTCTTTTAGTATACTGTGGAACTTGTTTTGCTTGTGTGTTTTACATTTTCACATCTAAGTATAATATCGTGAAAATAGAGCTGAGAGTGAATTAAGCTAAATATAGGACAAATGTCTTAATTTTTGTTAACCTGCAGGATAGAAATAACATTGGATTAGGGTATTATGAGTTGATTTATTGAACTCTACAGAGTAATCTGTAAATTCAGGGTAATACAAATATAGAACTATATATTGTCATAGAATATAGACATAGAAATATAATGTCATAGAAATATAATGTCATAGAATTTCTAGTTTTTAGACAGGTTATAATCCCATCATAATGTTGTTGTACTCTCCATAATTATTTTCAGAGAAGTCTTTTTTTTTTTTTTAATCAGCTTATATTTGGTACTTTTGTTTTTACCTATTGCATTTTTGGGTAATATCAGATTCTCTTTCTCATGTAATTTGCATATTTTTTCAATGTTTTCCAGCGGCGAGTAGAGCAGCCCCTTTATGGCTTAGATGGCAGTGCTGCAAAGGAGGCATCAGAGGAGCAGTCTGCCCTCCCAACCCTCATGTCGGTGATGCTAGCAAAGCCTCGGCTTGACACGGAGCAGTTGGCACAGAGGGGAGCTGGGCTCTGCTTCACTTTTGTTTCAGTGAGTGCAAAGGCTAAATTCATTCAGATCCTTGTCATTGCCCTGGAGCTCCTTAGGGAAGTTGGGTTAATTATTTTGGTAGAGAGATGAGGACGTTTCTAATTCTATGTCACTTCTAAAGGTGTTGTGTTACAACACCTTAACACAGAGCTGGGTTAAGCTCCTGAGAAAGACAGCTTTATCAAAAAGCCTGAGCATACAATGGGAAGAAAAGTATAATCTTAGATCGACAAAGAAGAAAATACAGATCAAATTCCATTACAACAAAAATACCTGTGTAATTGAAAACAAAGTCTCCAAGCTCCAGCATTAAGTTATTTAAATTAATATTTAAGTCCGCACAATTTTAGTACACAGGCAGGCATTCTGTAGTAAGCTTACTGGTCTTTCCCATTGTGGATTATATGGCTACCTACACACTTGCCTTCCCACCCCTTTGCATTGTTGGCACAGTTACTTTTTCTAGGAATGTTTGGTTACCTTTGCTTTCTTCGTTTTGCTTCTTTCTTTTTTTTGAGCCAGAGTCTCATTATGTCACCCTCAGAAGAGTGCTGTGGCATCCCAGCTCACAGCAACCTCCAACTCTTGGGCTTAAGCCAGTGGTTCTCAACCTTCCTAATGCTGTGACTCTTTAATCCAGTTCCTGTGGGTCATGACTCATAGGCTAAGAACCTCTGGCTTATGTGATTCTCTTGCCTTAGCCTCCCAAGCAGCCGGGACTATAGGAGCCCGCCACAACACCTGGCTGTTTTTATCGTTGGAGTTGCCATTGTTGTTTGGCAGGCCTGGGCTGGGTTTGAACCCACCAGCTCTGGTGTATATGGCTGGCACCACAGCCGCTGAGCTATAGGCACCAAACCCATTTTGCTTCTTTCTTCTTCTTGGAAGAATAAGAATTTGAGTCTTGTGAAAATGTGACCCCATTTTAATTTGCCAAGTTATAATCCAGTTTGAATCAAAAGTTGTTAGTTTTCTTGGTTTCTGTACCTTACTGTGTATCTATTTGTTTCCAAAAATGGTATAAAATAACAAAGTCCCATTCCCTTATTCCATTCCATCCTTTCAAATTTTTTCCCTCTTAGTGGTTTATTTCCTTCAATTACAGTCTGTTTCCTTTTTGTTTGCTCTGTGGATTCTATGAATTATTAATCCAGGTGCCAAATGTATTCAAAAAGACAGTAAAAATGGTACCTGTTGCAAGGGAAGGAAATAAAAATAATGAAACAGCCAGTTTCTATTAATTGTTATAATAATTAGCCATTTTGCATATTTTGGAATGTTTTCTTATAGTTATTGTAGCTTTACCTCAAGGAAGATAGCTAGGAGGTCCTCAAATATTGTCATTTCATTCATTGTTTTGTGATAATGATAATGAGAAAAAAAAAAATCCCAGAGAGGGGCATGTTAGGTTCCCTGGCATGTCTATAAAGTCCCAGTCTAAGGAAGCGTAGGTGTGGAGCGTGAGTGTGCCCTGGGATGGAATGGTATCCTGTCCAGGCATTGGTTCTTGTTCTGTGCCCTAAACTGCTGGGGTAGGCCCTGGCCACCATCAACTCTGAACTGGAATAATTGGCTAAATTGTTATCTTACATGTTTTTGTTAATCTTTCTTAAATGGATATATAGCTCACATTTATTTCAGTGTTCAAATTAGAAGTGTTTTGGTCTTTATTTAGAATTTTGGCGATGTTTTTACTTACAGAAATATGCGGCTCGGCGCC
>NW_003852413.1:17110674-17117981 GCF_000181295.1 Otolemur garnettii | reverse complement strand
AAAAAAAAAAAAACCAAAAGCCTAAATGCTTTGGTACAGTTCTGTTTCTCTTGGCTTCTTAAGCAGTTCCAGCCAGGATAGTAATGTAAGTAAGCTTAGTAGTATAAAGGAAGAAAAAAAAAGAGGTAGCATTAACATACAACAAATGCTGCGAATCAGTAAAGACAAGCAGTGTCCTAGAAAAAGAGATAAAGACAGTTTTTTTTTTTAAAAAGACAAATGGTTAATGATATGAAAAAAATGCTCAGTTTTGGCCATAAAGAAATGCAGAATAAAACAAGATAATACTTTTAACCTGTCAAATTACCAAGGATTATAAACTTGTTAATTTTCAGCGTAGTTTAGAGACACTCAGTTTTGTTCTGTCTATAAACTGGTATAGTCGTTCAGACAAGTTAGTAATATAAATGTCAAGTTCCCAAAACTCCATTTTCATAAAACTGTACATAGCTCAGCACCCATGCTCAGTGGTTAGGGCACTGGCCACATACACCGGGGCCAGCGGGGCTGTCGGGTTTGAACCTGGCCTGAGCCTGCTAAAAACACAGACAACAACAACAACAAAATAGCCAGGTGTTGTGGCAGGTGCCAGTAGTCCCAGCTACTTGGGAGGCTGTGGTAAGAGAATTGCTTAAGCCCAAGAGTTTGAGGTTGCTGTGAGCTGTGACCCCATAGCACTCTACCGAGGGCAATATAGTGAGACTCTGTCTCAAAAAAAATAAATAAAACTATGCAAAGATGTTTATTGAAGTAATATTTATAATTGCAAAAATCTGGAAGCAGTTTCCTTCTATGAGTATTCCAAAGTATATGGTTATCCCATGGCTAAATCTAGTGATCAGGTCTTTGAACTCATCTGACAGGATTCAGTAGCCACTGTTGATCACATCTTTCTTTTCCAACTTAGCTTCCACTCTTTTGTATTTTCCAAATTTCTCAGATCTGTAAACACTGGAATGCACATGCTTCAGTTTTCAGCCGCCTTTATCTTCCTTCATTTTTCTTCTTAATTTTATCTAGTTCTTTGTTATTAAAACCTAATTCCTGGAGGTGTGGGCCTGCCCTCCATGATCCTGGCCATGTATGGGGCCTAACCACCATACTCAGCTAATTTTTCTATTTTTAGTAGAGACAGAGTCTCACTTTTGCTCAGCCTGGTCTTGAACTCCTGAGCTCAAGTAATCTTCCCACTTTGGCCTGCCAAAGTGCTAGGATTACAGGTGGTAGTCATCACACCTGGCCCCCTTTTCATTATCTTATACTGTAAACCTAAATCCATCATTAAATCCTACTGATTTTACCTTCAAAATATGTTCAGAATTCTACCATTTCTAATTTCCATCATCTCCTACTAAGACAACTGAACTCCTTATTTCTACTTTTGCTTTCTTCTAATTCCTTTCTAGCAAAGCAGAGTGATTATATTGAGACTTAAGTCCAATCATGCTACTCCTCTGTTCAGAATTCCTTAAAATGACTTGTTTCTCTCCACCCTGACATCTCTTTCTTCACCAAGTTACATCCCGACTGGCCACCCTGTTTCCTCAGCTACCACAAGTCATGCTCTCACCGCAGGGCCTTTGCGCTTGCTCTTGCCTTGGCCTTAACGTTCTTCCCCCAGATAGTAGCATACCCCACCCCCTCATTTCTCTGTGATGTCTGCTTAAATTCACCCTATTAGGGAGGCCCCACCACCACCACCACCACACTGTATCAAATAGCCACTCCTCCTTGCTCGCTCCACGTGTTATCTGGCTCCTAGACCCTGCTTCAGTTTTCTCCTAAGTCTTATCACCAGCTGACATGCTATAATGTACTTCTTTATCTGGCTTCTACCCACTGGAATGCAGGGTCCACAAGGTCAAGGACTTTGCTTTGTACACTTTCTTATCTCCAGTGCCCAGAACAGAATCCGCTTTAGTAGGTACTCAATGTAATTTTATGTTGCATGGTTAATGAAATCATTCTTCATAGAGCAGTGGTTCTCAGCCTTCCTAATGCCTCCTAATGCCGTGACCCTTCAATACAGTTCCTCATGTTGTAGTGACCCCCAACCGTAAAATTATTTTTGTTGCTACTTCATAAATGTAAATTTGCTACTGTTATGAATCATAATGTAAATATCTGATATGCAGGATGTATTTTCATTGTTATAAAGGGGTCGCAACCCACAGGTTGAGAACCACTGTCATAGAGGGACTGATCAAATAAAGTAGAATACATTTGTACAATGGAATGCTATACTGCTAATAAAAGAAATGAGGTAATTTTATATATACTAACAATGAAAGATCTCTGTGTTGATTAAAAATAGCAGGTAGTAGAAGAGTTTGATCTTTTAAATGTTAAAGGTATGTAAGTTTATGTTTTAAAATAGGAAATTTGAATGCCCCTTTCCACCAGAAAGTGGTCTTACTATGTTGCCCAAGTGAGAGTGCAACTTGGCTATTTACAGGATGATCCTAGCACACTGCACCCCCAAACTCTTGGGCTGAAGCAGTCCTCCCACCTCAGTCTCCTGAGTACAGGTGCATACTGTGCTCAGCTCAGAAAATTTGAGTTTTTAGATCTTGTATAGTTTCCTAAATTGTAAATGTAGCACATGTATGTCGCCCTCAAGAAATTGAAGTGGTAGAGATGAGTGACATTCTTTCCTTTGTACTCCTCAGAGAGAGAGCTACAATTGACAATTTATGTTTTAGATTTTTCTAGTGATTACCCTTTTAACTTGAAATATGTCTTATTTAGTCCACCTTAAACAAGATTATTTACTCCCCACTATGAAAGATAAATTAACATAACTTTCCCCCAGCCTTCTTTTCACATTTTAGTTTTTAAATTATTTTTACATTCTAAATGTGTGATATTTAGTTATTTTAGCTATGATGAGTCTTTTCTGCTTTGTAAATCGTTCTGAGACTTGAGAACAATTAAGGAGCATTTATAATATGATTGTTTCATTGTTGGGCACTGCAGAGCTTAATGTTTTTATTGGAGAGTTGGTTTAATAGCTCCATCAAATGGTGACATATAGCTTTCTCTTTGACTAGCATGTGGCCTTTTGGATTTTCATAGATGGATATTGGTCAATATAATCAATCTTTTCGATACCTAATTGGTCACAGTTTAGTTTATTCTTTTATCAGTTGTTGGGTATTTGGGCTGTTTCCACTGTTTGGCTATCATGAACAGTGTTGCTATGAACATTCATGTACAAGTTTTGGTGTAGACATATTTTTATTTCTTTTGTGTATATAATGAGGAATGAAAGTCTGGGTCACATGGTAACTATTTTTGAGGAACTGCCAAACTGTTTTCCACAGCAGCTGTGCCATTTTTACCTTTCCAGCAGCAGCAGTATGTTCCAGTTTCTCTCTGTCTTTGCCAGTACTTGTAATTGTCTGTTTTTTTGATTATACCCATCCTAGTGGGTGTAAAGTGATATCCCAGTTGTGGTCTTCATTTGCATTTCCCAACTAGTAACACTGAACATTTTTTCATTTGCTTATTGGCCATTTGTATCTTCTATGAAGAAATGTTTATTCACGTCCTTGGTGCATTTTTAAATTGGGTTGTCCTTATTCAGTTGTAAATATTTTTTATTCTGGCTATTAAACCCTTATCAAATATATGATTGGCAAACATTTTCTTCTATTATGTTGCTTTCTGTTTTACTTTCTTGATGTTATCTTTTAAAACACAAAAGTTTTTAATTTTGAAAGAATTTCTTTTATTGATTGTGCTTTTACCTAACCTAAGGTCATGACACTTTACTCTTGTGGGTTTTTTTTCCTTTTTCTTTTTTTTGTTTGTGAGACAAGGTCTTGCTCTGTCGCCCTGGGTAGAGTGTAGTCGTGTCACTATGGCTCACTGCAGCCTCATACTCACTGCCCTAACTGCTTTACTAGCTTAGTTGGTAGACCGCGGGGAAGAGGAGGGGAAGCACAAACAAATGAATTATTCCCATTTAGTCTTTTGATGCTATTGCAAATGGAATAGTTTTCTTAAGTTTATTTTCAGAATGTTCATTGCTGGAATATAGAAGTTGCTTTTTGTATATTGATCTTGTATCTTTCATTTTTACTGAACTCATATTTTAGTTCTAATCATACTTTTTAGAATGTTTTATGTGCAAAATCATGTCATAGCTGGTATAATTTTACTTCTTCCTTTTCAATCTGGCGGACTTTTATTTTCTTGCCTGATTGTCTTGGCTAGAATGTCCTATACAATGTTGAATAGAAGTGGCTAGAGTGAGCATCCTTGTCTAGTTCTTGATCTTAGGGGAAAGTGTGGATGTTTGATAATAAGTATGGCGTTTCCTGTATGTTTTTCAAAAGTGATCTTTATTTTACATTAAGAAAGTTCCCTTCTATTCTGAGTTTGTTGTATGTTTTTATCATGGAAAAGGAGTGGGACACATTTTTTCCCCCTATAAATATTGGAATGATCATCTGGTATCTTTTTGTTCTTGAAGTATGCCAGTATCTATCTTTTTTCTCCATTAATACTGCTGATCATATGGTAGGCTTCTTCACTTTGAAAACTAATCTTTTTATTTCAGAGGAATTCTTTTCTACACTAAAGATTGATTATTTCATTTCCTCTGTTCTTTTCTCTGGAAAGCCTGTTAGTTTTGGAGCCTTTGTGCTCCTCATGTTTCTTAATTTTTCTTTTTGTTGGCAGTGCCTGTGGCTCAAAGAGTAGGGTGCTGGCCCCATATATCGGAGGTGGTGGGTTCAAACCCAGCCCTAGTCAAAAACTGCAAAAAAATAAAAATAGTGTTTAGAGTACAGAAAATGTAAATGGTATTATGTGTGAGTAATTTTTCTTTTTGTTTGACTTTTTGACTTTTTGTTTTATATTCTGGGAGATAGTCTTTTTTTTCTTTTCTTGAGACAGGGTCTCACTATGTTGCCCAGGGTTGTCTTGAATTCCTGGACTCCAACTATCCCACGCAGCCTCCTGAGTAGCTAGGATTACAGGTGCCACTCATTTTGTTTTCCAATTTTGCATTTCTGGTGATTAACACAGGACCAAGCACATAGAATATTGAATGAATGATCAGAATTGGAGAATTTTTTTCTGCTATAGACTCTTGTTGTCACATGAAGTCCTTATATTGTATAGTACCTTTTATGTTTTGAATGCATGTTTTCATTTTTTTGAGGATTTTCTGCTTCCCAGCTCTTGCCCACTTCCTCAGTTAACTTTTACATTTTTACTTTTTATCATTGGTCTGTTTATATATGTGTTTATATATAGAAAGCTTTAATTTAGAAACATCTCACTGAAAAAATTTCTAGCACCTTCAGTGTTCTGGAAGAAAATTAGAACCAGAAATGAGCACTGTAAGAAGGCATTTTATCAAAGCTTATTTACCACCTATCTAGAAATTTATGGAAGAACCCCCCCCTTTTTTTTAATTGTTAGGGATTCATTGAGGGACAAGAAACCAGGTTACACTGATTGCATTTATTAGGTATAGTCCCTCTTACAGTTGAGCCTTTTAATCATTTGGTTCTTATTGGCTCTGAATTATAAGTTTAGTTTGATCAGTACTGCCTAGCTGGCATTCACATTTGTTTAGAAACACATTTAGAAAGGAGAGGATTGGCTCGGCGCCTGTGGCTCAAGCGGCTAAGGCGCCAGCCACATACACCTAAGGTGGCAGGTTCAAATCTCCAGTCTGGGCCCGCCAAACAACAATGAAGGCTGCAACCAAAAAATGGCCGGGCGTTCTGGCAGGTGCCTGTGGTCCCAGCTACTTGGGAGCCTGAGGCAGGAGACTCGCTTGAGCCCAGGAGTTGGAGGTTGCTGTGAGCTGAGATGCCATGGCACTCTACCCAAGGGGATAGCTTGAGGCTCTGTCTAAAAAAAGGAAGGGAGAGGATTATGAGTGCAACCTGATGATGAAAGAGGTAATATATCTTAGTGTAGTATAATACTTAAGGTTCATAATGAAGACCCTTAATTAGTATGAAAAGGTTGGATTTGCTACATTTTAGAAAGAGTAAATTTTCAATTATTTGGAATGGTATACATCTCTATTTTAATCATAGCTCTGCCCCTTACTAGCTGTCCAGGTCATTTAACCTCTTTGGGACTGAATCTTCTTCTTCTTTTTTTTTTTGAGATGGAGTCTCTATCGCCTTCAGTAGAGTACCATGGCATCATAGTTCACAGCAACCTCAAACTCTTGGGCTTAAGTGATCCTCTTACCTCAGCCTCCTGAGTAGCTGGGACTATAGGCATCCACCACAACACCTGGCTATTTTTAGAGACGGGTTTTCACTCTTAACTCAGGCTGTTTCCAAACTCCTGAGCTCAAGCAGTCTACCCACCTCAGCCTCCCACTTTGGTCCCAAATCTTAATCTTTTTTTCAGGTTTATTTCTGGCCCTCAATTACTCCTTGAGCACTTGTTATGATTGTGTATTTATTATGAGTGTTCAATAGTTTGTTTCAACAAATATTTATCAAAGCTTAATGAATCTTTTCTTATAAGTGGGTATAGTGGTTCACACCTGCAGTCCTAGCACTTTGAGAGTCTGAGGCAAGAGGATCCCTTGAGGCCAGTAGTTCAAGAGCAGCCTAAGCAACATGGGGAGACCCGATTGCTACCAAAAAATAAAATTAGCTAGGCATTGTGGTAGGCACCTGCAGTCCCAGCTACTTGGGAGTCTAAGACAGGAGGATCACTTAAGCCCAGGAGTTTGAAGTTGCAGTGAGCTGTGCACTCTAACCCAAGCAATATCTCATAAATAGAAAAAATATTTTATCTTTTGGATTATAAGCTTCATTAAGGCAGAGTAAGAACTAAATCTGTGGTTTGTTTCCCTTGGCCATATACTCCTAGCACCTATCACAGTGCTTAGATCAAAGGAGTACTTAATATGAATTAATAGATAAAAATGAAATTAATATTACTCAGCCATACAAAAAGATGAGACTTTACCTCTTTTATACTTACTGGATGGATTTGGAGAACATCATCCTAAATAAAGTATCACAAGAAGGAAATGTGGGTATCCGAAGTAGGCAATACTGATATGAAACCAGTAGATGAACAACTATACTCCCACAGGAGAGAAAAACACAACTACATTCAAATGGGGGGAGAGGGGCTCGGTGCTAGGGGTATATGGCACACCTCCTAGGTGAAGGGCTCAACTACAACTTAGACTTTACTTGAGACACAGAGAATGTAACCTAGTTGTTTATACCCTTATAGCAATCTGAAATTTAAAAAAAAGAAGATAAATAAATAAATAAACCACCCACAAAAATGGAGTTAATAACACTTCT
>NW_003852413.1:17081402-17110534 GCF_000181295.1 Otolemur garnettii | reverse complement strand
CAGGCACCCGCCACAACACCTGGCTATTTTTTGGTTGCAGCCGTCATTGTTGTTTGGCGGGTCCAGGCTGGGGATTCGAACCCGCCACCTTAGGTGTACGGGGCTGGCGCCTTAGCCAGTTAAGCTATAGGAGCCAAGCCAACACTTCTACCTTCTAAGACTGTTGTGAACCTTCAGTGCACGTGTATAAAGTACTTGCTCACAACCTGGTTATGACAGTCTTGTTGTAGTCATTGAGAGCATTTATTATGGACACAACCCCCAATTCTGATTACCCCATTTAACTTGCTCTGCAACCCTACACAAGTACTTAATATCTCTGAGTTGTATTTTCTTTATCTGTAAATGGAAAAATAATGTAATTATCACTTACAGCGTTTTATAAGGATTGCATGTAATAGTGACAGTAAAGCATTTAGCTTATAGTAATTGCTTAATTGGTGGTGGTTATACTGTTATGACTGTTAATAAATAAGAACAATAATCAAAAGAATATGTAGAAAGCATAAGAAAAACTTCACATATGTAAAACCACTGCATCCTCTGATGACATGGTAGTACTGTATTTTCATCATTCATTAGTCCTTAGAATTGTTAATATTTCCTAGTTATGTCTTGGTAGGTCATACCATGATAGGCACAATTGTACCTTTTAAAAATGTTTTGGGACAGAGTCTTGCTCTTGTTACCCAGGCTAGGGTACAGTGGCGGGATTCACAGCTCACTTCAGCCTCGAACTCCTGGGCCCAAGTGATCCTTTTGCCTTCCCAGTAGCTAGGCTACAAGCGTGCACCACCACACCCAGCTAAACCGTTTTTATAGAATTAGAGTCTTGTGTTGCTCAGGCTGGTCTCAAATTCCTGGGGTAAAGTCATCCTTCCACCTTGGCCTCCCAAAGGACTGAGATTACAGCCATGAGCCGCCACACCTGATCTGTACCTTGTTTTTTTTGTTTGTTTTTTGAGATAGAGTCTCACTTTGTCGCCCTCGGTAGGGTACTGTGGCATCATAGTTCACAGCAACCTCAAACTCTTGGGTTCAGGCAGTTCTCTTGCCTCAGCCTCCCAAGTAGCTGAGACTGCAGATGCCTGCCACAGTACCTAGCTATTTTTAGAATTGGGGTCTCTCACTCAGGCTGGTCTTGAACCTGTGAGCTCAGGCAGTCCACCCACCTCAGCCTCCCAAGTGCTGGGATAACAGATAATGAGCCACCACACCCAGCCTATACCCTGTTTTTAAAAGTATTCTTGGGACTATAATGGTTGTATATTTCTGAGTACCTGAATTAAATGAAACCTAGACCATATAAATTTGAAAAATGCCTTAGAATGCTCGATCAAAAAGTGACTAAGAATGTTGGATATCAGCCTGGATTTTTAGATTGCTCCGTGTTCATGGATAATGTTTGGGTATTTAGTAGACTATTCTGACTCTTGATACTTTAAACCTATTTATAGAAACATAATATATGCCACTATGTTTCCCTTGTGTTTCATATTTGAATTGTTTTTTTATTTTTTCCTTGACTACTTTCATAAGAAACAGTTTGTGTTATATAGAGGTAGTTGTTTGCATTCATACAAATTTTTGTTTTGAGAGATACAAAATTTCCTGTGATTCGTGATGTACCTTTATCATAGGCTCAACAAAACAGTCCTTCTTCTACGGGATCTGGCAACACAGAGCATTCCTGTAGCTCCCAAAAACAGATCTCCATCCAGCACAGACAGACCCAGGTAGGTCAATGATTAATAAACAGTGGAGGAATTTTATCTTCTTAAGATTAAAAATGCTAATCTAAACATATATAGAGTCTGATCTCTCTCTCTCTTTTCCTGTATTTCTCCTACAATACCTCATTATTTCTGTGAATACAGAAATATTTAGAACTTGCATTATAGGTACAGACCTTGGGGAGGTGCTTTAACTTTTTGTGGCTTTTCTTTACCTTTCTGGTGTATTGTAGCAGAAATGCATATATTGCTGCATGGTGTTAAGGAAAGAGTACATGTTTTGAAGGCTTGGGTTCAGATTCTGGTACTATAGTTTATATTTTTTCTTTCTAGGCTTCAGGTTTCCTTAGTATAAATCTTTTGTAAAACTACAGTTGATTCTAATTATCTCAGACGACGTGTACAAAATGCTGATTAGAATAGTGATTATGGTAGGCTTTCAATAAATGTTAATTCCTTACTTTATGAAAGTAGTTAATTTATTCCTTGTACCTGCTTACTCGTTTGCAGAACCTAGTTAAACTTCTCTAAGATGTGGTACACTAACGTAATTTATTCTTTAAACAGTCTTCAGAAACTCTTATTGAGGGAATGTTGTGACCATTTTAGGATGTATGTGTCCTCCATTCTAGCGTGTTGACTTAGCCAATAGTATAATTGGTTTCCTTGCAGCTTCTTTTGACACTGCCTATGTTGCCTTCGAGACAGGATGCTTGGCAATATAAGAGAATTTCTTAAATCTCAGTATACACCCTCTGAAGCGGATTTTAATTTCATTTGAATCACTATCTTTTGGACTGTTGAGTAGACTTAGATAGTTGAGCACTGGGATAACTTTGTTTCTCCCTTTCTGATTGCTCTCTATTTCAACTAGATGGCATGTTTGTTCTTCAGAGGTTTGAGTCACGTCTCCTATGCAGTCTTTTTCTGTTTAAAATTAGTTTCATTTTTGGAATAATGAATTTCTGTACTGTTCAATGCATAGTAGTTTCAGAATTCACATATTTGATTCAAGAATTAATATGTTTTTGAAGTGCACATGTAGCAGGATATAAGGATCTCAGCTAAGACTTAATGAATGGGATTAGGAGAGCAGATTTAATTCTTGAACCATGTGATTCCAGGCTATTTGTGTTAGCAAGTGCTTTTTCAGAAAAGTAATGAGAAAAATGTAATAACATGTAATGTTTTGAGACTATTCCTAAATTTGTTTTGCCTTTGTCTCTATAGTCTGACCTCACAATAGAAAAAATATCTGCACTAGAAAACAGTAAGAATTCTGACTTAGAGAAGAAGGAGGGAAGAATAGATGATTTATTAAGAGTAAGTATTAAAATGTGCTAAGAGATTTTATAACAAGCACTAATTTTTATGTATATTTGGATTATGTACATGTCATAGAAGTAATTACTACAGTCAGATAATAAAGTTAAATAACCATTCGGACATTTTGCTTTCACTAGGGAAATTAAGAACCAGGATCATATCTAAATTCTAAACACTGTCTTTGAATTGGAAATTTTATATTGTGGTATTTTAATATTTGCATTTATAATACAAAAATAGATTTATAGAGTATTGTATTTCATATAAAACTGTGGGAATAAGTATAAAATTTTCCCAATTACAGAAAAGTTATTTTAATATTGTTGAATTTTAAAAGCTATTTTCAAGGTCAGATACAGTAACTCACACCTGTAATTCTAGCACTTTGGGAGGCTAAGGTGGGAGTATCCCTTGAGGCCAGTAGTTTAAAACTAGCCTAGGCAATGTAGTAAGACCTGTCTCTACCCCCCAAAAGGAAAAATTAGCCAGGCACACTTATAGTTCATCTTCTCAGGAGGCTGAGGCGGGAGCATCACTTGAGTTCAGTAGTTTGGTGTTGCAGTGGGCTACAGTGACACCACTGCACTCTAGAAAGCGTAGAAAGGGTGATGGAGTGAGACCCTACCTCAAAACAACCAGACAAGCAAAAAAAAATTTTTTTTGCAAAGGCTTTTCAGCCTATTTTGCATTTTGTACTTTCTATAACCTATCCATCTAGAGTTCTTTGTGCTTTACAAAAGAAACTTTTTAAATGCCTAGTCTGGAATTAAATAGGTATCTCTACAAATATATCTTGGTATTTTAAGAACATACAGTATTTTGACTATGCAATTTGACATGACCCATTCTTTAAGAGTAGTAAAAAGGTGGGGCTGCGCCTGTGGCTCAGTGAGTAGAGCGCCGGCCCCCTATACCAAGGGTGGCGGGTTCAAACCTGGCCCCGGCCAAACTGCAACAAAAAAATAGCCAGGCATTGTGGTGGGCGCCTGTGGTCCCAGCTACTCAGGAGGTTGAGGCAAGCGAATCACCTAAGCCCAAGAGCTGAAGGTTGCTGTGAGCTGTGATACCACGGCACTCTACCGAGGGCAACAAAGTAAAGCTCAGTCTCTTTAAAAAAAATAAAAATAAAAACAGTAAAAAGGGTTTATTGTTTTACCGTTATTAAAATTATACATGCTCTCTCTTTAGAGAATACAGAAAACTATGTCACCTGTAATTCCATTCACTAGGATAAAACATTTGGCATATTTTTGGTTAATTTTTTTAGCCATTTATAGCATATATATAAAGGTACATATGCATAAATATTACTGATTTATGAATAAAATTGTCTAACATTATTTACCTTCTCCAGTGATTTAGAAGATACCAGTTTGATCTTTATTTGTACTAATGCAGTCATCAAACTGACTCAGAGGGGCCCTAGAACCTCCAGAGCTATCATGACCTAGCAAGGTGACGATTGGCAGCCTTGCTTTTACCAGTTTTTGTTATTAGGCTTCTAGGTAATCGCTATATTTGTGATTGCTAAAAATTTTAAATTATATTTCCGTAATTAAATTAAAATAGTGTATTTTGACTTCTTTTTATGTAAGACCTAGAATTTAGCACATAGCTAAATAAGATTGGCCTTTATTAGTAAAGTCTGATGTGTTTATTATTATTAGCTTATTCTTAATATTTTATCTGAGAATAATTTATGGCCAAGTTTTCCTTAATTGGTTTCATATGTTTATTTAATTTCAAAGCTCATTGCCAGTATTGTTATATTCACAGTTTTTGTCTTTTTTGTTGTTAGACAGGGTCTACTTTAGAGTGCTATGGTATCAGCAAAGCTCACAGTATTTTCAAACTCTTGGGCTAAAGGCATCCTCCTGCCTCAGCCTCCTGAATGGCTGGGACTACAGGCGTGCACCACCTCATCTGGCTAATTTTTGTATTTTTTGTAGAGACAGGGTTTCACTGTATCCCTCAGGATGGTCTCAAACTCTTGGCCTCAAGCAGTCCTCCCATCTTTGATTCCTAAAGCACTGGGATTGCAGGCGTGAGCCATCATGCCTGCCAGTTTTATCTTTTTGTTTTGTCTGTTGACTGGTATATATTTTTAAGTAATTATTCTTCAGCAAGGATATGTCAGTGTTAATTTTGATATGTCCTTACAGAGTGGAGAATATTTTCTCCTGCCTTCCCGTGTAAAAGACAGCTCTGTTTGCAAGATTTTTGTGTTATAACCTGTCTGACTCTTTTTACCTCTCAAGTAGAACACACACGCATATACACACTCACGTCTTTCTTTTTTTTAGCATTTAATGTTTCATAGAGGTCCATGACCAGTCTGTTAAATTTTTCCAGGGTACATCTATATGTGTATCTTTCTTTCTATTTTTATTCTTTAACTGTGATTATGCCTAATTGTTGCTTTTATTCCTTGGATATTGGTTTCTTCATTGGTCCCTAACTTGGATCTCTGACTTCTATCCTTTATTTCAAACATACCGTCTCATTTTCATATGATTGCCCTTTTCTTCTGAATCTCATTAAACATTCATTGTCTTCCTATACATTTTCTGCTATTGACTGTTGCTCATGTGAATTTTGATCCTGCTACTTGCATTTTTGCTTTACCTACTTTTTCCTTTTATTTCCTTTTCTTCATCTGTTAATGAGGAGGCCATGAGTAGACTCAGTACCTGTCTTGCATCTTTAATTGTTAATGTATATATTTGCTTAGACTCGCTCTTATTAATGCTTTTGTTCATTTGGGTGCTGAGTGAATTGTCATCTAAGATTTATAATTAAGTTTGTGGGTATAAAAGGCTTCTTGTCAAAATCCAGTATCTGGCAGGGTTTTGTCCAGAGCAGCTCTGCTGGACTGAGAAAGCATAGAGACATGTCTCCCTCCTTTCTTCATCGCCTCTCTTATGATTGAGAAGGAAGTCTGCGAAAACCTTGAATCCTAACTTAGTATTGCTTCTTAGGCTTTAAAAAAATGTTCTTTACATATCCCAGGAAGCAGTGTGTTCCCTTTATTTACCCCTGTCCTTTTCTCTTCATTGCCTTCTGAAGGGTGTAGTCTTTACTTCAATGTAGAGCAGTACATCGAAGTAAAAGAATAGATGCATCAAAAAGGAAGACACAGGGCCAGCCACAGTGGCTCATGTCTGTAATCCTAGTATTTTGAGAGGCCAAAAAGGGAGGATTGCTTGAGGCTAGGAGTTCAAGACCAGCCTGAGCAAGAGTGAGACCCCATCTTTACAAAAAAATAGGAAAATTAGGCTTGGCACCCATAGCTCAGCAGTTAGGGCACCGGCCACATGCACCCGGGCTGGTGGGTTCAGACCCCACCCGAGCCAGCTAAACAAACAAAAAAATAGCCGGGCATTGTGGCAGGTGCCTGTAGTCCGGCTACAAGGAAGGCTGAGGCAAGAGAATTGCTCGAGCTGAAGAGTTTGAGGTTGCACCACAGCACTCTACCAAGGGTGACAAAACGAGGCTCTCTCTCAAAAAAGAAAAGAATAGAAAAATTAGCTAGGCATGGTATTGTGCATCTGTAGTTTCAGCTGCTCAGGAGGCTGAGGCAGAAGGATTGCTTGAGCTCAGGAGTTTAAGGTTGCAGTGAGCTGTGATGATGCCACTGTAGTCTAGCCAGGTCAACAGAGCAAACTCCTATTTCAACAAAAATGAAAGCAGAGAGATTCAGCCACCATTTTTTCAAATTGATTAGAACTTGTGTTACTAATCAGGGTCCTCCAGTGAAGGAAAGATTGCTGGTGTTTTATCTCCTTTCAAATAGTCATTAGTCATCTATTAGGTTTTTCCATTTTAATAAGTTGTTAGGTATGACTGTAGTGGATCTGCAAGCTAGGGGCTACTTTAAATATGAAATCTTAAAAACGTTAGTGTTGGGCGCCTATAGTCCCAGCTACTTGGGAGGCTGAGGCAAGAGAATCGCCTAAGCCCAGGATTTGGAGGTTGCTGTGTCCACAGCACTCTACTGAGGACTCTATCTCTAAAAAAACAAACAAAAAGAAGTTAATGTTGGGGCTCAGAGCCTATACTCAGCGACTAGGGCTCTAGCCACATATACTGGAGCTGGCAGGTTCAACTTTTCCTGGGTCTGCCAAACAACAATGACAACTGCAACAACAAAAAAATAGCCAGGTGTTGTGGCGGGCATCTGTAGTCCCAGCTAGTAGGGAGGCTGAGGCAAGAGAATCGCTTAAGCCTAAGAGTTTGAGGTTGTTGTGAGCTGTCACGCCATGGCACTCTACCAAGGGCAACATAGTGAGACTGTCTCAAAAACAAAGAAACAAAAAAAGAACATTAGTGTTGGAAACCACAAAAATTAGGAATTCTTAAGATTTCACTTTTATTTTTATTTCATTTTATTTTGAGACAGTATCATTATGTCACCTTCGGTAGAGTGCTGTATTGTCGCAGCTCACAACAACCTCCAACTCTTGGGCTTAATCCATTGTCTTGCTTTAGGCTCCCAAATAGCTAGGACAACAGGCAACCATAAAGCCTGGCTATTTTTTTGTTGTAGTTGTCACTGTTATTTAGCAGGCCTGGGCTGAGTTCAAACCACCAGCCTGAGTATGTGGCTGGCACTACAACCACTGTGTTACAGGCACCAAGCCAGAATTCTTAAAATTTTAAATAAGCTGTCAGAGGTGGACTGATCCATATGTCTGATTACAGATTTGAGGAAATACTCACCTTCCAGTGATAGAATGGATTTCACCAAACACTATATGCCTTAGCTTGTAGTAGATGATTCTTCTTTTTCTTTTGTTTGTTTGTTTGTTTTTTGAGACAGAGCCTCAAGCTGTCCCCCTGGGTAGAGTACTGTGGCATCACAGCTCACAGCAACCTCCAACTCCTGGGCTCAAGCAGGTCTCCTGCCTCAGCCTCCCAAGTAGCTGGGACTACAGGCACCCGCCACAACGCCTGGCTATTTTTTTTTTTTTTTTGGTTGCAGCCATCATTGTTGTTTGGCGGGCCCGGGCTGGATTTGAACCCGCCACCTTAGGTGTGTGTGTCTGGCACCTTGGCCACTTGAGTCACAGGTGCTGAGCGATCTTTTGTTTTTTTTGAGACAGGGTCTTGCTTTGTCACCCAGGCTGGGGTATATTAATTGTTTGCTACAACCAATTATGGTTGTAGCAATCATCCTGGCACAGCCTCCCAAGTATCTGGAACTACAGGTGTGCACCACTGCACCTTGCTAATGTTTTTTGTTGTTTTTTTTTTTAATTTATTTTGAGATTTTATAATTTTTTTTTTATTATTTATTTTGAGACAGAGTCTTACTTTGTCACCCTTGGTAGAGTACTGTGGTGTCATAGCTCACAGCAACCTCAAACTCTTAAGCTCAAGCCATTTCTCTTGCCTTGGCCTCCCAGAGTGCTAAGATTACAGGCATAAGCCACAGCTCCCGGCCCTCAGTAATGTTTTATTTTTGGTAGAGACGTGATCTCTCTCTGTTTTCCCAGGCTGGTCTCAAACTCCTGACCTCAAGCAATCCTCCTTCCTTGGGCCCCCAAAGTACTAAGATCACATATGTGAGCCACCATGCTGGCAGACTTTTGTAGATTCTTAGCATGAATTAGTCACATTTACCCAAATGTAGTTATACTTTGCCTTTGATGATGTAATCTGTAGTACTCTGCAAGAAGAACTAATAGGAAGAATTTTTTTATGAAGTTGAAGTCTCAGAAATTGAATATCCTATAGTATCTTCCATTTGTGCTTTTTTACTATTTCAGAAATGCTTATATCATTTGTTTGGGATGTAACAAAGTTCATAATTCAAGCAAGTTATTATGAAGTAGCATTATTTTCCAAAAGGGTAGAGATTTTCTTTTTTTTTTTTTAACACAACAAGAATAAATTCAGAAGTTGGGAGTCAAATTTGACCTTGGGTTAGTGGTTCTTTTCTCCTCTGTTATTAGTTGACTTGAATTTTTGAAAGTATTTAGTCCATGTTTTAGGCTTCTGACCACAGCTAAATTAACTATTTCCATTCTGGCATTATTGAACTAGGATCTTGTTTGTTAGTTCTGTCTTGTGTGGACATGTGTGTGCCTGGCTTCTTTGGTGAGGACCGTTATGTAATTCGTTATCTGTTTTTTGTTTTTTGTTTTTTTTTTAAGTAAGAATAGAAAAACAACACACTAAATATAAAGAATCTTATGTGGTTAAAAAAAATTCTGTAATTGTTTTGTAAGTGCATAATCACTCTTCATACATATTTTAAACATTCGTTCTGGGTTTTTAAAAATTTTACTTTGTAATAGCTCAGTTATCTGTAATGTACAAGATTAGCTATAACTGGTTATTCAGGGGGCAAAATATGATCAGTAGAGAAACAGTCCCACTTCTAGTAACACAATTTATCACAATTTATCATTGATAAACAGATGATAAATTTAAACAGAATAAAGGAATGATTTGCTTTGAAGAAAAGATATAGTTACTCTTACCTCTGAACCTTAATTTTGATTTTGATTTAATAACACATAGAAATGATTTTTCTCTCTTCCTGGAAACTGCTTTTATATTAATCTGTCTCCCTTAGAGCTAATTAAAAATTGTTTTCCATTGAAGGCCAACTGTGATTTGAGACGGCAGATTGATGAACAGCAAAAGATGCTAGAGAAATACAAGGAACGATTAAATAGATGTGTGACAATGAGCAAGAAACTCCTTATAGAAAAGGTTAGTGAATAATGGTGGCCTAAACGCTATATCCATAGATGCTCAATGTATGTTACTGTGTGGCTTCTTATTCCTTACCTGAGAAGAAAATACTTTTAAAGAGGGCTTTTTAGAAGAAGACTGCTCATGATTTGACAATTAGAAATTTTTTCCTTGCATGGACACTAGACCAAACATCTAGAGTGATAATTTGGGACATGCCTTCTGGCTGTGCATTACTTTTGAATATGATGTTAAATAGTCACAGCTTGTCCTATTTGAGTTATTTGGGGTATTGCTCTCCTAAATTTCTATATTCATCCTGTGAATTGAAGTGAGTATCCTGACCAAACATTTAATAATAGTTACACTTGTGTTTCAGTGATGATATTTAGAGTAACTTATAAAATAATGTGATAATTGTTTATGCTATAAAAAATGAAGCTGACATATACTTGTATGTGATTACTTTAATTGACTGCAACTACCTTTAAACAGTACTTGAAAGTTGCAGCTTGTTTTATTTTATTTTATTTTATTGCAGTTTTTTGACCAGGGCCTACAGTTTGCCTTTAATAGTTATTAGTAACTATTCCTTAGAAGTTTTAAGTACTTCCTAATTTTTTTTTCTTCAGAGTCTCAGTCTGTTGCTCAGGCTAGAGTGTTAGGGCATCAACCTTCCTCACAGCAACCTCAAACTCTTGGGTTCAAGTGATCTTCCTGCCTCAACTTCCTGAGAAGCCAAGACACAATGCCCGGCTAATTTTTAGCAGAGACAGGATCTCAAGCTTGTCTCAAACTCCTGAGTATATATGATCTTTCTGCCTCAGCCTCCCAGAGTGCTAGGATTACAGGTGGCCCTCCTAATGAAATTTTTGCAAGATTGCAAACTAGAGTTTTGAGATGAATTGGTGGATACTTTTCCTGAAATCTTTGGAATGCTGTTAAAAACAGAGGGAATACTGTCTTTCGGTGAAGAAACAGGACATAGGGGAACAGCTTAGGAATTAGGTATTAATATAGTCCACAATTGAGATGTTGAACTCTTAGATAAAATAATGGATAGGCAAATCAGAGAAACTTCTCCAAGGAAGAAGCTTCAGCTCTTTTGTTATCCTGTCTCCTTTATTTCAATGGAAGATGTATGTTGTCCAAGGAGTCATTACTGAATGTTTTGAGATTGTGTGTGGGTTTTTTCAGCAGCATTTTTCCTGATAACCTTAAATCTTTTGGTTTCTAGGAAATATCTTTCTCTGTGCTAATTAATACTGAATTTCTTTTTTGTCCATTTTCCCCTAAGTCAAAACAAGAGAAGATGGCATGTAGAGATAAGAGTATGCAAGATCGCTTGAGATTGGGCCACTTTACTACTGTCCGACACGGAGCCTCTTTTACCGAACAATGGACAGATGGTTATGCTTTCCAGAACCTTATCAAGTAAGTGAATTGGCATGATTTAATGACAAATTGAAAAGTTAGTTTGGATATTTTAATGTTTTCTGTAATTGTAGTCATTAATAATTCTAGAAATCATCTTTTTTTTTTTTGAGACAGAGTCTCACTATGTCACCTTCAGTTAAGTGCTATGCCGTCATACCTCACAGCAACTTCAAACTCTTAGGCTTAAGTGATTCCCTTGCCTCAGCCTCCCAGGTAACTGGGACTACAAACTGGGACTACAGGTGCCCACCACAACGCCGGGCTATTTTTTTGTTGAAGTTGTCATTGTTGTTTTGCTAGCCCAGGCCAAATTCAAACCCACCAGCCTCAGTGTATGTGGCTGGTGCTATAACCACTGTGCTACGGGCACCAAGCCCCTCTTTTAGTTTTTTAGTTATCACAGCTGTAAAGAAATGTAGAGAATGTAGTAAAGTCCTCAGAAAAGTGACACAAGGAATAAAAAATGAGTTCTGCATTAAACTTAAAAATAACAGAGTCACTGAAGCTAGAGAAGAAAAATCTAGTGTTTGACTTGATACCTTTTAATTATGAAATTAATTATCATAAGGAGTCTATTAGCATTTATGCTGAATCCACAGAACAAATGAAATGGGCAGTGACTTAAAGCATATTTTTGCTTTATAAAAAATAGAAACATAGAAGATACTTGTAGGACATGTCACTGAGGCTTTTTAAGAAGACAGTGTTCATTTATCAGAGTAGTCAATTCCTTGAATGCTGTGGTGACCAGCTCCACAGTCTGTGGCTGTCTGGAACTTGAAATATTGAGCATTCCTTGTCTTTATTATAATTTTTGGTTTGAAACATTCAGATATTTATTCCAGGGAGAGAATTAACGTTTAAAATCCTAAAAGTCATACTGTGTGACTAACTACTATTAGCTCAGGACTTGAAGAAATTGGTATCTTGGGGTTGTACTCCCTTTTGGTGCATCTTACATATTTTGCTTTGTTAGATCATTGTCATCTGAGTGAGGTAGAAGCATTATACTTTTTTAAATCATAGGTTCTCACATTTTTAATCTCCAGATCATGATGAATTTGAAGGTTCCATGGACTGTCTTTCCTGTCTTCATTCTCTTGCTAAAATAGCTTCTTTTTTTTTTTTTTTTTTTTTGATACGGAGCCTCAAGCTATCCCCCTGGGTAGAGTGCCATGGCATCACGCTCACAGCAACCTCCAACTCCTGGGCTCAAGCGAGTCTCCTGCCTCAGCCTCCCAAGTAGCTGGGACCACAGGCGCCCGCCACAACGCCCGGCCATTTTTTGGTTGCAGCCATCATTGTTGTTAGGCAGGCCCGGGCTGGGGATTCGAACCCGCCACCTTAGGTGTTTGTGGCTGGCGCCTTAGCCGCTTGAGCCACAGGCGCTGAGTCTAAAATAGCTTCTTGAGTGTGAAATGGAGTGAGACTACTTTTGAGTAATCACAAATTTATGCATGAAAGGAAATACAAATATTAATAATGCTGTTTACATTTTGTTAAAACCAACCTCTGAACTACATGTTAGTAACCCTTGTTTTATATGTGAAACATTAACCTCCAACTTATTTTAGGCATATTTTTGCTTCACAAATGTACCTCAGATGGGTGTGTGCTGGTGTAAGAGGGGGCTGTCAAGTCAAAGAATACCCTGGCAGGAAAGCACATGCTATGGAGTTAGGGCAGGTAGCAGTTCAGAGCAGCATTCACTCTGTGCTCTAAGCATGGGTGGTGGTGATAGCAGAGGTATACCGGGGCACCACTGTAAACAGCAGTTACATGGAGGTGCCATCTGCTAACACCCTTTCCAGATGTGTTAAAATGGGATCTGAAGACAAAACTTAAGATCCCTCCCCATTAGTGGCCAAAGCCATCTAATGCCCTGACTCCTGGTGAGCCCTGCTTGTGGCCAGTTGTTACATGGCAGTCGTCTTAGACTTTGACTCAAAAAGATAGTTTGTATAGAGATGTAATTAGTTTTAAAAAGTGATTAAAAATTTTGCTGATAGTAGCAGTATTTTATCTTTTACTCCCTATGCCTTCTCATCCCCAGAAGGTTCTGGGAATCTTTACACAGTTACAGATTACAAAATGGTAACTGCTGTAGAGCCATAAGATCAGAGAAACTGACTGGGCTTATTCCCTCTAGGTAGATAACCCTAGTTTAATGGTTTAAGGTTAGGTGACCAGATTTTAATGTTGGTAAAGCAGGACCGGGGGGCTGATAACAATGCAAACTTTGATAAGCAGTTCTTGATAAGCAGTTCTCAACAATTATTTGTTATTATTAAAGTTTAACATTATAAAATTAACAAAAATAATATAAAACGCATATCCTGGCAAAATAGCCACATGGCAGCCAAAAACCATATATTCCCTTCCTGTTCTCCCATGTTCTCTAGCTTGTCGTGCATTCTTTCAAAAAATCCAGGCTTTTTTAAAATGCCACAGGACAAATTGTTAAAAATCAGGACTGTCCCGCCAAAAGCGGGACTTCTGTTTGCCTTACTCTAAAGAGGAGGGGCCTACCTATTTGTTCCAGACAGTTTGGCTCCTTTTGAGCTAATTGTCCTTGCCTAGAAGCAAGGGAGGGAGCCAGTCTCCTGAGGGAATAGGGAGTTTACATTAGCCTTTTCATTTCCAAATGAAGTTACATTAACCTTTTCATCAGCCCAGTATATTCCCTTCCCATTCTCCTGCTGTTCCCTAGCTTGTCGTGCATTCTTTCCAAAAATGGGAACTTTTTAAAAATGCCACGGGACACAGGACAAATTGTTAAAAATTGGAACGTCTAGTCACCTTAGTTTAAGGTCATATAAATGGTAAGGTGTCCATTTCTTCCTTTGGAGAACTGTTTCTGGCTGGTGTCTATTAATTATAGGCATTTGATTCCCTGAAGTTTTGCTTTAATAAATTCCCTTTGCTTTAGTGCAGAAATTGAAATTCTTGGCTCGGCGCCTGTGGCTCAAGCGACTAAGACGCCAGCCATGTACACCCAAGGTGGCGGGTTCGAATCCAGCCCGGGCCTGCCAAACAACAATGATGGCTGCAACCAAAAAATAGCCGGGCGTTGTGGCAGGCGCCTGTGGTCCCAGCTACTTGGAGGCAGGAGACTCGCTTGAGCCCAGGAGTTGGAGGTTACTGTGAGCTGAGATGCCATGGCACTCTACCCAGGGGGACAGCTTGAGGCTCCTGTCTCAAAAAAAAAATTAAAAAAAAATAAATTGAAATTCTTTAGGTATAGAAGGCTATATCTGATAACTTCATAAATGATCATTCTGTAACGTTGAGTAATTCATGGGTGAGGTAGGTGAAGAACTGACAGCTAACAGGAAGAGCAAAAGTCAAGACATTTAAAAATTGAATAATAAAGACCAGGCAAGGTGGCTCACGCCTGTAATCCTAATACTTTGGGAGGCTGAGGTGGGTGGATTGCCTGAGTTCAGGAGTTTGAGATGAGCCTGAGCAAAATCAAAACCCCATCTCTAAATAGAGGGAGTTGTGGCAGATGCCTGTAATCCCAGCTACTTGGGAGGCTGAGGCAAAAGGATTGCTTGAGCACAAGAGTTTGAGGTTGCTGTGAGCTATGACACCACAGCATTTAACCACAGGGTCACTGAGTAGGACTCTGTCTCAAAAAAAGATGCTGAATTGTAATTAAAATATAGTTCTAACAAGTACTTCAAGATACTTCTTTTGTTCTCACTTTGTTCTCTGGCTCTTTTTTGAGTGATTATTTAATTCCTAAAACAGAAGATTTACTGTCTAATAGAAAAATGTTATCAGATTTTTCGTCCAGTTAGTAATTTTTGCTTTCTAAAGTATGCTTGCTTCTGTTGAAGAAGTTGCTTGCTGAGGGACTTTACCTAACAACTGCAATCAGTGTAACCGAATTCTTTGTACCCTCAGTGCATTCCAAACAATTAAAAAAAAACAAAGAAAGAAAAGTTGCTTGCTTTATACTTTGAGAAAGTAATGTTAAATACTAGTCTTTTGGGTGGTGGCTCAAAAGAGTAGGGTGCCTGTCCCATATGCGGGAGGTGGCAGGTTCAAACCCAGCCTTGGCCAAAAACTGCAAAAAAAAAACCAAAAAAACAGAAAAACTTGTCTTTTTCAGTACAACAAACAATTGAACATTGCTTTAAAGCTTATTAAGTCATTATTAGTAGCAGTGCAAGCCATCAAGATATGACTCTTCCCTTAAGTACCCATATGCTCATCTGTAATTATTTTTATTCATTGATTTTTTATTTTTTATTAAATCATAGCTGTGTACGTTAATGTAATCCGCAATTATTTTTTATTTAAATAAGCCTTAGCTAGTGAATGGCAAGGCAATAAAAATTGCTAAGACCTTGTTTATATTGAAATAAACATCATTAAATTAATGGGTTTTAACCTTTGGACAGAATTATGATTATTTAAGATGTGGCTAATCAGCAGGAACAAATTAAACTTGACAACATTGTAATACTAGTCTAGCATTTATCCTGATTTATCAGGCATTATAGTTAACCCATCTTAAAGCACTTCATGATGAGCTGTGTGATTCTCAAGTCATGATTAATACTGGGACAGTTCATGTTGTTGATGTGATGAACATCTCCTTCCTGTAGGTAGTCTGTACTATTTTACAGTTTCTAGTATGTACAGAATATATGAAATCCTGGGAATCTTTAAAAATTCTCATCTGGTATGTTCACAAGTTCTTTGTAAATTACTTTTAAAGTATTTTTTTCCAGTTAGATTTGTGTCTAAAAATAGATGCTTTTAAAAATTGCCTCTCCTACTCGTTATTTCTAGTATGGTTAGAGTGTGAAATACGGTTTTGCTGTTGAATGTGCCTGTATGCTTTCTCTAGGGCTGATTAACAAAATACCATAAACTGAGTGGTTTAAAGCAAGAAAAATGTTTTTCCTTACAGGATAAAAGTCTAGAAGTCTAAAGGTAGGGTCGGGGCGTGGCAGGGTCATATCAGAAGGATCTGCCTTTTCCAGGGATTTCCTTGCCCCAGGCATTCCTTGGCTTGTGGCTGCATAATTGCAGTGTCTGCCTCCATCTTCACATGGTTTTCTCCCTATGTGTCTCTGTGTCTCCTTACCTTTTCTTAACAGAATACTACTCATATTGGATTGAGGGCCTTCCCTATTTTAGTATGACCTCATCTTAACCAATAACATCTTCAGTAACTCTATTTCTTTCCGCATCAGGTCACTGGGGGTTGGGACTTTTTTAGCATGCCTTTGGAGCACACAATTCAACCTATAATGGTGCTGAGACTGATGGCCCTGTTTCCTTTACAGGCAGTGTCTTTTTAAATAGAATTATTTAAATATAAGTGAGATGGATTTGGGGGGGTCAGCAATACTCTATAAAAGATAGAAGAAATAATCTCTTTCCATGGGTGATGAAGGGTAAGCACTGTCTAAATGTGATGGTATACAAGAAATATTTAAGGATCAACCCTGTGAAAGGCACTGTCAATCTGTGCTGGGGGATATACAAGTTGATAAGACATGATTGCCGTTCTAAAAGAAGTTATAGTTTATTGACATAATCCAGAACTTTGTACTCCCAAAGTTCATCTAAATGAAATACCACTAATAGACTCTTTATTCTTTGATTTTTCAGTATCAGTAGCTAAATAGTTTCAAGAATATCAAGAATCCATATGAGAATCTTTATATTACATAACATTGATCTTTGGTACTTTAGCTTTGTTGTTCACAAAGCAAGCTCTCATTTCTGTTCAAAGCTCTTAAGAACATTTAGCTTAAGATTTTCCCAAAAGTGTTTTGGAATCTGTGTACCCTGTGTTTATGGTTTATATATATGATGGCTGCGGGACTCCTTTCAGATGAATCTGAATAGATTAAATGTATGAATTCTATCTGAAGATAATAGGAAGCTAGTTTTATTTTATTTAATAAAGGTGATTGCTTTTCAAAACAGTTTTCAAAGACAAAATATTATGGTGCACAAGCCAAGGAATGCCTGGGGCAACGAAATCCCTGGAAGAGGAGATCCTCCTGATATGACCCTGCCACACCCTGACCCTGCCTTCAGACTTCTAGACTTTTAACCTAGGTGCACTCCATTAGGCCTTTTTATTTTATTGTTACTGTATGGTTATCTCCAGAGTTCAGAGTGCCTTGCATTCATAGCCCTTAAAAGGTAGGAATGAGTTAAGATATTTTACCAATTTTTATTGATTGGGAAATTCAGGTTTAGATAAGGTACGTGTTTTCTTAATGTCCTTCAGAAAGGACATTCAGAGAATCAGAAGGAAGATTGTGATTTTTCCTAAAGATTCTGTGTCTCAACCCAGAATTCTTTTAAGTCATGAATTATTTATTCAGTTGTCCCTTATGAGGGATTGGTTCCAGGACCCCTCTGGATACCAAAATCCAAGGATGCCCAGACCCTTATATAAAATGGTATGATAATTATATTTGCACATAACCTATGCATATCTTCCTATATACTTAAATCATCTGCAGATTGTTGATAATATGTAATGTAAACTCTGTATAAATAGTTGTTACGCCATATTTAGGGAATAACAAGATCTGTACACATTCAGTACAGAAGCAACCATCCATATTTTTTTCTTGAATATTTTTTTTTTTTTTTTTTTTTGAGACAGAGCCTCAAGCTGTCCCCCTGGGCAGAGTGCTGTGGCATTACAGCTCACAGCAACCTCCAACTCCTGGGCTCAAGCGAGTCTCCTGCCTCCGCCTCCCAAGTAGCTGGGACCACAGGCGCCCGCCACAACGCCCGGCTATTTTTTGGTTGCAGTCGTCATTGTTGTTTGGCAGGTCTGGGCTGGGGATTCAAACCCGCCACCTTAGGTGTACGTGGCTGGCGCCTTAGCCGGATGAGCTATAGGCACCGAGCCTTTTCTTGAATATTTTTAATCTGCAGGTGGTTAAATCCATGGATACAGGGGGCTAACTATATACAGAGTGGACATAAAAGTTTGTGGCACATGAACTTAATGTCTACCCTGTATATCTGTTGAGAGGGTAAGATGAGGGTAGGGAGGCAAAGTGGTAGCTAAAATAATTTTCAGGCAAATAGAAAACTCTTGGTGGGGTGTAGTGGATCATGCCTATAATCCTAAGCACTCTGTCTGGAAGGCCAAGGCAGGAAGATTGCTTAAGATCAGGAGTTTGAGACAAGCCTGAGCAAGAGTGAGAGCCCATCTCTACAAAAAAATATGAAAGTCAGTGGGGTGTGGTGGTATGCACCTGTAGTCCCAGCTATTCAGAAGGATTGCTTGATGCCAGGAGTTTCAGGTTGCAGGAGCCATGATGGTGCCACTGCATTCTATCCAAGGTGACAGAGCAAGATTCTTTCTCAAAAAATAAAAAAGAGAAAGATTTCAGGCAAAGAGAAAACTCTTTATTTAAATATTTATTCTGCCATTAAATTGATATGTAATCAGCTTAACCTGGTTAACCCAGGCTTAACAGTATTGCCTTTCTAGATAATGGTAGCATAAAGTGCATTCTGGGCTTCTACTCTAGAGTAGCCTTGTGTTTCTGGGTGACATTCTTCCAAGAAAGGTTGACATTCTTTTGAGAAAGATAACACTGTACTGCCTCTGGATAAAGTTTGACCTAAGGAAAACGGTGTAGGATAGGTTCCATTTGAGAATAGTTTAAAAAAAATTAGATTTCATCATTCTGCAAAAATGAAGGTTCATCGTAGAAAGGGAAGCAGGATGCGAGAAGCATAGTACAGAAGGGAGGGGGAGGGAGTTAGTATTTGTGAACTATAGCAGGTAATTTAAAGGCTTCAGTTTATTAAATGGTTAATCTTAAATCTTTGTATAGTTTTATATGCCAAGTGTATAAACCTTAATATTTGTTAGGTAGTGTCTGATACATAAGGGAAAGTGTTTTTCTTATAGTGGAGTTTTTAATTGATTAGTAAGTTGTAAACTTGGTTTCTATTGCGGAAAAAATACACATCTGGCCAGGTGCAGAGGCTCATACCAATAATCCTAAAACTCTGGGAGACCAAGGCAGGTGGATTGTTTGAACTCAGGAATTCCAGAGCAGCCTGAGCAAGAGCGAGATCCCATCTCTACTAAAAATAGAAAAACTAGGTTTGGCGCCTATAGCACAGTGGTTGCTACGCCAGCCACATACACCAAGACTGGTGAGTTCAAACCCAGCCTGGGCCAGCTAAACAACAATGACAACTGCAACAAAAAATAGGCATTATGGCAGGCGCCTGTAGTCCCAGCTACTTGGGAGGCTGAGGCAAGAGAAGCGCTTTTGCCCAGGAGTTTGAAGTTACTGTGCGCTGTGATGCTACGGTGCTCTATAGAAGGTAACATAGACTCTGTCTCAAAAAAAAGAAAGAAAGAAAAACTAGCCAGGTGTTGTGGTGGGCACCTGTAGTCTAGCTACTTGGGAGGCTAAGGCAAGAGGATTGCTTGAGCCCAGGACTTTGAGATTACTTACTGTGAGCTTTGGTGCCATGGCACTCTATGCAAGGCAATAGAATGAGATTGTCTCAAAAGAAAAAGAAAAATTGCACATCTTACTAGAAATCACTGTAATGGTAGTGGTATTAGACATCTAAAGATGTGTAAAATATGTTTTATACTAATTCACTTTATGTATCATTGCCTAAGGAGTTCTTGCTATTTGTAAGACTTCATTGCGCTTTTTCTCAATGAGTAGGAGATGACTTGCAGGGTAGTAATGGCTCTCTTAGAATAGAATGAATAATAGGCCTGAAGAGAAACTCTTGTTTACTTTCTTTAGCATCCTATGAACCTAGTATCTTTCTAAATAAAATTGAAGAAGCTTTTTTTTTTTTTGAGACAGAGCCTCAAGCTATCCCCCTGGGTAGAGTGCTATGGCATCACAGCTCACAGCAACCTCTAACTCCTGGGCTCAAAGGAGTCTTCTGTCTCTGCCTCCCAAGTAGCTGAGACCACAGGCACCTGCCACAACACCTGGCTATTTTTTGGTTACAGCCATCATTGTTTGGCAGGCCCAGGCTGGATTTGAACCTGCTACCTTAGTTGTATGTGGCTGGCGCCTTAGCCACTTGAGCCACAGGCACCAAGCCAAATTGAAGAAGCTTTAATCCAAACCAACAATAAAAGGGAACTTGGAACATTTTATACCTTCTTTTCCTTATATATAGATCTTTACCAGAAAGTTGTTTTCTTAGCTATAAAAAAGGATTCAATTGTCCCTTTGAGTAGGAAAATAAGGGACACAATAGAAATTTGATGTGTTCCTTTCTGCCTACTTTGCCACTCTGAAAATAATAATATCTAGTATCTTAAACACAGACTCATTCCCCCCAAATCTATGACCAGTTATCTGGCTCTTGCAACCTGAGGTTAAAATCACATCTCTAATTTAAGAAGGCTTATTTTTCTGCAATTTATGGGATATACAGGTGGCTATACAAGTTATTTGTGTTTGTTCTATAGCTGTGTTAGAAAAAAAATGTTTGACCTTTCTCTGTGCAACATCTTTTATACCTCTAGGCAACAGGAAAGGATAAATTCACAGAGGGAGGAGATAGAAAGACAACGGAAAATGTTAGCAAAGCGGAAACCTCCTGCCATGGGCCAGGCCCCTCCAGCAACCAATGAGCAAAAACAGCGGAAAAGCAAGACCAATGGAGCTGAAAATGAAACGTATGTTATTTATTGATGTCAACTCTGTGACACCACACCCTGACCTCAGATACAATATCTATTTGAGTGCCACTGGGAACGATGATTATTTCTGGAGCTTACTCAGGTTTAAGCTTTCTTTTTACTTATATTAATTGCTTGGCTCATGTAAAAGCCATATAAAATCAATTGATTTTCTTAGTCCTACTTGCTATTTATTTATTTATTCATTTATTTATTTATTTAGACAGTCTTACTCTGTTGCCAGGCTGGAGTGCAGTAGTATACTCTCAGCTCATGTAAAAGTTATGTAAAATCAACTGATTTTCTTAGTCCTACTCGCTATTTATTTATTTAGACAGCCTTACTCTGTTGCCAGGCTGGAGTGCAGTGGTGCAATCTCCACTCATGTAAAAGCCATGTAATATCAACACATTTTCTTAGTCCTGCTTGCTGTTTATTTACATAGTCTTACTCTGTTGCTAGACCTGGAGTGCAGTGATGCAATTGTAGCTCACTGCAGCCTCATATTCATGCTCAAGCAATCCTGCATCAACCTCCTGCCCAAACTAGTCTTGAACTTAAAAAGTGATCTTCCCACTTTGGCCTCCCAAAGCACTGGAATTATAAGTATGAGCCACTGCCCCTATCTTAGTTCTGCTCTTTATTTAGGGAATTTCAAATGATGGGAGAAGTAATTTTACTTCACTTGATATCATGACTTTTGGCCACTCTTTTAATAAATATGATGTCATTGTATCAAAATTATATTATTTCTTATGTGTCTCTGGGTTATAAAATACTGGTATTGTCTTGTGGGGATTACCTGGCTACTTTTTTTTAATTATTATTTTTTCTTTTTTGAGACAGGGTCTCATTATGTTGCTGGGGCTATATAGCATCAGACTCCTGGACTCAAGTGGTTCTCCCATCTTAGCTTTCCAAGTAACTAGGGCTACCAGTGTGTGCCACCATGCCTGGCTGATTTAAAAAAAAAATTTTTTTTTTTTTTTTTTTTTTAAGACAAGGTCTTGCTATTTATCTCAGGCTGGTCTTGGAACTCCTGGATTCAAGTGATCCTCCTGCCTTGACATGTCAAAGTTCTAGATTTATAGGCATGAGCCACTGTGTCTGGCCCCTGGCTAATGCTTTAGATTGAATAATGCTCTTTACTGGTCAAAAGAAACTAGTTAACAGTACAAATGTAGGAGTAAGCCAAGAATTAAAAGAATAGTTATTATTTTAGGAAAAGGATATTTTTCTGATCAGCCGAATCTTGATCTCACCAGAATTTTTTTCCTGTTATGAAAACCTAAGGAAAACACCAGTGTCATAAATTACAGTACAATCATCTTTTTCTCTTGTCAGTTAATAGTTATTAACACAGTTATCATGTGTAGGAAGAGTAGACTATCTAGAGTACAAATGTTCTCCTCCATTCCTTTCTCTTTAATTGAAAGTAGATTTGACTTTTAGAGTTAACTTCAAATAAAGGCATAGTATTATATAACTTAATGATTAGTATGTCTTTTGCTTTTTTTATGTTTCAGATTAGTTCACAAAAACGTATTAACTCAGAATCCACTTGAAGTATAGTAATACTTAAACCATTGTTAAAAGCCCATGACATCCAAGAAATGCACCTTCCTTTATTCCAATGAGAAAGATGGTTTAACACTATTTCTTACCCTACATATACCTGCTGTGTGTTGGGTAGTCTTTTCCTTGGTATTTTTTTAGTAAGTCTATGTTAAATGCTTATTTTATGGTAGGCCCTGGTCTGGGAATACAGAATTAAAATATACAGCCTCAGCTTTAGGAGCTCCTACTTTAGGGGAGATGAACAGATGAGTAAATTAATAATTACATTTTAGTATAACTCCAAATGTTTTACAACTCAAATCTACGTATTTCCTTTCAACGAATCTAAGTAGGAGCTCAGATTGAAAGATTCTGTAAACAAATCAGTCTGATCATTGGTTGTTTTTTTTTCATGACTCCTCTGTTTATTTTGTGAAGGGATTTTTTTCCCTCTAGTATTACTTGAAAATTATTTAATGCTAGCCCGCAAAATGATTGGCTTAGGAGTGTTAAACAAGGCATGGGTTGTTTCTTTGCCACAGACGAATAATTAGAATTCAGCGTAGGTTAGTAGAGTGTCAGTGAGTAGTTACCCTCCAGAATCCTGTGTAGAATCTAACCTGGAAGACCTTCAGTCTAGTTTTTAATCAGTATTTGGGATTTGGCTCTTTCCTTTAACCAAAAGCCAAAAAGAGGCCTCTTGAGCCTTGGAGTATGTCACCTTTTCCTTTCCTGGTATTGAACCTGTTTCAGGCAGAGAGAATTGTTAGCCATGATTTTTTCATTTCTCCATTTTTTATTGATCTGAAATGGAGTAACAGGTATAGGTATGAGCATTTCTCTTTAAATAGGCATGCTATGATTTCAGATAATTTACTGAAATCTCTACCATTATTTTTCAGGTTAACATTAGCAGAATACCATGAACAAGAAGAAATTTTCAAACTCAGATTAGGTCATCTTAAAAAGGTAAGTATAATAAGAAAATCTGTGTGCAGAAAGGTGATTTCGAATTTACATTTGTTGTTGAAGCTGTTTGGCAAATGTAAGAGTAGTTTCATATAGCTCCAGAAATCTTGAGTAATTATTTTCACTATCATATCTTGTAGTGTAATGGTGGAACTCATATCTTTCTGTTGAAGTCAACTCTAATAACCCAGTGAGAATATTTTTTCCCTCAATGATTTGTTGATAGATAATTCTGTATACATTCTGAGGCTTCCCAAGTGCTTATCCTTAGAGTAAAAATTAAATGTTCACCAAGAACAGATGGCTCTGAGACTGATGTTAAAAGACTGTTGTGACATTTTAAATCCCATAGCAGCTCTTCTTTCTTGCCTAAACTAGCAAAAGAAGAGAAGCTCTTGTACCAAACCAACCATATTCAAACACAAAGGCATTTAACATAGAATTTGTTATTGATGATGTTCACTGAGCTGTCTTAGATGTAGATTACCTCAGCTTTTAAATTCAGCAGCCCATACATTATTGGTAGATGCTGTTTGTGGTGATGGTGGTCAGTGAAGATTAATTACTAAATTGCTGTTGGGTGTGGGGGGTTTCACATGCTGGTTTTCATATCTTTTTCCCACTGGATTCTCAGATCTCATTAAGTAAGTAGAATTTAAGGAACCAAGTATAATCATACTTACAGAAGAAAACCTGATTCTTGTAAAAAAGTTTGCATACTTATATTTACATGCACAAGACATTTCTAAAAACTCACATAAGTGGTTCCATCCAGAGACTTGGGGACGGAGAGGAGGGAGGAGGAAGGTAGAGAACTTATACTTTCCCCACTATACTCTTCTGTATGGTTGGATTTCATTGCTTTATAATTAAAACTCTAGTTCTTAGGCCGAGTGTGGTGGCTCACGTCTGTAATCCTAACACTCTGGGAGGCCAAGGAAGGCGGATGGCTTGAGCTCACAAGTTGGAGACCAGGCTGAGCAAGGGCAAGACCCCGTCCCTACTAAAAATAGAAAAACTAGCCTGGTTTTGTGGCAGGTGCCTGTAGTCCCAGCTGCTTGGGAGACTGAGGCAAGAGGATCACTTGAACCCAAGAGTTTGAGGTTGCTGTGAGCTGTGATGACACTATGGCATTTTACTGAGGGTGACAGAGTGAGACTCTTAAAAAAAATTAAAAGTGAAAATATAATTCTGTTTCTTAAAAATCAGTCTTTTAATGTAAAGCCTCTTTAGCTTTTCACAGAGAATTCTGTTGTTTTTGAAATGAGACTCTGAAAAGGTAAAGTTTTCTGTAATTCTGAATTATTTCTTTAGGAGGAAGCAGAGATCCAGGCAGAGCTGGAAAGACTAGAAAGGGTTAGAAATCTACATATCAGGGAATTAAAAAGGATACATAATGAAGATAATTCACAGTAAGTAACTTGGGAGTTGGAGATTACTAAGTGCTTAATGAGATGAATAGTCTAAAATGCAAAATGATGTTTCTGTTTAATATAAATTTGATAAATGATTCCACAGGTAGGGCATGATACAGTTTTATGAACAAAATTATGATTTATTTTGGTGTGAATATATATGAATATATTAAATTTATTAAATGTATTTGTATGCATACAGCATTATTATACAAGTTTACAATATAACTTTGTAATCTTAAATGATTATAAATGTCAGTACTGCATATTCACATTTACCTACAGAGCTTTAAAAAAGAGAATCTTTGATCACCAATATGATACATACTATGGAAAGAATATTGGGATGAAATGACATTCAGTTTCTGAATGAGCTTTAAGGACCATTCATGTGTTGACATTTTAAGTAAAACCCTTAAAGTTAGCACATTAATTATAGATTAACAGCCACCTTTGTTTACAAGCCATTTAAGGGACTGAAACTAGAAAAAGTAGTTTGAAGTGGGAAAGCTTTTTTATAAGTAATCTATTCTTTCCAACATTTTTCTGACCATGAAACATTTTTCTCATATAGCCACAGCTTGTGTATTTTTGTTTGGCTAATGTCTCCATGGTCCTTTCTGTCAAATGACAGATAATAGCAGTTCCCACTCTCTGTATATCAGGCATGGTGCCAAGTCCCCTTACATACTCTTCCTTTAATCCTCAGGATAATTCAGTCATCTTCAATACATGGATCAGGAAAATAAGCTTAGAGAAATTAAGTTAACTTGAGCAGGAACCCTTAACTAATGTGATCAAACACATTGCCAAGCTTGGACCTTTCTGATCCAAACCAACATGCAGTAATGCATCTCTCCCCATAGGCATGCTGCTTTCTTAAGATTATAATTTTAGAATTAATAATTGGACTGTTTAAGATCAGGAACTAAGTAAAACAAAAATATTTTAAAATTTAGTTAGATGCAATGGCTCACACCTAGAGTCCCCGCTCCTTGGGAGGCTGAGGCAGGAGCATTGCTTGTGCCTAGGAGTTAGAGGCTGCAGTAAGCTATGATTGTGCCATTGTACTCTAGCCTAAGTAACAGAGCCAAATCCTGTTTCTGAAAAAAAAAAAAATGTGAATTTTTTTTTCACTAGAATTTGTCTGTCTTAAAGAGAGAATATTGAATGCACATAGAGTGCATAACTCACTTTATATATGAACAATCTATTTTTAAGGCAATATAAAATGTCTTAGAATTTTACTATAGATAGTTTGGAAATTGTGGGAATGTGTGGCAATTGAATGGTTTGGGGAAGCTGGATAGCACAGTGTGAAAATCCCTAATCTAGAGGGCAGCACCTGTGGCTCAGTGGATAGGGCACTGGCGCCATATACCAAGGGTGGCGAGTTCAAACCTGGCCCAACCAGCTAAAACAGCAATGACAACTAAAAAAAAAAAAAAGCTGGGCATTGTGGCAGGCACTGGTAGTCCCAGCTACTCAGGAGGCTGAGACAAGAGAATCGCTTGAGCCCAAGAGTTGGAGGTTGCTGTGAGCTGTGATGCCAAGGCACTCTACCGAGGGCGACAAACTAAAACTGTCTTGAAAAAAAAGAAAATTCCTAATTTAGTCTTAATTTACCCCCATTTTATAGCAGGGCAGAAGGGGAAGGAAATCAAGAAAGGTCACAGGTCTAATGAAGCTATGCTGAGACTAGCACTGTATCCTGGGTCTCTACAGCTATTGCTGTTCATTATAATTATGCTGCCTCTTTGAACTGTGTAACTTTATATTCACAATTTGCTGTTAATAGTTGTCAAACAGCCACCAGCAGCTATGTTGTAGTGTGTTAAATATTCTGGGAATTATACAAATGTGGCAGACTGTAGTCTTTGATCTCAGGATGTTACATATTCTCTGTTTCTACAGATTTAAAGATCATCCCACGCTAAATGACAGATATTTGTTGTTACATCTTTTGGGTAGAGGAGGTTTCAGTGAAGTTTATAAGGTAGGTAAAAGGAACTGAGAACAAAAACTGAGGGTTAAATTACTGACTATTAACAAATTTAGAGAACATTTAGAATGGTGATGATGATGGATTGATATCTGTTGGTTGAAATTTAAAAACTTTCAGAACCCAGGCTCAGTGCTTATACATGGCTCAGTGCGTCGAGTGCCAGCCACATACATTGAGGGTGGTGAGTTTGAGCCCAGACCTCCTAAACAACAATGACAACTGCAACCAAAAAGTAGCCAGGCATTGTGGCAGGGTGCCTGTAATCCCAGCTGCTCAGGAGGCTGAGGCAGGAGAATCGCTTAAGCCCGAGAGTTTGAGATTGCTGTGGGCTGTGATGCCATGGCACTCTACCCAGGGCGACAGCTTGACACTGTCTCAAAAAAAAAAACACTTTTAAGAACCTGTATTTTTTGGGAAAACAGCTCCCAGTAGACCTAAGTCACTAAGCATCATACAATATTTTACCCTGTTTTCAAATTCAAAAATAAATAGAGAAGAAACAAAAAATAGCTCATTTCTGGATGGTAGAATTACAGTGATTTTTATTCTGGTTCTGTGCTTTCTGCTTCATTCACATTTACTAGAAATGACTATGTGTTACCTTTTTTCTCATATACGTATGTACACACAGAGACATATGCCTACATGTTATTTTATTTTTACAAAATAGATATGTATCAAAGTTACTCTTTTTTTTTTTTTTCAAGCAGGCCCAGCTAGGTTCAAACCCACCTCCCCCATAGTGCCAATGCTTTAACCACTGAGCTATGGGGACCCTGTTAAAGTTATTCTTATTTGAAAACCTGTTTTTTGTTTCAAGAAAATTGTCATCTAATAGTATTTACTAGCACTGGCATTCTGAAACAGTATCCTGCCGTACAGCACTTCACTTGTGTCTGCAAAGTACAGACTTTTATGCCTCTAGGTTAAGCTTTACCAAATGAGTAATTTACCCTATTTTAAATAAAGCTACAGATTCATAATATGTTAGCCAATTTCTGCCTGCTTCTGCTTTAATTTCTCTACATGTTTTTGGCACCTGCTATTAAATGCAGAGCTATTTGGTGGCTCAAGCCCATATAATCCTAGCACTCTGGGAGGCTGAGGTGGGAAAATTGCTTGAGGTCAGGAGTTTAAGACCAGAGTGAATGTAAGACTCCCATTTCTACTAAAAATAGAAAAATTAGCCATGCATTATGGCTGGCACCTGTAGTCCCAACTACTCAGGAGATTGAGGCAGGAAGATTGCTTGAACCTAGGAGATTGAGTTTGCTGTGAGCTAGGCTGACGCCATGGCACTTTTAACCTGGGCAACAAAGTGAAGCACTGTCTCAAAAAAATAAACACAGAATTGGTTTTTAAACTTCACTGTACAGCTCTGGGACTTCCCTGTTTCAAAGGTGTAGCCATCACTGTTGTGATTTATGCTATGCCCATATGAATTTGTACATAGGAAATTTTTTTGAGTATAGTTTTCATTTCAGATTAAAACAGTAAAAATCTAGTTCTATTGTTTTCCTTTTTAATGTTAATTTTTGTGGGAGTTTTGTTTTGTGGGGGGTTTTTTTGAGACACAGTGTTTGTCGCCCTCAGTAGAGGTCACGACAGCCTTAAACTCCTGGGCTCAAGTGATCCTCTTGCCTCAGCCTTCCAAGTACCTGAGACTACAGGCGCCCACCACAACACCTGTCTATTTTTAGATACAGGGTCTTGCTCTTGCTCAGGCTGATCTCAGAACTCCTGAGCTCAGGCAGTTCACCTGCCTTGGCCTCCTAAAGTGCTAGGATTACATTCATGAGCCACCTTGCCTGGCTGATTTTTTTTTTATATATATGTAAAATTCACCTTTCTAATCATATGTACAATTCATTGGCATTACGTACATTCAGTGTTGTGCAACTGTTACCACTATCCATTTCCAGAACTGTATTATGATTTTTAGTGTCCTGCTAGTTTTGATTTTTCCAGTATTTTATTCATATATATATTTATTTTCATCTCATCAGTGAAAGTGCCATAGTTATCTTTAGTTTGTCAAGCTTTGATGTCGTAGTTATCCTAGCTCCTTCGAGTGAGTTTTCCTATGCTCTGGAACCCTTTGCATTACTTTGGAATTGTTGGCTCCTTGAAAGTTTGTTAGAGCTGACTCATAAAAGGCACCTGAGTAGGTGTCCATTTAGTGGAAAACATTTAACTACTTTTTCAATTCCCCTACATATTGATCTATTCAGATTTTCTCCCCCACCTTTTTCAAAATTTATCTCCCTCCTTCCCCTTTTCCCCTTTCTTAAGTCAATTTTATTTTTTTTTTT
>NW_003852413.1:17079204-17081183 GCF_000181295.1 Otolemur garnettii | reverse complement strand
CCGGGCTGGGGATTCGAACCCGCCACCTTAGGTGTACGTGGCTGGCGCCCCAGCCGGTTGAGCTATAGGCGCCGAGCCTCTTAAGTCAATTTTGATAATTTAATTTTTCTAGAAAAACTGTGTTACCTGGATAAAAAAAATATTATCCATACCTTAGTTATTTCTCTTTTCTTGTGAGGCATTTATTTTTGTGTCTCTTGATTAATAGTCGAGAGATTAGTCAGTGGTTTTAATTTTTTTCCTAAGAATAAACTTTATATTTTATTGATCAAATTTATTATTTGGTTTGTTTTCTGTTTCATTAATTTCTGTCTTTATTCCTTCCTTCATTCTGATATGTGTGTTTTTTTTTTTTTTTTTTTTTTTTTTTTTGAGACACAGTCTCACTTTGTCACAGCTCATAGCAACCTCAAACTCTTGGGCTCAAGCAATTCTCTTGCCTCAGCCTCCCAAGTAGCTGGGACTACAGGTGCCCACCACACAGTGACCAGCCATTTTTTACAGACGGGGTCTCACTCTTGCTAAGGCTGGTCTCAAACCTGTGAGCTCAGGCAGTCTGCCAGCCTTGGCCTCCCAGAGTACTAGGATTACAGGCATGAGCCACCGTGCCTGGCCTGCTGTGTTCATTTTTATTTATTTTCATTCTTAAATCACATGCTTATTTTCTTTTCTTTGTAATTTTTTCATTGTAATAAAAAAAAAAGATAACATGAAATTTATCATTCCAGCCACTTTTAAGTGTGTATTTAGTAGAGCTAAGTATATTCATATTGTTGTGAAAAAAGATCTCCAGCACATTTTATTCTTGTAAAACTGAAACCCTGTAGCCCTTAGCCCAACTCCCTTTTTCCCTCTCCCCCAGTCCTTGGTAACCACTATTCTGCATTCTGTTCTTATGGATTTAACTACTTTCAGATACCTAATATAAGAGTATTTATCCTTATGTGGCAAACTTCTTTAACTTAGCAGAATTGTCCTCGAGGTTTATTCATGTGACAGCATGTGACAGGATCACCTGCCTTTTTACAGTTGAGGAGAATTCTGTTGTTATGTATCACATTTTGTTTATCCGTTCCTCCCTTGGTAGACACTTGTTTTTCTTCTGCCTCATTAAATAGTGCTGCTTAGTACCACTTCAGGACCCTGCTGAGTATACCCAGAAGTGTGACTATTCCTTTTTTAAAATCATCCATATTGGTTCTTGATGCTTCCCAGTTACTTTTAGTGATTTCATTATCCTGTTTTTCCCTAATATATTTCTTTAAACATTTTGATATTTCTGAAATCTTGGTTCTTACAATGATAGGTACATTTAATGTAATTATTCTTTTGCTGCTCTTTACTTAAGTCAATGGTGGGTCATAGTGTCTTGGATTCCTAAGTACGGTGTTCCAGTTGGAGAGAGTGACACTTGGAATAGCAAGTGCTCTTATAAATTGGATTGTATTTAATCTCATTTTCAATGACTTAAAGTAGTTTTGTATTCTAAAACCATGGTGTGTGCATGTTTACAGGTGAACATCATGTAAGAAAAATAGAATTATAAAGTTTCCATTTCTGTGAACTAAGTTACTTTATATGAATTGAGTGATTTTTATACTTTGAAACATACTGGTTTTAACTGAGTATAGATGAGAAGTTTCTATTTTGTAAGGAGCTCTCTTATACATACAGTACATACCTAGAGGAGCTTACATTTGGAAAGATCTGGAGAGCATGACCACCACAATATACATACCACACTGTCCTGTGCCTGCTGACTTCATCTGTTTGAGCATTTGTAGAAACTGGCAGGTGGAGTGCAATGGTATTGGAACTGAGTTCATAAGCTTTTTACCTGAACTTTAAAAACTAAGAAAAATTCATCATAAGAGCTCTCCAATAAATATATAATTTTTAATTTTCAGGGGGTTTTTTTGTTTCTTTTTGGCAATACATTCCTTGGTTTTGTAATGAACTTAAGCTCTTGGCTCGGCGCC
>NW_003852413.1:17061550-17079017 GCF_000181295.1 Otolemur garnettii | reverse complement strand
CCCAGGGGGACAGCTTGAGGCTCTGTCTCAAAAAAAAAAAAAAAAAAAAGAACTTAAGCTCTTTTAAGACAGTAAATTCTTTTCTATAGGTGAAATCTATTATATTAAAATATTATTTTATCAAATTGTGCTCTACACTCAACTTCCTGAAAAAACCATCTGTTATCTTTTCTCCTCCAAGCACTGCCTAACTCATTCGTAAGCAGCTGGGTTCTTTGGGAAAGGCCCATTTCTCTGGACAGCACTGGGGAAGGGACTTGGTATGACTAACTTCAGACTTTGTTAAGATTAAAAACTGCTTTTCGGGGCAGTGCCTGTGGCTCAAAAGGGTAAGGTGCTGGTCCCATATGCCAGAGGTGGCGGATTCAAAACCCAGCCCTAGCCAAAAAAAAAAAAAAAACTGCTTTTCATTTGCTTAGTATAGAGGGGTGGGACTAGAGACAGGGCTGGATTTTTCTATTTTTGCTTTTCTTTTTATTTTAATAAACACAATAAACCGAATTACTTTATTATTTTGTTAACAGTCATACCAAAGAAGTATATCCTAAGTGTTATTTTCTCCAGAAGGCAGGCAGTGTATGTCCTTAGGATTTCAGAAATGGCAGAGCTTAAACATGTTAAGTCCCAATGTCAGCTGAGGAACGGGAGACATCCTATAGGAGAAAGGTCCCAAATGGGAATAGATGTGTCCAGAAAGGGAACTGTTGGGAAATGACTGTTACGGCAGTGCTGTCTTTCTGTCTGTGGTGTGTGGTTGGCTTTATGTTCTAAACCTCTTGGTGCCAGTGTGTCTGGAGACTTCTAAATTATCTAATCACAAGTTTCAAGAAGATGATTGCAACACTGAAGGAAGTCTGTGATATGTTGTCATTTGCTGCTGTTTCTATTTAATAATGCAGTTGAACTTCATGTTATCTGTTAAGTGGAAGCTTCAAGTCAGTTGCCTGTGATTCTTGTTAGCATTTATCCAGAATATAATTAATGTATTCTGTTTCTTTATAGGCATTTGATCTAACAGAGCAAAGATATGTAGCTGTGAAAATTCACCAGTTAAATAAAAACTGGAGAGATGAGAAAAAGGAGAATTACCACAAGTAAGTGATACTAGAGTGTCTGATTTTCCATAATTTCATGATAACCTGTATTTGAGCATTATGCTAAGAGCTTCACATGCATTGCTGGGTTTTGTTTTATTTAATCCTCATAACTCCCCTAGAGGAATGAACATATCTCAATGTTAACTGATACCTACAGAATTTGAATAACTCTCAAGAAGTGGTGAGCTGGTATTTAAGTCCATCCAGACATCCCTTAATCTAAAGCCCGTGCTCTTAACTTCCCTTCCATCGTGAGAATAGGTACAGTAAACAAGTAAAACTTAGATAATGGAGAAACCACTGTTACTTGTCCATAGAAATCAGACCCAGTGGAGCTCTTTCTGCTACTTATGTCATTTCCTGTGGAGGAGACCGGGAGGCACCTGGTATGCCTCGGTGGTTCCTATCTGACATGTTCAGTCCATCAGTCAATGCTGCCCTCTCCTCCCTGTCACAGTCTGCCCAGCTCAGAGTTCTCAGTCTTCAGTGTCCCACTTTCTCTGCTTGCCTGTCTTCAGAATGCCACAGTAGCAGCCTTCATCTGTACTTGGGTTGGTGTAGAGAGGGTGGTTTCTTTAGAATAGTTATTACATGCACAGCTGTGAATTGCTTTGTTCCACTAATGTTAGGGTTTGCCTGTATTCTCCCTGAGTGTCAGAACATTGGAGTTCATGGCTCATTTGCTTTGGAGGCTACACAGACTTAATTTACTATTAGGTTCCCCATTGGACTTAGTTCTGTTTCCCTTGTTGGTACTGTATTGAATTAGAAAGTTTCTGTCCCTGAAAGGAAGAGTCAAGCCCTTCTTGATAGAAACAAAAACCTCCTTTCTCTAAAGGTAATCATGTTTTTTTCTTACAAATAATACTTGGGTGGGGGGTGGGAAACAGTGGACTTTGAAGTACCCTTTTAACTTGGACCAAGGCTACTCTTACTCTATGCCTCTTGTTCGTCAGGAGCCTAGAAACTCTTGCTATTTCAGACACATGGCTAGTGGCACTTAGTGCTGGAGAAGAGATAGTTCCTGCAGCAATAAGAGAAATAGGGCTTTAGAGAGGTAGGAAAGGGGTTAATCTGTGGCACTCTGCATGTGTATCTTAGGTGACAGGCAGCTGTGGTCCAGATGCTCCTGAGGAACAGTTACATTATTAGAAGAACATTCCAGTCACTTGACGTGTAGGGATGAATGGTACGCAGCAGTGAATGCCAGGAGCGCTTCCGAAAAGGAAACCACATGTTGCTCTAACTGGTTGTAAATGAGCAGTGTCCCTGTGATATTTAGACTGTAAGAGTGCCTATGGGCGTCGGAGCAGTTTGTGCCCTCTAGAATCAGCCTTTGTCAACCTTGAGAACATAGTTCCTGTGCTAAGGTTTCTATACATCTTGCCTAGCCTTCTGAAACAGGGAGGAGTCCAAGTACCTCCTTGAGCAAACAGTTTGAGTTGTAGTGGGTAGAGATTGGGTGTCTTTCTCTACCAGACATAGAGCAAGTGAAGCTCTTTGCCAGTCCAGCTCTAGCCTGACAGTGGTGCCTTATGTTCTTTGTTTTCTCATCAGAGGAGGGAGCCTTGGTGCCTGAGCCATCTGGACATAGGCCACGTCCCGCGGGGCAGATATATTGGTGGGGGATATGCAAAGCTCTTGTGATCTCTGTTGCTGCTGGGGAAAATTTTTAAGTACCTCTACTTTTCTTTGGAAGCATTTGATTTATAAGAGATATGAAATCATACTGGTGAATTTTAGGCTACCGATAATGGTGAATTGGAAAATGTCATTAACTCCTTTGAACTTAACAGGAGGCTTGACATCAAACATATAACAGATTTTGATGAGCGCTTTAAACATTCAGTATTAAACTAAAAAGTAGTGTATTTTCAGGGTCATAACATTTTGAAATATGAAAATGCTATAGCCCTGTGACGTTTCAGTGAGATATTTTAATTGATTTTGTATTCAGTCCCATCTGGAATCAAGCCATTTATTTGGGTAAAAAACAAGGAAAAACTGACAAAAGTGTAGTTCTATTGAATTTTGAGTTTCATCAGCACTTCTTTTCTCTCCTTTCCCCACAACAAAAACTGATTGTAGGATGGCGCCCATAGCTCAGTGGGTAGGGTGCCGGCCACATACACCAAGCCTGGTTGGTTCAAATCCAACCCAGGCCTGCTAAACAGACAACTACAACAAAAAAATAGCTAGGTGGTGTGGCAGGTGCCTGTAGTCCCAGCTACTTGGGAGGCTGAGGCACGAGAATCACTTGAGCCCGAGTTTGAAGTTGCTGTGAGCTGTAACACTACAGCACTCTACCCAGGGCGACAGCTTGAGACTCTGTCTCAAAACAAAACAAAACAATGATTGTATTACCTTTGCATTATGAAAACATTAATATATATTAACTAGATTTCTTTAACTGCCCCAAATAACGTATTGCAAATTCTATAGTAGAAAGAATTTTTATAAAGCTATCTGGAGAAATACATCTGAATTAGTATACTATTGTATGATACTCAAGTTTTAATTTTCTAAGGTAAAAGTAAGCATTTTGAAAGTCTAAATACACATGTGCTTATAAATATATATCAAAGAGAGTAAAAGACACTTTAGACCCTTCCCGTTTCTTATTAACATCTCTAATTATAGTGCATTAATGCTAAACTGAATGTGGCTCAGCTACTGCCTTGTGGATGTAGTGACAGAGGCGGCCTTAGAGCTAAATACAGTGTTGAGGGAACACTTTCAGGGACACTGCAGATTCACTTAATTGGCAAGGACTTTGTGTGACACTTTGACTCTTAATATTTGCCTCTCTTAGTTTCCTCTATTTCTGTACCTTGACAGAGAAATTGGTCTCTGCTCTAAAAAAGAGAAAATCAAGAAGTCCATGTAAAACAAAACAGTAGAGACCTTTAGGTTTATAGCATATTAGGGTGAGAAATGATTTGAACACTGATCTGTTTAGTCCACATGGGGACTAAACTTCTCAACTTTATAAAAAACAGAGCACCTTTCTGTTACCAAGTTTGATATTACATCTTGATGGTATGGAGCTCCTTTTGGTGGATGGCTAGGCAAAGACTACAGTTGCTCAGTGTCTGTAAGAAGTATGCTTTCTTTTTTTTTTTTTAATTAAGTGATAACTATGTACATTAATGCAATTCTGGGGTACAGTGTGGTGTTTTCATATACAATTTGAAATATTTTCATCAGACTGGTTAACACAGCCTTCATGTCATTTTCTTAGTTGTTGTGTTAAGACGTTCATATTCTACTCTTAGAAAGATTCACTTGTACCCTTTTTTTAACTAAAGGAACCATGAACTAACTGTACTTTTTTTTTCTTTTCTTTTATAATTTCAGATTAATATGAGGGTACAATTAGGTTATATTGTTTATGTTTGTTAGGTGGAGTCCAAGTTGTAGTCCAGGAGGCACACTTCTAAACTTACAGTGCAGGGATAACGAAACAGAAGCTCAAAGTAGTGGATTCACAGAGAGCTGGGAGCCCGGTGTTTGGGTGACCAGTGTAGTGTGTTTTCTAACATTGGTCTGCCTCAATCTTGGGAAGTCTTTTCAGAAAAACATAAAGATGATTACATGAGCATCAGAAGAAGCAAAAGCGGCAGCTTGAAAAATAAGCCAAATCAGTTTTCATTGGGGGAAAAACCACGCACAATTATTTTTAGGTTCCTGTTCCTCTCTCCCGTGTTCCTGAATTTTTCTTTAGCTCTTGAGTACTTCTGTATATTTTTGATATCCTAGAGTATACTGGTTTCAGAAGACATCACTTTTTTTAAAGTTTTATTTTGCTATAGTTTGGAAAGTTTCTCTTTTCTCTAACTTTTGCCTTATAACAAAACATTCTAATTCAAATGGTGCTGGATTATTTAAAATATAATAATTTCTAGTTATTTGTGAATATGAAATAAACACTTCTAAAATTATTGGTAACTGTATTGTATAAATATATCCTATCATTCTTTTAAAATTCAGTGTATACACGAACATTTCAGAATAGGTAGTATATTTGTATTCTATGAGTATCTTCCTATTTTAATTTACTTATTTTTTGACTTCTGTGTTACGAATAAGAGGGATACACGTTAGGATAGACCAACACAGGATCAGGATCGTCAGTATCACTACCTTTCACTTCTACGTTTTATCCCACTGGAAGGTCTTCACGGGCAATAACACAAAGGCGGTCTTCTGCAATACCTCTTGAAGGAGCTGTCTGGGGCTCCTTTACAGTTAACCTTTTTTTTAAATAAGTAGAAGCAGTACACTCTAAAGATAAAAAGTATAATATGATAAGTCTTCATGCCATGTTATTAATAGGTTTTTGGAAACTGCAACTTGAGTTAAACGATGTATAATGAAACCAGTTTTGCCATAGGTTAATTGATGTGAACAAGAGTTAAGTTCCTACAACATACCTTCCTACGTCATATTTGTGGTCACAAAATCATGAAACTTCTAAATAAAAACCAAACCTTTTTTTTGAGACAGAGTTTCACTTTGTCAACCTCGGTAGAGTACTGTATAGCATTTAGGTCACAGCAGCCTCAAACTTTTGGGCTCAAGTGATCCTCTTGCCTCAGCCTCCCAAGTAGCTGGGACTACAGGCACCTGCCACAACGCCTGGCTATTTTTTAGAGACAGGACCTCGCTCTTGCTTAGGCCGATCTTGAACTACTAAACTCAAGCAATCCACCCACCTTGGCCTCCCAGAGTGCTGGGATTACAGGCGTGAGCCACCACTCCCGGCCAAAACCAAATATTTCTAATGTTAAACATGGAAATAAATGTGAGCTCTATGTACATTTTTTTTTTTTTTGAGACAGAGCCTCAAGCTGTCCCCCTGGGTAGAGTGCCGTGGCATTACAGCTCACAGCAACCTCCAACTCCTGGGCTCAAGCGAGTCTCCTGCCTCAGCCTCCCAAGTAGCTGGGACCACAGGCGCCCGCCACAACGCCCGGCTATTTTTTGGTTGCAGCCATCATTGTTGTTTGGCGGGTCCAGGCTGGGGATTCGAACCCGCCACCTTAGGTGTACGTGGCTGGCGCCTTAGCTGGTTGAGCCACAGGCGCCGAGCCGAGCTCTATGTACATTTAAGAAAGATTATAATAAGTAAGATAATGATTACCTGCTTTTTTCCAGTTCAGAGTTGAGGGTGGTTAGAGCCTATCCTGGCAGCTAAGGGTGCAAGGCAGGAGCCAACCCTGGATGGGAAGCTGGACACATTCACATGCACACACACCCCCTCTCACTCAGACATGCTGGTGAACCTAAAGTGCACATCTCTGGGATATGGGAGGAAACTAGAATACTCAGAGAAAATCCATGGGGAGAACATGCCAACACCGCACAGAGAGTAACCCAGTCGTTGGATCATTTTTTTCTTCTCTTCTCTTGTAGTTGTAATGAAATGATGCTGAGTGAAGCAACATTATTACAGAGGACCTGCTGTAGTAGATACATAAGCCAGTTGCATAGTTGTTTATTGTTATTTATCAAATATTATATACCATACATAATCGTGTGCTAGATTTTTATACCACTAGTAGCTCAGTAGTTTTGTTTACACCAGCGTCACCACAAACCCATGAGTGATGCATTACATTAATGACATCATGATAGCTATGTCACTAGGCACAGTAGGAATTCTTTAGCTCCATTATAATCTTAGAGGACCACTGTCGTATGCACAGTTCATCAATATTGACCAAAAAGTCATTATGTAGTGCCTGACTGTATTTAAATTTAACATTCTAAGAAAACAGGGGTTTTTGGAATACCATATTTTCTGTTGATTTCATGTTTTCCAAGACCAAAGTAAAGCTTATAGCACCTTAAGTCTTTTTTGTAAAAAGTAGGATTTAGAAACAGAAAAATATAATGTATTGCCAATTGACTTAAATATCATGTAATTTTGTAACCCAAGGAATTTACATGCTAAAATTGCTGGCTCGGCACCTATAGCTCAACCAGCTAAGGCGCCAGCCACGTACACCTAAGGTGACGGGTTCCAATCCCCAGCCCCGACCCGCCAAACAACAATGACGGCTGCAACCAAAAAATAGCCGGCGTTGTGGCGGGCGCCTGTGGTCCCGGCTACTTGGGAGGCGGAGGCAGGAGACTCGCTTGAGCCCAGGAGTTGGAGGTTGCTGTGAGCTGTAATGCCACGGCACTCTGCCCAGGGGGACAGCTTGAGACACTGTCTCAAAAAAAAAATTGCTATAGTCCCAGGATATAAATATTTACAGATATGAAGTACCAGCTTTAGAGGAGAAAAAAATGCTTTATAATTTTTACATCTATGATATTTGGGTATAAATATAAAGAAGTGTGATTATCATAGAATGAACTTGAAAGGGATAAAAGGTTAGCATCCATTCATTTAACAAATCCTGGCCAGGCACAGTGACTCAGGCCTATAATCCTAGCACCGTAGGAGGCTGAGATGGGAGGATTGCTTGAGGCCAGTTTGAAACCAGCATGAGCAACATACTGAGACCACTAGGTGTTATAGCTCTTACCTGGAGTCCCAGCTACTTGGGAGACTGAAACAACCAGGGCCAGGCGCAGTGGCTCACGCCTATAATCCTAGCACTCTGGGAGGCCAAGGTGGGTGGATTGCCTAAACTCACAGGTTAGAGACCACCCTGAGTAAGAGTGAGATCCCACCTCTAAAAATAGCTGGGTGTTGTGGAGGGAGCCTGTACTCCCAGCTACTCAGGAGGCTGAGGCAAGAGAATATATCCTAAGCCCAAGAGTTTGAGGTTGCTGTGAGCTGTGACACCACAGCACTCTGCCAAGGGTGACAAAGTAAGAATCTGTCTCAGAAAAAAAAAAAAGAAAAAGAAAAGATTAGAGCACCTACTGTTTTCTCAGTGGTTTGGTAGATGTCAGTAGAGAAAATAGCATGAGTAAAAAGAGAAAGCAGAAAAGGGACCCAGATGGGGCTGAATAGAGTAAACATGGTGGAAGCAATGGAGATGAAATTTGGGAGTGTCTTTGAAGATTTTGAAAAGGCAGGCCAAAATACCTTGTTAATTTTTCATTTGGTTTACAGGCATGCATGTAGGGAATACCGGATTCACAAAGAACTGGATCATCCCAGAATAGTAAAGCTGTATGATTACTTTTCACTGGACACTGACTCGTAAGTGCTGTTCCATTTTACCTTAGCAATAAATATTATTTTCTTGCAATGTTGATTTTCATAGAATAGAGTATACATCTGAGTTGAGGAAATACCCTCCGAAGGAACCAAATATGTTAATTTATGGGCAAGTGATTATAAATTCAGATTTGGGTTAGCAAGACATCTCTAGGACAGAGGACGTGTATGTGCACTTACATGCTGATAAATGTTTAACAACTAGTTTGGTGCAGAGAGAGACAGGGCAAAATTCTAGGAATTTCGGTGTGTTTTAGCCAGCAGCTATCTCAGAGATGGCTGCGCAGACAGGCAGCCCACATTCAAAAGTGACCCCAAAAGGAAACTATAATTCCTTTTGGAAACATATACCTGTTCCCTGTCCCATTCACTCAGGGATTTCCTCTTTTCATTATGGGGCCCTTGTGCCAGGTGTAGCTGTGGTGTATTTCACATGGAGTAGGATTCAAAAAAATAACCTTAGTTAGAAAGTAGGATAAGGAAACCTGGGGCAGGGTGACACCATTATTCTACTTTGAGTAAATTCCTTGAATGCTAGATAGACCTCCCTCTCTGAAAAGTAAGTAGAAAACTATTTCAGAGATAAATAATAGTGACTTGGTTTGTCTGCCGCTTTGAATTGTATATATACTTCTAACTGATGTTGAGAAATGGAATTAATTCTGTACTATTCGTAATTATTTTGTTCTTCCAATCATATGTATAGTGAATATTCACCATCATTTTAGAAAGTCTTATTTCTAGCTTGTATTTGGGTCAAAGAATCAGTCCCTTGAGTATGACAGTCTGTACCTCAGATTTCAGAATTTCAGATTAGAGGATCTATAAATTTCAGATATTTATTCTCAAATAGGCTGCTAGCTTACCCTGCTATATTTTGTAAGAAACATAAGGCGTTGTTTGGTATCCATATTCAATTACAGCAGCTTTTGAAGGCCTCACGTTACCCAGCGTCCCATACTCCTGAGCCTATTTGCTCACAGTTGCATTCCTCAGCCTTCCCCGCTTTGCACCCTATAGGGGTTAGCCCTTGTACCCTGTGTTCTCTGTGTCAATGTGTCAGTTGGTGTCCAGCTGGGTTCAGCAAATGAGGAAGAAGATGGGGGGAGGTCCTTTAACCCTTGTCCCCTGCAGTTCCACTTTCCACTGGCGACTCTGGTTTCTGGTTATACCATCTCCTCTCTGGCCTTTTGGTCTTAGGATGCTAATGGCTTCCTGCTATAGATAATCTCATAATCTCTGGGGTGCCTTACTGGCCAGTTTGTCGTCTTAGCATTTCTATCATCTGTGTGATCAGCTCCCTGAATAAAAGCCTATCTGTTTTAAATAGTCATATGGTTTTTATTTTCTGGCTAGACATACCCACTAACATGCCCACGTTGTCACTACTTACAATAGTGTAAAACATTTTCATCTTCTAGGAATACTCAGATAGTTCAGGAAGGCTTACTTCAGTTTTTAGCCTTAGAAAATAGACATATGACCCATAATGGCACAGATGGCATGTAGTTTTATATTGAGGTTTATGAATTGGCATAAGTGAAGGAAAAAGAACCTATACTGTGTCGTAATGCATCTGTTAGAACCACAGATGCTGTACTTCTACAAACTCTTAGACATTTTGTGTTTATCAGTGAGAAATTGTTGTTCATGTGTGGTACCCGTAGCTCAGTGAGTAGGGCACCAGCCACATACACCGAGGCTGGTGGGTGCCTGTAGTCCCAGGTACTTGGGAGGCTGTGGCAACAGATTCACTTAAGCCCGAGAGTTTGAGGTTGCTGTGAGCTGTGATGTCACGGCACTCTACCCAGGGCGACAGCTTGAGACTCCGTCTCAAAAAAAAAGAAAAGAAAAATTGTTGTGCAGTATTGTACCATACTGCACAGAGACATAGTGTGCAGTCGGTCCTTGGGACCTGGGCACACCCTCGATTCTTCTGCACTGTCTACACAGGGTTATATAAAACGTCTGCAGTGACTATTGTGTACTTGATCACAATATGGTTATTTAGAAATGGATGTGTGGGCAGCGCCTGTTGCTCAGTGGGTAGCGCACCAGCCACACACACCAAGGCTGGTGGGTTCAAACCCAATCTGGGCCAGCTAAAACAACAGTGACAACTTCAACAACAACAACAGCAACAAAAACAGCCAAGTGTTGTGGTGGGTGCCTGTAGTTCCAGCTACTTGGGAAGCTTAGGCAAGAGAATCACTTAAGCCCAGGAGTTTGAGGTTGCTGTGAGCTGTGATGCTACAGCACTACTGAGGTTGACATAGTGAGAAAGAAAGAAATGCATGAAGTAAGTGTCTGAAAGGAAGACCTGTTCGAGGAGATGCCTAGCTTAGATATATTATAGTTCTTATCACTATTCTCATAGTCTAGATTTAGAAGGTTGGCCATGGGTGAACCTGCATGCAACAGCCCGCAGTGTGGAGGGCATGGAGGCTTTTCACCAAGCAAGGAAGCATTACTGATTGTAAGCCACTCAGGTAGCTAATGCTGAATAAAAAATAAAAGAGTATTTTAAGGAACAAAGAAAAAAGGAGTGTATAGCTAATTACCTGAAGTTTTCACTGGAACTGGTTAAGATAGTCTTAATCTTCTTGCTCTTACCCTCTGGTTAAATGTTGGTTTATTTGTCTTTAGGTTTTGTACAGTATTAGAATACTGTGAGGGAAATGATCTGGACTTCTACTTGAAACAGCACAAATTAATGTCGGAGAAAGAGGCCCGATCCATTATCATGCAGATTGTGAATGCTTTAAAGTACTTAAATGAAATAAAACCTCCCATCATACACTATGACCTCAAACCAGGTATGTCTAACTTTTAGGAGACAGAATTGGTAGCTTTTCTTTCATCTTGCAAGTGACTTTTAATTTTATAAAGTTAGAGAAGCCAAGAGGTCTTATGAACATCTGCCTTCAGATTGATTGCCTGGGTAGATGTGGGAAGAATCCTAGCCACACAGCACTGATTTTAGGACGGTGGTTCAGATTAGATACTCAGGAGAAACAATGCCTTGTCTTTGGAGCTGGGGCAGTTCATGATGTCAGTACCATGAAGGAACTCTTGCAGCAGGTTCTGTTCCCCCCCCCCCATTACTCATACTACATAACAGTTAACTCTTCTTTAAGCTTTGTTGATAAGTTCCCCCAAATTAACATTTTGCACATAGCTTCCCATTTCATTAAATTTTGAGTGATTTCCGTTTTTTGTATGCTTATCTAACTTTGATAGTCATCAGCAGAAAGTAGAGGACTGTTAGACTCCTTGCCTCTCTATATTTTTGTTGTTATTCTCAGCTATGTTTTTAAAGTCTTCATATGTTCTGTGTAGACAACTCTAACCAGCTTAGCTTGGGCTTTAGAAAAATGGCAGGTTCCAACCCGACCCGGGCCTACTAAACAACGACAACTACAGCAAAAAAATAGCCAGGTGTTGTGGCAGGCTCCTGTAGTCCCAGCTACTTAAGAAGCTGAGGCAAAAAAATCACTTAAGCCCAAGAGTTTGAGGTTGCTGTCAGCTGTGACGCCATGGCACTCTACTGAGAGCAACATAGTAAAACTCTGTCTCAAAAAAAAAAAAAAGAAAGATGGTTCCTATTTACCTTCTGGTATGGCAGAATTGTTGACTTTACTTTACCCGTCTATAGCTATATATTAAATATCACTACTAACTATGCTTTAATATTATAATATAATTCAGATTGCTAAAAATTAATTATGATAAAGTGATTTTTTTTTAAGTTGGCTGTTGCGTGATTGAATTTTCTAGCAATGAATTCAACGTACTTTCTGCCATAGTAGCAGTAGGTGGCACTGTGGTACTAGATTTGATTCCCTTGTGGGTTTTCTTTCATTCCCATCCACACTCAAACTACTGTAATAAAGAGGGCAATTTAGAAATCCTCACTGAAAGTTCAAATGAAAATTTCCCATTAGTTTTGACCAGTTGTATAAGTGATATTTTACTTTGGCAAGTTACTCTTATTTCCAGAGCTCATAGTGGTGGTTTTGGCACATTAAGCAGGTGATTCTTGGAAAATAAAACTTTCCAGCAGACGCTGAGGACTCTTCCCCAACAGCCAGCATCCAGAGTGGTTTATTTGTAGATGTTTGCTTCTGCATATAAGAATTTGAGTTCAGTTGTCTCCTTGTCTGTTATTACTTTGGATTTTTCTCTTAATCAGTAAGTCTCTGCTTAATCATGAAGGTTTTTGTCCTTTTAGGTAATATTCTTTTAGTAAATGGTACAGCGTGTGGAGAGATAAAAATTACAGATTTTGGTCTTTCCAAGATCATGGATGATGATAGCTACAATTCAGTGGATGGCATGGAGCTAACATCACAAGGTGCTGGTACTTACTGGTAGGTATGCAGGAGGTGTACTGGGTGATGTGACTCTGCTGTACGTGAAGCGTTAGTCATTAGTAATTAATCTCTGTATACTGCCTGCAAGGCACAAATGCTGTAAACCAAACTAGACTTTCTCCCCAAATAGTTAACTATCTTTCCAACAGTTTGACTCTTTATATTTATATTAATTTGTCTTAATTTTTTTTCCTTTTCTTGAAACCCCTTGAGAGTGTGTGCTTTTGGGTGGCCACGTGTTTGAGATGCTTTCCTCTGTAGGACTGGCCTTGCAAGGCAGTAGAGAATGGACTGCCCATGTGGTATATGTGAAGAAAGGCCCCAAGTTCTTTTTATTACAAATGCAAGTCTCTCTTCATGGGTTAATGGAACATGGGCTTTATTTCTAGAGTTGCCTGAGGATGTTTGTCCCTCGAGAATTAGAAAGTTACAAAGATCAGGATGAAAAGTTACCATAGCATCAAGTGAAATCTATATAGAAAAAGTGAGCACAGTTTACCACAAGTTTTCCATGTCTATTAGCCCTGTTCTAAGAGTTTTTGAGGTGCATTTCTTCCTGTCTGTCATCACGTGTCTCCCCGCAACTACCCTATGCCATCTAGCTTTGCCTACCAATTAATTTTATGACCTCTCCTGTTGTTGCGTACTATTTCTTCTGGCATTGAAAAGAATAAAAGATACCTTGAGCACAGACATTGAACTTTTATGATTATAAAGACGTGTTAACAAAACTTCCTTTTCCATTTTGAGATTGACACATAGAGTCACATATTGGCATGTGTGATTCTGGACCTTAGGAGAACATAGACACTGTTTAGGAATGAAGAGGTTAATGAGGAAATAGACGAGAAAGAGTGGTGTGCCATTCACAGCATGCAAGGTCAGCCCTGTTCTCATCAGTCACATCCTGCTGATAATACCATGTAGCCATCACTCTGGTTTCTATTGCTCTTTACTGCTTGTGGAGATAGTACCTATAGTAAAAAGACAGTCCCTAAATTAAAACTTTGAAATTCCAAGTTTTAAATAGAAGCTACATTTACACTGTTTATTCACCATGGTGGTTATTGTGGTTAGTGTTTCTGTCACTAAGTGAAACAAAAATAATCCGCTGTTGAAAATTCGAGAAGCAAGTCTGTACCTCTGCTATGTAAATTCACTGGAACTTGGATTTGAGCACACTTGTGTTTGATAGGTTGTTCTTTTGAAAGGTGTAGTTTTTTTCACAATGAAAATAGTTACCTCAGCCAGGCATGGTGGCTCACTGTGCCTAAAATCCTGTCACTCTGGGAGGTTGATATGGAAGGATCGAATGAGCTCAGGTGTTTGAGACCAACCCAAACAAGACTGAGACTCTGTCTCTACTAAAAATAGAAAAGTTAATTGGGTGTAGTGGCGGGTGCCTATAGTCCCAGCTACTCAGGAAGCTGAGGCAGGAAGATCTTTTGAGTTCAAGAGTTTGAGGTTGCTGTCAGCTAGTATGACACCATGGTACTATAGCCTGGGGCAACAGAGTAGACTCTGTCTCAAAAAAAAAGAAAAAAAAAATAAGGCTGGGGAGGTGGTTTGTGCCTGTAATCCTAGCACTTGGAAGGCCATGGCAGGTGGATTGCCTGAATTCACGGGTTTGAGACCAACCTGAGCCATAGCGAGACCTCGTCCCTAAAAATAGCCAGGCATTGTGGTGGACATCTGTAGTCCAGCTACTTGAGAGGCTGAAGCATGAGAATCGCTTGAGCCCAAGAGTTAATTGCTGTGAGCTATGATGCCACGGCACTGTGCCCAGGGGGTTTTGTTGTTTTTTTTTGCACACTGTCTCAAATAAAAAAGGAGAAACTAACCTTATTTATTTATTTATGTATTTATTTATTATTATTTTATTGTTGGAGATTCATTGAGGGTACAAGAAACCAGGTTACACTGATTGCATCTGTTAGGTTAAGTCCCTCTACAATCATATCTTGCCTCCAAAAGGTGTGTCACACACCAAGACTCCACCCCCCTCCCTCCTTCCCTCTCTCTGCTCTTCCTTTCCCCACCCCTCCCTCCTTTTTCTCTCTTCTCTCCCCTTCCACCACCGTGTCATTAATTGTCATTAATTGTCCTCATATTAAAATTGAGTACGTAGGATTCATGTTTCTCCATTCTTGTGATGCTTTACTAAGAATAATGTGTTCCACTTCCATCCATGTTAATACAAAGGCTGTAAGTCTCCATTTTTTTAAATGGCTGAGTATACATACATTCCATGTATACATGTATACATTCCATGTATACCAGTAATATACATTCCATGGTATACATATACCACAGCTTGTTAATCCATTCCTGGGTTTGGTGGACATTTAAGCTGTTTCTACATTTTGGCGATTATAAAGTAAATTGAGCTTACAACAAACAGTGTAGTGCAAGTGTCCTAGTGATAAAAGGATTTTTTTCCTGCTGGGTAGATGCCGAGTAATGGGATTGCAGGATCAAATGGGAGGTCTAGGTTGAGATCTTTGAGGGTTCTCCATACTTCCTTCCAAAAAAGGTTGCATTAGTTTGCAGGCCCACCAGCAGTATAAAAATATTCCCTTTTCTCCACATCTACGCCAGCATCTGCAGTTTTGAGATTTTGTGATGTGGGCCATTCTCGCTGAGGTTAGATGGTATCTCAGGGTGGTTTTGATTTGCATTTCCCTAATAAATAGGGATGATGAGCATTTTTTCATAACCTTATTTTTTGTAAAAAGAAAACAAGGCTATCATCTGAGATGAAATTTTATATAGATGATGGTTGGGAAAAGGAACATGTCCTCTCTCAACTCTTATGGTCCCCTTTGAGCTATAAATTTAGATTTACATATATGTTTTTGTACCAGGGGCATGGTAGGTTTTCAAATAAAAAAATTTTCCACAGAATTGATTTTGCTAGCATGAAATCTGTAGAAATCCTATCTGTTATCAGAATTCTGCCTTCCAGCCGGGCACATTTGTTTGGTTTCCTAAATGCCAAGAGGCACTTACCGTCCACACCATACAATTTGGTGCGGTTGTCTATCCGGTAGTTTCTTTAGAATTCAGTGGTGGGGAGGTAGGAATTTAGATGAGGATTGACTTATTCTAACAATAGTTTGTTTGACTTTTGCTACATTATTTCTTAGTCTTTGATAAGCTCTTGATCGCCCTTGAAGTAGGAATTATAAAATATCTTCTGATAATTTGGGCTTTAATATCACCCTTGATTTTATGTTGGCATTATTTCCAATCCAGATTTCCAAAAGAGGCTACCATACGAAAGCAAACTCAGAGATCTATACTGTGTCCTGAAATCATTTGGAGTTTTAAAACAGCTGTTTACTTTGGAAACCTTTCCTTCTTTAGGCAACATGGAAGGAAGCACATGCATTTCTAGTTACATTATGTTGATGAAACTGTCATAAAAGGGAATGTATTTCTTTGTGTCACCTAATCTCTTTTAAAAACTTGTTGAATGATACTTACTAGTCACAGCCCTGGGAAAGGAGGCTGGGGTAAGTGAAATGGGACTAGTGAGAATAATTCTCTCACTCAATAAACTATATGTATTTTAACACCCTGTAAGAATATTACTTCTTCCCTAAGTTAGAGTGTCTTTTCATTGACTCTCTATATATGTTCAAGTTGACTGTTCAAATTCAGATATTTCTATTCTCAACAAGGTCTTTTGTCTTTCTGTACATGTCTTGGATTTATATAATCATTTTTTAAAAGAATGTTTTATTTCTCTTTTGTCCTAGGTATTTACCACCAGAGTGTTTTGTGGTTGGGAAAGAACCACCAAAGATCTCAAATAAAGTTGACGTCTGGTCAGTGGGTGTGATCTTCTACCAGTGTCTTTATGGAAGGAAGGTAAGGAAGACAGTGGAGGGAGCAGCTTCCTTCTTGGATGGCATAGCCACAGTGCCTCAGTATGCATTAACCTCTCAGTTAATCAGTGGGTTATACAAAATGGAATCCTGAAAGTAGTGGTTTAAAAAAATACAGACTTAATTAAACAAGCTTTATGTATAAACAGAAAGTCTCAACCCTAGGGCACCTGATGGATCCTGCAGGGCTGTGAAAAGCATACATTTTTTCTGTTCTCTAATTACCCAGGACATGTTTTGATTCAGAAAATATGTGTAGGGACATAGCATGAAATGGTTTATTAAAGTATATAATATTCTTACAAGCCATTCTTATGGGTCTCAAGAACTGAAATTTGAAGTATCCCCAGACTCTTATTTCCAACCACCTCATTAAAGCTGTTACTAATGAAAGCAGCCTGAGGCAGGAGGATTCCTTGAGCTCAAGAGTCTAAGACCAGCCTGAGCAAGAGCGAGACCCTGTCTCTCCAAAAATAAAAAATCAGTTGGGCATGGTGGCATGCACCTGTAGTCTCAGCTATTTAGAAGGCTGAGACAGAAGGATCCCTGAGCCCAGGAGTTTGAGTTTGCAGTGAGCTATGATCACGCCACTGCACTCTATAAACAGTGCAATGACTAAAATAAACCACCCCACACCCCTCACCCCCAAAAACATACTTTATATTTCTGTACTGGGGAGAGGGTATCAGAAAATATCTTTTCTCAGTAAATAGAGTGCCGGCTTCATATACTGAGGGTGGAGGGTTTGAACCCGGCCCCAGCCAAATTGCAACAACAACAACAAAAAGTAAATAAGTAAAAGTCTTTAAAAAATAAATAAATAACAGTATCTGTTGATTGAGGTGACTTATTCAAATAATTAACTACATTAGGATGTGTTGTGTATTTATACTCCTGGTTTTGCTTTCAGTGTGTTTGTATGCTTCA
>NW_003852413.1:17058428-17061361 GCF_000181295.1 Otolemur garnettii | reverse complement strand
CCACAGGCGCCCGCCACAACGCCCGGCTATTTTTTGGTTGCAGCCATCATTGTTGTTTGGCGGGTCCAGGCTGAGGATTCGAACCCGCCACCTTAGGTGTACGTGGCTGGCGCCTTAGCCGGTTGAGCTATAGGCGCCGAGCCTTTGCATCTCTTCTTAATATTTTGATCACATTCCCCAGACCAAGCTCTTAATTCAGGTTACAGCTGCTTCTTTAACTTCTGATTGGTCTGTCTGTATTTATCTTACCTCTCTAGGACAAGGAGGCTATTCAGAATTAGTGGAGCTTAATTATTGTTTATATTTTGGGACATTCTTGCATTGTTGCTGATAATGGTGGTAACAATTATCTAGAAAGAATTATTTGAGATCTGTCATTAGGAACAGTGTAGAGGTGACAGTACGCTTGAACTTGTTTTAAGAGTTTATTAGAAAATGGCGACTTAGGTCACAGATGAAGCCACTAAGTAGCCCCAACTCTGTTTTGTTCTCTCTTTCTCCTTATCCCTCTACTCTTTTATTTACTTTTTCATCTTTTTCTTTTTTAATCTGTGTCTTGGGTTGGCCAGTAGCACATATATGTATTGCTTGCCCACAGATATCACTCAGAGCCAAAAAAAGGTTGCTGGTTCCTGCTCTAAAGCTTCCTTTTTTCTTTGCTGTGAATAAAGCAGAGTATTATGATGTGGGAGATGCTGCTTCTGGTCCCAGCTCTGCCTTGACCTGGAAGTTAGACTGTGAGCAAGTTCCTTAAGCTCTGCTTTCTTACCCCTTTAATCCTTAAAAACCAGAGAATTAGGGCAGATCATTTCCAGAATTCCTTCTAGCAATTCTTAATGGAAGATATCTTTTCCTTTCCTTCCCTGTGGTATTGGATTGTGTTCTCTTTAGTTTTAACCAGAGGCCCACTTGTGTTTGTTTTCGTATGTTAGCCTTTTGGCCATAACCAGTCCCAGCAAGACATTCTGCAAGAGAATACTATTCTTAAAGCTACTGAAGTGCAGTTCCCGCCAAAGCCAGTAGTAACACCTGAAGCAAAGGTAAGTTTTGACCCATTGGCCAGCAGAAATGACTGCTTCGGTTTCTGTTATTGGTGGGGGGAGGGTAATGATGGATTATTCAAGGTGAAATTCAGGAGTCATTAAAATCATGAGTATAAGCATGGCTTAGTATTTCTGGGAATAATAGAAGACTATTGCATTTACTCTGACCACCTCCTCCCCAATTCTGGTAAAAGGAGTGTTGATGAGTAGGTTTTTTTAATCCAAAAAGGCTTCCTAGAGTGAAGGAAGGAAAGGGAGAGTAGCTGATTCAGTAGAGAGAGACCAAGTGTGTGGGCAATGTGAAAGATACCCAGTTTTGTCCAGATTCAAGGGTTGTGATCAATCTGAGGAGCTAAGGCCCACCTAGAAAAAATTATCTAAGAGTACCAAGAAATTAAAGGGTTAAATGGCTGTGGTGGGCAGCATTTTTCTGTAGCAGTTGGTAAGGGTATTACTAAACACTCAGGGGGCAAAGGAAACATGGAATGGGAGGTGGAGAAAATGAAACTGTAAATAATCACTTCAGCCTCGCTGTGTATGGAAACCAAGATTCTAGTAGCTAGAAGTGGCTCGTTTGTCCTTGCTGTGTTATTTATGTCTTTTTATATATTAACTAGTCCAACTTAGATAGGTGGTGGTCCGCCCCATTGGATGCCATGATTATTCAACATTTCTAAGATCATTTATAAATGTAATCCCTTTTATCAGTGTTTGGCCTCTCCTGTTCCCTCACAGAGAGGTTAGGGAAGAACCTCTTGTCCAAGTGGTTTAGCTGACTTGGTGTAGGTTAAGAATGAACATATTTAGCAGTTATTTATGATTCCTGACTGATAACTTCCTGCTCCCATAATTCAGCAGTACTGGGTAACCAACAAATAAATCTGCAACTGAGAAGTCCTATAACACATTCCTAGGGCAAACACAGATTCCTGACTGTCCTGGGAGAGGGCTGGAGAGAGGCTCAGCTTTGAGGCTTGGTAGACCTAATTTTAACGTCAGCTCTGCACTCAGTAGCTGTGTAACTTTAGGCAAGTTCACTTCAACCTTTAAGCTGCTTTTCCTTAAAGACAAAAACACCTTCCTTAAAAGGTGATTGTAACTGGGCTTGGTCAGCGCACCTGTAGTCCCAGCTACACTGGGGGCGAAAGCAGGAGGACTGCTTAAAACCAGGAGTTCCCTATAGACTGCGATATGCAGTGATCGTGCCCATCAGTAATCTCTGCACTCTAGCTGGACAACATAGTGAGACATCATCTCTTTAAAAAAAAAAAAAAGTGGTTGTGAGGTTAGTGTGGCCTAGATAGCATCTAACAGTAACTTCTGCAGCTACTCTGATGACCCACACCACAGCTGCCACTCACTTGACACTGAGGGACTTGAATACCTCATAGATGTTCAAGTCTCCTCATTTGTCAGATCTTTAAAGACTTGACTTCTATCACTTTTGTCAAATTTTGATATTTTTTCAATAAATAGATAACAGATACTTCCAAAACTTTAGATAAAGCTGAGGTGGTTAGATAGATGGACTTGCTTTGAAGAAAACAGAAATATCGTCACATCTAATTAGCTTCCCTCTCCCTGTATTTCTCCAGCCCTTTTCTTCATTCCTCCCTCTCCTTCCACCACCAATACTTACTGTCTATTAAGCTGTTCCAGGTACTGGAGATGGAACTGACTATGTACCACTAAACTATAGTTCCCTGTCTTTAGGAGCTTACATTCTATTAAGTGAGACAAAAAATAAAACAGTAGGTGGATACATTTCAGGTGGTGACAGATGTTATAAAGAAAGTAAATCATAGGCTCAGCGCCTGTGGCTCAAGTGGCTAAGGCGCCAGCCATGTACACCCAAGGTGGCGGGTTCAAATCCAGCCCGGGCCCGCCAAA
>NW_003852413.1:17036800-17057526 GCF_000181295.1 Otolemur garnettii | reverse complement strand
GTCTCATTTTGTTGCCCTTGGTAGAGTGCTGTGGTGTCACAGCTCACAGCAACCTCAAGTTCTTGAGCTCAAGCAATTCTCTTGCCTTGGCCTCCCATGTAGCTGGGACTCCCAGCTATTTTTAGAGACCAGGTCTTGCTCTATCTCAGGCTGGTCTCAAACCTGCGAGCTCAGGGAGTCCACCTGCTTTGGCCTCCCAGAGTGCCGGGATTACAGGCATGAGCCACCATGCCTGGCCTATAAAATTCCGTTTTTAAAGGCCAAGATTATTATATTCATTTTTATGAATTTGTCTTTATCTTCCAGCCCCCCCCCCTTTTTTTTTTTGGAGACAGAGTCTCACTTTCTTGCCCCCAGTAGAGTGCCGTGGTGCTCACAGTATAATCTCAAATTCTTGGGCTCAGCCTTCCAAGTAACTGGGACTACAGGCGCCCACCACAATGCCTGGCTAGTTTTTTGTTTGTTTGTTTAGAGACAAGAGTTTCACTTTGTCACCATTGGTAGAGTGCTGTGATGTCATAGCTCGCAGCAACCTCCAACTCCTGGGCTTAGGCGATTCTCTTGCCTCAGCTTCCCAAGGAGCTGGAACTGCAGGCGCCTTCCATAACACCCGGCTATTTTTTTTGTTGAAGTTCTGCCGGGACCAGGTTTGAACCCACCACCCTCGGTATATGGGGCCAACACCCTACCCACTGAGCCACAGGTGCTGCCCCTGGCTAGGTTTTTCTAAGAGACAGGGCCTTGCTCTTCCTCAGGCTAGTCCTGAACTCCTGAGTTCAAGCAATTCACCCACCTTGGCCTCCCAGAGTGCTGGGTTACAGGCTTGAGCCACTGTACCTGGCCCTCTTCCAAACATTTTAGCCAAGCCAGTACCTGTAAGCATTTTTGTTTTTGAAAAACCAGGGTTGACATTATAGTTTTATGTTTTATTAAACTGGGGGAAACAACAGAAAATCAACAGGTTATTTCATGTTTTAGAGTTTATTTTAAATAAATTTTGTGTTTTAGAGTAGTTTTAGATTCACAGCAAAATTGAACAGAAAGTACAGAGTTTCCATATACTACGTGCTGCCACGCACAGCCCCCATCAGCATCCCCATCAGAGAGGCACATGTGCCACAGGTGGCAAACCTCCCTGCACTGATCCATCACCCTGTTGTGAAACGTGGGCATGGTGTTTGAGATTTTTAAAAATTGATCCATTTATTTAAAGTATTTACTTATAATTTTGATTAAACGGAAATATTTGTTTTTCATTGGGGGGGAGGGAGTTGAGACATGGTCTCACTATGTCACCCTCGGTAAAGTGCCATGGCATCACAGCTCACAGCAACCTCAAACTCTTGGGCTCAAGTGATTCTTTTGCCTCAGCCTCCCTCGTAGCTGGGACTACAGGCCTGCCTGCCACAATGCCCAGCTATTTTTTTGTTGTTGTTTAGCAGGCTGGAGCCAGGTTCAAACCCACCAGACCCAGTATATGTGACCAGCACCCTAACTGCTGAGCTATGGGCAACGGGCCTAAATGGAACTATTCGGTTTAAAAATAAAAACAACCCAGGAAACCTCCACATTAGTAGTCAATTTGAATTCCATATCAAGCTGCACTCACAATGTGTGTTTCATGTCTGTTGAATTCACTGGGATGCAAATCCTCCTCAGGTTTCCTTGTACTGCTTAGGTATATACCGGTCATTTGCTTAATGACCTTTCACAGTGGTGTGAGATACATGTGGAAATCATTTCACCGCCCATGATATGCTGTAATGTTAGTCGTTGTTGGTCTCTTTAGACTGCCTGTGATGGTAGTTTGTCGTTACAATTTCTGCTTAGAAAGTTCACTTGAGACTGTGGTTTATAGATACACAACCATGAAGTCACACTTTTCCCATCCAAACCAGCCAAGGCAAAGAGATTTTTTGGTTGTTGTTGGCCCTAGTGCTTTGGGGGCAGGAGTATTTAGAGGCCATCCCCCTATTCTCCCCAACTTCAGAAATGGCTCAACTCCCTCTGTCCAGGAAGAAGTTGGTGGCAGCAGAAAGGTACTGCTGCTGGTGCGTCTCCTTCCCTTGTCGTCTTTGGGTCTCTCTGGTGATCTACAGGAAAAGCCTTAACTCCCTTCTCCTTAGGAGATGTTTGCTCTGGGCTCTGGCAGCTGGTGCTGAGCCTCAGGATTCCCTCTGGGGGAACAAGATTATCTGCTTCCGTCTTCTTCAAGAAACTCTCCTTTGCAGGCATTTATTCGACGATGCTTGGCCTACCGAAAGGAAGACCGCATCGATGTCCAGCAACTGGCCTGTGACCCCTACTTGCTGCCTCACATCCGAAAGTCGGTCTCCACGAGTAGCCCTGCTGGAGCTGCTATTGCATCAACCTCTGGGGCATCCAATAACAGTTCTTCGAATTGAGACCGACTCTAAGGCCACAAACTGTTCAATACACACAAAGTGGACAAATGGCATTCAGCAGCGGGTTTGGAACATAGCGAATCCAAATGGATCTCATGAAACCTGTACCAGGTGCTTTTATTTTCTTGCTTTTTTCCCATCCATAGAGCATGACAGCATCGATTCTCATTGAGGAGAAACCTTGGGCAGCTCTGGCCAGGCCTCGTAGGAAAAGGCCCCGCCCGAGGTTCCAGCGTCAACGGCCACTATGCGTGGCTGCTCTGAGTGAGGAAAAAATTAAAAAGAAAAACTGGTTCCATGTACTGTGAACTTGAAAACATGCAGACTCAGGGGGGTTCCCTGATGCAATGCTTCAGATGAAGAATGTGGACTTGAAAATACAGACTGGGCTAGTCCAGTGTCTATATTTAAACTTGTTCTTTTCTTTTAATAAAGTTTAGGTAACATCTCCTGAAAAGCTTGTAGCACAAAGGCTCAGCTGGGGATGGTGTTTGACTTCGGAGGAAAAAAGTTGCTATTGCCCGTTAAAGGCACTAGAGTTAGTGTTTTATCCCTAAATAATTTCAATTTTTAAAAACATGCAGCTTCCCTCCCCCCTTTTTTATTTTTAAAAGAATACATTTGGTCATAAAGTGAAACCCGTATTAGCAAGTACGTGGCAATGTTCATTCCAATCAGATGCAGCTTTCTCCTCCGTCTGGTCTCCTGTTTGCAATTGCTTCCCTCATCTCAGTAGGGAAAAGATTGAGTGGGAGGACTGAGATGTGTGGGTGTTTGCCATTGGACAAAGAATGAGGTTGGAAGACTGCAGCTTGGAGTCTCTAGGTTTTCAACTACTTCTTCACAATTTGAACACTTGACGGTTGTCCCTTTTAATTTATTTGAAGTGCTATTTTTTTAAATAAAGGTTCATCTGTCCATGCAGTCCTCTTGGATTCTCTGAATGTAGTAGCTATCAAAACTATTCCAAAGGTAGCAGAAAGTGGGCTGGGAAGCCAGATGCTCCAGGGACCAGTTGTTCCTACCCCTAGTCTCTGTGTGCTTGCTAAATGGTGTACATTTCTTGTTAACCACATTATTAAAACTTGATCAGCACATAAGCTTTCCTCTGTTAGATCTTTTGGCAGGAAACACTCTTCCCCCAACCCTCTTAATTTTGTGAGTGTGTGGTGGGGGGGGTGTGTGTGTGTCTGTGCATGTACACACACTTTAACTCTCAGTTTAATAGATACATCAGGTGGAATTTTAAAAATCTCAAGAGAAATAGGTATCCAAATATGAACATGCTTTTGGAATTAATTTCTTTTTAAAATTTGGTTGTTTTTGAGATGTACAATCAACTGAAGATGGAGCTGAAATGGGAGACGCATGGCCCCACCGTGCCCTTGAAACAGCAGAGCACTCGACAGTAGAGAGGGAAGGAGGCCAGAGCCTGAACATGTGGTAGCCAGCTTGGAATGTTCCTGACATATGTGGCAAGAGGGCTCAGCCAGAAATATTTAAAGATGTAGCTTTCAGGCATGCAAGCTGGGCAGGGGAGGGAGTCAGGATGGGTAGAAAGCTCTCAAATAACTCATGACTCTAGTGTTTCTTTTGCATGTGAAAAATGTCACTGGTGACACATTTTCTGGGGGACCCTCGTTTATTTTGTGGACCTGCCTCACTCTCCTACTTCAGTATCAGGCAATCTCAAGGGAAGATGAAGTGTTTCAAACTGGAGAGAAGTTCATGGGTAGGTATTGTCCTGTGAAACTCAGAACAGAAAGAAGTCAGCCCCAGAGGCTTGGTGCCCCCAGCTTTCTAAAAATATTTTATCGCACTATATGTTTTGTACACATGTGCATATATACACATATATGCATGTGTGTATATAGTGCCTTTTTACAAAAAAAATCCCTGCTGCTTTGAAGTTGCTAAGCAAAGAATACCCATAGGGTCTCCCAGCTTGAGCAGGGTACAGAAAAGATATTGTCTGCGCACCCAAAGACATGGCTTGAAGCTGAGACGACGTTTATACTTACTCAAAATAATTAAGTTCTATTCCTCCCCCCCCCCCAGTGGTGTTGGCTGATTTTTAAACTTTTTTAATTTTTAAATTAAAATTCTTTTTTAATTTTTATGATTGGAAAAACTGCACTTTTAAGCCTTTCCTCTCAATTCTGTCTCCTTTCCTCATGTGGGCTTAGGAGTGAAGCTACAAGACTTTACTTGTGGGTCTACATTTTTCATCCTTTTCCCTTGTATTGGGTCTCGGGGTTGGTTGGAGCTGACTGGGCTTGGCTGAGTCTGGGCAGGGCCTCTTCCCACTGCCACTGCATGGATAAGCCCCAAAGTGTGCAGAGCATTGACATTTCTAGTCTTTTAAGAAGCCAGTGAGCTCACTGAATGGGGTTCTTCCATGACATATTTTGTTAATATGGGTTTCACTTTTTCCAAGAATAGTTCCTTATTGCCAAAGTGTTGATTTACTTTACACAATGACAATATGTATTAATTTGTAATTAAACCCAGCCCCACTGTTTTGGCCTTTCCCAGTGTGGGGTGAGGATGGGGAGAAAGGATATTAAAATTTTAAGTTTAAAGAAGTGAATTTCCCAGCCTCTTGATTTTACATCTCCAGTTTCAAACAGGGCTCTTACCATCCAAGGTATATAAGGGAGAATCCTGGCCACTGACTGAGGCCTTGTGGATGTTGCAGGCATGATGGGAATGTGTTAATTCATGCAGCACCTTTTGTTCCTCAGATTCACCAAGAACTACGCTTGTTGGTGGCAGTAGTATAGCAGTGAATACGATAGGGAAGGCCCAGGGCCCAGGAGAGAAGGAAAGGGGCTCTTCTCCTATGAGATCTGCAGCTTTAAATGGAGACACACCAAGAAGAGCTGTATGCACCCACTTCTGTGGTGGACCAAGACACACCAGCTACCTAAAAAATTGGGTCTGTCTGTCTACTCCTCCCCTCTAGTCTGGGAAGGACTGGTTTTCTTAGCTCAGATTAGTAGCCACTGAGCTCTGTGTTTCTTAATTTAGAAAATAGCTCTCTTTAAACATAGTTATCTCTTAGAGTCCTAGAGCTAGAAGTAAGCATTGGGTACCTCTCTGTGCTGTTAAGAAGGCAAAGTTTACAAGTAATTTGACCCACCTTGGTGTTTTCTTTTTCTTCTTTCTGAGGATCTTTTTTCCCGTCCCTTATTTCATCATTCTAAATGCCCAAGCTGTGCATTTCCCTTCCTAGGGAGAATCCCAGGGAGGTTAAGAGCCTAGGCTTTTAGAGTCTGGGGTCCAATCCCACCTCTGCAAGCTTCAGGGATATCTCTTTGCCTTTGGGGAGTAAAGAGTAGGGATAAGATACATAAAATGCCTGGCAGGCAAGAGGGGAATAAGAAAATGTGGTTTTAAGGAAGATTACAGATCCAGTCACTTCTCAGCCTTTTGTCTAAGATCAAGTGTTTCAGTAAGTAGGTGGAAGAACTGGTCCTGGAACTCCCAAGTTTACACTGGTTCTCGGCTCAGAGCTTTCTCCTCATCAGATGCAGACCTTTTGAGAGACTGACTACCACTCTCAGTATCAACCTCTTGAGATTCCATGTCAACCTTTGTCTAAGCAGATCTCATATCTTGGCTCCAAGACAGCTTCTGGCAGAGTCTGAGAGAAATATCCATGTCACCTGGGAGCTGGTTAGAAATGCACATAATTCCCTTCTTAAACCTATGGCACTGAGGCAGAAGGTGAATGGAGGGGCCTAACAGTCTGTTTTTGCCCTCCAGGTGATGCTGATGCAGACTCAAGTTTGAGAACACACCTGTAGCCTTTCTGACTCCCAGGTGGGATGAGCACTGAAGGTTACCGGTCCGGCCTTCCTACCAGCCAGCCACAAGATAAGGGTGGGGTCATCGGAAAGGGTGGCTGTCAGCTGGAAAACAGAGAGGACTCCTATTTTATTTTATTGCGCTGGGAATAAAATTCTCTCTTAAGCCCTGAACTCTCCTAGGACTGATGCCATGCCTTTCTAGGGAGCACCAAGAAGGTCCCTACAATGACACACCCATGCACAGGTACCTAATAGTACACTCAGGAAACAGCCACTCGTCTTTCTTTACCTAAGAGGTCCCAGGCTGCAGGAGAGAGCTAGCTGAGACCTTGATCTGCTTATATGATATGAGTCCATTCTGGCCCAATAGATGAGGAAGAGAGCCAGAGGCTGGACTGTCTCCCTTTGGGAGGGGAAGAGTTAAACAGGGACTGGTTAGGGACTCTGAGGCTGCTATGAGCTCTGTGGGTGGGTTGAGGGGACCTGCCAGAGGCTAAGAAAACAGGCAGGCCTGGGAGCAGGTCTGGGACCTGGTGGGGCAAGGAACACAAGAGCTCTATTGTGTTGGGAGAGCTCAGCAGGGGCCTGAGATGGGCTGGAGTCAGCAAGGGTGTTGGGGGGGGGGGGCATTGGGTAAGAGGTCTCATGGCAAGAGGGGTCAGAGGTCATCCCTGAATGACTCCTGGGTGTGGAGGAAGTGCCCATGAGAGGGCTATGCCATCCTCAGCCTTGTTAGCCTTGAAGCAGTCTATGACTACAGCTGTCTTCTCCTGTGCTATCCAAGCCTTCTCACCCTGAAGGCCACTTGGGAAGGGAGCAGAGGGTACTGTCAGCAAAGGGAGGGGCCCCAGCACTTGTGCCAGGCAATGGAGCTTCTTGGCTGTGTTCACAGTCTGGGCCTACACAGGTGGAGACGGCTCACTGACTTTACATGAGGAAACTGAAGCCCGGAGAGGTCTAATGACGAGCAATGGGTAGAGAGGGGACTGCAGACATGGAAATTTTGTAAGGTGGGTTCTCTGAGTGTCATCTTTGGGCAGAGGCTGCTGTGAGTAAAGGAAACACTTGGTCTCCACTCCCCCAGACTTTCTTCACTGTTCTTACCTCCCTCATGGCTCATAGCCCTCAGAAATCTACTTGGACACTCAGCTGATCTGGGCAGCAGCCCTGCCTCTGCAGTCCTGGTCTGAAAGTGAATGAAAATGGAAAAGTGGGGGTGTGGTTCACAAAGCATCAGTGCTGCAGGTCCTAAGCCATCTAGTTTTGTCAGACTTACAGACTAAGAAGCCATAATCTTGTCCTGCTCCTAGAAACTGTATGTTCCTGTTTCTGAGTGTCTGAATGGGTAAGCCCATGGCCTGGGCTTGCTGGAATGTGCTAGAAGGCTTGAAGGGGGCTGGAGATAAAACAGGATGAGGCTCAGGTGACAGTATGCCTGGAGAGATATCCACAGGACATAGAAGGCCCCTTTAGTGTGGGCCCTGGCCCGTTGTGGAGTCAGACTTGTGCCCTTCAGCCTGGCTCCCATGCCCTCAAGGGAAAGGCATGTCAAGGAAGGTCTTTCCCTTCAATTAATTTCAAGAGCCACTGCTTTTCAGCTATAGACTTTGGGAACCCAACCCAGGACCTTGACATCAAACCTGCTCCTCAGGCATCCCCTAGTCCAAGTCAACTAGACAGAACTGTGCCCAAATTTGGCATAGAGAACAAGATAACAGTAGAACCCTGAGTGAGGACTATGTTCAGGTCACAACTCTACAACTTGCTGTGTAACCTTAGCCCAGCCCTCATACTCAGCTACAGTTAGAGCCTTCTGTTAATGTTCTAGGCCAGGCTCTGCGGAAGATGAAAAGGCACATCAGCTTGGCTCCTGCTTTGAGGAAGCTTTTACTTGAGAAACTAAACGTGAGGTAGGAGGTAGTCAGTTCTATAAGAGCGAGATGAGTCCCTGGGGGCTGAGAGATGGCCTTAAGAAGGATGGGCAGAATTAACTAAGATGAGAAGGAGAGGGTGCTTGAAGCTCAGAGGCCTTTACATTTCTACAAAAAATAAATATTTGTCACTCCAAGACCCCTCCATGCTTTCTCACATGTCCAGGCCTCTGCAAATGCTGTTCAATTGCCTCAGCCTTCTGACCATCTTGGAAAACCCAGAGTCACCTCCATCCTGTCTGCCTTTGGGTTCTCACAGCACCTTGTACCTCTCTCTTATTTTAAACACCTTACTGTACTGCAGTGTAAGCTGGTATCTCCAGAAGCGCTAGGAATGACAAGTAGTTTGGCCTGAGAAAAGGAAGAGGGTTGAGGGACTTTTGAAGTGAGGCCAAGGAGGAGCTCAGGGCAGAGTGGCAGATGCAGTTCTTTAGTTGGGGTGAACAGAACAGAGCTGGGCAGGGCTGGCGGGGGCCTGGGTGCCTCCTGCCAGGTTCTCAGCAGCAGTATTTTTCAGATTTGTTTGCACTTAACATCTCCACCCAATACATATTCCATGGCATCGGACTTAACTCACGTGCAATGAATGCACTGTGGTATTTACTGTTTTATTTCAGTTTTTAAATGCTGGAAAACCTGCCCCCCAGGTCCCCCCGCTTCACTTAGGGCTGGGGAAGGTCAAGCTAGTTTGTTGTGACTGGAGGTGGGGATGGTGGGCCAGCCGAATGCAGCTGGCCCTGTTCTCATCCAGGGTTCCATTCTACCAGAGATCAGAGGAGGTTCTGCATCTGCAAACCCTGGCCTTCCTCTTGGCCAAGGTCACTGAGATCCACAGAAAGCTGTTGGCACAGGCTGGTCCCAGCCTTTCTTTGGGGGCTCAAGTACTGAGACTAGAGGAACCTCCCCCTGCCTCTTCTGGGGAGATGGAGACAAGGGTCAGGAAGTAGCCCAGAGGACATTGTGAAGAAGGAGGGAGATGTAGAAGCTGCTAGCCCAGCCAGAGCCCTGTCCCAGAGGAGGCCCGGACTACTGGCTCAGCCCCATCCTCAGTGTAGGAACAGGCTCAGAGCCTCCACAGCTGCCGGTGAGGGAGGCCCTTATAGAGCAGATGCAGTGGTAAGACATCCCTTTCCTTCCCCTGTACTAGCTGGGTGGGCAGTAGAACATTGTGGGGACCACATCCCACTCAACCACAGCTGGTTCCTCAGCTCAGCTCTTCAGTTCCCTCTTTTCCCTACTGTGGTGCTACAGGCCAACCTAAGCCCCTCTCTGAACTCCCATTAGCCAGCCAGCTTTCTCTTGACATGTTGAAGCCTCCCAAGAGGTGACAGGAGCCAGCAGTGTTGTGGACCCTGTTGCAGCCTGGGCTCACAGTGCTGAGCTCTCTTGTTCCAGTGTCCTGCCAGTGGCTAACTTTACTGTGTGGGGCTCCACTGACAGGGATTTGGTGTCCCAACTCTTAGACTCATGGAGAAGAAGCTTGTGCCTCCTGCATCTTAAAAGGTAGAGATAATTATCTCTTAGCCCTGTGGACGATAAAGGCTTAAGGTTTGGAGTCCTTTGAAAGGAACAGTGTTCTGATACAGGCCTTGGGTTGAAAGTGAGTGGATGCAAAGTTAGAGGCTTTCCTGGGAAAGTAGAACCCTTCTCGGTGTTCACAGAAGGGAAAAGCAAAAGAACCTAGGGGAAGAAGTCAGGACTTTTCTCAGGTTGTATTTGTGGTCCTAATGGAGTGTACTACTCAAGAGGAGATTGACCAGCCTTAAAATTCCCCAGTGATGTGGATGCAGGAGAAATAGTTCCTTTAAGTGTAACTGACTTTTCTAAGGTTGACTAACCTGAAAGGTAAGCCTTTGAAATTTGGACCTGTCTGAATCCTAAACCTGTTTGCTCACTTCCCTCTTTACTCCTGTCACTTCTATGATCCTTGGTGCTACAGGATCGTTGGTGCAGCCACATGGACTTAAAAGGGTGGATTGCTGAGTGCCTAGGGGATTGTGATACAGGAGCCAGGGAGAAGGGAGGGTGGGCTCCACTCAGGCCAGCTCCATGCTTGCCCAGACCTCTCCCCTGGCTTCGAAAGGGTACTGGGTGGGACTAAGTCCTACATGCACCTTTAGGGTCACACCCCCTTCTCTAGTTGCCTCAGGTAATGGCTGGCCAAGTGTTTCCTCTTTTTTAGCCGCCTACTCTACCTGGCCATCCTGTTTCATTCTCCCTTGTCTCATGTTCTCCTTTCCTAAGCTTACACGGTCTGACAACTAAGTTTGAGAACTTGCCACACTGCACAGCACAGTACAAACAGTTCCAGAAGTTTCATAACCTTGGTGTATCAGTGTCTCTGCAGCTGTGTTGTGTCAGTGTGTGCCTGTGGCATTTTGCTGAGTGGCATTCACTATTGCATATTTTTGCATGCTGTTGTGAGAATGTCAGAGCTCGAATTAGACTTATGAACCAACATTAAATTTCTTATTAAATTTGGCGAGAGTAGAGTGAAATCAGGGACATGTTAGGCCAAATTATAGGTATAATTCTGTAAAGAAAACAGCAGTAAGCAAATGGGTTAAATGTTTTCTGAAGGGAGAGAAAGCGTCACTGATGAGAGGTCAGGGTCACCAGTAAGAATCAGAACTGATGAAAACATTATAAAAATTAATTGAATTGTGAATCAAAATTGTTGAATGACTATGAGAAGCATAGTGGACCAAATAAACATTGATAGAGAAACAGAAAAATCTGAACTGAAAATTTTGGCATGAGAAAGGTGTGTGCAATAATGGTCCCAAAGAAGCTCACAGGGTGCTGTCTGGGAGTCTTTAGCCATTAAACAAGTAACTGTATTGGAACACTCTCCCTGTTCACCTGATCTGGCCCCCAGTGACTTTATTCTTTACCTGAAGATAATGGGAAATCCTAAAAGGAGGACATTTGGGCAGTACAACGACAGCTGTGATGGCCATTCCAGAAAAAGAGTTCCAAATTGCTTTGAAGGGTGAACTGGCATCGGTGCATAGCTTCCCAAAGGGAGTACTTTGAAAATGGCGACAGTGATATTCAGCAATGAGGTATGTAGCACTTTTTCTCGGATGTTTGGAAACTTAATTATCAGACCTCATATGTTGTAGGCCTGGCTTGCTAAGGATGCTCTGCTCCCTTGTGCTCCTGTCTGGAGAGGCTGCTGAGGGGCAGAACCAGGGAAAAGCAGATTAACGTGAAAGGAACCCTAAGCACAGTAATGACACCAAAACTTGGACCTCAAAAGGCACCTGAGACTCAAAGAAGAGAAGTGACTTGGGACTCATCCCACTCACTGCCCATGCTAGGCAGTTTATAGACATGCATTTATTAGCCAGCTGAGGCAAGCAGCAATTCACTTCTAATTGGATAGTTCACGCTTCAGGCTGCCATTTTTGCACATTGTTAATAAGAGAAATGTCAGACAATGAGGGGAGGTTGTTTTGTCCTCTCAGGCAAAATAAAATACTCAGTGTTACAGTCCTGATAAAACTGACCTGTGAAGGCTGAGTGCAATGGTTCACTCCTGTAATCCCAGCACTTTGGGAGGCTGAGATGGGAGGACCACTTGAGGCCAGGACTTTGAGACAAACCTGGGTTACATAGTAAAACTCAAGCTCTACAGAAAATTTAAATCAGCTCAGCGCGGTGGCAGGTGTCTCTAGCCCCAGCCACTTGGGAGGCTGAGGTGGGAGAATCACCTGAGCTCAGGAATCCGAGGTTACAGGAAACTATGATCGACTGCACCCACTGCACTCCGGCCTGGGTGACAGAACGAGACCCAGCCTCTAAAAAACAATCGAACAAACAAACTGACCTGTGAAGAAAATAGTTGCCCGGGGCAGATAGGATGGAGGGCAGGGAGTGAGGGCAACACTATGATGTGCAAGTGGCAAAGGAAGGTGAGCAGGGAGGGACCACTGATCAGGGGTTGTGCCATCCTTTCACATCAACATTTAAATCTTAAGATAGAAATTGTCTCATTTACAAGAACTGTGAGCTGAGAGAGAGCTGAAGTAACTTGCTGCAGGTTTCAAAGGCAGGAAATGAGGGAGCCAGGATTCTAACTCAGGTATCTGTGCTCCTTCTGTTACACTGGTTTTGATGAAATCAGCAGACCCCCTGCCGGTGTCTGTTGCTGCCCCACAGTTGGTAAATGTCTGAAGGAGAGCCATTTCTCACTGTCGATTCACTATAGCAGATACCATCTTGGCACCATGGACCCCTGGACTGAGTCAGAGATCTTGCTAAGTCTCCATGGCCTAGCCTGTTGCCTGGCACATAATGGACCCTCAGTAAATAGCTGTTCAACTGAGATTCTTCCAGAGTAAGGAGGCTGTGGGCACAGAGGACAGTTCTGGGCTCTGGTTAGGGCTTCCTTGAAGGTCCCACCCTCCCACAACACCCAGTACTCCTACAGATTATAACCACGTTCCATTGATCCTCAGCCTGCACAAGATCTTAAAGCAGTGAGGGACTGAGCCAGACTGTCCACAGAAAATTACCCAGGGGTGGCCCCGCTGTCCACCACAAGTTCAAGATCTAAGATAGTGGCATTGGACATGGCCTTAGACCATTAGCAGAATTACAGTGTGTAACCACTTTGTGCAGCAGCAGGAAATCTCACCTCAGCAGGGACTAGAACAGGACCTTGGAGGCTTCAATTCAACAAATGTCTGTCCCAGCTGGTACCAACATGCTTTCGTGCTCCTCACCCTTGAATGCAGTCTTCCTAGCCTGGAATATGGCAAAAACTTTGATCTTCCCCCCCAAACCAAAGTCTTCTATGACTGCAACTGCGTTTGCTCATCTTTGTTTCTCCAGCAGCAGCACAGGGCTAGCAACTACTGCTTGCTGAATGGGTGGGTGAAGAGAGGGAAATGCACTTCCCATGTACTGGGCTTGCAGTGGGTGATGCTGCCAGTGGCACGTGGCAAGTAGTGGGCCCTCTGAACTCTGTCATGCACTGCTGACATCAGGGAGTTGGCTCTGGCCCTGCCAATGTGGGGGGAAATACCAAAACCTACTCAGGCTGATGGGGAAGGGCGGCTGCAGCCCTGTTTCAGAGGAAGAAGTATCTGTGTTCAGACAGGGAGAGAGAGAGAAATCCTCAAATCCCTTGGAGATAACAGGACTGTAAGAGAAGGGAGGCCAGGAGGAGGATCTTTTGAGGTACCCCCAGCATGGCCAGATGCATGCAAAGCACTGGGATCCCAGGACCTGCCATACCAAGAAGGTAGTGAAGCAGCAGTCACCAAGAGGGACCTGCCCAACTAACCCATGGAGTGCCAAGGGCCTTTCTGGCCTGGCTGCCAAGCGTGTTTCAAGGCCAAAGTGTGACTAGTGGGACCCTTCCCAGGGGGTGCTTGCTTTCAAGCCCCTTAACCATGGGACTATTTGTCAAGAATCTCAGCCTGGCTAAGATGGGAAGAGACAAGTAAGCATCTCCAGTCCAAAACCCTCTTTGCAGAGAGAGGAAAATACTGCTCAGGGCAGGAATAAAAAATTCAGCTTATTTCCCCTCCTAGCCCCCTCCAAAAGTACCAAAGTGGACAGTACAGATGACAATCAAGTTTATATTATATTCATGGTGTTTTGTTTTACTATGGGTAAGAGAACATCTTTTCTTTGGACTTAGGGTCTTTAAATGCCTCAGTCTTGCTGTAAGCCCAAACAAGCAGTTTTTCTAAGGTTGCTCAGGGAATCAGCAGTAGAGGTGGAGCTGGACTCCAGCATCCTGTCTCCCAACCCAGTGCTTTGCGCTGCTGTGACCTGTTGCATAATACTCAATAACAGTGAATTGTCTTCTCTTTTATGAAATTTCCATTTAGTCCTTTGCTACCGGCCAGCAGTCCAGTTGGTGGGAGTGATGATGTCGGTTCTTCGCAGGTTTCTGGATGCATCTCCAGCTAGCAGAAGTGTTACTCTCCTTTTGCGCCAGGGACACTGACACAGGGGTCACACAAATGCTATAACAAGACGCACAAGAATTGTTTGCGCTGCGCACACGGAACAGGGGCCCTGCCTCCCCCTCCTCCGTCTTCACTCTAAAGGCCAGGCGCTGGGCTCCGCCCCTTCCCCTCCAGACCGCGGGAGGGGTGCCCCTAGGCATGGAGGTAGGGGATGCTTAGTGGCTAAAAACCTCGGCAGAGAGAGGCGGGATGGTGTGGGAGTGATGGTGGACTGGGTCTGGCCGCCCAGGTTAGCCACACACACTCGCCCCCGGCCGATCCAGCCTCGCAGCTGAAGTCCCGCCATGCTGTGAAGTTTGCGGAAAGTTTTGCAGTCGTTTCCCAGCCCGCGCCAGCCGGGGAGTTGTGACGCAGCGTCTGGGGCTCCTGGCTGGGACAGAGGAGAGAGGGAATGTGAGGTGGGGAGAGATTTGGAAAACAGCAAGAGAAAGCGCGCACGCGGAGGAGCTCCTCGACCGGGGATCCGTCTCTCCCGCCAGCCCCCTCTCGAGCCCCGTCCCCAGCCCCGCGCCGGCCGCGCCTCCTCCCCTCCCCTCCCACGCGGCCCGCTTCCCTTCCCCTCTGCCCCTCAAACCCTCCTCCCGGGCCCTGCGCTCCTCCCTCCGCCCGACCTGCCTCCTCCTTCCTCCTCTCTGGGAGGCATCACTTCGTCCTGACCCGGAGGAGGACGCGAGCCCCTCGTGGGCGATCATCACAGCCCAGTGCCGAGGCTGCCACCGCGCGCCTCTCCCGTGCACGCTCGGTCCCCGCATCCGCCTAGCGCCCTGCCGCGGGGATGGGGCCCGGCCGGTCGGTCCCAGCACCCTGGCCTCATCACCTGCTCCGCTGCGCCCTACTCCTCTGGGGCCTGCATCTCGGCCGCCCCGGCGCCCCCGGGGACGCCGCCGCCGCCCATCAGGGTAAGGCGCTGCAAACTTGGCCAACTTCGGGGGTCGAGCTGGGGGAGCGCCGGGGAGCGGGCCTTTCTCCACTTCTCCTTCCTCCCTTCTCCAGAAGCGTGTGTGCGTGTCCGAGTGTGTGACTGGGTTTTTAAAAATCGTCTCCGCTTTGCTGAAAGCGGGGGAGGAGAGGAGAGGAGGAGCGCGCCTGGAGGTGCGGGAGGACCTGAGTGGAACCAGATGTGGCGGGCGGCGGGGGAGGGGAGCCGGGGGCTTCCAGCGGCTTCGGAGGAAGCGGGTGGACTCCGGAGGACCCCGCGTCCGGCCCTTGGCTGGTCAGGGACCCGCAGGGTGCGTCTGAGAAAGCCCAAGGCTGGGCCAGGAGTCTCGGGCCGGTGTTCTCGCCCTGCCCCGGGACTGAAGCGCTATTATTGTTTCCGGCCGGCCGTGAGGGTTGGTTCGCCCTCCCCGGCATCTCGGGCGTGTTTATGTTTTCTTTTCCACACCAAGTCTTCAAGGACGGCTTGTGGCGCGCGGTATCCGCGCCGCGGGAACGGGGCTCTGTGAGGCAGTGTTGTGCCACCAGGACGCAACGACAAGCTGGACGCCGCGTGTGCCTGTGTGTGCGAGAGAGGGAGAGGTTGTGGTGTGGGCAGCTCTGGTCGACCTGGCGGACCTCCAGAGTGGACAGATCTTGAGCGGCGAAAGAGCTGCTAAAGATGCAAAAACCCACCCAACAGAAAACAAAAACAAACATCTGGGAAACCGTGCCCTTCCCTTCCTGCTGCTGCTTCAGGGGGTGAGGTTGAAGTGTGGGGACAGACGCCATCCCAGACTCTGAGAGTTAAAGGGAGACATCTACTTGGGTGCTGTCAGGAGTAAGAAGCTGGTCCCAGCTCCAAGGGGCCCTGCTTGCTTCTGCTTTATGTTCCACGTGGAGTTGGGGGTGAGTGAAAGGGGACAGTCAGAGCAGTGTTTGCAGTGTTGTGCGAGAACTAGACAGGCCCCTGGAGAGCCTGGGGCCTCCAGCCTGGCCAGTGCTTGCTGGGTTGGCCTGCTGTGACGTAGGCACAAGACACGTACACGTATCTGCCAGATGGGAGAGGTGGGGCCAGGGTAATCCACATTCACACCAAGAAAAGCCCCCCCCCCCGAAGAATTCGTGACCCACCGAGAATTGAATGTTAGACAAACATGAACCAGGTAGCCACTCTGTACAGCTACCTAGCAGCTGTTCCAAGCTGTCCCCATGCCTCCCTGTACTACTGCCTGTGGCTGGCTCCTCTGTGAAGGACTTGGGCAGGCAGGGTGGAGGGTTGGAGGACAATGGCCATTCCAAGAGCCCCAGAGCACATTTTAAAGCCAGGCCCCGGGGAGATTCCTGGCCAGAGTGCTGACTTGGCCTCCCCCACCCCACCTCCCATGTAGCCTTTTTTTTTTTTTGGAAACAGAGTCTTACTATGTCCCTCTCAGTAGATTGCTGTGGCATCACAACTCACAGAACCTCAGACACTTAGGCTGAAGTGATTCTCTTGCCTCAGCCTCCCAAGTAGCTGGGATTTCAGGCACCCGCCACACCCCTACACAGCTTTTAACCCAGGGAGCTGGAAGTGCCTGGTCAGAGGCCCTGCAGAGGAGAATGGAGTGTCCCCTCTGCCCCTGGCCTCTGCACCCTGTCCTTCCTGACCACACCAGGAGGTGGCTTGATGGGAGAGGGACAGGGGTCTTCACAGCAGAAATTGGGCAGGAAGAGGACGAAGTTGCTGCAGGTACCTTCCCTGCCTGAAACTGTCCCATTTGCTCCAGCACCTCCCTGCCAGCTTCCACTGGGCCTTCCTCCATGATGCCTGTTCAGAGGCTCTGGGCCAAATTCTTGCCGAAAGAGTCCCCATCCCCTTGAACTTCATGAATTAAGTGGTCACCAGCACCAGGAACCTAATGGCCCCTGGAGTGTGAGTTGGCGCCACTGGGAGTAAGGCTGCCCGGGCTGCTTGTGAGTGGCTTCCTGAGTACCAGGAGGGCCCAGTGGGCTAAGCCCATGGGCATTGCAGTGCCCCTTCGGGATGGCGCAGCAGCAGTGCCTTCTTGGTGTGTGCTTACTTAGTCCATCATTTCTCTACCCTGGTGGAGTGACCCACAAAGCCTGTTGTTGGTGGGCATCCTCTTTGTTAACTGTGGTATTTCTGCACTTTGGGAACATTCCTGTTTGCCCAGTCTTGAGCCAAGTACTTGAGGAGGAGAGAAGGTAGAGAAGAGTGTAAGATGTATCCTCGGGGCAAAGAAAATCTTGTAGGAGAAAGAAATATGAAACGTTTGACAAGGTGGGAGGCAAGACTGCACTGGTGGGTGCCTGCTTGCCCTGAGCCATACCGTATACTTTGCATGCAGATTTTTCACTTCATTCTGATAATAATGCACTGAGGTGGGTTTTGTTGGGCCCATTTTGCAGATGGGGAAGTAGAGGCTAAGGCATCTGATAATTTATCTCAGATCACACAGCTGGTAAGTGAAAGGTTGGGACAATAGAGGCTTCATATCTGGGTTCAGAGGTGTATGAGGCTCTGCAGAGAGGCAGGGAAGGGGCAGGGGACCATGGGCAGGGATGGGGCTCTTCTGTGGATTATATGGAAGCTTCCTGGGCTGGGCTGGGCTGGGGAGACAGCAGAGTGAAAGAGGAAACTGGCCGGGTGCCTGGGAGGCCAAAATGGGGAAGTGATGTGCAGGCTGGCTGTGGGGAACCTGCGAACCCCTGGAGGTATCCAAGCAGAGGCATGAGGTGCAGGTTGAAAAGAGGGTTGCTCAAGCACCAGGGCTCAAGTCTCCCTCCTGGGAGTGAGGAAACAGGACATTTCCCTTTGGGGAGGGACAGTCCCATTTGAAGGACAGGGAGGGGGACTTCAGGAACTCGCTATTGCTGCTGCCAGAGTTGACCAAATGCCCCCAATTCTGGCCCAGCTCCTGGGTCATGGAATTCAGAGCTTTCTTACTCCTCACTCCACCCCCTTCCAAAAAACCTCAGTCTTCCTTGTTCTAACCTGCTGGCTAGCTGAGCTGCATTTGGTCCTGGGATCCTGCCTCCCTCTGGGTTCACCTGGGCAAGGTGAGGTGCAGATAGGGGGAAAGGATTTTGGTCCCCAATTCTTTTTTTTTTTTTTTTTTTTTTGAGACAGAGCCTCAAGCTGTCCCCCTGGGCAGAGTGCTGTGGCATCACAGCTCACAGCAACCTCCAACTCCTGGGCTCAAGCGAGTCTCCTGCCTCCGCCTCCCAAGTAGCTGGGACCACAGGCGCCCGCCACAATGCCCGGCTATTTTTTGGTTGCAGCCGTCATTGTTGTTTTGGCGGGTCTGGGCTGGGGATTCGAACCCGCCACCTTAGGTGTACATGGCTGGCGCCTTAGCCGGTTGAGCTATAGGCGCCGAGCCCCCCGATTCTTTTATACCAGAGAAATCTTGGCTTTCTGGTGCCCACATAGCACTGTGACTTGGCCAGATGAGATGATTTCAGAAGTGCCATGAAGTTCTCCAGAAAATATTCGTGTTCACAATTTCAGCATTAAAAAGGGCTCACGCATGTAATCCTAGTTCTCTGGAAGGTCAAGGCAGGTAGATTACTTGAGCTCAGGGGTTTTGAGACCAGCCTGAGCCAGAGCAAGGCCCCATCTTTACTAAAAATAAAAAAATTAGCCAGTGTGGTGGTGAGCGGCTATAGTCCTAGCTACTCAGGAAACTAAGATGGGAGGATCACCTGAGCCTAGGAGTTTGAGGCTGCAGTAAGCTATGACAGTGCTGCACTCTATCTAGCCTGAGACCCTGTCTCAAAAAAAGAGGAGTTGGCGGGTAGGATCTTGTAACCTGCACCCTCTGCTGTGTGTGCTGGGCCTGTTAGTGCCATGCAAGCAACAGCCCTTTTGCATCTCCCAGCTCTCTGAGAGGTCACCACATTCCACATCCTGGGAACAAACAGATTAGAGATGTCAAGGGGGTTTCTGAGGACCAGACAACACACACTAGACAGTGGGATAGTGACATTTGAACCCAGGTATGGCTACAGAGCCCGAACACCCCAGTTCCAGGCCATACTGAGTCTCTGTCACATGAAGCACGTGAAAGCGTGTTAGGAAAGACTGGCAAATTCTGCTCTATGGGTTTTCCCCTGTAGCTCCGAGTCCTCTAGGACACCCTCTCCACGTGTCCTCCGGAGAAGAATTCTGGGGAGGGTGGACTAAGCATCCCTCTGTCACACTCCAGCAGCCCAGGACACAGGGCCACACCACCCTCAGTGTCCTTGGATCTTGGAGGTGCTCCCTCCAAGGTGCCCCTACCCAACAAGTGAGTGACACAAGGTGCCCAGTCCTGCACCCCAGCGTCCCCAGGGTCAGGGATTCACATGGTCCTTCATTCATTCATTCACCCAACTCAGTGGATGTTTACTGAGCCCCCACAGTGCTGAGAGCAGAGATGACTGGGGGTCCCCGGGCTTGGAGGGCCTGGCTCTGCTGACAGGAAGTGTGCCTTCCTGTTTAGTCCTTCGTGAGGTGGGGAGGGGCCGCTTTCTCATGACTGGTCCTGTAAATCTGGGTGGGGTGGGCCGTTGGAGGAGTGACGCAGCTCTTGGAACTCACCCTGCACATCCTCAGCCAGGGCTTGTGTCAGTAAATAGCAGGCTGGGTAAAAGCCGCATAGTGGCATCCAGGGCCCCCAGGCCCTGCTGAAGCCATCTCTAGCCCCTTAGGAAACAGATTATGTTGACTTCCACCCCCTAGACTGCTCACTGTGGCCCCAAGTGGAACTCTGGGGACCTTCTCTGCCCCTCCCAGCCCACTTGGCTGGACCCCGCTGTCTGCTCACCTCACCCTGCCCTCCCCTGATTTCATTGCCAGTGCACTCTGCCCTGCACAGTTCTGATCTAGCCGCTAAAAGAAGCCTATGAAACTTCAGCTGCTTCCTAGGTCCCCAGGCCCTCACTCTGTCATTCTCTTGAGCCCTCCCACCCCCAGACCTTTGCCCACTGGAGAGCATACCCTCCCTCCCCTCCTCTACCCTGTCTACCAATGACCATTTCTTTAAGGCTCCAGGAGCCTGAGAAGGACACTGAGGGGGCCTGGTCACTGCCTCTCAGCTAGGCTGAAGGGGGTAGAGCATGCAGACATCTCCCACAGTGACAAATCCCAAACCCATTCCCAGGCTGCTGGGGTGAGAGCACAGAATTTTTAACCCTAGGCCACAAGGTGGTCTAGCCTGATTCTTTATTTCCTTCTTAAAGGTCCCAAGGAGGACATGTATCAGGAAAAACTACAGCCAGAGTTCCCCAGCCTTCCCTGACAATGCCCTCCTCAGGGGGTTAGGAGGATGGTTATTACAAGCTCAGCAGGTCTCCTCTCAATGGGCTGAGATAGAAACACTTCCTCCACCAAGTCCTCTAGAAATGTACATAGGGACAGCATCAGTGGGACCAAGATTAATGCCACTCACCAGCCAAGTGACCTCAGGCAGAGAGGCTGAAGCATCTTCATTTGTGAGATGGAAAAAATCAAGTCCCCCTCGTAGGGGTGTTTGAGATACGTGCTTGGTGCATCACTGGGCACAGAGTTGTTTCTTAGCAAATAATACTAGATCATTGCTATTTTTATTAAGAAAACATGAATATGAAGGGACCCAAATATGATAAAGCACAGCCCTCAATATACCAAGTCCCAACTACAACAGCTTCCTT
>NW_003852413.1:17013868-17036658 GCF_000181295.1 Otolemur garnettii | reverse complement strand
AGCTGGGACCACAGGCGCCCGCCACAACGCCCAGCCATTTTTTGGTTGCAGCCGTCATTGTTGTTTGGCGGGTCCAGGCTGGGGATTCGAACCCGCCACCTCAGGTGTACATGGCTGACGCCCCAGCCGGTTGAGCTATAGGAGCCAAGCCCAGCTTCCTTATTTTATTGAAGCAGGTCTAAGCCCATTCCTGGTGACACTTTGCTAACAAGAAAAAAAATTCCATTCTCATTTGACCTAATCCCTCAAGCCTTTCAATGTGCCACCGTCCATCTTCCTTCCTCTTTATCGTTAAATTTCTCTATTTAACCTTCACTTGGGGTAGATGAGGAGCTTCCTTATCTGAACCCAGATGCACTAAAAGCAACACAGTCCCAGGCAGACCAGGACGGTGGGGCATAGCACCTCCTCAGCTTGTACCAGTTGCCATGAGCCTGCTGCCCAAGGTCTGTAATAATTAGGGTCCTTAATTACTGGATGCTACTGATAACTCCAACTGTGATAATGCAGCACTCAGTGGAAAACATTCAAGTCATACAGAAGTCAAATGTAAAAAATGCAGAGTCCTCTGCCAGCCCACCCCTATCGGTAGCCACAGTGCTAGTAGTCGATTCTGCTGTTACAGATACACTGGTCATCTTGGAAGATTAGTAATAGTTGAGTACTCTTCTGATTATTTATACTTATGCACACACATAAATAATTCTTTTATCCAAGTAGGACCATATGTTATATTGTTCTGCAAAATAATGTTTATTTTATAATATTCTTACAGATATTTCCATAACAAGCTACAGGGCTGCCTCATTCTTATTAACAGTGTTCAATATTCCATTGGTAGGATGTACCATGCTTTGGGGTAGGGGAAGTCTCACTTTGTCACCCCTGAGTACAGTACCCTGGCAGCATCCTAGCTCACAGCAAATTCAAACGTTTGGCTCAAACAATCCTTTTGCCTTAGCCTCCCAAGTAACTGAGACTACAGGTGCCTGCCACTACCCCCAGCTAGTTTTCTGTTTTTAGTAGAGATGGGATCTTGCTCTTGTTCAGGCTGGTCTAGAATTCTGGAGCTCAAGCAATCCACCCTCAAAGCTCACACCCACCGCAGCCTCCCAGAGTGCTAGGATACAGCCTGGAGCCACCATGCCTAACCAAGGTGTACTGTGTTTTAAAAACAAAGCAGAACAAGACAAAACTGCTTCCCTGTGATGGACACTTTTGGGAACCCCGTCTTCCCCTGACCTTTGTGACGCAGTTTGCGTCTACCATCTCCAGACTGTCTTCCCTTGCATCCTCAGTCCGGAGCTGGCATTGCTGCCAGGTCTGTGTTTCTACAGAGGAGCTTTAAAAAGTCTAATGTTTCTGCATTTCAAATTTGAGGCCTTCCATGGTCAGATTCTGACCCTCTGTGTGAGACAAACTGAGCTATTTGCCATTGCCACAGATTCTCTGAGCCCTGGCCACTGCCACAGTTGCTCTGAGCCCTGACGGGCAAAGGCTCTGCATGGGCTTTTCTCCTGGCCAGTAGCGCCAGCTTCCTGGGGTCTAGATTATACCTGAGGACTTGAAGCCTGGCTCACACTTGAGGCTTTGCAGTTACCCTCACAGGGAAGGAGACTTTGTCTCCAGAGCTCTGGTGCTTTATCTCCACAACCTTCTGCAGGACCACTTCTTCCCTTCCTAGACTAGAAGCACTTCCCAGGCAGGGCCTTCTTAGCCTTACACAGGTTCCAGCCGGGTGCCTCTGATGTGGTAGAATTTAGTATTCTTTATTTTTGTTTTATTTTATTTATTTATTTATTTGAGACAGAGTCTTACTATGTTGCCCTTGATAGAGTGCTGTGGCATCACAGCTCACAGCAACCTCCCTGTGGCGTCACAGCTCATAGCAACCTCAAACTCTTGGGCTTAAGCGATTCTCTTGCCTCATCCTCCCAAGTAGCTGGGACTACAGGCACCCACCACAACGCCCAGCTATTTTTTGTTGTAGTTGTCATTATTATTTAGCAGGCCCAGGGCAGGTTTGAACCCCCAAAGCTTCGGTGTATGTGGCTGACATCATAACCACTGTGCTCTGGGCACCGACCCTTATTTTATCTTTTTGAGACAGAGTCTCAAGGTGTCCCCCTGGGTAGAGTGCTGTGGCGTCATAGCTCACAGCAACCTGCAACTCTTGGGCTCAAGTGATCCTCTTGCCTCAATTTTTCTGTTTTTAGTAAAGACAGGGTCTCACTTTTGCTCAGGCTGGTCTCGAACTTGTGATCTCAAGCAATCCACCGGCGTTGACCTCCCAGAGTGCTAGGATTACAGATGTGAGCCACAGAGCCCAGCTGCATTTAGTATTCTTCAGTAAATGTTTTTCTGAAATGAAAAAAAAAAAAGAAAGTGGACAAGTGTTAGTTTTTATTTTCTTTCTCAAGCACTGGAAACGTGTCAGGCCTGGTGCTTGGTGCTGAGGATACCACTGTGAGCTAGCCAGGTGAGGTCCCTGCCTTCTGGGGCTTGCATTTTAAAAGTCCCACCCCCCGCCACTGAAAGGAACATAAGTAGACTCAAGTGTCATTTTTAGGTGCGATAAATATTCCAAGAGCTTAAAAAAAAACAGAAGGCCAGTGAGATGAGTTACCCTCCCAAAGTTTTAGCTATGTCACAATCATGAAAAACATTTGGTATTGAACTAAAATAAACCGAAAAATGTCCAAGGGACTAGAATAAATTCCAGAAGTAGATTTAAACAGTAATAAGAGCTTAATTTGAGACACCAGAAATAACACACTAATAGGAAAAGGAATCTTTACTTTTAATGTTACGGGGCTGACTGGATTACAATTAAAAACCTTACTTTCAGTGTATAGCTGATCCTACTTGGGAAAATTCAGACAGAAAATTGTCCCACAGAAAGTGCAGAGAGGACTAGAAATAAAAGAAAGTAGCTTAATTTAAATACTTAGTTAAACTATTAATAGTAAAAACAGAACACTTAATTCTGGCAGAGCTGTGAGTAAGCCAGTACATCTTTTTTTTTTTTTTTTTTTTTTTTGCAGTTTTTGGCCAGGGCTGGGTTTGAACCCGCCACCTCCAGCATATGGGGCCAGCGCCCTACTCCTTTGAGCCACAGGCACCACCCTGAGCCAGTACATCTTAATGGGGGTGCTGTAAACTTCAATTTTTCAGGAGTCGGTCTTTCAGACAGTATGTAAGAAACTGGATCCGTACAACCTCGTATCTTTTGACATCATAATTCCACTTCTGGGAATTTATAAGACATTAAAAAGATAATGTTTGTATAAGTGCTCTTTATAGTAGCAAAGCAAATCAAAAACTACACGATGGACAATTTACCTAAGTTTAAGTGACAAATACATGGCTAATGTCTGTAAGAAGGAAAGTTCTCGTGACCACAAGGCAATCTTCCAGTGTAATACACACTCGTTAACAATTAAGTGAAGGTGCATGCCTGATCACTGACATTCACCTATTCAATCCTTCAGTTAACTGTTGTCTTATTTTTTATTTTCCTGAGCACTGAAAACATGCGTGGTGTCTGTGCTGAGGATACCACTGTGAGCAAGCTAGGTGTGATTCCTGCCTTCCTCAGGCTTGTATTTTAGAATCAGTCCCCCCAGAACACAAAGCAGTATATAAGTTGACTCATTTTTAAGTTCATTAGAAGAAAGATGGAAGCAGTAGAGGGCACTGAAATCTCAGATCCAGGAACAGGAACCTGTCTGATGGTAAAGAGACCAACGCTGAGTCGGACCAGCCTGGCTTAGTAGGAAGATTCAACAGCAAACAGCCTTGCAGTCAGTTTGGTCCCGAGGAAAGGAGTTTCTGGTATAGACTCTAGGATGTTTAACCTCCTTTATGAAGGGCCTAAGGATGTATGTGCATTGATGGCTTGAAAAGAGGTTGGAAACACAGTTTATAAAAGCAAAGACAAAAATGAGCATCAAAAGAAATGGATAAACTTAAGGAGCAGACACACAATGAAATGCAATGCACCTCAGCTACATGCAACAGTATGGGTGAATGTGAGAGACATAATACTGAGTGGGGAATAAAGTTCCCAGAGGACAAACAGGGTATGGTACTCTTTTGCAAACTTCTGGAAAAGTTGAAAAAAAAAATGCAGTGATTTCCCCCCCTGTAGTCTTCACCTAGAGGCATCAACTGTTGACATTTTGTCACATTTACCTGGCCTTCCTCTATGTGTGTGTGTGTTGTGGTTTGATCGATGAAGCTTCAAGAGTTAGTTATAGATAAGACATTTCACACCTAAAGACTTCAACATGTATTGAAAAACCAAAGACTTTTGCTGCAAAACCATAATACCAAAATCACACCCCAATATTTTTTTCTAATATGCTCTCTATATTTGGATTTCTCCAGTTGTCCCAACTATGTCTTTTTTAGCTGTTTTAAAAATCCATAGTTCAATTTGGTGTCAAGTCTCACGAATCTCATTTAATATAGATCGCCTTTTTGTTTTTCATGGCATTGCATCGTTAAGGGCACCAGGCCACTTGTTTTGTAAAATGTCTCACAATCTAAATTTGTCTGATTGTTTACTTATTATTGAATTCATGTTAAACATTTTTGGGAAGGAAACTTTATGGTTGATGCTGCGTCCTTCCCATTCTATCACATTAGTGTCAGTTTCTTCCATTATTCATAATTCTAACTTTGAGCACTTGGTTCAGCTGATGTCTGCCTGATCTCTCCCCTAAAAAGGCACCTTTTCTCCCTTGATCTTAGTAGATAACCTAAGGAATTTAAACTGTATAGAATTTAAGGAATTTAAACTATTTTTAAAAAAGCAAAGTTGTTCATAACATCACTATTCACAATACCCCAAAAACTACAAACTAGCCTCATACTGAAAACTACCCAATGGCCATCAACAATAAAATGGAGGATGGCTTGTGGTAGCGTCACACAATTGAATGTTATAAGCAATGAGAATGATTAATCTAGGCCGGTTGCGGTGGCTCATGCCTGTAATCCCAGCACTCTGGGAGACCAACGTGGGCAGATGGCTTGAGCTCACGAGTTCAAGACCAGCCTGAGCAAGAGCAAGACCCCATCTCTAAAAATTAGCCAGGTGTTGTAGCAGGTGCCTATTGTCCCAGCTACGCGGGCGGCTGAGGCAAGGGGATCATTTGAGCCCAGGAGGTTGAGGTTGCTTCGAGCTATGATGCTACAACAGTCTATTGTAAGACTCTGTCTCAAAAAAAAAAAAGAGAGAGAGAGAGAATGATCATTCTGCAACTACACGCCACAGTATGGATGAAGCTCACAGATATACTGAGCCAGGTGCCAGTCTAAACCATGTGACTCCATCTATATAAAATACCAAAAAATAGGCAAAACTAATCTGTACTGTTTGCAGCCAGAGAAGTGGTTACCCTTAAGGGGAGAAGAGTACCTTTAGTGACCAGAGAAGATCCCAAATAAAAATTGTTTTGTTTCAAGTTAATTTGAGGGTGCAAAGAATAAAGTTACAATGTTTGCATTTGTTAAATAGAGTCCCTATTATAATTAATTATGTCCTACCCACAAGAGGTGTGCCATACACCCTAACACTGTGCCCATTAAGTGGGAGCACACCCATCCCCTTCCCTCCTCTCCTCTCCCCACTCCCTTATTTGCCTACCCACCCCCACCTTGAATTGATTTGAGTTTTTCTCTTATGTGGGCATGTATTAGATCGTCTCCTGGCTTCATATTAGCATTGAGTACATTGGGTTCTTGGTTTTTTGGTTTTTGGTTTTGTTTTGAGACAGAGTCTCACTTTGTCACCCTCGGTAGAGTGCCATGGCTACAGCTCACAGCAACCTCAAACTGTTGAGCTTAAGAGATTCTCTTGCCTCAGCGTCCCGAGTAGATGGGACTACAGACACCCACCACAATGCCCAGCTATTTTTTGGTTGCAGTTGTCATTGTTGTTTAGCAGGCCCAGGCAGGGTTCAAACCCACCCGTCTCAGTGTATGTGGCTGGCGCCCTACTCACTGAGCTATGGGCACTGAGCCCAAATTAAATTTTTAAAGAAGTAGTATCTGTAGTGAACATGGCACTAGCTCTTTTTTTTTTTTTTTTTTTTTTTTGAGATGGAGCCTCAAGCTATCCCCCTGGGTAGAATGCCATAGCATCACAGCTCACAGCAACCTCCAACTCCTGGGCTCAAGTGAGTCTTCTGCCTCTACCTCCCAAGTATGGACTATAGGCACCTGCCACAGCGCAGGGCAATTTTTTGGCTGCAGCCATCATTGTTGTTTGGCGGCCCGGCCCCCTCAGGTGTATGTGGCTGTCGCCTTAGCTACTTGAGCCCCAGGCGCCTAGCCCAATTTTTCTATTTTCAGTAGAGACAATCTCCTCTTGCTCAGGCTAGTCTCCAACTGCTGAGCTCAAGCAGTCCTCCCACCTCCACTTCCTAGAGTGCTAGGATTACAGCTGTGAACTACTGCAGCTAGCCAGAAACCTCTTTTTGCTGAAATAGTAAATACAGAAACAGGATTGGAAAACATCTGTGTGTGAATGTGTTGCATATGTGTGTGTTACATAATTTATATTATAGGTACATAGATAAAATTTATAGAAAAATCACAATTTGGGAGGCTGAGGCAGGAGGATGAGGTTAAGAGTTTTGAGACCAGCCTGGGCAAGACTACGAGAACCTGTCTCTCCAAAAAAGGAAAACAAACTAAACCAACATTTAGCAGAGGCTATTTTATATGCTATGCTTTACAGTGTATTAGACATTTTTAACACGGTCAATTGCAAATGAAGTTATTTTCTTTAACCATGTCTGTATTTTGAATGCTGAGCGGCGGCCTCATCCTTTGCCAGCGCAGTCACGTGATCTCAGCCTCATCCCTGTCCCACCCGCAATACCGCAGCGCAGCTGGGCCCTGACTTCAGGGAGTAGCACGTGACTTCAGGGAGCCAATCAGAGCCTCCCCTGTCTTGATTTTGTTACGTGGGGAGCACCCACATCCCTTTAGGGCTTAGGCGGTGGAGGTGAGCGAGGGAGCTTCCTCACTTGCAGGCCGGGGGTCAGCCTCAGGCCTTGGCCAAGAGGCCCTCGAGGTGTTCACGAGCCAGAGCTGGTTCTGCGACTGTGTTTCGGGAAGGAGCAAGGATGGAGCGTTCAAACGCTGGAGTCGAGTTTGTCTTTGGGGAACAGCAGGGCACAAAATCCTATAAACACGAACCAGAAGACCCAAATGCAAATCAGAAAGGTGCCATTAAGTTAGATTCGCTTGGCTCGGCGCCTATAGCTCAACCGGCTAAGGCGCCAGCCACGTACACCTAAGGTGGCGGGTTCGAATCCCCAGCCCGGACCCGCCAAACAACAATGACGGCTGCAACCAAAAAAAAAAATAGCCGGGCGTTGTGGCGGGCGCCTGTGGTCCCAGCTACTTGGGAGGCGGAGGCAGGAGACTCGCTTGAGCCCAGGAGTTGGAGGTTGCTATGAGCTGTAATGCCATGGCACTCTACCCAGGGGGACAGCTTGAGGCTCTGCCTCAAAAAAAAAAAAAAAAAAAGTTAGATTCGCTTTTAGAAGGCTTCCTTCGTTTTAAAAACTTCATAACGTTTCACTATAACGTCGTTTGTGCACCAGTCAGACGTGGAGACCACGTTAACATTTACAGAGCGCGTACAGTCTGCCACGGTAGTATTAGGTAATTCCATGTATCACATATTTTAAATCTCCACATTCCACCATTTCACAGGGAAGGAGATTTCAGCCACAGACGCTGAGAGCCAGGATGACATAGTGAGTAATAGAGAAAGGATGCAATCCAGGTTTATGATTTCCTGCATGGTCCTCTATAAATATTAATTATAACACAATGAATGAATATTTGTGAACCCACTACTTAATCCAGAGCAAAGAACATTACAATACTTACATCTCCTCTGTCTCCCTGTTCCCTTCCACCCAATATTATCCTGAATTTTGTGTTTATCCATTCCTTGCTTTTAAAATTTTAATTCTTGGAATATAATGCAAATAGAGAAACATGAGCAAACCATAAATGTTGAGCTCCATGAATTTTCACAAACTGAACACACCTGGCTCACCCATGCTGAGATCTGGAAAATAACATTACCAGTATTCCAAATGCTTGTAAACATTTTCCATAGGTGTATTACCTATGGATATTTTCTTTCTGTTCATATCCATTATTGTCTTAGTTCCTTAGAATTATCGTGATCTCTGTTGTTCTCATTGGGTTATATGAGCTTCTGGCTGTATTTGTTACAAATAGTAAAGCCTCTGTAAGTTGACCACCCAAGGGACTGTAACAAACTGGTCAACATAGAGAAGTGGTCAGGAGCTAGGCCTGCTATACTGATGCATACATGTGGTGCTTATCTGGTCTATGAAAATTAGGTCAACTTAAGGAGGTGGTCGACTATGGAAGTGCTATTGTATTTTTCCCCTGTGTGTTGTTCTCTGACAAATTTTATTTGGGAAGTACCTTTTTTATCACCCCGCCCCACTCCCCACCAATTGGCCTTTTTGGTAAGGTTTATAAAGTGTATTGGGTCAGACTGGTTTCTGCCCTTTGTGGGAGCACTCATGTGCACCCTGTACCTAGTCCTACCTTTTCTTTCTTTTTTTTTTTTTTGAGACAGAGTCTCACTATGTAGCCCTCAGTAGAGTGCTATGGTGTCACAGCTCACAGCAACTTCAAACTGTTGGGCTTAAGCGATCCTCCTGCCTCAGCCTCCTGAGTAGCTGGGAGTACAGGCAACTGCCACAACGCCTGGCTATATTTTTGTTGCAGTTGTCATTGTTGTTTACCAGGCCTGGGTCAAACCTGCCAGCCCTGGTGTATGTGGCCGGCGCCCTAACCATTGCACTATGGGCACCAAGCCAGCCCTACCCTTTTCTGTTTCACTAATTCTCCTTGCTCTCCAGGCCTTTGGCAGCACATCTTAACCTGTGCCTAAGTGCAGTTAGCCAACTTGAATGAGGCTGCAAAAAGACCAAAACAAAAAATGCCTGCAAAATATTTATGTATATTTTCAAGATAATATATATTGTGATTGTAAAAATGATGCCTGTTCATAGTATACAATTCAAATTATATAACGAGTTACCAAAAACAAAGTTACCCCAAATTTCACCACTAGGAAATAACCAGTCTTAACATTTTGGACAATATTCTCTCAGATCACCTTTTTACTCTCTTCTCCTCTCCCCATTCTTTCACTCCCTGTCTAAAACTTTACAGAGATGTTTTCATGTTGTTTTGTAATATTCTTCTGTCATTTGACAACATGTCATCAACGTATTTCATTCAGCACCTCTGCTGGCTACGGAAGACTCTGTTGTGTATCTCATCCCTAATTTCTGATTATTGCTATTAACAAACAAGCATCATTGTATGCATCTTAGCACACTGGACCCCTTGCTTTAATTTGATGACGCTGGGGATCCTAACTCAGGATGGAAATGTGGCTTTTCCTGCATCAGCTTAACACCTCTGAACTCACCCGTCTTCTTTACTGTCAGGAGGATCTGCTCCTTGGCACCAGGATTGGGTGGTTGGTCTCACCCATCTGTAGGCTTTCTCAGGGGCATCTCTTTGGGTTTACTCTTTCACTCCTCTTTTCCAGATGTTCTGGGTTTAGTGCAGAACTCTGCACAAAAGAGTGAAGTCATGTAGGGTTAGGTTTGAGACAAGGGACAGACACACACGTATATTTAATAATTTTTAATTACCAAGAATGTTAATTGTACAAAATACAAAGAGAAAAAAATAAAAATCAACAGCTCACCACTGTTAACACATAGGTATGTACAGTCATTCTGGAACCCTGGGGAGCCTCTGCATTGCCTGGGACTCTTGTTTACAATCCAGATATGCTCTCACCCCATAGCCTATTAATAGTAGGTGTGCTATAGAGCCCGGGCATCTGCACTATAAACTTCAGACACCTAAGTTTAAGAACAAGAACACAAAATATTTTTTCTAGACATTACTTGATTTTAAAGAAAATAAAAATAAGGCAAAGTCATATTGTACATTCAGTTTGGCTTGCTTAAAAAAATCAACAATAGGGCTCGGCACCTATAGCTTAGTTTAGGGCGCCAGCCACATACACCATGGCTGGCAGGCTCGATTCTGGCCAGGGCCTGCTAAACAACAGTGACAACTACAACAAAAATATAGCCAGGCATTGTGGTGGGTACCTATAGTCCCAGCTGCTGGGGAGGCTGAGGCAGGAGAATTGCTTGGGCCCAAGAGTTTCAGTTTGCTGTGAGCTATGACACCATAGCACTCTACAGAGGACAAGAAACTAAATCTCTGTTTAAAAAAAAAAAATCAGGTTTAGCACCATAGCACAGTGATTATAGTGCCAGCCTCAGTCACCCACTGAGGCTGGCAGGTTTGAGCCTGGCCCAGGCCTGCTAAACAACAATGACAATCGCAACAAGAAAATAGCCAGGTGTTGTGGCCGGCACCTGTAGTCCCAGGTACTTGGGAGGCTGAGTCAAGAGAATCGCTTAAGCTCAAGAGTTTGAGGTTGCTGTGAGCTGTGATGCCATGGCCCTTTCCAAGGGCTACATATTGAGACTCTGTCTCAAAAAAAAAGAAAAAATTAACAATAGGATATGAACTTCAATGTGTGTCTAAGTACTCTTTACACAATAATTTCTGTTGTATGCGCAATATTCCACTAGATGAATGTACTTCAGTTACTCAGTCAACACCACATTGTTGGACATTAGTCCTCCTCCCCAAGTCATTGGTATTATAAATAACACCGTGTGGCCGAATCTTTGTATGCGTTCTTAATTAGTTCTTAAGTTAAATCCCTGAGATGTGACTCTAGAAGGCTTTTAATAAAAGCTGCCAAATTCTCCTGCAAAAAGTGTTGCTCCATTGGGGCAGCTCCTCCTGTGAGCTCCGTTTGTGAGGGGCAGTGAGTCCAGGCCTTGCATCCCAGATCTCAACCAGGCCTGGCAGCTTCCCAGGGGGCAGCACTGGCCTGATTCCTGGCTCTTGCTAAACACTCAGTAATAAACCTGCGCGGTGGACATGAGTGTTTTCTCGTCCAACGAGGTGAGGACACTGAGGAATGGAGGAGGTGAAATGATTTGGTCAAGAGCAGAATTCAAACCCAGCCTTGGATCCAAAGCCTAAACTTCCTTACCTACACCGCTGATTTTTAATTAACATTAGAGAGGGAGAAACAGTGGTCATGAGAGCAACACTTATCTTATATACGTATGGTCCCCACAATGCACCGAAGACATCAGGAAAAGGGAGTGAAAGGCTGGGGAAGAAGAAGTCACTTGGGGTGACCCTCACAGACATTGCTTTGGTGGATTATTGTAGGTCCCAAAATGGTGGTGGTGGTGGGGTATTGTGAGTATGGCCTTTGGGGCAAAGCAACTGAAACTCCACAAAAGTTTACTGAGCACTGAATCAGGTTCTATGGGAAATACGGTGAGATTTGGCTCCTTTGAAGATCTTAAGATCCCCCCTGTGTCTCCTCTCCTTCAATTTTATTTATTCTAGAAACATTGAAATAATATAAAAGAAACTTGCCCATAATCCCAACCTCCTGGGACAACAAAGAGCTTTATGTTGCCCTTGTTCCTTTCTTCTTATTGTCCATGCAAATCTGGGGGTTTTTTGGGATGGGGGGTTGGTTGGTTGTTTTTCGAAGACAGAGTCTCACTCTTTTGCCCAAGCTAGAGTGCAGTGGTGTCAGTCTAGCTCACAGCAACCTCAAATTCCTGGGTTCAAGTGATCCTCCTGCCTCAGCCTCTTGAGTAGCTGGGACTACTGGCACATGCCACCATGCCTGACTAATTTTGCTGTTTTTTGTAGAGGCAGGGTTTCACTCTTTCACCCAGGCTGGTCTTGAACTCCTGACTTCAAGTAATCTCCAGCCACAGCCTCCCAGAGTGCTAGGATTACAGCGTGAGCCACTGTGCCATCTAGAGGATGTTGAACCTTTGCACATAGAACATACATGTATTGAGCACCTGTTGTATTCATGGCCCTGGGGAGGCATACATGGAAAAGACACAACTTTTGAATAGTTTATAGCAGTTTGATGCATCAATATTGGTAGATCTCCCCAGTAACCTATGAAAGGCAGGAAGGGCATTTTATATTTCGGGTTATGGGTAAAAAAAATAGACTGAGCCCCTAAAGTCCTTTAGATTGTAAATGGCGGAACTAGAACCTGGACTCCCAGGCTAGATCTGCCACGTGACTGCCCAAGTCCCAGAACCAAGGGTCCCAGGCAGACTCCTCCTGTCCCCACATCTGCCAGGACAAGGGGTGCGGATGCTGCCTCGCCTCCTTCCATACTTTTCCTGCCAGCTGCGTATTGTGCGACCTCATTTTCCCTTTCCAGCTTCCTTTGGAGTTTATTTCAGAACTGGAATGTGGCTGGGAGAGAGCACACCCAATCTGCCCCGGCCCTCACAGAAGTCCCCTACTTTCTTCTGACACACCCTCCTCTTCTCTTTGCATCTCCCTTCCAGGAGACCTGAGGAGGGGTCCAGAAGTTCAAAGACAGAAACAAATGATGTTTGCAAGGGACTGGGCACCCAAGGGAATTAGGGTGGGGGAGAACTGTGCATCTGTACTGTGGGTTTATTTTTCTTTTAATTCTTCTGAAGAGCAAATTAAACACTCGAGTGCTTGGCCTTATTTCCTCTTATCATTTCTTCTTATCCAGATCTCAGTGTCTGCTAAGCCTGGTTCCCAGGATCTCTGCTGTGAAACACAAACAGATTCCTGAGCTCACTGGCCCAATCTGGGCAGAGGCTCTTGCTTAAAAATTGAGAAGCAAACATGGTCTTCCATTATTGAGTGCTCATCAGGTACAGGGCACAAGTGAGCATTTTCTCTCTTTATATTTATTTATTTATTTATTTGCAGGTTTTGGCCAGGGCCAGGTTTGAACCCACCACCTCTGGTACATGGGACCAGTGCCCTACTCCTTTGAGCCACAGGCACCACCCAACATTCTCTCTCTTAATCCTCCCCAAATCCGTGAGACAGATCACATTCGTGTCCTTCCCAAGTTGAGGCTCACAGAAGTGAGACAGCCGGGCCCAAGGGCCCAAGCAAGGATTTGAACCTGGGTAGGTCCAGATTCCAGAGCTTCCCTGCCCCCTCTACAGTGGTGCTACCCAGAGCGGTGGGCAAGGTCCCTTGAGACTGTCCCTGAAAATGCCAACAACTGTTTAATGTTTGGCTATAGTTTAAGGATATCCTGGAGGTTCTCAAGGAAAAGAGATTCTAAATTCACTTGACTTTATACTCTTTGCTTTTAGAACCAAACAAGTCATCCTTGAATTTTGGCATCTCAGAAGGCCAGAAAATTGCTCATTATGAGACGCGTCATGATTTTTCAATCATATTATAGGGTGTTTCAGACACATCTCATGTCTCATGTGCTGGGACATTATGGTTGCAGAACATTATGGTTTTGACTCCCATTTTTTTTTTAAATAGGCACAGCCTCTGGTCATTCTTTTTTTCTTTTTCTTTTTTCTTTTTTCTTTTTTTTTTGAGACAAAGCCTCAAGCTGTCCCCCTGGGTAGAGTGCTATGGCATCACAGCTCACAGTAACCTCCAACTCCTGGGCTCAAGTGAGTCTCCTGCCTCAACTTCCCAAGTAGCTGGGACCACAGGCACCCGCCACAACGCCCGGCTATTTTTCGGTTGCAGCCATCGTTGTTTGGCGGGCCAGGCTGGATTTGAACCTGCCAGCTCAGGTGCACGTGGCTGGCACCTTAGCCGCTTGAGCCACAGATGCCGAGCGATCTTTTTCTTTTTTTTGAGACAAAGTGTCATTCTGTTGTCCCAGGCTAGAGTGCTATGGTGGCAGCCTAGCTCGCAGCAACCTCAAACTCCTGGGTTCAAGTGATCCTCCTGCCTCAGCCTTCCAAGTACAGTGGCTGGGACTACGGGCACCTGCCACAACAGCAGGCTGATTTTCCCATTTTTAATAGAGACGGGGTCTCGCTCTTGCTCAAGTTGGTCTTAAATTCCTGACCTCAAGTGATCCTCCTGCCTTAGCCTCTCAGAGTGTTAGAATTACAGGCATGAGCCACCATGTCTGGCCTCTCCGGTCATTCTTAATAGAGGTCAGGATGCTAAAGAAGAATGGAAAACCACTCTGAGAGAAACAATGGTGCAAGCATGATAATATGGGGACTTTCAGTCCACCTGGGGAGAGGGTGGCAAAAGGGATGGGTAGAGACTGTGGCAAACTGGTGAGCCCACACCCAGGTGTGCAGCTCTGCCCCACTCCTGTGCCTACCTCTATGTAGGCCTGCTGCCTTTTGAGGATTCCAAGAGATGCTGGAAATCCACAGTATTCTGTGAAATCTCTTAAGTTTTAAATATTGGCTCACTTTTCTTTTGCACATCCTCAAGTCCAAACACATCTTGCTTATTTGCTGTCAGTTTAAAATACCTGGAGTACTTGTCTGAAGGCAGCTCTGCAGTCAGTTTCCCTAGCCTTCCAGCCTGGCTCTTCCCTTTATTAATTGTTATCAAGATGTTTAATCTCTCAGTTACTTAATACCTCATTTTCCTCATCTGTCAAATGTAGATAAGCCGAGGTTGCTGTGATGATTAATGAGAAAGCCGCAGAACCTTAGTGCCTGGTACCTAGCTGCGTATGATCAGTGTAACTCACATCATTATTTATGTTTCTTTCCACAAGTGCAGGGTGACTATTTTGTATGTCCCAGTGCAACTGGGGCTGTCCTGGTTCATACTCATTGTGCTGGTGTGATTATTAGTAACTCCCATTTCATTTTCAATGTTGGACAATAAATTATGTGGTGAGCCTGTATAAGCAAATACTGGCATTGTGCTGTTTAGGACTTTACCAAGTTTTAGACCTGATAAAAAGGCCATGGTTTTGTTTGTTTAAGTACCGTGTTTCTTTGAAAATAAGACACTGTCTTATATTTATTTTTTCTCAAGAAGATACACTAGGGCTTATTTTCGGGGATGGTGCCGAAATGCATAGGTCTTATTATCAAGGTAGGGCTTATATTTAACAAATGCATAGAAATCCTGCTAGGGCTTATCTTGGGGGTAGGTCTTATTTTCAGGAAAACATGGTATCTTTGGACAAGTCACCTAACCTGTCTGCATTTCAGTTTTCACATCATAAACAACTGACCAGATAGATGTATCCTGAGATGCATCAGTTCCCATTCATCCTGTCATTTGACAGACATTAAATATCATGAGTCCAAACTGTGTTGGGCAAATGCCCAGGACACAGAGAGGCCAGGGACAGAAGCTAGGACCCCAACTGACCTGGCTGATGAGGACCTTCTATGCGGGTGAGTGAGAATCACTACCCTTCTTATCAAGTGTTATTTGGAAGACCATTACCAAGAAATTGAATTGAATGCTAGTATTTTATTTATTTATTTAGAGACAGAGTCTCACTTTCCTACCGTGGGTAGAGTGCTGTGGTGTCATAGATCATGGCAACCTCAAACTTCTGGGTCCGAGCGATCTTCTTGCCACAACACCCAGCTAGTTTTTTCTTTTTTTTGGGTTTAGGCTGTTGCTCAGGCTGGTCTCAAACTCCTGAGCTTAAGCAATCTACCCACCTCGGCATCCCAGAGTGCTAGGATTACACCCAGCCTGAATGTTAATATTTTAAACCTCAGTTTCTTGCATATCCTTTTTGTCAGGACAATTCTCCACACATGTCTTTTGTGTGTGGGTGTCTAGATTTTTTCTTATTTAGAAAACTAATATAAATGTTGTGAAAAATTGGAAATCAGAGAAAGGCCCAAAGATTTTCTTCATTTCTGTTGACTCTGCAGTGTAAGAAAGTTTCAAAAAAAAAAAAAAAAAGGAAAGAAAGTTTCTAATCCTAAGTGGGCATTAGGTCTCCCTCAGCAACCCTCCACCCCACACCCTCCATCTCTGTAGCCATTTTGTCCCAAACTAAACTTTTTTTAAAAGGCACTCAGGGCCAAGCACCATGGCTCTCACAGTGCTTTGGAAGCCCCAGGCAGGAGGAATGCTTTGAGACCAGGAGATCAAAACCATCTTGAGGAGAGAGTGAGATTCTCCCCACCCCCTACCCCTGGTCCCTACAAAAAAATTTTAAAATTATCTGGGTGTGGTGGCACACATTTGTAATCTCAGTAATCTCAGTTCCTTAGAGGCTGAAGTGGGAGGTTCCTTTGAGCCCAAAAGTTCCAGACTACAGGGAGCTACAATTGGCCACTGTTACCTGGGCGACAGACGGCAAGACTCTTGTCTCTTAAAAATGCTCTCCCCAAATTTGTGCAGGTGTTTCCTAATAAATTCACTCATTCACTCATTCATCCTCCATCAGCCAGGTATGGTGTCCTAACCTGGCAGTGTGGCCAGGGCCCCAGATGGGCTCTCCCATCAGTGATTCTATGAAGTGACATACCCCCACTCGCTCCCACAAATGGAACGGAATCTGACTCAGCAGATGTCTTGGGCGCCTGGTTTGCTGAGTAGAAAGTGGCCACTGTTGTTGGGGCTGGGATCCTTGCAAGGGTGCAAGTGATGGCTTCGCCTGGCACGGCGCGGCCCCTACCCACGCGCGCTGGTCCAGTCCTTGAATTCTTCCCTTCGCGGCAGGGTCAAGGAGGTTGGATTGTGCTGGCCCCGAAAGCCACTTCCTGCCGCGACCGAGCCGGCCGTCGTTATGAAAGATTCCCCCACGGGGAAGGAAGTGGCTCTTGGGCTGTTTATTTTGGCAACGGGCTCCCAGACGGCGCCGGGGGCAGTGGCCGCACAGGCCTGTGTTTGCTGAGCTGGGTTGGGGGGGGGGGTCGGCGGACCTTGGGGAAGCTCCACGCCCCACAGCCTCCGCGCTCAGGGGGCTCACTGCAGCCTGATCACAAGCTGGCAGAGAGGGGAGGCGCCGCCTTCTGATGGGGGCAGGGGGACCGTCCCGCGGAGACCCGAAATTCCTAGGACAGTTGGGTCTCGGGCGCCCGGATCATAGGTGAAGGAGGAAGGGGTCAAGGTGTGACCGAGGTTAGAAGCGTTAGGTGGCTCCCCCTTCATCCTGCAAGATGCGGTCTGGGAAAGGACTGGCCGGAAAATTCGGTGATGCTTTGGTCTGAGAAGACAAAAGCCAGCAGGGGATAAGATCAAACACCATTACATGGCAAGGGGGAGGAGGATTTGCACTCCAGAAAACCCAGAGGCAGCCCCCTGCCAACCTGCACCACCTGGGGTTGGGGGAGCAGGACACCAGAAGAACCACCCCCAAGGATGCAAATGCCTTTCTGAATTTACCAGGTTTCTCAGCTACCCCTCCCCCTTGCTCCCTGCACATCCCCCTCTGGCATGTGGTAGGTGGAGGTCCCACCTCTTAACCCCATTCCCTGTCAGTGTTTGCTTTACCATCTCTCCAGAATATAGAATATCACATTCTGCACCGCAGAGACTTTAAGCAGAGAGAAAAGCATCTCTGGAAATGCATGGTAGAGAAAGCCCACCGTGCTGGAGCCAGAGACCACACAACACACACCGTGGGAGGGCATCAGAGAAGCCCCTCCCCACGGGCTGCTGTGTGTGGTTTGGGCACAAGCACTTTCAGCAGTAGAAGGCTGACAGTTTGACCTGGCTGGAGTAGGGGTCACTGGGGAGGAGGGAGAGTGAGAAAAACTGAGGGTAGAGAGCAGCCTGCCTTAGCTCAGGACTGGTGGGTTACTGCACAGTGGGCAGGGTAGTGGGGCAGGATGTCACCCGGCCCAGCCCTGGATGGAATGGAAGAGATGCTCCCCTCCCCCACTCCCCTCCTCAGCCCAGGGTCTAACTGCCTGCATGTATGTGCACACAGTCTCTAGCCAGGGGTGGTGCAGGGTGGAGTGCTGGGTCCCCAGAGTTGGCCCCTTAGCAGGGCGGGGCTGGCAGCTTCTGCTGACTCAGGGACATTTCCAGGCCCAGCCTCAGGGCCAAGCAGCTCATTGAAAACATCTGCTCCTCTTGGCTAGGGGCCCTTTGGGCAGCCTCTGGCTCTCCCTAGGATGACCCCTAGCCTCTGCATGGCCTAGAGAGGGGACTGAGGGGAGAGAAGCTCAGCAGCTGGAGGCCACCCTGAGCTTTCAGGGCCAAGCACGGTGGCTCTCACAGCGCTCTCTCTCTCTCTCTCTCTCAGCCACCCTGCCATGCCCTATAGAACTGATCGGGTCCTCCTCCAGGGCTTGGCAGCTGGCCCTCAGTCCCTAGCTCTCCAGGAGCTAAGCCAGGTGTTCTCCAGCCCACACATTCCTGCCTCCAGCCTTTGGTCCTGTGGTTCCCCAGCTTGGAACACCCTTCTTTCCTTGTCTCTGCTTGTGACTTTCAGAGTTTTGTTAAACATGCCTCTCATTCAACACATATTTGTTGAGAGTCTGCTGCATGCCAGGCACCATGCTAGAATTAACTTTTCATCTGCTTCCTTCAGCCATGATGTCTTCAACTTGTAATGGAGAGCAGCCGCCTCATCTGAGGGCAGACCTCTGGCTGCCTCCGCTGCTGGGCTGAGTCTGGGTTAGCTGCTGGGACAGCTGAGAGCTTTGCTCTGGACAGACAAACTATTGCGGAGACTTTGCACTCAGCCTCGGGACTCAGGCAGAGTATGGGGTGTACCTATAAGGCAGGAAGGGAAAGGGGGCCTCAGTGACTGTCAGCCCCCAAGGGAAGAGATGGGGTTACCCAATGTAGGGTGAATTGCTTTAAAACTCAGTGGCCTCTAAGCACAGGAATTGATTTCCTGGGTGTGGAGAAGCAAGAAGTGGGAATTACACATCAGAAAGAGTCCCATCACATCCAGAAAGTCCATTTCTCTCCAACATCTCTCACGCCAGCGGTAGGTATAATCAGGTCGGAGTGTCTTTGCACACTCATCAGTGTGGCGCTAGTGCTTTTCCATGGATTGGTCCCTGAGTTCTGCCTCTCCAGCTTCACTATAAGCAGCCTGAGGGCAGAGGCCGAATCATCTGATTCATTTCCAATTTCCCTGTAGTACCTAGAATAGAGCTTCATAAATGTTTGTCATCTGTACCGGGTGGGAAAGCCCCTGTGGGAAGCAGTGATAAGGAGAAAGGGCTGAGGGTCCAGCCTCCAAGCAGGGAGGTACAGAGGCAAAGGCTGGTCTGGCAGATCAGAGTCGGTCCTGGAGAAGGAGATAACAAGCTCAGGTTTTGCACTGAGCCCATGTGTCTGCAAATGATCCTGAGGGATTCAGAGAATGGAGGGAAGAGCTGCAGGAACCCAGGCACCAAGACTGGACATCCAACACCAAGAGATCTCCCTTCCTCCCCGGCAGTCGCTTGGCTCTGCTCAGCTCCGCTTCTCATTATGTATTATCCCCTCATGGTAGGAAACATGGCCGCCATTGGCAGCCCCAATCTAGCAGTCACAGCAGAAAGAGGAAACTGCGTATTCAGGGGAGTTATCTGATCAGCCCTTTAAGAGTTTGTGACCAATTGCTATGGCCAAGGGATGGATACTGTCATCAGCCAACAGGTAGCTAGAGGGGCACAACCCCCCTGGGCTGTTGTGGGCAACACATGAAGTTTGGGGCCTCATTTTCCAGTCCTCTCTCTGAGAAGCATCTATAAAAGCAAGTAATATTTTCTTTCTTTTCTGGCCCCACACCTTTTCCCTGCTCCTTGCTAAGGGCCACTCTCTGTGACAACTGGTTGTCCTGACTGGAGTGGAGTTTCTGAGAATCAAATACCCAGTCCTCAAAAGAAGCTTGGGCAGCCCTCAATCAAGTCTAGGGGTCAGTTTATGGGTTCTGGAGGGTGGTTGGAAAGTGTAGTTTGTGTGGGCTGCTATAACAAAAATATGGTAAAGAGGGGAGCTTACAAACAACAGAAAGATTTTCTCACAGTTCTGGGGGCTGGGAAGTCCGAGATCAAGGTGCTGGCAGATTCAATATCTGGTGAGCGAGCCCTTCCTCATGGACAGCCAACTCTCTCCGATCCCTCTCATGGTGGAAGGGGTGAGGGTCTCTCTAGGCCAGGGGTCCTCAAACTTTTTAAACAGGGGGCCAGTTCACTGTCCCTCAGACTGTTGGAGGGCCTGACTGTGGGCCCGGGACGAGTCGGCTGCTAATAAGCAGGACAGGCAGTGGTGGCAAAAACACCCGGCGAGCCGCATAAATGTCCTCAGCAGGCCGCATGTAGCCCGTGGGCTGTAGTTTGAGGACCCCTGCTCTAGGGCATCTTTTATGAGGACAAGAATATGATTCACAAGGGTTCTGCCCTCATGGCCAAAGCACCTCTCAAAGGCCCCGCCTCCTCATACCATCATCTTGGGGGTTAAGATCTCAACATATGAATTTTGGGGCTTGGCATAAATCTTCAATTCATGGCAGGAGAGAAGGGGCAGGTTAAAGGCAGAAGACCCAGAATGAGGGGACAACAGCTGTGCCAGTCTCCTTGCTGGTCCTTCAAATCTCACCTTGCCCAGAGAGGACCCTTGTCCCAGTGCTATCAGAGGACTGCCTACCTCTGGTAGGCAGACAGAGTCCCTGCCTACCAACTTTCCCACTGGGGTGTTTTGAGTACTTAGCGACAGGTGCTGTGGGCACTGTGTCTCAGGGAAATTAATCTGTTAGCTAGGACAAGGAGCAGAAGGATAGGCTGGTTGGTTGGTTGTGATTGTCATCTAGGCGTGTGATTCATTCATTCATTCATTTATGCATACATTCATTTTGTTCATTTAGTATTTCAGCATTACAGTGTGTCAGGCAGAATTACAGGTGCTGTGGATACATTGGGGAGAAGGCAGAGAACATAAGCTGAACATGTCAGCTAATGAGTTCTGGTTCTAGAAATGGCAGGGTAGCCAGTATCAGTCTAACTCTCTAAGAATGCTTATAGACCAAGGACAAAATGTAAACTATGGTCGTTTAAAGGCAATGGCAGCAATTAAAACCGCACAGATGCAGCGAGGAAAATAACCTTGAAAGAAAAAAAGATTAGGTGAGTGGCATAGTAACCAGCCCCTACCTCTCCCAGAACACTGCCCAGTTTGAGAAACTCACACAGAAAGTGGCAATTTTACTGGTTTGTAGAAACAGGTCAGAGTTTGGAACCACTACAAAGGCTAAAAATTGAGAAGGAGAATCTTAGAGAGGCACCATAGAGTTTTCTACTACAATTCTCAAATTCTTGGTGACTCCACAATTGTGCATTTGCAGGATGGGGCTCTGCAGAAACAGCACCTGGAAGACACAGGTTTTAGCTGCTACCTGGTGCTAAGGAAAGAGTTTAGGATTCAAGTTCCACCAAGTTCGAGAGGTTTTGTAATCATGTAAGGCTTTCTTTTAAAACCTCAGTAGAGAATCACTTTATGATTAAATCCAAGGTTAAGAGCCACACTCTAAAACTAAAAGGAAAACCAACACAGCCCCACCCTAGCAAAACCTAAAACCAAGCTGGCATAAGACCAAGGTGATCCACCAGTAACTCAAATGCCTGTCAGAATAAAACATTTTTTATAGGAAGATGAAAAAAAATCCAGATTCCCTATAACTTAACATACTCAAGTTATGTTATACAACTTATGCATACAATAAGAAAGCCCAGCCTGCTTATGGCATTATTTACAATGTCTAGCGTATAATAAAAGTTAACAGACATGTAGGTAATGATAAAAGAAAAAACAGTCGTGTGGCACCTGTGGCTCAAAGGAGTAGGGTGACAGCCCCATATGCCAGAGGTGGAGGGTTCAAACCCAGCCCTGGCCAAAAATTGCAAAAAAAGAAAAAGAAAAGAAAAAATAGTCAATAGCCACAGATTCACAGACAGCCCAGATGTTGGAAAAAAAAAAAGAGAGAGAGAGAGAGAATTGCAATCAAGCGATATGATAGTGACCGGAGTCATTTTAGGTTTGGAGGCCTGGGAGGGCCAAAGGCCTCTCTAAAGATGTGACTTTTTTTGTGTTTTGGGTTTTTTTGAAATGTGAAATGCCACATAGAGAGGGAAAAGTGCTAAGAGCCAGAACTGTTCAAGGAAGAACAAGGAGGTCAATAGGGCTTGAGTAGGGGGAGAGGAATAGGATCTGAAATCAAACTGGGAGGCAGAACCAGATCATGTTAAATCTGCAGCTCATAGTAAAGAGTTTGAATTTTAGGCTCACCTCTATAATCCTGGTGCTCTGGGAAGTCAGGGCAGAAGGAGCTCTTCAGTTCAGGAATATGAGGCCAGCCTGAGCAAGAGCAAGACCTCATCTTTACTAAAAGTAGAAAAATTAACTGGGTATTGTGGTGGGCACCTATAGTCCCAGCTAGTGGGGAGGCTAACGCAGGAGGATCACTTGAGCCCAGGAGTTCGAGGTAGCTCTGAACTAGATTAATGCCTTGGCACTCTGTCCTGGGACAACAGAGTAAGACTCTGGTCTCAAAAAAAAAAAAAAAAAGAGGGTTTGAATTTTATTTGAAGATTGATGAATCACTTTTGAAGGAATTTTAACAGGATGGGGACTTACCTGACTTCAGTTGTTTTCTTTCTTATACCATGAGTAAAGCTGTCATTTCAAATATTTAAGAGACAATTGGCATTTTTTTTTTTTTGGCTCTCTAGGCATATCTTTTACTCATTTTCTACTAGCATTCATATTTTCCTTATTATATAGTGTGTTTGGTAGAAGCCCTTTTTAAATTTGAAAAAAAATTTACATATTTTAATTAATTTATTTATTTTATTTATTTTTATTGTTTGAGATTCATTGAAGGTACAAAGAATTAGTTTACACTGATTGCATTTTTTTTTTTTTTT
>NW_003852413.1:16867432-17013596 GCF_000181295.1 Otolemur garnettii | reverse complement strand
GAGCCACTGATTGCATTTTTTAGATAAAGTCCCTCTTATAGTTGTGTCCCACCCCCCAAGAGGTGTGCCATACACTGTGAACTCCCCCTCGCCCTCCCTCCTCCCCTCTCTCCACTTGCTCATTCCCCTACCCACCTCTTGTATTAGCTCATCTACTGCCTTCATATTAGCATTGAGTATATTTGGGTTCTTGCTTCTCCTTTCTTATGATGCTTTACTAAGAAGAATGTGTTCCCCCTCCATCCAGGTTAGTAAAAAAGATAGAACATTTCCATCTTTTGGGGGGGCTGAATAATACTCTATGATATACATATACCACAGCTTGTTAATCCATTCCTAGGTTGGTGAGCATTTAATCTATTTCCACATTTTGGTGATTGTAAATTGAGCTACGATAAGCAGTCTAGTGCAAATTTTAATTCCACCTGCTGGATTCAGAACTCCACTCTTAGGACAAGCTGAGGGACTCTGGCACCCCATGGGAAGTGGAGTCCAGGGGCATTGTGAGACCTGCCCCTGAAGGATTCTTGTGAGCTTTAAGATCCCATCGCAGCAGGGTCTGAATGCTGAAGAAGTAATCAGGCAATCAACAAAGGCAACTAAGTTAGGAATAAGGACCATAGAGGTTGTAAGCTGTGCTCTCTTTCTCCTAAAAAAAGCCACAGTGCCACCTGGTACCCCAGTGATATATTGCAATATGTTGTCATTAAGAGCAAGGACTTCTGTTTTAATTGTTTTTAGAAATAAGGCCTTGCTTGTTCTGTTCCCTAGGCTGAGATGCAGTGGCACAATCATAGCTTACTGTAACCTCAAATTCCTGGGTTCAAGTGATTCTCCTACCTCAGCCTTCCAAGTAGCTGGGGACTACAGGCACATGCCAACATGCCCAGCTAATTAAAAAAAAAATTCTTTTTTTTAGAGATGGGTTCTCAATATGTTGTCCAGGCTGGCCTCAAGGCTCCACATGCCTCGGTCTCCACCTGCCTCAGACTCCTAAAGTGCTGGGATTACAAGCATGAGCCTCCATATCTGGCTCCTGTCATTTATTTTGACTTTGCTATGGCATTTATGTTGCCATGAAAAAATTTATTTATCTGTTTTCTTTGTGATTTTCAGCACCCAATAGCATTAATTATTTTTTCTGAAATGGATTTAAATCTTTAAAAGATCATTTTTGGCTGTCCATGGAAATGAACTATAGAGGGATGATAGAGTTAGCATGGGAGCAGAGAAAGAATTGGGGATTTTGACTCAGGAAATGGCCAAATTTCAGCTTCCTCCCTTGTCAGTCATATGAATCTGGTCATCAGATTGCTTCACCACTCTAAGTTAACTTTTTAAACTGTAGCGTAGAGCGATAATAACACTGAACATTTATAGTGCTCTTAGTATGTTCCAGATTCTCTTCCAAACACTTAACGTGTATTATCTCATTTAATCTTTGCCATAGTGATAGAGTGAGAAAAGAGGGTCATGGAGAGGTTAAGCTTCTTGCCCAAGTCAAACATTTTCAGTGGCAGAGTTAGAATTTCAACACTATCAGTCTAATTCCTGCTTTCAAGACATGCACTTAATCCCAAGGAGCTAGTGGATGTAAACATTCTTTGGAGACTGGGATGTTCTGTGTGTGTGTGTTGTGTACTAACATGGCAGCTGGGGAACAAGTGGAAGATGGTGAAAGGTGGATGTTGGTGATACTTGGGTTTGCTTCCTCGCTGTGTGACACTGTGAATAGGTCAGTGCTTATTTCTAAGCCTCAGTCTCTCTTTTGTTTTGTTTTGTTTTTCTCTTTTTCTGTCTTTCTTTTCCCTCCCTCCTCCACTCCTCTCTTCCTTTTGTTCTTCATTACTGAGACATTCCCATACCATAAAATCGGCTCATTTAAAATGAACAATTAGGCCAGGTGCAGTGGTTCACACCTATAATCCCAGCACTCTGGGAAGCCAAGGCAGGTGGATCCCTTGAGCTCAGGAATTCAAGACCAGTCTGAGTAAGAGTGAGGCTCTGCCTCTACTAAAAATAGAAAAAATGGTGGGCATTGTGGTGGGCAGCTATAGTCCTAGTTATTTGAGAGGTAGAGGCAAAAGGATTGCTCAAGCCCAAGAATTTGAGGTTGCTGTGAGGTATGGCACTCTACCAAGGCCACCTTTTGAGCCTCTGCCTCAAAATAAATAAATTAATTAATTGGCTTGGTGCCTGTGGCTCAAGCAGCTAATGCGCCAGCCACGTACACCTGAGCTGGTGGGTTCAAATCCAGCCCAGGCCCGCCAAACAACAGTGACGACTGCAACCAAAACAAAAAAAGCCAGGCGTTGTGGCGGGCACCTGTAGTCCCAGCTACTTGGGAGGTGGAGGCAAGAGACTTACTTGAGCCCAGGAGTTGGAGGTTGCTGTGAGCTGTGATGCCACAGTACTCTACCCAGGGTGACAGCTTGAGGTCTGTCTCCAAAAAAAAAAAAATTAATTAATTGACTGAAAAATAAACAGTTGACTGGATTTAGTTTATCCACAGAGTTGTGCCACAGTCATCAATGTACTTTTTTTTAAATTGCAGGTTAATATGAGGGTACAAACTACTAGGTTACAATATTTGTGTTTGTTAGGTAGATTCCCTCTTGTAGTTGCGTCCTACGCCCAAAAAGTGTGACATATACCCCTACATTGTGCCCGTTAAGTGGCAGCACAATGATCCCCTCCCCTCTTCTCCTCTCCTGCCTCCTTGTTCCTCCAACCCCCAACTTGAATTGAACTGAGTTTTTGTCTTATGTGGGTGTATATTAGATCCTCTGTTGGCTTCATATTAGAATTGAGCACATTGGATATTTGGTTTTCCATTATTGTGATACTTTACTAAAGAGAATGTGTTTCACCTCCATCCAGGTTCATAGAGAAGATGTAAAGTTTCCATCTTTCGATGGCTGAATAGTATGCCATGGTATACATATACTGCAGTTTGTTAATCTAGTCCTAGGTTGATGGGCATTTAGGTTGTTTCTCCATCTTGGTAATTATAAATTGAGCTGCAATAAACAATCTAGTGCAAATGTCTTTATGACAGAATGATTTTTTTTTCTTCTGGGTAGATGCCTAGTAGTGGGATTGTGGGGGCAAATGGGAAGTCTAATTTGAGTTCTTTGAAGACTCTCCATACTTCTTTCCTAAGAAGCTGTATTAGTTTGCACTCCCACCAACAGTGTAAAAGTGTCCCCCTTTCTCCACATTCATGCCAGCACCTGCAACTTTGGGACTTTTGTGATGTGGGCTATTCTCACTGGGATTAGGTGGTATCTCAGGGTGGTTTTGATTTGCCTTTCTCTGATGATTAGTGACAAAGCATTTTTTCATATGTTTGTTAACATATTTTTCCATATGTTTGACATTCATCTGTCTTCCTCAGAGGAGGTTCTGTTCATGTTTCTTGCCTGCTGATAGATGGGATTTTTAGCTCTTTTTTTGTTGATTAATTTGAGTTCTCTGTAGATCCTAGTTATCAAGCCTTTGTCAGATTCATAACATGCAAATAACTTTTCCCATTCTGAAGATTGTCTAGTTGCTTTAATTGTTGTGTCCTTAGCTGTGCTCAGTCTACTTTTAGAACACTTTCATCACCCCAAAAAGCACCATTCCCTTTAGCAGTCACTGCCCATTCCTGTCACCCCAACTCTAGCCCTGGGCAACCACTCCTTCTTCTTTTTTTATAATTATATATATATTTTTTTCTTTTTTTTACTTTTTTGAGGCAGAGTCTCACTATGTTGCCCTCTGTAGAGTGCTGTGTTTTCACAGCTCACAGCAACCTCAAACTCTTGGGCTTAAGCAATTCTGTTGCCTCAGCCTCCTGAGTAGCTGGGACTGTAGGCACCTGCCACAACACCCAGCTATTTTTTGGTTGTAGTTGTTATTGTTGTTTGGCAGGCCTGGGCTGGGCTCGAACCCGCCAGCTCTGGTGTATGTGGCTAATGCCCTAGCCGCTTGAGCTATAGGCGCCGAGCCTGCTCATTCTTCTGTTTCTACACATTTAAGCCTCTTTTCTTACTCTGTAAAGTTGGTGTGCTAGAGGTTGGGGGGGGCATTTCTCCAATGTCTTCCACAGAGGGGTTCTGTTCAGCAAGATTGGTGAAATGAAAAAAGACTGAGGAAGCTAAAGAGTTAAATTACTCTGTCCAAAAAAATAGAGACTGAGATAGAGTGTGAGAGTGAGAGGTGTGAGAGTGATTTGGGAAGATTCTAGAAGGCGGAAAGGATGAAACCAGCTGAGCTGAGGGGCAGGGGTAAGACAAGACAAAAGGCCAGAGAAGAACGTTGTGCAGAAGACTCATGCTATGTAACAGAGGTAGAGATGGAGGTTGCAGTGTGTCTGTCATGTGGTATAAACACCTCCACTGCTCCTCATAAAATCTTCAGAAAAGTATACAGTACTCAGCCTGCCAGGCAGAATTGGATTTGTTTTGGGGGATGGAACAGAGGACTGAGTCCTGCCTCCAGGTGGCCGTGGGGATAGAACAGCGGCACTTCAGTGTCCCTCACTCCTACTCAGTGAGGACCGTGTGATGTAACACGGGAGAAAAGGCTCACGACTCAGTGTGAGCACTTGGTCAGTGTCTAAGCCACATCACTCATCCAGCGCCAGCCAGGAAAGCCCCTGTGATGGCTTCGTGTCCTGCCTTCCCTTCCAGAACCCAACGTCTTTCTCATCTTCAGTCAAGGACTGCAGGGCTGTTTGGAGGCCCAGGGTGGGCAGGTCAGAGTCACCCCAGCCTGCAATGCCAGTCTCCCTGCCCAGCGCTGGAAGTGGGTCTCCCGAAACCGGCTCTTCAACCTGGGCAGCATGCAGTGCCTGGGCACAGGCTGGCCGGGCACCAACACCACGGCCTCCCTGGGCATGTACGAGTGTGACCGGGAGGCACTGAATCTTCGCTGGCACTGCCGCACACTGGGTGACCAGTTGTCCCTGCTCCTGGGGGGCCGCACCAGCAACATATCTAAGCCTGGCACTCTTGAGCGGGGTGACCAGACCCGTGGTGGCCAGTGGCGCATCTATGGCAGTGAGGAGGATCTCTGTGCCCGGCCTTACTATGGTGAGTGGCTGCTTGCAGGCAAGGGGATGGGATCCCTTGTAATCATATCTTTAATTATAACAAGAAGCATTTTCCAATAATTTAGAAATTTTACTTCAAAATATTTAATTTACTTTAAAATTTTCAAAATTAATATACACTTCTACAGACTTCAAATAGTACAAAAGTATATAACATAACATGAAATGAAAAAAGCCCACTGACCAGGGGAGACCCCATGGCACCTCCCCTCCCCCCACAGGTGTCTTAGTCCCAGTTTTGCAGATGGTGAATGGGGATGGAGTCTCCCAGGGAGGGGCCTCTTATAGTGGGCAGCTCCAGCCTGGGGGATCCTTCCTGGAAGCCACCCTGAATTCCAAGATGGAACTTTGGAGGGAGGCATGGAGCCTCTGGGAGGGGGAACTGAGCAGGGATTCAGGCTCAGCCCTCTGAGGGTGACTGGGAGTCCCCTCACCCAGCTGGACTGTGGGGTGGTAGTGGGGAGCCCCTGCTCAGTCAGCCCTGTGAGAAGAGCAAGGACATCTCCCAGGCTCCTGGCCTGACGTAACAGCAGAGGGGCCCTAAAGCCTCTGTCTGGCGCGGGTGCCTTCTTCCATGTTTTGCTGACCCCTGTCCTCCCCACCCCCCCGGGTCCCTGGGTGATATAGGGGATTTTCCTCTAGGATTGAGGGGGGTGGTGGCAGCCTCTGGGCTCCAGATTCCAAGGACCTGACTCTCATTGCTGCAGAGGTCTACACCATCCAGGGGAATTCCCACGGGAAGCCGTGCACCATCCCTTTCAAATATGACAACCAGTGGTTCCACGGCTGCACCAGCACGGGCCGCGAGGATGGGCACCTGTGGTGTGCCACCACTCAGGACTATGGCAAAGACGAGCGCTGGGGCTTCTGCCCCATCAAGAGTGAGAGCAGCGGGGGTTGGGGATGCTCCTTGAGGGAGGCTGGGGGTGTGGGTCCCCCTCCTTCCTGGGCAGCCAGTGGGGTGTGTGTGTGTGTGTGTGTGTGTGTGTGTGTCCCTGTATTCCCGAGGGACCCCTGTGAGAGTATGAAAGAGTGGGCTGGGGAGGGACCATTGTCGGGCTGTCGCGGTGGCAGGTAATGACTGCGAGACCTTCTGGGACAAAGACCAGCTGACTGACAGCTGCTACCAGTTTAACTTCCAGTCCACGCTGTCATGGAGAGAGGCCTGGGCCAGCTGCGAGCAGCAGGGGGCGGATCTGCTGAGCATCACAGAGATCCACGAGCAGACCTACATCAATGGTGGGCTGGCGGGGCGGGGTAGGGGGGCCTCACCCTCCCTGGGGGCAGGGGGAGTCTCAAAAACCCAAGACCTGCTCCCACAAGTGGAGGGCCCTGGGCCCTTTCTCCCTGGGGTGGGGTGGGACTTAAGCTGTCGCTGAGGCTGGGCTGCAGAGAGAGCCAGAGGGCAGCACCTGGGCCTGCCCTGCTCAGCACCCCCCCTGCTTCAGGGCTCCTCACTGGGTACAGCTCCACCCTGTGGATTGGCCTTAATGACTTGGACACCAGTGGAGGTTGGCAGTGGTCAGACAACTCACCCCTCAAGTACCTCAACTGGGAGAGTGGTGAGGCTCCAGGCTGGGTGCAGGGTGGTGGAGGGACCCCCCCACTTTCCCCCCTTTTACTCCCTTCCTGTGTCCTATTCCGGGCGGGCAAGGGGGTGTAGGAAGCACAGATTTCCACCCCCTCCTGGCCTGGGCCCCACTCGCCCACACAGTGCAGCTCTGCCCCTGGCCAGTGGACTAAATTCCAACCTCCACTCTCCCCTGCAGCCACCAGGTGGGCAGCGGGCACCAGCACAGCTGGCAACCTGGCCAGGGAGGTGGGGGGTGATTGCTGGGCAGATGGTTCAGGACCATGTGGGCCCAGGTTAGACTGTGGTGAGGACCCTGTGGTGGAGCCGACCGAGGGCTGGGCTTCTGCAGCTGGCTCAGGCTTCCCAGGGAGGTTCTGAGGAAGGCTCCAGGGGTCATGAGGTAAGCTTCTTTCCTGGGGCGCTGGCGCTCTGCCCTGCCCACAGATCAGCCGGACAACCCCAGTGAGGAGAACTGTGGAGTGATCCGCACTGAGTCCTCTGGCGGTTGGCAGAACCGTGACTGCAGCATTGCGCTGCCGTACGTGTGCAAGAAGAAGCCCAATGCCACTGCTGAGCCTGCCCCTCCAGGTGAGCTGGGGGCCAGGCCACAGGGTGGGAGTGGGGCCCATCAGGGTCACAGCCACCTGCCCATCCTTGTGCTACCTCCAAGCACAAGGTGACCCTGACCCTTCTCTTCTTATTTGTTTACTAAAGTCTGAACAAATTGGAATGTGCCATTAATTTATTCAAGAAACATTTGTTGAGTTCTGTGTTAAAATGTTGAGAATACTCACTGTGCCCTGACAGAGACCACAGTCTGCTAGAGGTGACAGACATGTCAACACACAATTAGAATATCCTGGGTCATGGACTATTGTAGAAATGTGGATAATAAGTGTTAGAGGGGCCTATCCAGTTGAGTCTAAGTTTAAAAGGAAAAAAGAGGGACTGGGAATGGTGGCTTACCCCTGTAATCCTAGCACTCAGGGAGGCTGAGGCGGATGGATTGCCTGAGCTCACAGGTTCAAGACCAGCCTGAGTCAGAGTGAGACCCGTCTCTAAAAATAGCCAGGCGTTGTGGTGGGCACCTGTAGTTTCAGCTACTTGGGAGGCTGAGGCAACAGAATTGCTTGAGCTCAAGAGTTTGAGGTTGCTGTGAGCTATGATGCCACCACACTCTACCAAGGGGGACAAAGTAAGACTCTGTCTCACAAAAAAAAAAAAAAAAAGAAAGAAAGAAAAGAAGAAGAAGGCATAAAGAGCTGTGAGGGAAGGGCATTCCCGGCAGAGGGAAACAGCATGAGCAAAGGCATGAGGGCCTTTAACAGCTTTAAAGGAAGCTGAGTACTGCAGTTTGTTTATAGACTCTGAGTACTCAAAGTGTGGTTCAACCCCCAGCAGCACAGCATCTGCTGTGAAGTTCTGATAAATGCACTGTCAGGCCCCACCCCAGGTTAACTGGATCAGAACCTGTGTTTATCCACAGGTGCAGTTTCACATGAAGGTACAGTCTGGAAGCTCTGGCTCAGAGGGTGTGGTGAAGACAGAGTTGTTCAGAAAGGCAGGTTGCAGCCAGTCCCTGAAAGGTCTTGGCTGCTGGACGGAGTTTGGGTGGGGAAGCTGGGCTGTGGGGAGCCTTTGCAGGTGTTTAAGCCAGGGAGTGTCTTGCTCACATTTGTGACTCATAGAGATAGCTCTAGGGGCCTCATGAAGGAGTTGGGGAGATGGGCAGGGCCTGTGCTGTGGGGACTGCCCCTTACTGCTGTGTGGCCCTGGGCAAGCAGCTTAGTCTAGGAGGTGCAGTTTTCTCCTGCAGCTTGAGAATAAACTCACACCCCACCACCCTTGCAGGGTGGTTGTAAGGCTGGAGACCTGGCCTGGCACAGGGGTGCGCCCTTGTGGGTGGGTGTTTATCAGCGGGAGTTGGAGGGGCTACTGCAGTAGTTCGGGAAGCCATGGGATGGTTACAAAGGGAAACGTGCCCAAACCAGGAAGAAATCTACAAACCCAGAAAAAGGAAAGAGCGTATAGGGTCAAACTTCTTCTCCTGACCATTAAAATCTTGCCAGAGATTGATTCAGGACTGTTTGCCATTGCTTTCTCTCCCCACTCCCTTAGGGAGCAGAGGCTTGAAACGCCAGCAGCACCACCTAGGGCACCCCCAGCTCCTGGAGGGTGCAGAGGTGGGGGCACCAATCCAGCATTCCCAGAAGCAGCTTGCTTGCTTTCTTTCTTTCTTTCTTTTTATTTTTTTTTTGAGATAGAGCCTCAAGCTGTCCCCCTGGGTAGCGTGCCGTGGCATCACAGCTCACAGCAACCTCCAACTCCTGGGCTGAAGCGATTCTCCTGCCTCCGCCTCCCAAGTAGCTGGGACTACAGGCACCTGCCACAACGCCTGGCTGTTTTTTTGGTTGCAGCCATCATTGTTGTTTGGCGGGTGCAGACTGGATTCAAACCCACCATCTCAGGTGTATGTGGCTGGTGCCTTAGCCTCTTGAGCCACAGGCGCTGAGCCCAGAAGCAGTTTTCTGAAGGAAGGGCGACCTCCGAAGGACAGAGTGTGGGCATGCCTAGCCCACTTGTGGCCCCCCAAGTCCTCCATTCCCTGGGTCTTCTCCCTGTGACCCCTGTGGAGAGTCCTGCTTCCCCACTTACCCCCACCCTACTGCTTCCCCGCCCACTCCCACCCCCAGTCCTGCTCCAACCTGCAGAGATGTCTATGACTCAATTTCCTCTCCTCACCCCAGCCCGCATCTTTCTGCATGAAGCATATTCTAGGCAGCTAGTTCAGGTGGTTCCACTTTCTGGGTCTCATCACTCACAGCATGTCATTTTGAAGGCAGATGCCATCGTGCCCTGAAGGCACCCACATTTCCTGAGCTGCTTTTCTGGTCCGAACTGTCACTAAAATCCAGTTCTATCTCTCCCGTGTTAGCCTTGAGCTTAGTTCATTGGCCAGGAAGACATGATTGACAAGTCCTGGAGCCAAGGAGTGCTCCTTCTCAGACCCAGCCCTGCCCACTTTGCCAGGCATCTCAGCCAAGGTATGGCTGGACTCTGGAGTGGCCTGCTGAGATGGAGCAGATCCTGGAATCCCAGGCTGGGCACTTGCTTTGAGTGGGCACATGCTTTCCTGCCCAACCAGGCAGAATCCTGCCTGAGCCTGACATTGTGGGTGGTTTGGTGAAGTCCTGTTTTCTCTTGCCAAAACCAAAGTGAAGGCTTGTTTGCTTCAGCTGCCCTCGACCCTAATCCCCAGAGGGTGAATCTGAAATGCTGGGAAGTGGGGACAAGGGAGGGCCTGTGACTGGGCTGTTTCTCAGTTCAGGGGGGTTGAGAGAAAATATGGGGATGGGAAGGAGCAAGAGGAGGAGGAAATAAGCCGATCTGTAGTGACTTTGTGGGCCCCTGATGTTCCTGGTCACCCACTCATCACAGCCTCAGGATGCCTGGTGGGCCTGACTGGGCCACCTTAGTGGCTCAAGACCCCATTTCGCCACTCCCTTCATCCAGGACTGCCCAGTCCAGCACACAGTGGACACTCAATAAATGTTATTTGAGAGAATAACAGTGGTTCCATTTACCTGCCAAGATGGCCACAAGCTAAGTTTGGATCTCAGAGGGGGGCTGTTGTTTGCCAGCCTTCACTCCATTTTTAGAGGAGGAAACTGAGGCTCATGGGGCTGGTTTATTCTTACTCCCCACTCATCTTTTTCTGAGAGCTGCAGCCAGAGGGGCTGTCCTGTCCAGGTGGAATCTGCCACCGTCCTCTGGGTCTCTGTCCTGTGCCCACAGCAGCTCTGAAAGGTTTTGTGTTTTCAGCATCTCCAAGATCTGTCCTAGTGGGGAGGGATAACATGGAGTCCCTGCCTGTGTGGACACCCTGTGGGTTGGGTCTCTGAGCAGTGGCCTTGTGGGTCTCTCCAGACAGGTGGGCCAACGTGAAGGTGGAATGTGAGCCAAGCTGGCAGCCCTTCCAGGGCCACTGCTACCGCCTGCAGGCTGAGAAGCGCAGCTGGCAGGAGTCCAAGAAGGCGTGTCTGCGGGGCGGTGGCGATCTGCTCAGCATCCACAGCATGGCTGAGCTGGAATTCATCACCAAGCAGATCAAGCAAGGTGAGGAGGGGCCCACCCATGAGTCCTCTCCACCGCCCACCCGGTCCTGCCCGCAAGCTTTCCTCCTCTGCTGGTGGTGGAGACTGACCTCTCGGTGTCTTCTCTGCCCTCTTCTCCTGCTGCATCCCCAGAGGTGGAGGAACTTTGGATCGGCCTCAATGATTTGAAACTGCAGATGAATTTCGAGTGGTCTGACGGGAGCCTTGTGAGCTTTACCCACTGGCACCCCTTTGAGCCCAACAACTTCCGGGATAGTCTGGAGGACTGTGTCACCATCTGGGGGCCGGTGAGACCCCCTCTCTCTGCCATAGGGTCACACAGAATATACCCCCACACCCTCCTGGTGCTACCCCAGCTGAAGGACAGCCTAATATTAGCTCTTGCCTAGAATTACCCATGCCTCCCCCTATCCTCTCAGCAGTCCTTCCTTCCACATGGAGAGTGCACCGGGGTCTGAATCCTCCCTCTACCCCCAACTAGCTGAATCACCTTGGGCAAGTTACTAGAGGGTCACTGAGAGGCTTAAAGGAATTAATTCTAGTGAAGACAGGCATTTTGCCTGGCTCATTCTTGGTCCCCTGCCAGCTGCCTTTCCCTGCCAGCAGGTGGCGTCAGAACCACATTATGTGCAGATGCTCCAGGAGCAGGGCTGTTGTCTGCCAGCCTTCACTCCCCAACCCTACCCAGCCCAAGAACCTATCTTAAAACATTATGGGGTTATGACAATTTGCTGTGGTTTTTGGCTTAGACATGGTGTGGATAGGTGAGGTAATTGATACAGGGCTTCAAGCAGAGATAAGAGATCCTTTAAAAAGGGTTAAAACCAAGGAACAGACTCCCCTTCCCAGGGACAGACAGGACGGTCTGCTGTCAGATACCATAGACAGCACCAAGGATGACAATAGCAGGGCCATTTGCTGTAGGGGATGCTATTTAAGAATTTTAAAGCATTTATTGAGTGTCTACTATATGCCAAGGCATTTCTCTGGGTGTGGGATATACAAACAGACATGCTGCCCCCAGGATGGAGCTTAAAGGCAGACAACTGCTAGCCAGGAGAGCTTAGATGATTAGCAGGATCTGAGGTCTGAATTCCTCTTCAGCTTCATCACCGGTGTCTGCTCACCCTGGCTCTGCAGGCGCTAGCTTGACATCTTAGAATCCCAGCTGTCTCTCCCGCCATAGGTTACTCAAACAATCTTAGCCAATTTGTTTGTAAAATGAACTATAAATAATTTAAAAGAACACCTTTTCCCATTTAGATGGTGCTTGTTATAGTTTCAAGGCATTGGCATATCAACTATTTGTGCTCTCATCCACCCTGTGGGTCTTATGGAACCAGTCCTGCTCTCCCCACTGTGCAGCCTTGGACAGAGGTGTCAGGCCTATTGCTCAGAATCACACAGCAAGTCAGAGGCAGAGCCAAGTCTGGAAACCAGGTTCCAAGAAGGACTTGGGAGATTTGGGGGAATTGGTGATAAGCATCTTCCCTTACCCTGTGTCCCTAGGAAGGTCGCTGGAATGACAGTCCCTGTAACCAGTCCTTGCCATCCATCTGCAAGAAGGCAGGCCAGCTGAGCCAGGGGGCTGCTGAGGAGGATCATGGCTGCCGCAAGGTGAGGGTGTTTCTGGAGCTATCCTGAGCAGATGGAATCCTGCAGCCTCGCATGGCATTGGCCCCCTGCACCTCCTCACAGCTGTCCATACTGCTTGCTTCCTGAAGAAGTGATATTGGGTAGAGCAGGCTGGGTGGGGCTGTTGGGAGGAAGCCCTGAACCCACTCTGTAGGGAGCCACCTCCCAGGGCAGCAAAGAACAGGGGATCTGGCCCAGTCATGGCTGTGGAGGTTGTTGGGTGAGGTCTGGCCTCTACACGCCCAGCCCTACTTCCTGCTCCACTGTCTGATCCACTCTGCGCACTGCCCTATCTGCCACAGAGGGGTGAGGCCACTCGCTCTCCCTCCTGTGTTCTTTGCCCCACTGGGCTTCCAGAAAATGTTCAGGGAAGGAGGGGGTTAAGGAGTGAAAGGTAAGTGAGTGGGGGTTGAGTATAGGCTGAGGGCTGGGGCAGTGATGATGATGGACTCACTCCCCTCTTCTGGCCCCACAGCTGAGCAGGGTGTGAGGTGTGGAGGGGTATGGGACAGGTGCTTAGTGAGGACACTTTGTGGCCTTTTGGCACCCCTCCCTTACTGTCACGATGGCTCCTCGCTCTGTTTACCATTGGATTAAGCCCCTTAGCACACCCCAAGCCCACCCACAGAGGAGGAGCGCATGATCCAGTGGGGGAGGAGGGAGAGCAGGCCCAAGCCCAGCTGCAAGTCCAGGGACCAGCGTGGTCAGGCATGGCCCGGGGTGCTGTCCTGCTTGGGTGAGGTGGAGGAAGGGAGATGGAGAGGAAGTCCAACTGCCCTGGCACCAGAACCAGCCTAGAATGTGTGTGGGGTACTGAGTGGCCATGATTAACATCCTGAGATCACCAGGGATTTAGTACAGGCTCTGCTGGGCAGATGCCCCCTGCCAAGTCACTTCTCTCCTGCCCGCCACCCAGGATGACATTGTGACTGCCACTGTCTCCTCTGAGGTCCTCCTCTTAACCCCAAGCCAGGAATATCCCCTGAGATTTGAGCTTTTCCAGGCCCCCAAGGACTACCCGATCCCTTCTCCATCCTGGCAACTGTCCCCAGCTTTTCAGCTCTGCTTTCCCAGCCAGCTGGCAATCTCCCCACTGTCTCTTGGCTTAAATGCCCAAGAGAGGTGTCTGATGGGCCATTCATCTTCCTGAACCAGGCCATGGGCTGGTTGCCAACTGCCTCTTGATGGGCCATGCTGGGCCGTGCTTCCAATCCCAGGCCCACAGTTGTGGTTGATAGTGGGAACAATCATGGGGGAAAGAGACACGGTAAAAAACGCAGCACAGGAACTGCCATCTCTGGGGTCAAACTAGATTCCTCTGCCCTGCACACATTCAGTGATGCACCTGCAGGCACTCCCACCCCAGGATTTGTGGGTGAGGGTGGAGGGTCATCTGCTCCCCCACACCCCTCTTCTGCCCTCTTTTTTGAGCCAGGGTTGGACATGGCACAGCCCATCCTGCTACTGGCTTGGGGAGGACCAAGTGACCTACAGTGAGGCCCGGCGCCTGTGCACCGACCATGGCTCTCAGCTGGTCACTATCACCAACAGGTACAGGAGGAGGTGGATGACCTCACCAGCCCTTTCCTGTGCCTAGGCCTAATGTAGCCCTTTCACAAGATGGCGTAGCATCGTGCCATCATGCCCAGAAGGACCTAGAGTCCTTTAAGCCTGGGTGGCCTCCAGGTCCTTTTAAACATCTTATCACAAGAATGACTCTTCACTTGTTACATGACCCCAGTGTGGGACAGGGCCTGGACGGGGCCCAGGGCCAGCAGAGGTGTGGGCTGGATGCCTGAGAAAGACAGCACTTGACTCTCGTCTCTGACTCTCTACTTTCTTCTCAGCTAGGTGGCTCCATGAGGCAGCTGCAGGGCCCCAGGGGTCCTGGGCAAGGGCAGCACCCAAGCTTCCAGGGCAGGATGTCTGGCCAGGGCTCAGGGAATGGGGGCTTGTTGACCTCCCTGCCTTGACCAGCCTGTCTCCTAAAGGTTTGAGCAGGCCTTTGTCAGCAGCCTCATCTACAGCTGGGAGGGTGAGCACTTCTGGACGGCCCTGCAGGACCTCAATGGCACCGGGTCCTTCCGCTGGCTCAGTGGGGACGAGGTCACGTACACCCACTGGAACCGGGACCAGCCTGGTGAGCCCCTCTTCACCACACTCAGTCCCTTCTCCGACTCACCCTGGTGAGGCTGGATGGCCAAGGTGGACCTACCTTGCCAGCACCCAGCCCCACACCATCCCAGTAAATGAGTCATTTGTACAGTGTGGTACAGGGGTTAGGAGCAAAAGCTCTGGAGCCAGACTGCCTGGTTCAGATCCTGTCTCTGCTCAGAACTCTGCATCCTCTGAGCCTCGGTTTCCTTATCTGTCAAATAGGAACAATGGTGTGTTCCTCCCAAGGTTGAGGAAAGTGCTAATGTGTGTAAAGGGTTAATATATGTGAAGTGTTCAGAATAGTGAGCAAAACAAGCGCTTGCTATTGTTGTCATTACAATTTCAGATTCATTATCTTTTAACCCTTTCAGTACCCTAATGTGGTAGATAATGGGTCAGGTTCAGAGAGATTAAGCAAGTTTTCTGAAATCTCCCAGGAGGTGAACACAGAGCTAGGACTCTGCCCCCAGTTCCTTCTTACACCTGGGCCCCAACCGCAGGGAGCATGTCTCTGCAGAGATGGCCAAGTTGGTTCCCAGGGCAAGGGCCGTGGTGGTAAGGGAGGATCAGATCCTTCTCAGTGTGTGGGTCTCCCTTCTCCCCCCTTCAGGGTATAGCCGTGGGGGCTGTGTGGCTCTGGCCACAGGTAGTGCCATGGGGCTGTGGGAGGTGAAGAACTGCACGTCTTTCCGGGCTCGCTACATCTGCCGGCAAAGCCTGGGCACACCAGTGACGCCAGAGCTACCTGGGCCAGACCCCACGCCCAGCCTCACTGGATCCTGTCCCCAGGGCTGGGCCTCGGACCCCAAACTGCGGCACTGCTATAAGGTAGGGCAGTCTATTGGCCTGGAGGAGGGCAGGGGTGGATAAGAGCAAAGAAGCCGCTCACCTGGGGGTCCCAGTGGCACTGCCCATCATCCACCACACAGCAGATAACAGATTATTTCTGGTGAAACTCATCAGTGGAATGGGAGGCCTGGTGTATAGTAGGTACTCAGTAAACATTCGAGGAATTAAAGGAACCATGGATCATTGATTTTAGAGGTTCCCAGTGTTGCGGCCTGTCTCGCTGTCCTTTAGGATCGCTTGTAGAACTTGCTAAAAGTCAAATCTTCTAGGCTGCCACGATGGAGATCTGGATTTTTAAGGCCTGGTAATCTGTATTTTTGAACTCTGCCAGGTTTGGGAGCCACTGACATAGTTCAAGGTCTTTTATTACATGCAGAAACTAAAGTTTAGGAAGGGGAAGGGACTTGCCCATAGTGAACCATGGCTCTGCTGGGATTAGAGCCTCAACCTGTCCGCTAGTCAGGGAATAGGGCACAGGGGCATTCTCCAGGAGCTGACTGTCAGTTTCCCTCCCCTGGGGCTCACTTTTGGAGGAACAGGATTTCCCTTAGCTTGAGACCCTGTCCTGTGAGGCCCCAGCCCCAACTCCTATGCCATCAAGAAGAAGTCTGGTGCCCCATGAGGGATGAGCCAGTGGGGATAGATTGGACAGCTGGACTCTGCCTCCTAGGGGATGAGCCAGTAGGGACAGCTTGGACAGCTGGACTCTGCTCCTGCAGGTGTTCAGCTCTGACCGGCTGCAGGACAAGAAGAGCTGGATCCAGGCCCAGGGGGCCTGCCAGGAGGTGGGGGCCAAGTTGCTAAGCCTGGCCAGCTATGAGGAGGAGCACTTTGTGGCCGACATGCTCAACAAGATCTTTGGGTACTGACTAAGCCAGGGTAGGGGTGGGGGCGCCTGCATGTGTGTGGGAGCAGGTGTGGCTGGCGGATTCTTGATTTTGCTGGGTGGGGAGTGGGCATAGCAAAAGTGACCCCTGTGAGACTTGGAAAGACCTGTGCTAGATCCGTCCTGTCCCCCCACAAGTACCTATGGTTCCCTGGTATCTTGGGAGAACACACTGATGAGACCCACTCACTCATGACAGACTATGTTGCTCACCAACTTCATGGAGCCAGCAGTACCCTTCTCAGACTCACAGACTGTTATATAAGTCAATCTCCACTCCTTCTCCATTGCCACCTCTTCCATGAGCTGATCCTAGTTGAGCATTTCCCACCTTACACCATTCCATAATAATCCACACTCTTCATTAAACAGTTTTTCCTGAGGGATAAGAAGAGAAAAGTTGCTACTGGTTGCCCATGCAGATCCCTCCAGGAGAGTCCTGTGGGCTCCAAGAATCCTACGGTGTACAGGACCTATAATCCCTTAGCACTGGGGAAAACCAGATGGATCCAGGCTTCCTGAGAGCTTAATCCCACGGTGTCCCCTCCCAGCAAACATCAAGTTACCTTACTTGACTAGTAATTACAATAACACATGTTCATCACTTCTCAGTGTGTACCAGGTACTGTGCTAAACATAGAATCCTCACTTAGTCCTTGTAGCCCTACCAGTATTGTTACCATTGACCCTGGTGGGTTGATGGAGAGGTTTGGTTCCCCAAGGTCACAGAGCTGGCCAACAGGTGAACCAGGACTTAAATCCAGGTTTATTTAAGGTCTCTGCTACATCCCCATGAACTTCCTAAAGAACCTCACTGGACAGGGCATCCTCCACCCAAGAGGAAGCCAAGTGAAGGAAGTCAAGGGTCCACTCTGGGCCCCCTGAACAGGACACTTAGTCTAGCTCTCCCAAGCTCTCCAAAGGTGACCCCAACGTTGTATTGGAGGGTCAGGGTGAAGCCCAGATGGAGAGGCCGCAGGCCTCAGCTACAAGGGGCAGGGGCTACCTCTGGACCCTTGCCCTTTCACTTCCCCTCTCTTCTGTGCCCTTCCCCGGGTTGTGCTGAAGTGAATCAGAGCCTGAGATCCACGAGCAGCACTGGTTCTGGATTGGCTTGAACCGTCGGGATCCTGGAGGGGGTCAGAGTTGGCGCTGGAGTGATGGCCTAGGGGTGAGGAGGCCTGGAGGAGGAAGCCCCGGAGACGGAGATGGAGATGGGTCCGGGGCTGTCCGGGTTGGGGGTTGGGGTATTGGTGGGTGGGGGTTAGCGGAGGCACGCCCTCTGCTCAGAGCGGGCAGGGAAAGGAAAGCTGGTGGGAGAGGGGATGCCCTGCCCAGATTGGGGGTTCGTAGCTCAGGCGAAACCTCTTGACCACATGTTCTGGGCATGGAGCTGGAATGCGCTTTGTGCCTCACATTTCTTATCTCTCCTCCCGCCTCCAGTTCTCCTACCACAATTTTGACCGGAGCCGGCATGACGACGACGATATCCGGAGCTGTGCAGTGCTGGACCTGGCCTCCCTGCAGTGGGTGGCCATGCAATGCGAGACGCAGCTGGACTGGATCTGCAAGATTCCCAGAGGTTGGGTGGGGTGGCGCTGGGGGACTCACGGGAGCGAAGGCGGTGGGACTGGGGATCCAAGGAGAGTCTCCTTTCCCCTGCAGCGTGCTTGTCCTTGTCTCTGTAGGTGCCGAGGTGTGGGAGCCTGATGATAGCCCTCAAGGTGAGGCCCCCAGCCCACCCCACGGCCTGGACAGGGGAGGAGGCATCATCCTCCTGGGGCAGGGCCGTGAGGGCCCGAACGAAATGAAAGAGTGTAGGGTTCCAGCCGAGAGAAAGGGGGCTAAGTTGGTTTGGATGGGGCCCGGCCCGGCAGCCCTGTTTGCCTCCGTGTGGAAGGAATGGCAAGCCCAGGGCCTGTGTGGGGTCTGCCGTGCTCTCAGGCCCGCCTGTCATACACCAGGCTGTGCCGTGGGCATACCGGGCTTGCCTCCGCCTGGGCCTGGCGTGCAGCTGCCTGACCGGTGCTGCAACGCCCCGCGCTGCCCCTGCAGGTGGGCAGGAGTGGCTGCGCTTTCAGGACGCGGAGTACAAGTTCTTCGAGCACCACTCCACGTGGGCGCAGGCGCAGCGCATCTGCACCTGGTTCCAGGCCGAGCTGACGTCTGTGCACAGCCAGACCGAGCTGGACTTCTTAGGGCACAACCTGCAGAAGGTGGGGTCTTTAGGGAGCAAAGGGCTGCAGGCAGGGAGAGGGCAGGCCCGGGATGGGGGCAGGGAGGCTGCCAACCCACACCTGCTCTCCGGGCTTCTGCAGTTCTCGCGGGGCCAAGAGCAGCACTGGTGGATCGGCCTGCATACCTCCGAGATGGACGGGCGCTTCAGGTAGGAACCCTGGAAGCAGCAGGTGTTGGAGGAGCTGGCCATGTACACACAGAACGCAGACCAGCGAGTGAATCCAGCTCTGACCCTTGCTGGCTGTGTGGCCTTGAGCAGTGACTTAACCTTTCTGAGCCTTGGCTTTCTCATCTGAAAACGGGAATTCTGAGCTTGTAGGATTGTTGTGAGAGTCAGAAATAACATGTGAAGTCCTTAGCACGGCATCCAGCACATTAATTAGTCTCTAAGTAGGAGCAGCTGCTCGTTTGTCTGGGGTCATTCAGGATGACATGAGCAGAACATATGATGGTCCAGAGGGGCCACTTTGTAGTCAGCACCTACCTAGCACACATCAGGGTGCTGGAGGGAGGAAGGGCAAGGAGCACCCAGAATCTGAGAATCTGAACACGTCTCTGCTCTTAGGCCTTCTGCACTGAGTTCTCAGGCTGCTTTTCTAGTTAGAGAAATGTGTGCCTGTCCCAGCTAGGGCCTTATCTAGAGGTTCTTGGGTTCCTGGCTGCACTGAACTCAGAACCCTAACTCCTCAACCTGTGACCACTAAGCCCCTAAACTTGGCCCTTGCCTGCCCCCTTTCCTGCAGCCTTCACTATTGCCTATGAGGCAGGCCCAGCCCTGGGTCAGTGCTGGAATCCCCCCTGCTGTGTCCCGTTGCAGGTGGACAGATGGTTCTGTTATAAACTTCATCTCCTGGGCACCAGGCAAACCTCGGCCTATTGGCAAGGACAGGAAGTGCGTGTACATGACGGCCAGCCGAGGTGAGGGCAAGGCAGAGGGTGCAGTCAGATGTGGAGAGGGTTGATATTGGGAACAGTAAGGTGAGCCTGGGCAGTGTCATCAGTCCCTTCTTACTCTTTTTGTTCCCACAACCCAAGACCGTCTAGACAGGCCCAGGAGTGGTGGGCCTGTGTTCATGGCTCAGAAGCCACAGAGCTGGGACACAGGCCCTGAGCCTCTCAGGGCACAAGGCCAAGCCATGCCCTGCCTTGCCCTTCCCTGGGGGTAACCACCCTCCCCTCTACTTTCCACAGAGGACTGGGGGGATCAGAAGTGCCTGACAGCCTTGCCCTACATCTGCAAGCGGAGCAACAGCACCGGAGAGACCCAGCCCCCAGACCTGCCACCTAAAGCCCTGGGGGGCTGCCCCTCTGGCTGGAACCAGTTCCTCAACAAGGTAAGAGGTGGGGAGGGGGCATCCAAGGGAGTCAGGAGAGAGGATAGGAAGACTGAGCCTCAGGAGTCTTGGCTATTTAGCAACAGCAAAGTCATGGCCACTTGCCTATATCCACCATCCTCTCTCTTACTTGGCCTCACTGCCAGGGCCAGACTCCTAGGAACATGACTTAATGTAGCACTTTCTGATCCACAGAAGAGGGGCTGTCCAAATACATCGGTGAGTTTTCTAGATCAGTGGTTGCCGAACATTTTAATAATGAATTCCTATTAGTAAAACAAAAAACAAAATATTGAGTACACATACCCATTATGCGTGCGTATATTTTATTTATCTATGCATATATAAATAAAATGTATATATTTACTTCCATACTAATATGACTGATATAATATATGGTAAAATAAACATAGGAAGATTGCTTAAGCCCAGAAGTTTGAGACTAGCCTGGGCATTATCGACCCTATCTTTACAAAAAGTAAAAAATAAAAAACTAAGCATGCACCTGTAGTCACAGCTACTTGGTAGGCTGAGGTAGGAGGATCACTTGAGCTCAGGAGTTTGAGGTTGCTGTGAGCTAGGCTGACACCATGGTACTCTAGCCTGGGCAATGGAGTGCGACTCTATTTCAACAAAATAACTAACAAAATAAAAAATATATAAAAAAGAAAAAAGAAGATGCCTCACAAAGAAAAAGAGATTGAAGTAAAAAAAGTTCATCCAGGGTGGTTCCTGAGGCTCAAAGGAGTAGGGCACTGGCCCCATATGCCGGAGGTGGAGGGTTCAAACCCAGCCCTGGCCAAAAAATAAAAATAAAATAAAAAAAGTTCATCCATCATTAGCTGGATTTTCCAAATCATTCTCATTTTTCAGTAAGGATACCAATTTAACAAAGGTTATTATTTGAAAATTGGCTAGTAAATTTCTGTCTTTTCATCTGCCTCATAAACAAATCAGAAGACCTAATCAAGAGGGTTAAAAAACGGCTTTGGCACTCACTTAGGCAGCATATAGACTAAAATTGGAATGGTACACAGAAGATTAGCATGGGCTCTGTGCGAGGATAACACATAAATTCGTGAAGTGGTCCATATTTTTAGCAGAGTAGGGTGACTATAGTTAGCAACAATGTACTGTATATTTCAAAGTAGCTAGAAGAGAGGACTGGAATTGTTTCCAACATGTAGAAATGATACTCAAGATGATGGATACCCCAGATACCCTGACTCATACATTCCAGGCATGTGACAAATACTCACATGTACTCCATGAATATGTAAAATATTGTGTATCAATAAAGCAGAAATAAATAAAGTAGAATTTCAAACTTTCAGATTTTTTTAATGGGGAAAAAAAAACTTTGGAATATTTTTTTAAAACAGCATTTAGAAACCTCTTTCCCCAAGTGTTATGGGTAGGATAGGAAAGCTCAGGGCAATAAAATGAATCAGAGTGGATATGTTTCTAAACATGTTTTCAAAATGCTTCTTCCATAGTGTGTCTCTCCCAGAGTGATTACTTTTGCATCCATGGGCTGACATTAATATGACCAGATTAGACCTTCATTGTTTTTACCTAGTGAAGAGAAGGTCATCATTTCCTTGTGTGCTAACATCATCTGTGTTAACTTCAAGCCGTAGCTTCTTTGCAAGACCTCTTAGCCCTATTGTAAGGATTAGATTAATTTACAATCAATAATATAATCCATAAATCCTTGTCACACACAGGAATGCAGCTGGTAGTAGGTGTCATGGACCTCCTACCTGCGTCAGAATATTGAAAGGAATAATTTATCTCTTAAAGACAATTAAGGCTTGTGTATTATTAAAATAACTTGGAAAACAAACTCCAGCCAGCGACAGTGTCTTGTGCTTGTAATCCCAGCTATTTGGCGGGGTGAGGTGGGAGGATCACTTGAGCCCAGGAGTTTGAGGTTGCAGTGAGCTATGATCATGCCATAGAATGACATGGGCAACAGAATGAAACTCCATCTCTAAAACCAAACAAACAAACAAACAGAAAACAACAGTCTTCAGAGATTGCCACTATTGATGTCTGTTACTTTCCTTCCTGGCTTTTCCAGGTAATTGAGATCATACTGAGAAACATAATTTCATATCCAGCTTTTCTTTGTCAATATCATATTTGGGGCATTCTCTCATGTCATCCAGTTTTTCTAAAAACTAATTATCATGGCTTCTTTCACCGAATTATTAAACAGGATCTATTTTATATAGTACATTATTGGTCATTTTCTTAATGCATCAGCAACATTGTCGTGAGACCAGGTACTCTCCTGCCTTGTGGAAAGCTCTTGAAGTGTGCTGGGATCTTTGCTCCATCACTGCCTGGCCCCCACATCTTGCTTCCCTGGTTCTGTACCCTCCTTTGTGTCCCTGTAGCATTTGGATATAGGTGAAGTGTTTACAGGTCTGCTTTTCTCACTAGTTTTAAGCTCCTGGAGGGCAGGGACATGGGCACTGGCCAGACCCTTTAATACACTTGCAAGTAGCAGGGGCACTCCAGGTGCTCGCTGGACTGAACTAGACACCATCTCCCTTTAGCCGTTAGGATACTTCAGGCTGATACTGGTGTGATCTTGCTGCTTCTAATTTTATGATTGATTCTACAGCCTATTTAAGTGGGTCCTCATCATGGCTCTGAACTAGGTTTGTGAAATAAAATCATGAACTTTGTGACAAACTCCAAAAATCTCTCATGTTATTTCTGGATTTACAATTTTCTTCCCCAAATCTGCCATCTGCATTGGTAAAGCTGGTGCTGGAACACTCATTACTAGTAAGAGCTCTCGCTGGTTAAGTGCCTGCTCTGTGTCAGGCACTGTTACCTTTAATCCTTAGCATGACCCCAAAAGACAGGTTTTTTATTTCCACTTTACAGAAAAGTAAGTAGAAGCCAGAAAGGTTAAGACAGAACTGGAACCTGACCCCCCGAGTCCCTTCCCTGACCCTCAATCCCTGTCTTTATGACACCAAAGCTTCCTGACACCTTTTATTCCTTGTACTGCTTCTGAGCAGAAAATTACTGGAAACTGTGAATTTTTTAAGGAGATTTCTCACACAGGGTTTTTAACTTCATAGAGGTAATGAAGGTAGACAAAGAAAAATGTAAAATTTCAGAGCTAGAAGCCTAACAAAGACTATTTAACAACAAGGAGAAAAGCATCCTAGAGATGATGTACAGCAAGCGAAGAGACTTCAGGTCTTCCCAGTGCTCGGCTGCTGTGCTCTTGTCATAGTAGTAGGGCCTTTGGTGGCCCAAAGAGATCCTCCTGTTAAGAAACTGTCCAGAGTGTGAGCAGGTGTGTGCGAATCCACTGTGCCAGGTGGGGAGCACGTGGGCGGCTTGCCCACGGAGACCTGGTTCTCAGCTATTATTCCACCAGCCCCCAAGGCCTGCCAGACCCACTGCCGAGGGGTGCACAGCAGGGTTTCTGGGTGTGGGGGTCAGGGAGGTAGAGCTGCACATCACACCTCTCCCTCTGCCCCACAGTGTTTCCAAATCCAGGGCCAGGACCCCCAGGACCGGGTGAAGTGGTCGGAGGCTCAGTTCTCCTGTGAACAGCAAGAAGCCCAGCTTGTCACCATTGCAAACCCCTTAGAGCAAGGTAGGGCCCAGTGCCAGGGAGGCCCCAGTATCCTCTGACATAGTTTCCTCAAGTGGCTAGAGCAGAGCCAGTAGGGCAACCCTGTCATTCATGACTCCCTCCTGGGCTCTGTAGCATTCATCACCGCCAGCCTGCCCAATGTGACCTTTGACCTTTGGATTGGCCTCCACGCTGCCCAGAGGGACTTCCAGTGGGTAGAGCAGGAGCCTCTGCTATATACCAACTGGGCACCTGGGGAGCCCTCTGGCCCTAGCCCTGCTCCCAGCGGCAACAAGCCGGTGAGGATACCCCTAACCCCTTCTCCACCCTCTGGCCTTTGGAGCTGCCTTCGCCCTGGGATCTCCCCTCTGCCAGCCTTTTTGCTCATGTTGCAGCCTTTTGGGGGCAGTGGCACAGGGGGACAGCTGCCAGGGCTCCCCTGAGCAGCTCACTCCCCCCAGACCAGCTGTGCGGTGGTCCTGCACAGCCCCTCAGCCCACTTCACTGGCCGCTGGGATGATCGGAGCTGCACAGAGGAGACACACGGCTTCATCTGCCAGAAGAGCACGGGTATGTGTCACCATACCAGTGAGCCTGGCATCCCCAGCCAGGCCCGGCATGGGGCAGATGCTGGTATGCCAGGAGGGGTGAAATGTGGTCCCTGGCCTCATGGGGCTCTTGGTCATCCCCAGAGTGTTTATCTACTTGGGAAGCAGATGGGCAGAGAGGTGTCCATAAGACAGGCAGTGAGTGCCCAGGGGCCTCAGGAGGAAGGTTTGGGGGTACTGAGGGCTGATAGGGAAGGCCAGACACTAAACTGCTGGCATGTGTGGTGTCAGGGACTAAGTTTCCATGGTTGAGGCACCCGTGGCTCCAGGTATGGGTTCCCTCTGCCCTGGGTTCCATGGGTCAAGGCCCTAGCCGCAACCTCTGCGATAGCAAATGGGCATCATTAATAATAACAGTTGTGAATTGTGAGTGATCTGCACAACCAGTGGAGCCTGGTCTTTACCCCATGTCCAGCGTTGCCCTGGCTTGTGCCTGGGAGTGGGGTGAAGGAGGCAGAGCCCAGCCTGAGCCCTGCCCCCTTCCCTGTAGACACCTCCCTGAGCCCATCCCCAGCAGCGTCGCTCCCGGCCCCGGGCTCCGAGCTCTCCTACCTCAACAGTACCTTCCGGCTGCTGCAGAAGCCACTGCGCTGGCACGACGCCCTCCTGCTGTGCGAGAGCCGCAACGCCACCCTAGCCCGGGTGCCCGGGCCCTACACCCAGGCCTTCCTGACCCAGGCTGCCCGTGGGCTGCGCATACCACTCTGGATCGGGCTGACCAGTGAGGAGGTGGGGGCCCTCTCCTACCTGGCACCCTGCCCTTCCCTTCCCATCCCGCCTTCTCTGCCTCTCCCTCACTATTCCCCTTCCTCCTACCCATGGCTCCTTGTGCCCAGGGCACCCGGCAGTACTCCTGGGTCTCAGAGGAGCCGCTGAGCTACGTGAACTGGCAGGATGGGGAGCCCCAGCAGGCGGGGGGCTGTGCCTACGTGGATGTGGATGGGACCTGGCGCACCACCAGTTGTGACACCAAACTGCAAGGGGCCGTGTGTGGGGTTCACGGTGGTGAGTGCCCACCCGCTGCAGCCCAGGGGCGGCAAGGTATAAGTGGTCCCAGGGAGGACGCTGGTTCATTCCCTCAGTCTTGTACCCCCACAGGCCCCCCACCTTCCCGAAAAATCAGCTACCATGGCAGCTGTCCCCAGACCCTGGCGGACTCTGCGTGGATTCCCTTCCGGGAGCATTGCTATTCCTTCCACATGGAGCTGCTGATGGGCCACAAGGAGGCGCTGCAGCGCTGCCAGAGAGGTGGGTGACAGCCCGCAGCCCACAGGTGGCCCCCGCCTGTACTGGACACTCAGAGACCCATGAATGCAGTCCCCACGCTGCACCCTACCCACAGCCAGCACTTACACAAGTCCCCTGCGTACATGCATAGGTGCACACCTGTGCATATACTCCGAACTATCCGGTACTCAGGCTGCCAGGGAGAAGGGCTTGGGAGGCTGGGGGGTGGGGGAGGATGGCTGACGGGCCTCTCTTGTGTCCAGTGGGCGGGGCTGTGCTGTCCATCCTGGATGAGATGGAGAACGTGTTTGTCTGGGAGCACCTACAGAACTATGAGGGCCAGAGTCGGGGCGCCTGGCTGGGCATGAACTTCAACCCCAAAGGTGAGTACCCTGTGTGGGTGAGGAGTGTCAGGCCTCAACTGTGGAGGGCACAGTACTCTCTGTGCCTGAGCCCTGCCCTGCAAGGGAAGAAGGTGGGGGCAGGATTGGTGCTAGAACAGGGGGGCTCTCCTCCACCTGCCCCGCCCCCTTAGCCTTGCCCTTACACCCCTCAGTGCACTCTCTCTGCTAGGAGGCACCCTGGTCTGGCATGACAACACAGCTGTGAACTACTCCAACTGGGGGCCCCCTGGCCTGGGCCCCAGCATGCTGAGCCACAATAGCTGCTACTGGATCCAGAGCAGCAGCGGCCTTTGGCGCCCTGGCGCCTGCACCAACATCACCATGGGCGTGGTCTGCAAGCTCCCTCGTGGTGAGCCTCCATCCACCCCATGCAGCCGGTCCTGGGGTGGGGACAGGGGTCAAGGTGGATGGGAAGACACCAATAGACCAGACCCGGCAGCTGGGATAAGTCAGGAATGCCGGAGATCCGTAGACCTCTGCAGTGGTTAAGGATTTAAGTTCTGGCCACATCACTCATCAACTCTTCACCTTGGGCAAGTTATTTACGCTCCATGGCCTCAGTTTCGTCATATGTAAAATGGGAATAATAATAGTAGCTGCATCATGGAGTTACAGTGAAGAGGAAATGAGTTAGTGAAGCGTCTGACAGACACTGAGGCAGTGCGTTCTATGTGCTTGCTAAGTTGTTACTGTTCTATGTTGCTATTACATTATTAACCGGCCCTCTCCCTGGCGTCCACAGGCGAGCAGAGCGGCTCTTCCCCATCAGGTGAGTGGAAGGCAGTGCTGAGAGGAGCCCTCGCCCCTGCCTTTCTTTCCCCAAAGAGGGCAGGTAACCAGGAGGCCAGGGGGCTGGCCGATGGGCAGGGCAGGGGCTAACGCCTACTGCCTGCCTCGCTGCAGCCGCGCTCCCAGAGAACCCTGCGGCCCTGATAGTGGTGCTGATGGCAGTGCTGCTGCTTCTGGCCCTGCTCACCGCGGCCCTCATCCTCTACCGGCGGCGCCAGAGCATGGAGCAGGGGGCCTTCGAGGGTGCCCGCTACAGCCGCAGCAGCTCTGGCCCAGGCGAGGCCACGGAAAAGAACATCCTGGTGTCTGACATGGAAATGAATGAGCAGCAAGACTAGAGTGAAGGGCGTGGGCAGGGCCAGGGTAGGAGGAGCTGGGGAGCTGGGGCCCTGGTTGGTCAGGCCCCCACCAGCTGCCCGTCCAGTTGGCCTATAGACGGGTGCCTTGAGAATCGCTGGTGGGAGGCGGGGCTGGACAGGCCTGGGCTAGTGGGGTCCCACCCTCCCGTGAGGGGTGGGCTGAGACCCGGCTGAGTGCAGTGTGGAGTTTCCTTCTCTGGGGGCCTGAGGTCTTGTCACCTGGGCCTGTGCCCCTACTGTAACCACAGGCAAGATGGGAGGGGATGAGGGAGCCTCTTTGTGCCTCTTTCTCCCCAGGCCCCCCAGCCCAGGCCTGTTGACCCATGCCCCAAGACCCCTTCTTGTTTGCAGAGCCTGAGGAATCTTCCTGTGCCCTTGGGCAGCTCTCTGTCCCCTCTCTCTTCCCACCTGGCAGCCTCAGCTCTGCGCCCCTCACCTGGTCCTCTGCCCCCTTCTCATCCAGCACTTCCTTCTGAGCCAGGGCCCTGGGCTGTGGGAAGCCCTCTTGCTTTTGGTGAGGGTCAGCTGAGGGGGCTGAGCATCTGTCATTCCTGTGCCTGCTGGGTTGGCCACCGGGCCTGAGAACCAGGCACCAGTGTGGTGTCTGCTGGGCTGGAGACAGGACTGAGGAGAGATACCCCAACCTCCCAAGGTGGGGCTGGGCTGGGGTGTCATCTCCTGCCGGTCAGGGGAGGGCTCTGTCCCTGAAAGAGTCCCCTGTGGGGACCAAAATAAGTTCCCTAAGGTCTCCAGCTCCTGGCTCTGGTTTGAGGAGAGGGGAGAGGGTTGCCAGAGACCTGGGTAGGAGCAGGAGTGGCTCCAGGTGCTGGCCCTCAAGTGAGGCCTAAAGAGCAGCACCTGAGCCCCCAGAGTGGCCTGGTGCTGGGTGTGCGGGAGCTGACGCCGACCCAGAGCCCTTCCTAGGGGTCTCAGGCCCAGCCAGGACACAGTGTTCGGCCAGTCCTCGTGCCACAGCGTGGGACAATGTGAACATGGACTCCAAGACATGGTCCCTTTTTTGTAGTTCTTGATTTTCTTTTTTAATGTGCCCTTATTATTTTAAAAAAAGAAGGAAAAAAGAAAAGCAAACAAATAAAACACCTTTAAGAGGCTTGAGAGATAAGCTCGTCTCTTGTGGGCCTGGCTCCTCACATTCCTCCCGTCTAAATGTTGTTGATGGAGCTTCCGTCACGTGCTCCTCCACAGCCCGTGTTTTTGTCTGTCTTTGGGCTCCTTGGGGACTCTCACTGTCATCTCTCCTCTGGGCACTCAACCTCCTGGGCCTGCCTGTCTCTTTCTCTGAGCTGAGTATGGGTGAGAGCTCAGAAGCCAGGCACCTGCTACCCAACAGCCGTGTGACCTCAAGCAACCTGGTGGGTGGGGAGAGCAGGACCTACCTCCCAGGGTGGTTGTAAGGATATTTGAGGTTTAGGGAGGTTGTCTTTGTGGAGCACTTAGAACTGCGCCTTGGGCTGTAAAAGTGCTAGCTGGTACTATTATTTCTGGGCCAAATCTCCGGGGGAGCATTGGATGTGCCTGGGCCAGCATTGGGGGAGGCTCCACATCACTGTCCGCCCAAGGAGGCATCACACCTGCCTTCTGGCTGCTAAACAGTTTACCCCTGTCCTTGGGCAGCTTACTACCCTGAGGCAGGGGAGTGGATGGCAGGACCTCAGATCTCTCATTCATTCAGCAAATATTTAAGCTGAAGATGCCGTGAAGAGTGATTCACTGAGGCCAGTTGGGCAAGCCCAGGGGAGGTTTGGACTGTGCAGCTGGGGAGGGTCTCACCAGAGGGAGTGAACAATGCAAGTATCTGGGCCTGAGGGGACTGACAGAGAGGATAGGCTTGTGGGAGGGAGATGAATGGGGCAGATGGGGTGAGGGGGTCCACAGAGTCAGATGGCCAAGGCCTCAAGACCTTCAAAGGCAGTGGCAGAGTGTGGACATTATTTTATTACAGTAGGAAGTCAGTGGGAATGGCTGATCTGACCAACCTTCTAACAAGATCATTCTGGCTGGGATATGGGAAATTGACTATGGGTGGGAAGCCCGGAGTGAAAGCAGGAAGCTCCTATAATAATTCAGGCATGGAAGACAGTAGTTTAGGTCAGGCCTGGAGCAGTGTGTGTTGCCCTGTTCATGATTTTTAAAATAACTTTTTACTTTTCTGAATATAGGCAATGCAACCACATGGTTCAAAACCTGTGCTGTCAAAGGTAGTTGCTGAGCAGTCCGGCTCCTGCCCAGTCCCATCCAGCCTGTCCCCCCAGCCCTGTCCATTTCCTGTGTCTCTTTCCAGTGTTTCTTTATGAAAACACAAGCAATCGTGAACTCAGGGTCTGTCTGGAGGGATGGCGGACGCATGTGCTCGGGGTTGGATTCGCTGCCGCTGCAAGAGAGGCAGTGGGGGTTGGGAAACACTCCAGACTTTCTGCCTGGGCTGCAGGGTCCGGAGGTGGGGAGCCCTGGGGAAGGAGGAAGGGCCAGGGCTGTGGCCAGGCCTGGAGGACTCCCCCTAGTTCCCTTCTCTGTGCAGCCCCAGCAGCGATGGGGCCTATGGAGGGGCCGGGTCACTCAGGGCAGGCAGCCCTGATCCTCTGGGCAGTCCTTAATGATTAATCCACTTCTCCCTGAAGTGATTCACTCTCCAAACCTGGGGCCATAACAGTTCCCTTTGTGAGTTAAGTGCCCTGCCATTGGCTATAGCCCCAGGATCATATGACCAGGCTTCTGGGAGCCACTCTGGGGGACAGACCCCCAATCCTCCCACCCTGGTTGACCCTTGCCTTGGGAGAGAAGAGAGGCTAAGAGGTGAAGGCAGGGTCACCAGCTTGTGAGGGAGAGAAGCAGCTGAGGGAATGAGGTCCCAGTGCTACCTAGGGGCAGGGGCAGTGGCTGAGGAGTGTCTGCTGTCCACGCATCTCTCTGTTTTTCTCAGGTACCTGGGGGCCCTCCAGCACCTGGGGCTTCCTACAGACCTTGTTCTAAGCCTCCACCTTGGGGGCTCCACTCCCATGGCTCTCTGAAGGGGCAGAGGAAGGTGCCAGGCCAGTGCACCAGAACACCACTGGCTGGGCCTGAGCTGGGCAGTCTCCTTTCTGCTCACTTCATTTCAATAAACACCAAGCACTTCCTCCCCGCACCAGGCTCTTTGCTGGGTGGCAGGTGCCCTGCGGCATAACCTGGTAGGCCCCGGCAAAGGACGCTGTATGCTGGGCCCTGGGCCCGACATTCACTTGCAGCGCTAAACCACCCTGCTCTGGCCACCTGGATGCTCGGTGAGGCTCACTGAGTCCATGAATGAAAGGGAGAATGGGGCGGTCCTCCAGACTTCTTGTCACGCCAGAGATGGCCTCCTTCCAGGTGTCCTGGCAGAGTCGGCCTGGCCTACTGGGCAGGACTGTGAGGCCGCAGGGGTGAGGAGCCACCAGCCACACCATATGGCACTCCTGGAACAGAGCTGCCTGGGTCCCGCCAAGTAGCCTGGAGCAGCAGAGCTGGAGTAAAGAACTGCATCTTGAGGGAGGACCCTGAGGAAGGCAGGCAGGCAGCTCAGGGAGGAAGGGGAAGGGACAGCAAGGAAATGAGGAGGGGCTGTGAGGGGCCCGTGTGAGATGAAAGTGCCCAGATGTTCAGGCCTGGCTTGATTTTTTTTTTTTTATTGTTATCTGAGAGACGGGGGCTGCCAAGAGGCCCCAGGAAAAGATTTCAGTCTCACTCCCACTCCCACGGAACCAGCGCCATTTGCGAGGCAGACTCCGATCCTTGCTCATCTAGAGCTGCTGGCCAGATGCCAGCACTGGGGGAAGGCGAGGGGGCAGTGAGCAGGCCTTTCCTGCTTGAGATGGCCTTGTTGCTGGCACCGAGGTTCAAGGCCACATGCTGAGGAGTGCAAAACCTTAACTGTCTTCTTATGGCTTCTGATGGCAGAACTTCAATTTTAGCCATTTCAGGGAAACTCTGATCAATTAAGTTTTCCAGTCCAATTGGCCTTTTCTCCTTTATTTCCAGGAACCTCTTAGTTCTCTTAGTTCTGAGGTGTGTCCTCCGTGATAATGAGGAACAGTATTTATTGAGTATTTACGTGCAGATCCTGTTCTAGGTGCTTACCCTGTGTTCACCCTCCCAGCACACCATGGGGTAGGCACGATTCCACTTCACAGATGAGGAAACTGAGGCACAAAGAGGTGAAGAACTTGCCATGCCAATCCTCCTCCACCCTCCCTGCACTGTAAAAATTATTGCAGGGTGGGCAGCAAGGACTGGAGAGTGCCCCTAGGGTCCTGCAGTCAGGATTTGAGAATCAAACCAGGCTAAGAATGGCCTCTTAGCCATTCTGGCGTGTACTTCCATTGGCGAGGCCAATGACGTGTCCTTCCATGGCTCCCTTCCCTGGGCCGTGGAGGGGGTACCTGGCTCGCCTGGGCTGGGACAGGGATGTGGGGTCAGTTGCATATTAGACATTTATGTCATTGTGGCTATTTTAAAGCTCATGCTCACCTCCTGACAGGAGCTGACTCATCCGCAGGCCCTGTAGCAATAGGGTGCTCTCTCCTCCCATTCTCCTCACCAGCCTGGGCTGGTGGCTTTTGGTAGCTCCCTGTTCCCCACATGTGGATTCTGAGCTTGCCGACCTGGCCTAGAGGCCCCCAAGGCTCCCCTGTCCAATGACCCCATTCTAGCCAGCTGCTCCCATCACACCTCACATCTGTACGCGCCCCACCCCCACCTCTCTGCTTGCCTGGGCACCACCAGACTCTTGCTGCACCCCTCTGCCCTGGTAACTGCACAGTTCCCTGACTTTGGAGGTGGTTACGGATGTTTCCTTCTGTCTCTAGCAGCAGAGTACAGAGATCAGGAGCATGGCCCTGGCTGACAGACCCACTTACATCTGCTGTGACATGGGCGTGTCACTTTCCTCCTATACAATATGAGGTTAATAATACCTGCCTCGTGGGCTGATTGTAAGGTTGAGAGAGAAATATAAAATGCTTAATCCCTGGCCCTGCTTATAGGAAGGAGTCTATAAACGGAACTCATGGGCTCATATGCTTTGACTGTCCTGTCATCCAAAGGAGACTGACTACCAAGGGGATGGATGTTATGCCTTCATCGCTTGTCCTCACAACCCAGCATGTAGCTGGCCAATGGTTGATGAATGTTTGAGGGTCATGATGCCAGCTCTTCAAGAAAGATAGTGTCCCACCACTGTGGCTCACTCAGCCTCTAATGGATTCTGGCAACAACGACCCAGTTAGAGACGGTGAAGCTATCTGCCCCTTTTCATCACTGCTTTTTAGAACCTTAAGCCACCAAAAGCCCCACACTGCAGGCAGACCCCTGGACTATGGGATGCTGACTTGGTGGCTTAAGTAGTCACCAGCTCTCCTGTGTCTTTCCCATCCTGGACCTCATAGGAGGCATTCCTGGTTGGGTGGAAATCCCTAAAATCATAGTTTCTTTTCTTTGTCTCTTCCTGTCCCTCCCCTTCCCTCTTCCCTTCTCCTTTCTGCTTTCCCTTCTGTTCCTCTTTCTTTCCCCTGAAATAATAGTTTCTTTCTTTTCTTTTCTTTCTTTCCCTCCCTTCCTTCTTTTTCTGTCTCAGAAAGACAGGTCTTCCTCTGTTGCTCAGGCTGGAGGGCAGTGGCACGATCATAGCTCACTCCAATTATGGGCTCCCACAATTCTCCTGCCTCAGCTTCCCAAGTAGCTGGGAGTACAGGCACATGCCACCACACCTAGCTAATCTTTAATTTTCTTTGTGGATTTAGGATCTCACTATGTTGTTCAGGCTGGTCTCCAATTCTTGGCCTCAAGCAATCCTCCCACCTTGGCCTCTCAAAGTGCTGGGATCATAAGGGTGAGCCACTGTGCCCAGCCTTTGAAATTATTTCCTGCAATAAGAGTACAGTTTTCTAAAATCTAATGGTTTTCTGATATAAACTTGTGATTGTTTCACAGGTGAATGCCTCAAACACTGTCACATCTTACTGTGGGTTTGAGCTGTCGGGATCTTTATACAGCCACCTCAAATTCCATTCAGCTCTCTGTGAAGCTCACTTGGAGACGAGCATGGTCCTTGCTCCCATGCTCTGTAGTAGTAGCTCCTGAACAAATCTGTCAGCCCTAAAGTTCAGTTCTCATGCAGCTTGAGGCCCTCCTTGTGCGTGGAGGAACTTAAGGTCTTAGGAATTTTATTAGATCACAGAGATACTTACTTTCAGCTTGAATGGCGCTTATCTTTGAGCTTGGGTTTAGGCTGCTTGGTTGAACTTACTTATTTCTGACAGTTTTGTCACCATAACTGGAACCTATCAGAAGAGTGGGAAGATTTTAGGACAATTTCAGCCTTTCTAAAACTCTACTGTCACCATAATTCTCAGGGCCACCCTTTGAGACCCCAGGAAAAGGGTGGAGCTGGGAGCCAGGGCTGCTCCTGGTTTGAGGAGAGTTCTAAAGGAAGGAGGAGGAGGGCCTCTTTTTCTTCATTGCCCTTCCCTCTCTCTCTTCTTCCTCCCTCTGGCCCTTTTTCTGTCTCTCCATGTTTTAGGAAATTCATAGGGGCATGTGTTACAGTTATACCATCAAGTTCACCCATGGAAAACGTGCAGTTCAGTGAGCTCTGGCAAACTTACCCAGCTGTGTAAATATTCCCACAAACTGGCTTTGCCACACCTCCATCACCCCAAACAATCCCTGGGGTCTGTTTGCTCCTTTCCCAGCTCCCAGCAACCACTGATCTGCTTTCTCTCTCTTCTTTGGCCTTTTCTTGAAATCCCATATAAAGAGAATCACATAATATGTAGTCTTTCGTGCCTTCTTGCACTCCACATGTTGGCATGCATCATAGTTTTTTCCTTCCACATGTTATTAGTTTTGGCCTATCTTTGTCTTTCTCTGTTTCTCTTTCCTCTCTCTCTGTCTCTCACACACACACACACATTTCTCACTAACCCTCTTTGACTTCTTTTACCCAGTCCTGTGTGGTCTTTGGGCCCTAAGATGCAATTAGGAGAGACGTGTAGAGTTCATACACTAAATGCGTCCTCAGTGGGTACCTACAGGGGCTGCAGCCAGCCTGATCCAGCCCACAGGGGCCCAGGCTGTTTCTCCCTGGTGGTGGTGGGGGGTGAGGAGGAATGGAGGTATGATGGGGCTCTGAGATGTGCTTCCCTCTCCTTTGAGTTGGGGACCCTCAGCCTCTGTCCAAAGAGAGGGAAATAAGCACAAATGAAGCTGGGAGAATAAAGTCAGTTTACTGAATGCACGGCTCCATTCCACTCAGGGTGGAGTGAGGCCTGACAGGTGCCCTTGGCAATGGAACCCTAGGCCACTGGGTCCACCAGGGCTCCTGGGTCCCCTTGGGCTTCTGGGCTGCTTGACCTGAGCTTTCTGGGACTGGACTGGTCACTGTTGTTGCCCATAGATGCTCAAGCTAGACCCCCACAAGAAAGTGGCACAAGGTGAAAATGGTGACTGTGAACACATTGGTTTCAGTTTCAGTAAAGAGAAGGAGGGAGGTGGGCACATGGGGACATAGAAAGGATGGCTGCATGGAGAGGTCTCCATGGCTCAGCTCCATGGCCAGCTCTCTTGCTAGACGACCCGGCTTTGAGAAATACTGCTTTCATTTCCATCTCCCAACTCAGAACCTGGAAAGCAAGAAGACCTCTCAGGCTACAGAGCCACAGCGGAGTGCATCTGTCACGGGGGTGGAGGGGGGTATGGCACCGTAGCTCCTCCTTCTCCCACCCAGACTCCAGGGGCCAGCCAAACACATGGCCACAGTGCCTGGAACAGAGTGGGGAACAAAATCCCCAAACTGCCCCAGGAAGGTTCCAGCCAGACTGGGGCAGCTGGACTGCAAGCCCCTCAACGAAGGCATCATGGAGTCACCATGTGCCCACATAGCTTGCTGGTGCAGCAGCTGCTGCATTCTGAACAGCTGCAGAAGGCTTTGCCGCCTCTCAGGGTAACAGCCCTGTCCCTAACCTGTCAGGAAAGGAGGAGCTGACCTAGGTTTTTAAGGAGTCTTTCAGAGATGAATGGCTGGAGGCAGAGGGACAGTGACAGATGGGGAGAGGAGGGAGGGAGAGCAAAGAGGCCACAGGGTTGGCAGTGGGGCTCAAGTGGAGGAGGTGGGGTCCAGCCTTCCCCTTTACTGTTGGGGGGAGCTCTGCTTCTCTATATGGTTCTTTCCCCTCAGCCTGAGCGAGTGCTCCTTGACTATCTGGAAACAGTTTCTGATTGTTGAAGAAGGGCAGGGAGGAGGGGGAACTGATGTCCCCGCAGCCTCACCTGGACCCTCTCAGCTCTACCTTTTACCTCAAGGAAACCCCAGCCCCATGAGCTGTCCAGGCACCTCACCCATCCTGTGCTTTCTTCAGAAGCTGGTAGCCCCTGTTCCTGCTCATTTTGTCATCTGTATGGATATCTGCAGGTGGCACTGTTCCCCCTCCCTTGGCTTTGGTGTGGTGACAGTCATTTGAGCCTGTGACAAGTTGTCAGATCTGGGCATTCACACCCACGTACTCTGCCCAGCTGCCGTGGTGCTGCTGTGGTCACTGTGTGGGGCTTTGCTTCCCAGGTGCAGGTAAGCAGGCTGGCACAGGCACCAAAGAACCATTAATAGACTGGCACCTCGTTGTGCCACCTAATGTGTCCTGATATTTTACCTTTTCCCTCTATTTACCTGAACTCAGCTAAAGTGGCAGGTCACAGCTGTGACTCAGCTCTGGCAGTGCATATTAACATATTGCTGCCAACCAGGTGAGTCATGCCAGGCTGCCAGGGGACCAAAGAAGAAGGTGGCCCTGGGGGAGGGCAGAATGCATGTGGCTCTGCCTCTGGCTGTCCTGGCTCTTGTCTTGACAATGCTATAGGAGGAAGCCAGGCAAGGGCTGTGACTGGCCAGCAGGCCAGGATGGTTCCTCTGTGCTGGACTCTCCTCCACCTTGGCTGTGCCCACCAGGGTCTGGGATGTACACAGGGCTGGCAGCGCATAGACAGCACCTGGACCTCCAGGAGAAAACTAGATGTCCCTGAATTGGGGCAAGGATTGGCTGGTGGAGTGGAGTGGTGGGGGTAGACCCTACAGCTGGCCCCAGCTCCTTGAAGAAGGATGGCAGATGTAGGGCCATCAAAACAGGAGCAGTACGGGAGGGCAGCCGGTCCGGTTCCTTCCCTTCCTTCCATGGAGGCTTTTTCAGCACCACCCAGGAACACTTTTCTGCCCTGCAGAGACGTCAGTCTTTCCTGGGTCCCCCGCTGAGAGGCCTGGGTTCCCCTTTCCTATCCACAGCCCCGGCTTCAGGGTCTGGAGGGAAAGATTCGGCCCTGCGGGCGCCTGCCCGGGCGGCAGCGGCCCTCACTGGGCACGAGGGGGCGCCCCTGCCCGGCCGAAGCCACCGGGCGCGCCCGGCCTGAGGGTCTCCCAGGGCGGGGAAGAGGCTCAGGCGCCTGCCGGGCGGGAGCGGGAGCGGGGAGGGGCGCAGCCCGGTCCTGCCGGGTCCCGCAGGCCAGGGCCGGGCTCCCTGTCGCTCCCTTTCTTCGCCATGACGCGAGGCAGGTGGCTGCTCGGAGCGACCGGGCCGAGGCGCTGGGGCGTTTTCCCCGGAGGTGGGGTGTGCGCCCGCCACACAAAGGTCTCCCTCCCGGCTGCGGACCCGGGAGCAGCAGCTCGGCCCGCCCAGGCGACAAGGCGACGAGGCCGGGGTGGGGACGACCGTTTGAAGGGGCGCTGGGTCCTGGCGAGCTCGGCCGGACCCCTGCGGTGGGGACCGGGGCGCCACAGGCTGCTTTTGTGAACGGGAGGGAGGGCCCTTCTCTTCCCGGCTTCGCAAGTCTGCGTGCCCGGAATGGCAGATGGCTTCTCTGGGGTCGTAATCTGGGCCCGACCCTGTGGCGCTTTGAGCTGTTTCAGGGTCTCCTGCCCGCCACCGGCTGCACCCGGGGCCCTGGGTGGAAAGGACAGACCCCAGGGCCCTACCTGGTGCCTGAAGCAGAATCTCCGGGAGGGGCCCAGGAATCTGTATTTTGGGGAAGTCGCTTAGGTAATTCTGACGGCAAAGCCAACGTGGGAACCACTGTTCTAAAGCTTTTAGGATTTGCAAACTGTAAAATTTCTCCTAGGAGCCTCTGGGGACCCAACTGTCACGTCTCCCTTTTCTCCCTACTGATAGAGAGTTCTTCCTGAGTCTGACTTGGCTCCTGCCTGCTTTAATTAAGCACATTTTCTCAGTCGGGTTCTCTGTGGAATAAGGGGCAGGAAGACTTTTCTCAAGCTGTTGTAAGACAGCCGTGTAGCCTCCTTCGAGGGTCCCTTCTTAGGAAACCCGTTGGCTTTGTTCAACCTCTGAATCCAGGAGACCTGCTTGATTGGGCTGAATGGTGAGAAAATCTAGTAAAGCCACTAGCTTGTGAACGAATGTGATCCCGTCAGGCGACTGGCCAAACAGCCCCCTTTCACAGTCTGGGAAGGAAAACTCCAAAGGATCCTGGCAGTAAAATCCCCAGAAACGCACCTCATGATCCCAGTAAGGCAAAGGGAAAAGCCTTATCTCCCATCTACCCTCTTCCCTTCTGTCGGCCTTTTCCTTGCTTTCAGGATGAATTAAAATCCTTATCTACTCTGCCTCCAGCTACTTGGACTCGCCTTCCTGATAGCTGCAGCTAGAGTTTCCCAAGCTTTGTGGGGATTATTTTTGCCTCTGGGTGGTGGTCATTACTTCCTTCAATGGTATCGGGTTCAACAAAATAACAGAAGAGTAACTCAACATACACCCTCAAAATGGCAGAAGTGACCCCCAAACCTACTTTCATTTTCTTCTGATCTGGGCTGTGGGTAATTTCTTGACAACTATGAGAAAGAAGACAAAGAGAAATGAGATATGAATTGTTTTTCCGACACAGTTGTGAATAATTTACTGGTCTCGGACGTTCTAGGAGTTCCTCACATCACCTTAAAGGGGAGAGGGGAGCAGACAAGGGTGCAGAGACAGCATCAGTGCCTGCATCTAAAGAGGGCTGGGCGATAACCCGGTCACCTCTGCTGTTTCGGGGCTTCTAAATTTGGCAGCGTGAACAGGCTTGCTTCCTTTCGGCCATTGATCTGAGTAGCAAATCCCATTCTGATGGCCCGAATCACATTTACAGGCTGTGGGGGTGAAGGCCGTGCTAATTGGCCACTTGCCTCACCGCTGGCTTTTAAACAATCGGTTGTATTCTCTACCCGGCAGGAAGCAGCAGACCCATCAAGGCCCTGGGCTCTCTCTTTGTTCTGACTTTATGGCATTTTATGCCACAATAAGAAACACTGTGTACTCCATGGGAGCCCATTGTGCCAGGCCTCAAGGATGTGGGCTCTGGTGCTCTTCCCCAGGAAGAAAAGGGGCTTTGTGACAGGCTAGGAGACAAAACAAGGGGTGCTGGACACTGTTACTGGGGCAACGGCCCACCCAGTCCAGGGTGGAGGCAGTTTTGGTCCTTGGGCCCCCTTCCTTGACCAAGGAGAGAGAGGGCAAGGGAAGGATGGAATTCCGTCTAGAGTAGCAGGCCCTAGTTACCTGGTAAATTATACATCAGGACTGCGCTAGCCACCCCTTCCATTTTCTCTGGGCTGATGAGATGACCTCTGCCTTGCCTCTAGATTCTGAGCCAGGTGATCTACCTAACTGCTTCTCACACTCCACAGGGAAACTCCATCATGGTGAGTAGGGAAGTTTTTCCTACTGTGACCCAAACCCGGGCTTCCCATACTTTGGGCAGATTTGGACCTTTGAGGGAAGAACTTTTGGTTTTGTAGAAATGAAGTGAATGGGAAGGAGTCCCAGCCCCACTCGTGAAGGGACCAGTGGAGTTTGAGAGCTACCTCTAGGCCCTGTCTGTCTCTCAGGCCAGCCACTGTGCCCCCCTTCCCTCCCACCTAGCCCAAGTTGTCCACCATTAACAGTACACTTGACATTGGAGACAAAGGAAGGTGCTCCGGGAGATGACTGTACTCATGGGATAGGGGCAGGTCCTCAGGAGTCCAGGACAGGGAGCTCTGGGGGAATAGGCCCTGAAAAATGGAGTGCCCCATGTGGGTGCTGAGAGAGAAGTGGGGAGAGAAGGCAAGTCCTTTTAGCTTCACCTCACAGGCTGGCCTATGTCCCCATCAGATGGAGATAGGTGAGGCTGGTGGCTCTCATGTTCTCTGGGGAGGCTTCCACTGTGACCACCTGAAGTAAGGAAAGGCCAGCTTCCTGCTGGCCACTGGCGGAGAGGAGCATTCAGTGCTTCCCTGAGCCTGTTCCTTGCTCTGTGCCTACCCAGTCTGTCAGTCCCACCCACCCTCCCAACTGGGCCCCCTGTGGTCCTGAGCTACCTCCAGCCCACCTTCCATGTGGCACTGGAGTTTTCTCTCAAAAACACAAATCTCAGCCCAGCACCCATAGTTCAGTGAGTAGGGCGCCAGCCACATACACAGAGGCTGGTGGGTTCAAGCCTGGCCCGGGCCTGCTAAACAACAACTGCAACAAAAAAATAGCTGGGCATTGTGGCGGGCACCTGTAGTCCCAGCTACTTAGGAGGCTAAGGCAAGAGAATTGCTTAAACCCAAGAGTTTGAGGTTGCTGTGAGCTGTAATGCCACAGCACTCTACTGAGGGCGACATCGTGAAACTCTGTCTCAAACAAACAAACAAACAACAACAACAAAAAAAACACACAAATCTCCTGTCCTGGGAGTCCCAGGCTGGAAACTGCTCTGTGACCCTCCAGAGTGGCTCACAACCCTTCCTGCACTGCTCGCAGCCCCCACCTCAGGCTCTCTTCCTGCCTGCCGGTGACACAGCTCTTGGACTTCCCCAGGCACGCAGGTCTTTCCCTGTCTCTGTGCCTTTGCGTTTCCCTCTGCACTGGACACCTTTCCCTCCCCACCCACCCTTGTCCGTCTGCCAAACTCTCAGATCTGGGCTAAACATCATCTCCTTTTGTGATCAGCCAAAAGAGAAAACAGAGGCAGCTTTGCTACCAGGGTCCCAGAGCAGTAGGAAGACAGATGGCAAAGGGCACAACCTGAACGGATTAAGACAAGGCCTCTGCAACGCTGGTTTGTGTCCCTGAAGAGCCTGGCTGGAAGTGTGTCCTGGAGAAGGGGCGCCTCCTCGTCCCAGCTAACTCTGCTCTCTGTTCCTCCACCTCTGGCTCAGTATTTTCCATCTTAACACAGGCACAGACCTGGATACTCTTGGTTCCATGTGTATTCTGTCCAGACTCAGAGTCACTTACAGGCAAGGAGTGTCTTAATCATCTTCGTATTCCCAGAACCTACTTTAGAAACCTGGCACATAGTAGGTTTAGAGAAAATCTTTAAATAAATAAACATACCTAGAACTTGAGAGAGTTCCTTTACCTAGAATACTATTCTTTACAAATCTTGTACTGTCATTTCTCTAAAACATAACTCAAGAACTTGCCTCCCTGGAGAACTAGTTCATCGCGCATCAAAAAGTTATTGAGCATCTATTACGTGCCAGGCATTTTCTAGGTACTAGAGAAGTGTCAGATGCAAAAGAAATGAGGCTTCCATGCCAGCGTCGCCAGTGAATGCCTCCCACCTGTGCAGACCACTTCCTTACTTGGCAGTCACTTGGCATGTCTGTAATCACTCAAGTGCCTAGGACATGGTCAGCAGTCAGCTGTGACTTGTCATGTGCCCAGCATCATGACAGGTTAGAACGCCTGGCTTTGCCTTCATATAGCATATAGACTCACCAGGGAGACAAATCGTTTATGAGATCACTGGAAAGCCCAGTCAGGGAAGATCTAGTCCTGTTAATTTCACAGTCTCTAGGAATTCACTGGGTCCCCTGCTTCTCTTGCCCAAGTGCTCCTTTTCAGTGACTTCCTCTTTGTATAAGTGTGTGAGTCTCATCTCCCAGCTTCATCACAAGCTTCTCAAAGGAAAGGACATCACGGCATCATGTCTGGCAGCCACTTTCCTGGCCCCCTCTCAGCACCTGCTGCAGGGCAGTGTGTGAACAAATGAGGAAATGATCGCCACCATCCACAGGATTTGTCACTGGGCCTCTTTTGCTAAATGTTAAACCAAGATTCAGAATGTTTTCTGTTAAAACATACAGAGATGCAAATCCAGAAGAGTGTGAATTTGCAAAAGCCAGTTGGGTTCCTACTTTCATTCAGGTGCCTCTTAACGGGCTGTTTGTACTGGGTATTACTTGGTAGTTTAAGTGGGTGAGATCAATTTCAGAGCTTCTCTAATTACATGTGGGCTTGTGGGGAAAGAAGAGTGTCCCTGGTCCTTTCTTTCTGTTTCTTTTCACTCTAGTCCGTGGCTTGTTCCTGCCACTTACTCTTTGTCCAAGTCAGTTTTACTGGAAGGTTCTTTAGAGTCAGTGCTTTAGGGCCTTGGTTCTAATCCATTGGGTTGTCCTGTTTGATGTCTCTCATATTTGCTGTGCAATCCTGGTGGCTCATGTTGCTTGCATTGGCTCTTGCTGGGGCCGTATGTAACCTGTATCAACCCTGGGTGCTTTGAAGTTCAATGTGCAATAAAAAGTTCATTAAAAAGATGTGGAATCATGACAATGAGGTTACAGAAATGCTAATAAAGGATCATTTCCTGCTTCTTGTACTCCATTTTACTTTTTATTTTTTTAATGGATTTCTCTGAAAAATTGTCACCATTAAAACCATTGGAGAGTTCAGGAAGGACAGGCAGGGGTCAAAAAGAGGGGGAGATTCCTGAGGAGATGTCTTGGCAGAGACCCAGGTTGTTTTCTTAATTGAGAGCTTGGGGTCTAAGAGGAGATTTTAAATCAGAACAAATCTAGAATTATTTTCTTTTCTTTCTTCTTCTTCTTTTTTTTTACCCTCTGTTGCCCAGGCTAGAGTGCAGTGGCATGATCATAGCTCATTGCAGCCTCAACTCCTGGGCTCCTCGGACTCCCAGAGTGCTGGGATTATAGGGGTGAGCCACTGCACCTGGCCTCAAATCTAGAATTCTTCTGACTAATGGTTTGTACAAGCATTATTAACAGGGATGGCTCCGTGTGTCTGCAGCAATGTGAGGAATATGGAATCCCCGGGCTCCACTTTCAGGCAGTGGCCAGTGCTGGCAGATGCCCCTTGTCTACTTGAAGTAGAAGAGGCAGAAAAGGAGGAAGAGGAGACTAGATAGTGGAGAGGAGGAGAGGTGCACAGGGTGGAGTGGCAGAGTGTCACTAAAACTGCCTTGTGGTCCCTCAGTGGCTTGTCTACTCCCACACTGGCTCGCTTTCTAGTTCTGACCTGACATGAGCAGAGTTCAATATCCAAGCCTTAAGATGTGTCCTGGAAATCCAAAACAGTGCAAGCACACGAGCTCTTGCATGCCTTAAGCCAGGTGAGGAGGTGCCCCTCCTTGCCAGGCCTCAGAGAGGCATCTGATGAAGAAGGAAGTCTCCTGGAGCTCATGTACTGACTCAACAGTGACCACATGTACTAGGATACTTCATAGGTTGGCCAGTCCAAGTCCTTTGTCTGGGCTGACTTGGCCAATGCCAGACTCTAGTTAGCAGCAGAGCCAGGTGTCTCCTTCTACACCATGTGGCTTCCTTGGGGACCCCAGTTCTCTCATCAAAGAGAGGGCAGCTACAGATGATCATTCCTGGTAAATACCTTGCCGTATCTCTAATGGCAAACGGTGCCACCATCAACACCTTTATTTCTTAGTAACCTGTCCCCTTCAACAGGTACACACAGTGGCACAACACACCTAGGATCCAGAGCAGAACAGGAAGAGAGGCTCCTTGGATGGTCTGACCTCTCGCCTATGCGGAAGGTCCCTCTTTTTCACAGATCCCCCCTTCTTGGGCAGTGGGCACGCCCACACTTAATGCACACCTAGAGGATGCACACCAGCACATCCTTGCTGGCCTCTATTTTGGAGAGCAGGTATCCCTGGAGACTCACTCACTTACATAACCATTTAATTACTACTCCTGTGTAATAGTAAGCAACCATGTGATTATCCCTTACTTTTCAGCCTGAGGGTCACTTAGCAGCTGCTAAATCTGAGTCTTAACAGTGACAGTCCCACATCCTATCAGGTGACCGTGAGGACCTCAACAGATTGCATGTCTAATAAACAACACTGCAAGGTCTTTAGGGCTGCTGCCGGACAGCTCCGGGTCACAGCCAGACTTACCCTCTCTCTTGCGAACCAGCTGTAGTTGAGTCTCGTGAATTCTGCAAACCTCTGCTCATAGAGGTGAAGTAGCAGTACCAGGTACAAGCCTGAGTTCATCAGCTCATTTTGTGCCTAAATATGGAAAAGAAAGCTCTTAAGTTCATCTATAAATTATTCATGATACAAACCATGGGGTGAAGGGAAACAAGGCTAAGAGGTGATAAGACATGGGACAGGGGCCCAAGCTCCAGGGCAAGGCCTGCCTGTGGGGACCAGAGGTCAGAGCGGGAGGAGGCCCATCGTGGAGGTCACGGTAGCCTCCTACTCCAATCTTCTGCTACCTAGTGGAGGATGCTGTGAGGAAGATCCATTTTCCAGGCCAGGCTCAAACCCACTCCACAGACATTTATTGAGCAGTTTTATGTATGCAAAGCCTTGAGCTGGGTGTTATGGGTCTCCCTGCTGGGTCCCTGTCATGTGGCAGGGGGAGAAAGCCTGGTTCATAAACAGCTCCCGTGCAATCTGGGTGTGCCAAGTGCTACACCTGAGAAGAAAAGAGAAGAAAGGAAGTAGAATATGACAGGAGGGCATGTGGGAAGGCTTCCTGGAGGAGGCAGTCTTGGATGGTCCTTAAAGGCTGGGAGGCTATGAGGGGTGTGAAGTGCCTTTCAGACAGAGGAGGCAAGGGCAGAGAGAGTAGATCACTCGGTGGGCAAGGTCCCCACAGATCCACCCAGTGGGGCTGGAGGATATGGGAAGGGTGTTTAAAAAAAAAAAAAATTGGGCATAGGCCAGGGAAGGTAGGGCCGCATTAGGCAGAACTGAGTTTGGATGTCATGCTGTGTGGGTATGTGGAACTGCCCCTGTCTTTGAACAGAGGAGTAAACAGGATGAGATGTGTCTCGAAAGTTTTCTGTGGGAGACTCTGGGACACAGATGCCACAAGGGGGGCTTTAATTTCCTAGATCACTCCTTTGCCCAGAGAAAGAGGCCCAGACCTTAGTTCCGTTTTTTTTTCTTCCTTTACAAGTGGTCTTACTGATGGTCTCACCTGAGACCCCTTTCTCCCTCCATGATCATGGAGCTGGTCCATTACCATTTAACACCCAGGCAGGGTCAGGGATGGCACTGGGACCTCAGGGCCGGCCTGTGCTTGAGCTCTTACTTGTTTGGTCTGTTGTTTTCATGCATGTGTTTTGAAGGCTCCTTTTACCAGGCCTTGTCTATACTTCCTCACAGCTGTCACAGATGTCACCTTTGCAAAAGCCGGTGAACCTCATTTGTCCCTATCATTCCTTTGTTCTCTAACTCCTAAACAATTTTTTTTTTTTTGAGACAAAATCTTGCTCCTTGCCCCAGGCAGAGTACAGTGGCATCATCACAGCTCACTGCAGCCCCAAACTCCTGGGCTTAAGCGAGCCTCCTGCCTCAGCCTCCTAAGTAGCTGGGACTATAGGTAGCTACCACAATGCCTCACTAGTTTTTCTATTTTGGGTAGAGATTGGGTCTCAGACCTGCTTAGGCTGATCTCCAACTCCTGACCTCCAACGATCCTTTTGCCTCGACCTCCCAGAGTGGTAGGATCACAGGCGTGAGCTACCACGTCTGTCATTTGTTTTTATTTTGTACACCACCTCTTGTACTTGTTGATGTTTCTGCTTTTTCTTAAGAGGTGGGTTGTGTTTGTTTTTCTCACTGGTGCTCAGAACAGGTGCTACACAGGGAGAATCCAGCTGTCGGGCTGGCCATGGTGCCTGTCTCAGCTCCTGCATCTGTGTTTCCAGGCCCCACTCTTGGGACCCTTCATAGATCTTCAGTAAATCAGCGATGCTGGTAACAACTCGTCCCCTCTGTAGGGGAAAGAGGGAAAGCTCCTTAAGCCTCCATCTGTCCTCATGGCAAATCCCCATGGAGGGTCAGCTTGGGGATTGGCCAGACAGTGCTCAGAAAGCCACCCAGACTTGGATGACTAAAATCCCAGCAGAGGGCACGCACTTTACATGCCCCAGGAAAGGTGGACCCGTGACTCTATGTGCCCAGGATAACGAGGGCTGGAGGGTAACATGGCTACCGGTTTGACCCAGTGACCACTTCAGCATCTGATCTTCCTTCCTCCTGCAGCAGCCCAGGCCCCTCCCTGGCCCATCTCCCTGTTGCCTCTGATCCAGGGCAGCTCAGGAAGCTGGCACAGAACACACCTCTCCGGGGCCAAACAGCCGCCAGAAAAGGCGCGGAAGCTGAGCAAGGATGGATGTGCTCTTCCTTCTGAATCAGGGCCAACTCCGGATCTTGGTGACAGCTGGCCCCAAAGTCACTGCTGCAGGCTTCTCCATTGTCCTACGGACCCACCTTTGAAGGCTCAAGTCCGCTGTCCTTAGTGGTTAGCCTCCTATGTTTAGCCTATGGTCATGTTTTCTGTGCTCTGCTGACCTTGGCCTAGAGTGGGCAGAGAGCAAGTTGTTCACCTTTTCTGTTTTAACTGCCTTCTTCTACCATCCCCAGGAGGTGGCACCTGCCGCCTCCTGTAAGGATGGTCTTGCCAGCCACCTCCTCTGGGAAGTCCTCCTAATGTGCCTCTGGCTCCTCCACCCCAACCCTGTTTGTTTCCTGAGCTGTGGCTTCCTCCTGTGAGCCACCCGGCTCCTCGCCAGCCAGCCTTTATGCTCAGAGACACTCTGCCACGTAATGGCGAATCAATCAGCTAGAAAATGGCTTGGAACTATCAGGTTTGTCAAAGCATTCAGGGAAATCATTTACTTTTTATGACTCAATAAGGCCCAGAGGCATGCAGATGGGAAAATATCCACTAATGTTTTCTGCAGATAATTTGAAAAGTCACTTCTAGCAGATTGTGTCTCTTCTCTAGTCTGTGGGAAGGAACCTGTCACGAGATGCCATAAATCTTGCTGGCTAGGCCTTTATGCGCGCCCTTTGCAGAACTTGTGATGCTGGGGCCACCAATCAGAGCAGGCGTGTGATAGTCAACTCCGAGCCATCCTTTATGCTCCTGAGCCACAAGTGGGAGGATTTGTTAACAGAAAGAGTTCCGCGGTGTTTGTTCGGCAGGGCCAAGCGAGCCAGGTTTGGAGTGTTATTTATTGGGGCTACTCTGACCCTCTCCTCCCTCTGCCCAGTTGCATCTCACTTTGACTCCCACACGGAGCTGCCTTTGTGCACTGACTGAAGGGGCAGGGGTGGTAGGAGGGCTGGGGACAGCAATGAAGGGGAAGGTGTGTGAAGCAGTGGACAAGGGCTCTGCAGAGCTCAGCTGCCTGCCAGCTGTTTTCCCTTCTCTTCTCCATCTTGTTAAGATTCAAATCCTTTCGGCCAAAAGATTTGCTGCTGATGGAAATTCTCAATATAATCCACCTGTAGAAGCCGACAGCCCAGCTGAACGTTTTATCAAGTCTTCATATATGTTCAAGAGATGCTCCCAGGTCTGAGGGTGATTAAGTGACTGTGTGTGTCCAAGGACATCTGTCCTTGGCTGAGATAGAGTGAGGCCAGGCTTGTGCTTCACAGTAATGACAGCCAGAGCCCTCTGAGACCCTTCTAGGTGGCAGAGCAAAGATGGCAGGAGTATGTCCATATGCTCAATGGGTCCGGGCCACTGGAGTTCATCTTACCTAGAAGGTGGGCAGCCAGGGGCCACTGAACACTGCAATTTGGGATAAAGAGTTTTAGCTCTGCAGGGCCATACTGACTTCATTTATAAACTGGGAGAAGTAACCTCTGTTCTGTCTCTTTTCCAGAGTGTTATGGCAAAATGAGTGGTATTTCATAAAACAAAAACATCCTACAAGAGGCAAGAGTTAAAGGGGCAGGATAGATAAATCAGGTATCAGATCCGTGAGGGCAAAGCCTGCGTCTGCCTTGCTTGTTCCTATATGCCTGGTACCTAGCCCAGTGCCTCATATATGTGCTTACCAAATAAATAAATGCGCAGATGAAACAATTTGAAAAAAATGTCAAATTTGGGATCTGACAGTGTGGGCCATTCAGGCACAATTTTGGTGCTCGTGGGTCTAACTTTAACACACATCAGAAATACTGAGAGGGCCTTTTAAAGCACAGCTGCTGGGCCCTGCTGCCTTTTTCCTCCCTGAGTTTCTGAATCAGTGGGTCCGGGGTAGGGCTCAAGAGCGTACACTTCTACCAGGTCCCAGGGTGATGCTCATGCTACCGTCTGAGGACCACCCATCTTTGAGAATCGCTGCTCTAAACAAGCAGCCAGCCAATAAGCCGAATCTGGCTTGAGGATGTGCGCTGGGTGGATGGAAGGAAGAAAAGAAGTCAGGAAGGAAGAACATGAACATCTTTAGTTTGGGGAGAACTGTCCATTTTGCTACAGTTGCCACCACTCCCACCTGCATGAGCCCTGGAAGATTCTAGTCATTTGTTACCTGCCTGGACATTATGCTATTTGAATGTATAACCTGTGACCTAAACTTAAACTCATTTTCTCCTGGCCATTTGGGAGCAAGGAATATTATCTGGATCTCTGCGCGTAACTCTCCAGTTCTTCCTTCTACTCAAAAATCGAGGACCCAGCTAGGATAACATATGTGTCCTACTTCCAGGTTAAAGCGAATGGTCACAGAAGGTTATGTGGCACTGCCCCACCGCAGTGCCACCAAACCTGGTAGTGGGTGCTGAATGCCTAGTGGCCTTAATGATCAGGTATCTTTGAGTAGGAGGGAAGGAGGGCCACACTGCTACAGGCCCTGACAGGCCTGAGATTAGACTACCAGGTGCCAGCGTCCCAGGTCCTAGGGACCCATAGCTGGTTTACTCTAATGGGTCACTCTCTAGAAAGCTGATCGAATTCAGCCGCATGAGACCTAGTAACAACCCAGAACCCCATGAGGCCCTTCCTGGAACCAGCAATGTCAGAGGGACAAAAGGATAGTTAGATTGCAACGTCCTGCTAGGCCCTGTGAGCGGCATTGTCCTGCTGGCATCAGAGGTGTAGAACCAAAGTAGGAAAACCAGCTCTGTTGTGAGCCCCTCGGCAGAGGGCATAAAAAGGGCATGCCTGGCCTGTGAGCAGGTTCCGATGAAGTGTCTGACTCAGATGCCTCAGACTTCACCCCAAGAGTGGTGGGTATAGGACCCACTCTTTTGCCTTCCTGCTCTTAAGCATGTCCCCTGCAGGACAGCTATCTCTGGTCCTGAGAATCTGGTGTCACGCCAGAACCCCTGCAGCTGTTCCTGCAGCTGTGTGCATGGCCCTTGCTTTGGTCTCACAGACCGTGGTTATAGCCAGGTCACCGTTGTCCCTGATGAAAGGTCTGTGGACTGAGGCCCCTCCAGCAGAGTGTCTGACGTTCAGCAGGCGCTCACTATGTGCTCTAAAAGCTTGTTGAACTTTTATGTGTATTTTGCCACTATTTAAAAAAAAAATTATGCCTGGCCCCATCCCAGGCCGATTAAATCAGAATCTCCAGGGTTAGGCCTAAGCATCAGCATTTTAATGGGGAGGGGGGAAAGACCTGCAGTTAAGTGTTCAAAGCTGTCATTTGGGCTGGTAACTTGTGTATGATTTTTGAGTGATTTTTATAATTAAAGAAAAGCAAAAAAAAAAAAAAAAGCCCCAAACAAGTGAGAAAAAGCGTAATAGCTAGTTAGCTGAGGTCAGGTGAGAGGCCGGCTGAGCTGGAGCCAGTTCCGGGCCTCTTTTGGCTTTGTGGATGTCTAGATTTGGCACCAGCTACCTCACTCCACAAAAAGGGATTCCATTTGCCAAGGGGTGACCAGCAGGAAACCAGAGGCCAGTGTCTGTTCTGCTGCTCTGCTGGGCATGTGTGACGGTGGCTGCCTTCCTCTTCCGAAGGCCACAGGCTGTTGGTAGCTCTCCCTTAGCTACAGCTCTCCCGACCCTGGTAAGAGTGCCGCCTCCTCCTCACTTCCAGCCGGGAGCCGCACTGCCAGTCTCAGATGCTTCCTCACCCCTTCTTGCTTTCTCTTGCTGCCCACATCCCCCCCACCCCATCATTCAGCTCTTCGTGCTCACCGCCTTTGAGCCTGTCGTCATCTCTTTCCTGCCCCCAGCTGACACAGTTACCCGCACAGTTCTTTCTAGAATGTGCTTGCTACCATTACCTCAACTGGACACATCTGAGGGAAGGATGCAGTGAGGCCACGGGTATGGGGGATGACCCTGTGGGGACGGTTGGCTGTATTTGTTCAGTGATGGACTTTAGCCTGGTCCCTGGAGCACTTGGTGGCCTCACCTGAGTGCCGGAAAGATTGGGCATCTCTGTGGCCCTAATGTGGCGGTTCTCATTGACCGACCCAGACAGGGTGTCTACCGGGCGATGTACTCAGGTCTTGTCTTACCTCTAACCCTGTGAGGACCCACTTGCTACAGATGAGAGAATCGAGGTCTAGGGAGTTTATGTCATTTTCCCCAAGGCCACAGAGCAACTCGGGGGGGGGGGGAGAATAGGGGTTGAGCTCACATCTTAATTGAAACTGGTCTTCTCAGTGGGACAGGCTGTCTCAGGCTATATGAGAGCAAACATTTTAGTACAAATAGACCAATTTGCTGTTATTGGGTCAATTCTACAAATACCACTGGTAAACAAACATTATTTGGTGACAGCAACTTGGCAGAGGGAGAACACGGAAAGGCTTAGGACCAAAAGGTGTCTTTGCTGGAATGTCTATTCCTCCTACACTGGTGATTCTGACTTCTGTGACATCTGCAGATCATTCTGGCAGTATGACGAGTAACCCAGTCTCCTGGGGACATGATCTCAGATAGTCCTGTGTACACCCTGGCTGGCACTCTAACCTCAGGCTCTCAGAGGACCTGGTTCCTTTTCATATTTTGACTCTAATATATTCAAGAGTCCAAGAATGTGAGTTGCTCTATTTCTCATCTGAGATCTCAGTGCCTGGCAATTATGACTGAGTGACGTGAGACCTTCAGGCTGCAAAATGCTGAATTCATTTCTCAAGAAATCCTCTTTTCCCCTCGTCTCTCTTTCCTTCTACCTTCTTTTCCTTCCTCCCTCTCACTTCTTTCCTTCCTTTTTTTTTTTTTTTTTTTTTGAGACAGAGTCTCAATTGGTCACGTTTGGTAGAGTGCTCTGGCATCTTAGCTCACAGCAACCTCAAACTCTTGGGTTCAAGTGATCCTCTTGCCAAGTAGCTGGGACTATAGGTGCCTGCCACAGTGCCCAGCTATTTATTAGATATGGGGTCTCACTCTGGCTCAGGCTGGTCTCAAACCTGTGAGCTTAGGCAGTCTGCCTGCCTCGGCCTTCCAAGTGCTGGGATTACAGGCATGAGCCACTGCACCTGGCCCCTTCCTTTCTTTTTTGACACAGAGTCTTACTACGTTGCCTAGGATGACCTCAAACTCTTGGGTGCCACAATCCTCCTGCCGGAGCCTCCCAAGAAGCTAGGCCTACAGGCTCATGCTACCAGGCCCAGTTCAGTTTTAGTGGTTTCTATGGTGATATCTTCAAGCTCTGAGATTCTTCCTTCGGATGTGTCCAGTCTGCTAATAAACCCAGCAAAGGCATTCTCTATTTCTATTACAGTGTTTGGATCCCAAGTATTTCTTTTCATTTCTTTTTTTTTTTTCTGTACACTATTGATTGGAAATTAATTGTTTTTCTTTTTTCTCTTTGATTAGAGATGGAATCCTGCTATGTTCCCAAGCCTAGACTTGAACTCCTGAGCTCAAGTGATACTCCCACCACAGCTTCCCGAGTAGCTGGGACTTCAGGCATATGTCACTGTGCTTGGCTCTAGTATTTCTTTTCTTTCTTACATCCATCTCTCTGCTTACTTTGCCCATTTGTTGCTGCATTCTGTCTACTTTATCCATTAGAGCTCTTAGCATAATATTCGTAGTTGTTTTAAATTCCTGGCATGATAATTCTAACACCCCTGCCACATCTGAATCTGTTTTTTTTAAATTTATTAATAGTTTATTTATCACTCATATTCATAGCTCAGGAACACAGGTCAGTGACAAATGTCTATGTAAATCAGCCCAAAGAAATTCTTTATATTTCAAAATTATTTTACGCTCTGAAAGATACCAGCCTTCCTCATCTCCTCAAAATCTTTCATAGAATCATAATTTCTGTAGAAATCTGCATATGCCTTCTTTCTTGGTTCAGCCACAGCAAACTTATAGAAAACTGCAACCCCCAGGGATACAACAAATGCTCCAACAATATGAATCTGCAGGCGCCTGGCCAAGAGGCCACGCATCTGAGGTTTGGCCAAAGCACTGGAAGCCATGGTAGTTACTGTCCTTGATGGGTTGCCAACCTCAACGTGTCCTTCCTGGCTCCTGAATCAGTTTTTTGATGCTCTCTCCATCTCTTCAAACTGTGTTTTTTGCCTTTTAGTGTGCCTTGTAATTTTTGGTTTGATAGCCAGACATCATGTACTGGGTAAAAGAAATGGCTATAAATAGGCTTTCAGCAATGTGGTGGTAAGGTGTGGGGAGGAGGGAAGGATTCCATAGTCCCCTGAGTGGCCTCAGTCTTAGTGAGCCTGTGCCTCTGGACGTGAACTTCCCAAGTGCTTCTCAGCCCCTCTTAGGTTGGCTAGAGGCACTGGGGTTGAGTATTTCTCTTTTTCCAGATAGGTTTGGCTCTGATAAAACCCGAAAAGGTTAGGCTCTGGTTAAATAGTTTCTTCTGAGGACAGACTTTATTAAAAAGAACAGAATGCTCTGATGTATAACAAAAAATCCTTATCCCTTCCTCTGCCAGCAGCATGAAAGGTTTTTCTCTGATATTTACCGTAAGAATCTGGTTGAGCTCCTGGAGGTAAAACTTACAAAGATGTGGGGACACCCTTATGCCTGGGTCTCCCTGGAGTTTTTGACTCTCGGATTTGACTACGCTGAGCCTCTGGCAATTCATTAATTATGGTTTAGGTCTCCCTTCCCCGCACTGTTCCCACAGTGGATTCTGCTTACCAGTCTCTGCTCCGGTTAGCTATGATTCTCTCTATCCGTCCATCTGTCTCTCTTTAGGAGCAGAAGTTTGCCCTGTGACCTCACTTCTCTTATAGATTTAAGAAGAGTTATTGATTTTGCAATTTGTTCAGAGTTTTACTTATTGTTAGGATAATGCCATCCAAGCTCCTTACACGCCGGCCTGGAAAGCATATTAGGTCTTTAAAATTCAGTGTGTACTTAATATAAAATTAGGTGACATTTTACTTTCTCTTATGTTTGATACTGCATCTTTGAAATTCATTGTGTATTTAACACTTATAGCACATGCTGATTAGAACAAGCCACCTGCTTAGTAGCCACATGAGGCTTCTGGCTTCTATCTTGGTATAGTATAGTAGAAGATCCTTTGCCTGAGAATTGGGCATCACCGTAGCATCTGAGGTTAACTAAATTTTTCATAGTATTAGAAATACAACCAAATGCTTCAGGAGAGTTAATACATTAGGTGTTAAAAAGTACAGGCCAGGCCAGTGGCTCACACCTGTAATCCTAGCACTTTGACAGGCTGAGGCAGGCAGACAGCTTGAGCTCAGGAGTTCAAGAGCAGCCTAAGCAAGAGATCTTGTCTCTACTAAAAAATATAGAAAAGCTAGCTGGGCCTCGTGGTGAGCGCTTGTAGTCCCAGCTACACAGGAGGCTGAGGCAAGAGGATCACTTGAATCCAAGAGTCTGAGGTTGCTGTGAGCTATGATACCATAGTACTCTAGGGTGACAGACAGTAACCAGATTAAAACTATTTAATCAGACTTTGTGACAGAGTGTCTCAAAAATTTTTTTTAAAAATTTAAAAAAACAGGGCCAGGTGCCTTGGCTCATACCTGTAATCCTAGCAGTCTAGGACACCAAGGTGGGTGGATTGCCTGAGCTCAGGAGTTTGGGACCAGCCTGAGCAAGAGTGAGATCCCATCTCTAAAAATAAAATAGCCGGGCATTGTGGCCAGCGCCTGTAATCCCAGCTACTTGGGAGGCTGAGGCAAGAGGATCACTTGAGTCCAAGAGTTAGAGGTTGTTGTGAGCTATAATGCCATGGTACTCTTCCAAAGGTGACAAAATCAGACTGTCTCAAAAAAAAAAAAAAAGAAAAATACACAGTAGGCATTTTGCTATGTGTTTATTAATCTTAGGTAATGCAGGTCCTTCTTACTCCAGAGTTACCTGATGTTTAAATTGGGGATAATTACTTACCAGACCCTGAATTTTTTTTCTCTTATGGTTATTAAACTTAAATTAAAAATTACCTACAGGGTACAATGTAAACTACTTGGGTAATGAGTAGACCAAAAGTCCAGACCCCACCACTGTAATACAATATGAACTTGTAATAGAATCCAACTTGTACTCCCTAAATCTATTAAGATAAAATAAAAATAAACGTAAATTACTTCGCCAAATTTGGGTGTGGAGCTTATAAGACTTTTTGCTATTTCTATGTCCAATTGGCCACTGCATCTTCCTGTGTTTGTCCCTGAAAGCAGAGGACAACCCAGGACCACCAAGACTACAATGTTCCAAGTCATGAATTAGTGACAGACCTTCTCAAGGAGAGACACATAGACATTCTCAGACTCACACAACACACAGACCTTCTACACTCCTTAGATAGGGACAGTGAGCGTCTACCTGCCCTCTGCCTTTAACCAGCTTTAGCCTGTGGAGGCAGAGTGGGGTCCACGGCTCCCTACCTGGGATTGCTGATGCTTCTGGTAGAAGTCAGTCATGTTAAAGTCGTCCAGGTCGATCAGCAGGCTTTGTTTACACATCTCACAGGTCTTCACGGTGCCAAGATCTGCTCCTTAAATTAGATAAAGAATTATGTGGTACATAGGACCAGGAGTCTGTTTGTGTTGGCATTTTAAACAGGTGATATTTTGAAAGTAAATTTGTGTGTGTTATGAATTCTGAGCTTCAGTGAGTGACCTTCATTTAAAGTTAGGCTTCCTCTGTAGAAAATGACCTTGAATCTGAGAACTACAAAATTTCCTTGGCAATCATTTATTATGCAAGCTTCACAGAAGTGAAATTCCCGTGACTTTTAAATAACAGATCTTGCTTTCTATTTAAATATAAATGTGATGGTTCATAAAATTGAAATCGCTACACAGGGGCTAAGAATCTGTAACACAGGTGTGACAGAAAGTGTGAATACTAGTCCTATTCTTTTTTCTTATAAACCTAATACAGGCCTAAGTAAATAAATTAGCAAGGGCCAAATATGTGGCAGAAGTTATTCTCCATCAGTGGCACCAAAAACCTGCCTTTACTCCCACCCAGATGACAGTCCCACCCAGGGAAAGGGAGCCAGGTGCCATGTGTGGGGACTGGTTACAGGAGCATCTGAGGCCAGAGCTCAGCCTCACTTGGAGAAATAGGAGAAGGCTTCCTTTGTTGCTATTTTTATAAAACCATGCAGTTACATCAGCATTTTTCCTCCACTTATTCTATTCCCTCACTGCAAAGTGGAAGATGCAGAACTGTGGCTGTTCTGTTGGAGCGAACACCCTGCCATCCCTTTTGTCCCTTGGTGGCTGCATTTTAGCTAATAACGTCCTAGCGTTCACTTGCTAGTTACCTGTGTCTATTAGGTAAAGACAGGGCTTGTGCAGCTTTATACCTCAGTTCTACTTCACCACTGGGGACAGAAAACAGTAAATTGTAATAAAGACTTTCAAAGGGCAAGGATAGACGGCGATCTCTAATCTGCATTTTGTCTGCTTGGTTTTTCTTTCTTTAGGCATCATTCAGTGATGCTTTAGGCAACTGAATGTCCCTCATCTCTGGAAGTCTAAGCCTGGCGAACATCCCTAAATTAACATTGGCATTTATGGGCAGTTAGCAGCATCATCATGATGTTCCGTGGGTACATTTTCTATGCTAGATGTTTAATTGGCCCAAATTTCCAGGAGGATAAAGCATTGTCCTTTGTTCTCTGAAGGACTGAGTACTTCCCTGGGTAGGTGGACGTGCATGTAAGCATCTAGATTGGTGGCCTTATATTTCTCATGCTAGGGAAGATGCAAAATGGAAAAGAGCTTCGGAGACGAGAGCGTTAATAGGATTATCCACGCCCTCCTCATACTCTGATTAAATGGTGCGCTGTCCTTGGTGAGCAGACACAGAACATCCCATGGGGACAGAAAAGCTCCAGGTGTCCCAGGTGGCCCGGAATAGGGATAACAGGACTTGGAGCAGGACATGGAAGAGGAGAGAAATAGAATCTGGCCATGGGGTAAAATGTTTTCACAGAGGTGCGTCTGAAAGGCTTAGCAGCTATTTTCTGATCAAGTTGCTCTTGGCATTGATGTTCCGTGTGTTTTGTTAAAGTTGCTCTCATTCCTAACGCCACGTTTTAAAGAAACCTTCCGTTCTCTGCCAAGAACTACAGCCGCCCGACTGATGTGGCTGTATTTGGGTTATAACCTCCCCAGGGAGCTGAGAAGGGGCTGCACACCCAGTTAGAAGATCTGTCAGGGAGCTGTCAAAATCAGCACCTGGAAATATCTTTATCTAACACGGTTCTAGAAAATCAGATGGGTGTTCTTTTCTTACCTCTACTGAAAAAAGAGCAGCCTTGCTTAGTTTCTGTGGTGATACCCATTCCCCTCCCCAAATAAAAGAGAGTGGAGTTGTGTGAGCTGGGGTGGGGTGGGGTGGGGGGGTCTCTGAATTATTTAAATAATTTTTGTGGGGTGTGTATGTGCTAAGCTTCCATCACCGACTCATTTCTTCTGGTTCCTTCCTCCTGGGAGGTGATCTGAGCATCTCTGCTCAGGCCTCAAGCAGGAGTGGGATTCAATGGCATCTATTTCCGGGATTCTTCTCTCAGACTTGGAAAAAAAAATTCATTTCCCTCCCATCACTTGAAGATAGCGTTTATGAGCAAGAACCCTGAGCTCAGCCACGTGTCCCTGAGTTACTGTGCTGCGGGGGAGAGTGAGCGGATGACAGGGCTCCGAGGCCCCCACTGTGGTGTCTCATATTAATTATACGCCATGGCACGTTTGCTGCGCTTCCTCTCCCGCCTACCTGATGTTATTTTCACTTTCAGCCACTTTTTCAGGCACTCTTGATGAACAAACTTCAGGCTTCCCACACAGCCGCAGGGCTCCAGGAGGGGGTTGCTTGGGGAACCCCCGGCTATCTGACAGATGCGACACAAGTCTCCTTCCTCCTCGGAGTCCTCCTCCAGGAGACTAAATAGAAAACAAGCTCTCGTGACCAGGAGTCTACACGTTTGTAGTTTTCACAAATACTAGTTCCCAGGGCACTAAAAGGAAGTGGGAGCTATCCCGGGGCTCCCCCAGGCCCCACGGTCCCCACCGAGTGGCCTCATGATAGATGTGTGAATTCTTGTTTTATATCAGGCTCCTTTGCAGCTGTTGGTATGTGTGTGCTGATCTGGGGGACCAGTGCTGCCACCACAAATCAAGAGGAGGAAGAAAAGTCTCCAAAGGGAACCGGGGTAGAGGCTGGGCTCCCCCTTCCTGTCACAGCCACTGATACTGGCCTGTGGTATACTGGTGAGCACAGGGGCTTCCTGGTCAGGGGCCTGAGTTTGAAGCCTGCTTCTTAAACCTGTGAGCCATGTGACCTTGGACAAGTTTCTTAATCTTCCTGGGACCCCGTTTCCTCATCTGTAAAATGAGGGTCCTGGTGAGAACATCACTGCCACCTACTTCACAGAATCGGGGGTAGACCAGATGTGTAAGGATGGTAAACATGGTTTGCAAACTGTAAAGTGCAACCAGTACTTGCACCGAGTCCACTCGGTAGATGTTGGTTCAGATGAATGATGAACCAACAAACCTGGACACAAACTCACTGAGAACAGAACACTTGTCAGCAAAGGGTGTCAATATTCCAGAATGTAAACTGCTAGAATCTGATGACGACAAGAATTAATGAAAACGTAAGCAAAGACGCGTGCATCTAATATAAGGTGAGGGAGGAGTAGCTGGTTAATGTTCACGGTGGGAGAGGTTGAGAACCCTATGGCTACTTTTTTCATTAGAATTTTTTTCCCTGGAGGGACTGGGTGCTGTCTGATTAAGGAAAGGAAACTGACGGGAGACTAAAATCAAAGGAAAGGAAGACATGAACATTACTGTGGATATAGGAATACAGGCGGTATTTCTGGCCAGGCCCTGTGGCTCACGCCTATAATCCCAGCACTCTGGGAAGCTAAGGTGGGCAGATAGCTTGAGCTTAGGAGTTCGACATCAGCCTGAGCAAGATCGAGACCCTGTCTCTACTAAAAATAGAAAAAACTAGCCAGGTATAGTGGCAGGTGCCTGTAGTCCCATCGGGAGGCAGAGGCCGCTCAAGCCCAAGAGCTTGAGGTTACTGTGACACCACGACTCTGTCTCAAAAACAAAAGAAAGAAAGAAATACATGCTTGGTCTCTTGACAAAACTTTTCATCTAGGGTGGTGCCTGTGGCTCAAAGGAGTAGGGTACTGGCCCCATATACTGGAGGTGGCGGGTTCAAACCCAGCCCCAGCCAAAAACTGCAAAAAAAAAAACAACTTTTCCCCTAATAAAGGGGAAGAAAAGGGCCCTTCCCTCACAGAAATTCAATGAGAAGGAGCAGAATTATAATTTTCCATTGTGGATATTCTGAATAATTTAGAAATATTTTCAATATGGAGGTTTCAACAAATTTCAATATATTTTCCATGTTCCCGTAAGTAATCTGGGAGAATGAGTACACAGTGCAGTAAATGCCCCAGTGGATGAAGGTAAACTTGATCTTGCAAGTTTGAGAAGGGAGGTGAAAAATTGGCAGAAGACTTTTAATTCAGGTAAGTGCCAAGTGGTGCTTTGGGAAGTAAGTGATCTATCTAAATCAGCGGTTTCCAAACCAAAATAATGGTCATCAGGTTTACCTGTAGGAACTTTGTAAGCAGGCTTCCATCCTTAGGGATTCTAGTTTAGTACCTGGGGCCTAGGAATCTGCATGTTATAATGGTCAGCCTGGTCTGAATACCACTGATCTCAACAGTAGGATCAAGGTGAGCTTTTTATCGTTAATAAATACTTGATTCCTGGCTCAGCGCCTGTAGCTCAGTGGCTAGGGAGCCAGCCACAAACACCGGAGCTGGTGGGTTCGAACCTAGCCTGCGCCTGCCAAACAACAATGACAACTACAACAGGAGAGGAAAAATCACAGCCCAACCTCAGATGTGCTCACGGAGTGGGCCCCTGAGGAGAAAGGGCAGCCCCAGAGATACTCCAGCCCTGGGCTACACCCGAGATGGGCACTTATGAAGGTAACTAGTCTAGACTGCATCAGCACAGTGAAGCTAGCCCTGTCCCCCCCTTCAGCTATCTGGGCAGTGACAATGCCTCTCCCCAGGTGAGAGCTTTGCAGCTGAAGCTAAACAAAGGGGACTCTTCATGAAGGCCAAAGTTTTAAAAAAGTTCATTGTTATTTTCCATTTACACAAAACTTCCCATTTAAGGAAGCGATCTCAGAGGAAGCAAGGCACTCCAATGCTGGGGACAGTTGGAAGGTCAGTTCCCCCCTCTCTACCGAACCGAACCGCCCATTCATTCCTTCATCAAAGACTGGGACTGCCTGTCACATGTGGAAACCAACAGTGTGAATGAGAGGGGACAAGAAAGAGAAGCTGACTGACTCTAGAGGAAATACCAATAATTCAGGAAATGGAGGAGATCACTCTCAGGAAAATTCCAGAGAATATTGCCAGCTGTCACGTAAAAGGAACAACCAGAGGGAAGACGAGGATTTCTGGGTTAATTTAAGGAGTGTGATTAACCAAAACTTCAAGATGTAACAATATTAAAGGATAAAATATAATCAGGGCTAGAAAGTCTAAAGCTATAAACTGATCAACCCTCCAGGGAGAGATCAGTCATTCTTACAAGTACTAAGGAGAATGGGAGAGTCCAGATCACAGGGGGAGAGTTTAATAAACGTCTTCCAGAAATTGACAAATTCAATAGAAAAGAATAAAGTATAAAGGATTTTAATACATATTTTTTATGTATCTGTGCCAACAAAGAGAGACTAGAGAATATATAACCTTTTCCAGTGCCATAGCATATTTATAAATACGGAATATGTACTGGGGTACAAAATAATACATGTCACATTTTCTGAAATCACAATGCAATTAAATTTGGATGGGCAATAAACATTTTTAAAAGCAGTATGATAAAGCGAGACTTACAATAACAAATTTGTAAAAACTCACAGATCTATAATAAGTAAAAATGTATCACTGATGCAATATTTCAGGCAGATTAATGGAACAGACATAAAAGTCCAAAAACAGAATGATAAGGATAGTGTGTGCCAAAGGCCGCTTTTTTTTTTTTTGAGTCTCAGTTTGTTGCCCTTGGTAGAGTTGGTAGAGTGCTGTGGCATCATAGCTCACGGCAACCTCAAGACTCTTGTGCACAAGCCATTGTCTTACCTCAGCCTCCCAAGTAGTTGGGACTGCAGGCGCCCGCCACAACACCCAGCTATTTTTTTTTAGAGATGGGTTCTTGCTCTTGCTCAGATTTGTCTCAAACCCATGAGCTCAAGCAATCCACCTGCCTCAGCCTCCCAGGGTGCTAGGATTACAGGCATGAACCACCATGCCCGGCTTGCATTTCAAATTAGTAAGGAAAGGATATACTAATTGTGGGACAACTGGGTAAATATTTGGAAAAAAAGATCTTAGAACCCCACTCCATGCATATTCATATTCCATATGAATTTAAGTGTGGCTACCACATAGTAACTGCTTCCAGTGTGCTATGTACTCTATAACACATACACATTTAAAACTTCATTTAATGTTCACTGTCCTTTGAGGAGTATACATTGTTATTTCTATATTCTGGATGGGAAAACAGATTTTTAGAAATGAAGGAACGTGCCTAGAATCACAGAGCTAATAGTCGATAACCAAAAGACAATGAAGCTCATGTTTTTAACGTCTCTGACGTGTAAAATGAGAACACAACAACAATACTACAAGAAAATAATTATGGACATGTGTGTGAGCATTAGAGTTTCTAATCATGGCGCCAAATGCAAAAGCCAACACTGCCAGATTTGACTGCAAATGATCTTAAAGTTGTACTATGTCAAAAACATCGTATACTTAAAATATAAAGTGAAGAGAACGGGAACAGTGTCTGCACAAAAGTTGACAAAGAATTTATATAGATTTTATAAAAGGAGTGTTTATATATTCTAGTAGATAAAAAACAATACCAACATCCCAATAGAAGAACGGACACAGGACACGGTCAGGCAATTACAAATGAGGAAAGGCAGATTAATGATAAATGGAACAAGTTCAGAGTTTACTTACTCTGCTAATAAGCACAAAATTTACAAATTAAACGAAGATAATTTTGGGCTAATCATTTGGCAAACATTAAAAAGAATGGAAATCCCTGGACTTGGCAAGCATGTGGAGAAAGAGGACTCTCATAAAATAGTGATGAGATTGCTGTGTAGAACTTTCCCGCAGAGCGATTTGGCAATATACATTAAGAGCCTTAACAATGTTCATTCCCTTTCATCCACAATTATACATTTAAGAAGTTATTCTAATTAAGTCTGAATATGTTAAAAAATGATCAAATTATAACAGTAAGTAGCCCTCAAGAATTTCTATAACTATGTAAATTAAGGAGAGTATCAAAAAGTATAGGGTTTGGAAAGAAAGAATTCACATTCACAGTTGAAATGAATTTCTACAAAGAAAACCATGAATGAACTACAGACAGAATATAGGAATTAATAAGGTTTAGCAAAATTACAGATAAAAACATATAGCAAATTGGATTTCTGTACATCAGCAACTAAGAGTTAGACTTTAAATTGTTTCGGTTGTAAACAACAACAAATAAAAGAGCCACGGGACTTTTATCAAACAACAGACTTTCATGAAGAAGATCACAAAATTATACTGAAAGGCATTAAAGAAGACACAAGAAATAAACCATGCTTATCAAAGAAGGATTTCAAAGATGGCAATTCTCCCAGAATAATCTATAGATTTGATGTAATTCCAATAGAACCCTCAACAAGCAGATTCTTTTTTTTGAGACAGAGTCTCATTATGTCACCCTCAGTAGAGTGCTGTGGCGTCACAGCTCACAGCAACCACAAACTCTTGGGCTTAGGTGATTCTCTTGCCTCAGCCTCCCAAGTAGCTGGGATTATAGGTGCCCACCACAATGCCCAGCTATATATTGTTTTTTCCAGCTATATTTTGTTGCAGTTGTTTAGCTGGCCCAGGCCTGGTTTGAACCTGCTACCCTCGGTGTATGTGGCTGGCACTGTAACCACTGTGCTGCGGGTGCTGAGCCAGGAAAGGATTTCTTAAGACAAGATACAAATCAAAATCCATAAGGATGGACGGACATATTTGACTGCATTAAAATTAGGAATCTAGGCTCCGCGTCTGTAGCACAGTGGTTATGGCACCAGCCACATACACCAAAGTTGGTAGGTTTGAACCTGGCCTGGGCCAGCTGATCAACAATGACAACTGCAGCAAAAAATAGCTGGGTATTGTGGTGGGTGCCTATCGTCCCAGCTGCTTGGGGAGCTGAGGCAAGGGAATCGCTTGAACCCATTGAAGTTGCTGGGAGCAGTGACGCCATGGCACTCTACTGAGGGCAACATGGCGAGACTCGTCTCAAAATAAATAAATAAATAAAATAAATTTGCATTATTTAGTACAGTGGAAGATTTGTTCCCTGCCAGCCCAGCAATTCTACCCCAGACAAATATTCCAGAGAACTCCCATGTGCACCAGGAGACAAGTTCACACCATGCAGTTTGCAGGAAATAATACATGACCTCAGTGTCTGTCCACAGGAGAATGGCTAGATTGTGGTAGATTCAAACAACAGAAAGAATACTGTGTAGTGGTGAAAAGGGATAAACTAAAGCCAAATATATCAACCAGGACGCATCTCACTAATGATGTAAGAAGAAAAAGCAAGTCGTGGAAGACTAGAGATTCCATTTCTACAGTGTCCAAAAATAATACTAACATTTCCAAAGAGTTCAAAAATACACACCATGTGTTGTTTAGAAACACATAGATACATATGGTAAAAGCCCAAAGTAAAACCAAGACTTCAAGACACAGCAAAACAGGCCAGGCGTGGTGGCTCGCGCCTGTAATCCTAGCACTCTGGGAGACTGCGGCAGGAGGATCCCGTGAGCTCAGGAGTTTGAGACCAGCCTGAGCTGAGAGTGAGACCTCATGTCCCGACTAAAAATAGAAAAATTAGCCAAGTGTCGTGGCAGAGGCTGAGGTAGGAGGATTAGTGGAGACCAGGAGCTTGAGATTGCAGTGAGCTATGATGTTACCACTGACAGGGTCGAGAGAGTAAGACTGTGTCTCAAATCAACAGTGACAAACAGAACCCACAAGAAATCAAAAAGGAAAGGATGATAAAGGCAGTGGAGGAATGGTGCGGGGGTTGGAGGGAAGGGGACGGGTTGGTTAGGGGCTCAGAGGGCTCCAGAGCATCAGGAATGTTCCATCAGCTGGAGGCAGGCACAGGGACGTCTGGGTACGTGTGTGTGTCTAAAATTCTCTGAAGCAGTGATTTTCAACTGGTGTGCCGAAAAAATTTTTAAGGATTAGTTAAATTATTTTCGAAAGTTCAAAGCACAGTAAGTATATTCTCTTTTTTTTACTTCTTTTTTTTTGATCAACGTAAGTGTGCCGTGAAAGTTTAACTATAGACAAGTTGAAGTATGCTGTGAAATAAAAAAGGTTGAAAAACAGTGCTATAAAGTATACATATGTTATATACTTACTTGTACATATTAAAGTAACTAACTGAGGGGAAATTTTTAAAAAGTATATGTGACATCGGGAAAAGGGTTGAAATATTAAACTAAGGCATATGATAGAACAACACAAACCAGCGTTTCCTAAAAATCGCCTTTATATGCAAAGATAAAAGACTGGAAACAAAGTTTTTAACAGTGCTTATCCTAGGAAGATGTGGGGTTACAGATGGTTTTTCTTTTAAGTCTATATTTAAAACATTTCCAAAAACGAGCAATTTTAAAATAAAAAAGCATAAAGTTTATTACACACTGAAAAATTAGTGTCTAAGTACCCAAATAATAACTATTGAAGGCAAGACTGTGCCTAAAAGCAGATGCATTTTAAAAGAAGTTATTTTTAGCTCAAAGGCATCATTTTGGGATAGTAGAAGTCCAGACTTCTAACAAGTAGGTCTGAAGCTATATTTTGGGGTGGGTGAGGTTGAGGGCGGTGAGGAGGTCTCTTGGCCCTTAATCACGGATCAGTCTTCGGGTAGCCTATTTAACATGGAACAGAAAAGGTACGGCTCACCAGAAAGTTACCGCATTACTGGAGTTGGATAAAAGGCATATAGGAATATGTATGGGTTCTGTGTCCCATTTCCCTTTCCTTTATACATTACTAATTCACCGACATGGAAGTTTCTCACAAATGAATATCAACAGGATAATTGACGGCCCAAAGGAGCCACACTAACAACATGCACGGAGGGCTCAGATTCCAAGAATCAATTTCCACATCCGTAAGCCAAGATCAGGGCATGGTAAACACCTATCATCCACGGCGTGGTAGAATCCTGACATGGTATTTAATGATGGCTTTTAAAAAGTATCAAATTTCATAGCTGTGAAATATCCCCAAATCATCTCACAAGAAAGGAAAGATCAAAGAAAAGGGCGATTCAGAAAAGATCTTATTTCTCTCTCTCTCGTGCATGAAAAGGAGCGCATAAAATGGAAACAGTGGTTACCCCAGCGCAGCCCTTCAGAGAACTGAAGTAACCATGGTAACTGGGAACCAGTCTTTCGGTTTGTAAGTTTCGAATTCTAGAACTGTTGGTTAGATTTGGGATAAGTCACGTGAGGTAGAGCTGTGAACTTCAAGTGCCAAATGGTTCTTTCTCTGGGGAGATAGTGACCTTTTCCTAAAAAAATCTTGGTTCCTAATTGCTGGAAAGGAGAGTAAGCCCCGGGTCGCAGTCAGAAACCCTGTGCCTTGCAAACCTGCCTTTCCAAAAGCTATGGTATTCAAGAAAAACACTTGAATGCGGGGAACACTGAAGAAATTGAGCACGAACCCCAAACTTTTCTTGATATGTATGTATGTTGTAAAAACAACAAAAACGAAGAAAATTTTCTCAGAATAAGCAACCATTTGAAAAGTCGAAGAACGGCCTATTTGTGATTTAAAATTCCCGTGACTCTCTAATGAAAGCAGTGCTTATTCAGCATTGGAAAGATTGGAGGGGGGGGATATATTTATACATATAATTAGGAAAATTCCTCACCTTTCTTGCAATTTCTTAAGTTTCACAGGGTCTGTCTTTATCTTAGTGGTCTCTTGTCCATCTGGGTAACCAAAGGATGCCATTATGTTCTCATGATCATTTTGATTTGGGAAATCTGACACGGCAAAGAAAGTAAATGGTATATTTTCTTGCAGGGACCCAGGCACATGAAAATGGGCTTGTATGCTCATTCCTGGTGGAGAGGAGTTGGAAGAATTCACTAAGGACAAGCTGCTTTGTGGAGTTAGTAAAAAGTCATCTGGGTATAGCGGAGCCCTCTGAAGTCGGCTTCTTAAAGTAATGTCTTCTGCTCCCCTGACATCAAATTCAGGTGTACTATTTACTGGAAAATAATTGTGGTTTTCAGTATTGGCAAGTGAATTCCTGTTTCTAATGGGGGAAAGTGGTCGGCGAATATTAAACCTTGGGTTTCCCTCTGAGTCTGAGCTATGAACCAAAGTCGATGACATTGACAAGTCTCCTGGAATATCATTTCTCAGAGGAACATGTGTTAATGACACAGGAGTGTTAAATGAATTCATGGATGATCTTGGAGCTATTGGTCTACTAGAAAGAAAGCAGTCAAGAGAATTTCTAGAACTGTTTAAATAGTCTTGCCAATCTCTTTCATAATCATGGGCACCAGCCCTATCTTCCATAGAAATACAATCACTAGATAGATTCTCAGCATTGAGACCATCATCTTGTCTGGGTTTGGATTGGGGGTCCCATGAAGGAAGAGTCTTATTTTCACTGCCGCTGCTGTCGTTCTCTTTAGCAGACTCCCTGTGAAGCAGCTCGGAGTCTTGGAACAACTTTTGCCCGACAGAAGGCGGCTTTGTCACTGGCTCTGTGGCATTGCCTATTCTTAATGAACCATTATTGGGCTCACATCTTCTTAGAGAATTATCTCTGCCATTTTTTTCAGCACTTTCTTCAAAAGTTTTATTTTTGGCCTGAGTGGCTGATGTCCCCCCAAATCTACTTCTTACAGGATTGGAAGGAGAGTGGGGTGACTGCATGCCAACCACCAGCAGCTCTTCTTCCAAGTGGGTTTCCTCTTCAGTGTCATAATTTTCTCTCCCAGGGTTTAATGATAACACGGAATAAAAATCTTCATCTCTGAACCTAAACGGTGCCCTTCTTGGCCCTCCCACGGTGGTGGGTGTGAGTGGTGGCCCCAAGGACTTGCTTAGCACTTGAGGACTATTTATTCCTTGGAAGGCCTGGGACAGGGCAGCATGTGTCTCGCTCTGGGAAAGAGGACTCAGGTCTTTTTTACTGGCTCTCTCAGGAGGGTTGTCAGTCATCATCAGCTGTGAGGATGGGACTAAGTTTCTTCTCTCTCGAGGTGGCCTCTTCAGCTTAGTGTCACCTGTCCACATGGGTCCTTCTTGTTGAACTACTGGATCTGCGTTGAGAAAAGACAAATGTATCATTCTATTAATAGTGCCCGTGGATGAAAGGCCTCTAGCACCAAGGATGAGAGTGGATGAAAGGCAGCAACCAAGCCTGGACAAGATAGTGTGTAGGGCCAAGGGGCTGGAGTGCCACAAGGGGTAGAGGACAGTAGGCTTTGTTTTACTGCTTCTGAATTCTCCTTGGTACACCCGTGGAGCTCGGGCTGGCTCTGGGGAAATGGGGTGACCCTGAGGATACAGATACATACCAAAGAAGCCTTGGGAAGACTGGCCCAGCTCTAGCCAGTCAGGGCTGATGATGGGTAAACCTCTTACTAAGTACTGGTTTTCATTCCCTATTTATTGAAAAGGAAAACCAGCACTCTGGGAATGACTTCTACAAAAACCACCAGTCTTTTCTCGTCCAGACTCTTCCAGCATACAGTGTCCTGCTTCCCACACAGCTTTACAAAAACTGAAGAGCAGTACTATCTTGGCAGTTTGGGAGGAAGGCTCTAGAAGTGGGTGCCAGGCACACTGATGGATCTGGTTTATGCTGTTTAGTGCAAATAAAAATGATAAATCTTTCATATAATCATCTCCTCTCTGTCCCTAGCCCCAGGTCAATTTATAACCCCTGGCTATCTTAGAATCCCTACTTCCACACCCCTTTTGAGTCTAAGTGTAAGGAGCTGGAGAGAGGAGAGAGAGACAAAGTTCCTGAGTAGGGATTTTTGTCAGGGAAATCACTCGCAGTGCCTTAGGGCAGTGTTTTTCAACCCTTTTTATCCCACAGCCCACTTGAACCGATAGTTAAACTTCCACAACACAGTTACATTATGTTGATCAAAAAAAAAAGAGAAAGACAAAGAATATACTTACTGTGCTTTGAACTACTTTTATTAATAGTTAATGATCTTTAAAATTTTTTGCAGCACACCTAAGACCCACTCACGGCACACCTGTTGAAAATCTCTGCCTTAGAGAAATAACAAATAAACACTACTTACACAGAGTGGGTCAGGACCATGCTATTCACATGTCTCTCTCTCTTTCACATACCCCCAAGACTCAGAACCCTATGAAACTGGCACCACAATCACCCCACACTATATGAGGGCTCCAAGGCTTAGGGAGCTTACATTACCAGCCCACGATCATGCTTCCAGTAAGTGATGGACTGGATATTGAACCTCAGCCTGCCTGATACCAGGGTTTATGATCTTAACTACTACCTTGGGTGATCCCTTAAGAAACTGCCTGGCCTTCCAATTTCCTCATGAAAATATAGACCCATTGCACTCATGGTGACATGTGTGCTGCTGAGAGGTCTTTCCCCATCGATGTGCGTAGAAACCGTAAGTACTTCCCTGGTTCCATTTACCTTTTACATCCTGACATCAGCCTCCCCCCCACCTTTACCCCTCTCTCTGCTATTCTGTGGGATCTGACGGGGTCCTTACCATTTTGTTTCTGTAGCAGGTCACCCTGTGGAGTGGACAGGCCTCCACAGGCCCAGGAAGGTTGTGTGATAACAGCTTTGACTGGAGAAATGCAAATCCTCAGAGCAACCGGCTTAGCTGAGGTCCAAGTCAATACTGACTCAGTTAATTGAGGCGCCTCACAGGGGAGAGGCAGCTTGAGTCTCTAATGTCCTAATACTCTGTAAGCTTCTTTTATTGTTAACGGCATGGGACACTCAGCGACACAGTGTGAATCTTTACTCATCAGCTCTTCTAGAAATCAGTTAAGCTCTCCTTTCAGGCCCTTATGGGTTTCATAAACCCCAGCTAGAGATGTATCAGCAATTCAAGGATGCTCTGGGCATCTGGCTATGTGGATGCCCTCCCCAGGCTGGGCTGACCACATTGGGGGGGACAAATGCTTCTACATAACCACATAACCAACTGAATCCTCCTGATAACTTTTTTTTTCTTTTAGTAAAAAGGTGATATATAGAGGAGTCAGAAGTATAGGCTCTGGTTGATTATTTTGTTTTGAATTTGATGAAGTTTCCTTCCCTGAACACACAACCTGCTAGAGACCGGGCAGCTGTGCCCTCTGCCCCGAGCAGTTGCAGCTCAACCTTCTGACCAGGTAAGGGGAAAACACCCAATGGGCAAAACAATCAGCTAGGGTGGCTTCTGAAAAACAGAAACTGGAAAATCAACAGGAACCATAAGCTCATTTCACAGAAGCCACTGAGGCATCACAGGGAGACACCGGCCCTGGGGCAGGAGAAGTCTCAGGTTACTTACAGCTCCTGCAGATCCCTGAAACATGTCAGAGAAGGCACCTTTGCCCTTCCCTGTCACCACAACGGTCTTCCTCCTTAAAAATCCAGAGCTTCTCCGAGGTGTGTGCGCACAAGCTTGCGTGCTTCCCCTAGAGGTGGCAGACTGTGCCATTCTATATTTATGCTACTTTAACCCTATTTTTTATGTCTATCAAATAGAGAGCAGATTTCAGTAGCTCTAGGGCTGGGAATAAACACTCAAATTGGTACGCCAGGGATGTGCTATTCATAGACCAGGCCCTGCAGATGCTGTGAAAGCTTCTCTGGGGCCCTGTGGGCTCCTGCCGTGAGCAGCCTGCCTGCCATCTCCAGGAGCTCGGGTCGGGAAGACAGAACGAGCCCCTGTCTGCCCGAGACTTTGCCTTTAGCCTGGACTTCCTCATGTGCTTGGCCCATGGCTTCCTACATTCTGACAGCCATGTACTCTTAATTTTTTCCCTCTGGTTATAAAAGTGGTTTATGATCATTGGAGAAAATCTGGAAACTGAGGAAGAAGATGGGGAAAAAAATTAAAATCACCCATAACCCAAAACTCAATGACCTAGCCTTGCTGCTGCTCTGGGTTTCAGGCCCGGGTGGCAGGCTTGGAACTACCTCATGCCATTAATTTATTCTTTAAGTCCATGATATCAATTATAGTATAAATGTCTATCTAATTTTTTTTAAACTCTTTCCCCACTGAGCATATATGTTGTTCTGAGGTTTCTGCTGTCGTGGTTTATACTTCGATACCCTTGTTCCTGGATCTTTGATGACGGATCTCCTTAGAATAGATCCAGGGAGGTGGAACTGCTAGGTCAAAGGCATGAGCTTTATAAAGGCTTTGACACATGTTGCCAAATGACCTTCTAGAGGGTTGGTACCAAATTACCCTACAGGCAGGACATGAAGACATCTTTCTAACAGCTGTTTTGCTAGCAACCCATGTCAGTAACTGTGACACAACGGTGCCCAGGAATATCAGTTGTTAGCTTCCCTGCTATTATTTTTAAAACCTCAACCAGATTAGCAGCCCAAATTAATCTCATGTAAATTTACATTTCTTATTGACTGAGGTTGAACTTTAAAAAAAGGGTTTCTTAGCCACCTGTATTTATTCTGTGAAATTGTCTGCTATGCCCTTTCCCGTTTTATTTTTCTGTTAAGTATTTGTGTTTTTCTTATTGATTTGCAAGAGCTTTCTGTATTTTATCTCTGTCACATTTGCTTCAAATCTCTCCCTGATACAATTCCAATATCTGGCTCCTACTTGAATTTATGCAATTTACTGTGGGAGAAAAGGAACTAAAAGGAGACTAGTGAGGAGATAATTGAGGAAGATAAGGACCCCTGGGTATAACAGAAAATTGGGACAAATTCTCAGTGGATCACAGGATGATGGGACATGTCTCCTGGGTACAGATGGAGGATTTAGGAGCGCCATGGGTCCAGGAATGTTTCACCTTTCAAATAATATTCAACACTTCACTGAGGAAAGCTGGGGTGGTGGCAGAAGAGTAGTTCAGTGCCTACCGTGTGGATCTGTTCTGTGCCAGGGACTGGTCTATATTTTACTTATAACAATGCAACAAGGTCCATTTCATTACTCATGTTTTAAGATAAGGGAACTGTAACCCAGGTGTCTACTTGAGCACCCATGACCCCACTGCTGACAGATAGAGCAGGAGCTAGAACCAAGGTGTGCCTGAGCTCATGCCTGTTCCAACAGGACCCCCTGTGGAAGTCTCTGACTACAGACTCACTTATGCCCTAAGTACCTTTAATTTTAAGCCATCCAAATACCACCACGTTCTTCTATGTGTATATATATGCATATATACGTGTATATATATATATATATATATATTTTTTTTTTTTTGTTTTTCTTTTTTTTGAGACAGAGTCTCACTCTGTTGCCCTGGTTAGAGTGCTGGGGCATCATAGCTCATAGCAACCTCAAACTCTTGGGCTCAAGCAATCCTCTTGCCTCAGCCTCCCGAGTAGCTGGGACTACAGGCACCCATTACAACACTTGGGTAGTTTTTCTATTTTTAAGTAGAGACGGGATCTCACTCTTGCTCAGGCTGGTCTCCAGCGCCTGAGCTCAAGCAATCCACCTGCCTTGGCCTCCCACGGTGCTAGGATTACAGGTGTTACCACGGCACCCGGCTGTGTTACATATGTGTCCACCACAGTATATATCACAATTAAAAATAAGGGCTACTCTGTTCACTTAGGGTTATGCTCTGTGTTTCTATAAGGGACGAACAGGTCTGTGGCAAGGTTGGCTGTGAAGTGTCACTTTCCTTGTGTCCCGAGGGGGTTGTCTCCCAAACTAGTGTTTTGAAATAAAGCACATATGCGTTCTCATGTTATTTCTTGCACATCACAAACTTGCTGCCGTGAGTGTCTGGATCACAAGGGAGATCTCTGTGGGAGGTGAGCAGTCTGCCACCCACAGACACCCTTCCTCCCCTCCTGGGGGGGTGTGAGTGGGAACTGTGGCCAGATGAGACATCCCCAGAGCTGCAGACTGCTGACTGATTCTCCACCTTCCCCTCCCCAGCCCCCTGCCTCCCACCACCCAAATGCCCTCTCTGGAAGCCACATGGCTGGCATCCACTCAAAACCATGCACAGTTATACTCGTGGACTAATGGGAGAGAAAAAGAAGAGATAAACTCCTCCCACTCCCTTTTCTTTCCCAGCAGCCTCTCTCAGAGGAACAAACTCCCTAGGTCAACTAGTTTGCTTTTAAAACCTTTCAAGTGGTTCCTTTTAAGGCACACCCTTCTTCACTTCAAGGCACAAGTATCTAAAGATCATAAAGAATTCACCAAGTAACAGCACAAAGCAGTCCTGCCCTCTGAGCACCAGGGGACACAGCCACAGTCCTTACCTGCTCCCCTGAGAGCTGGCGCCTTTGCCGGCAACTGTGGTTTCTGTCTGCTTTTGTCCCCAGACGCTCTTGGGCTGTGCAATTCTGGGCTGATTGTCAGTCTCTCTAGGTTTGGCCTCCTCTTCTTTGACAAAATCTTTGGTGCCTGGGCTGCTGAAAGGGGCAAAATCTTTTCAATAATTAATTTCTTACAGGGAAATATCTTCCACATAAAGAAAGGGTGAAGGGCCCAACAATCGGGGTAGGGCAGCGCTGTCAAGAGAGTGGACCAAGAGGAGAGGGAAGAGCTGGAACTGAAACCCGGCTCCGCTCCTGTGGAGCCTGGGCAGATCACTTCACCTCTCCAAACCTCAGTTTCCCCACCTGTTATGTGGATATAAAAATACCTGCTTCACAAGGCTGTTACCGTGAGCATCATGACACCTGCAATGCAGAGTCCATAGGGATCTTTCCTTCTGCTAAGAATTTTCTAGCTTCTGATTCATAGGTGTTGGAACGGACCTTCTAGTAACTCAAGAGCCTTCCACAGTGGGACACACTGCTCCCCAGCTGCTCACCTAGGTTTGTACCTGCCTTATTTATCTCCTCGGGTTGTTTACTGGGGGCAAACATGGGTATATAGAAAGGCTCCAAGCACGGGGGACCCTATTGTGTGGGTGACGCACTCACAGGAAGACAGTAGCAGGGGTGCTACTGTGGACTGAGTTCCTGATGAACATTTTTTAAAAATTAATATTTTCGGTTTGCTTGCTAATTGGTATGAGCAATTTCAAGTTTCTTCTTCACGTGTGTTTAGCATCAGTGCATGTGAATTGCAGAAAAAGTTTCACTAATTCCCGTGCATCTTTACAAGTTCTTGGGTTCATAAGGCAGTTAAATCGTGAGTATCTGGACTAAATCTCCCAAGACCACATGCCTGGATCACCTCCTTTTAGACAGTTTAGAAATTTCACAGGTAGACTCAGCCAGTAGGCATTAGCGGGAGAAAACTGGGAAGGGTCCCTGACTTGTGCTCAAGAGCTTTCCTGGCACATGGAGACAACTGGCTTTATGTTCCAGAGTGTAAGCTGTGGTTGCGTGAATAGTTTTCACAGAGACTCAAGAAAGGAATGAAAGTTCTTTCTCTTTGGCAGCTCATGAAGCCTAATTTAACACGATGGCTGGGTCTGCTTCCTTTTCCTGAGAGGCCCGGGAGGAGTGGGTTCTATGCTCCAAGACAGAGGGAACCTTGTTCCACAGGCAATTAGAAGAGGGGAGCTGCTGGTGGTGTTTGGTCAACTTAGGGCAAGTTGGTGGAGCCCAGAAAGATTGTGGGGCCAGTGTCTCTGGGCTCCAGGAAGGAGAGAGGGAGTGGGAATTCTCTGGAATATGGGGTGGTAGTGGTGTAGGGTAGTGATTCGACATGATTTCACTGACCAAAAGAGAGAGGAGGAGGGAGGGAGAGGGGAGGGGGAAAGAGAGAGAGATGAGGTGCTTTACAGTAAGGCACCCACAGAGGAAATGGGGGGAAGCATTTCCTCAATGCCAGAAGTTGTATTTCTTGAATCCAGAGGTTTCTCCCTGATCACCTGGGATCTCATCCCTCCTGCCTTCCACGTGACAGAAGAGTAAGCTGCAGGATCCTCCTATACCAAGGAGGAAAGAGAGGGAGGGCCAGGGAAAGGGCAGGTTGGGGTCTCAGGCCAAGTCCAGAAAACCAGGACCTGGTCCAAAGGTCCTTATGAAGATTTCACTTTCATTCCCAGCAGCAGTCCCAGTGGAATAATCAGATTTCCTCCACACTCCAGGCAGCAGAACTTCACTCTGCCGGCAGTACCTCCCTCTGTGCTCTGCCACATCCCAAAGGCCTTTCCTTCCCGTTCTACACCAGCCGGCAGCCCCTTCAAGGTCTGCTTCCAGTTTTATTCCACCATGTCTGCTCTGACTCTGCTTTGGCCAGAACTCTCACTTTGGGGTGTTTTATGGCTTTTAGCCTTTAAATATTCTAAAACTACTTGCTGGGTGTGTGTTTTCTCTCTTCAACTGTAAGCTCCGGAAGGGCTCGGCATCTCTTATCCAGTCTATGTGTTGCCCTGTACTATCACGCAGGACAAATACTAATTGCCTATTATGACTTACAGGTCTCAAGAAGATGTATTCAGCCCAAACTACAGGGAAACTTCAGAACTAGAACAAAGGTTTTTTTTGCTGTGCAAAACACCAAGATAGCTTAAGATAAAAGGTTACTTCATTTGTTTTCTTCAAAAATCTGCTTCCTTCAAAGCATCAGAGCTCTTAAATGATCTCCAAAACCATTACTCTGTGTCCTCAAAGTTCTCAACAAACTAAAGAAATAAAGCTGAACCACCAGAGATCGTTTCACCACTCCTGGCCAGGAAGAAATCACCATCACTGGTTGCAGGCAGGATCCTCAAACTGCCTACGATTTCTGCCCATCATAAAACAGGAATCTTATCTTGTTACTACACAGTTTAGCAATAATGTACATAAATGGCCTAACTCAGTGTCTGGCACATATTAATTGCTAAAAATGATAGCTGCTGCTTCCACCATAATGAAGGCCACTATTCTGAAGGCCCACTCATGAGACAACTGAGTTTGACCAGAAACTCATTACTATGCAGGCTCCACAGGTTGAGAATAACTTATTCGGTACCCTTTATGCTGGTGAAGTTCTTGTTGATTCTCTCCCTCAATCTTCTTTTTTAAAATCCAAAAGGCAAATAGCAACTCTTTTTATTATAATTTGTTCAACAAATACCTGTGTGCCTTCGCTAGGCAATAATTTGAGGGTTCACAAAGATGAGTGAGACATTTTGCTCATGACCTTAAAGATTATTATAATCTAATTTGGCTGCACTGCTGACTTCTCCGTGATACCTTTTTTTTCCCCTATAAACATCAAACTCCTAAAAAAAATTTCTTCTTCTGTCTGCACTCATAGTCACAAATGAGGTGACCTTGACGGCACGGCTTGTGTCTGCATGCATTCAAGAGTTTCAAACACTCAACTTGTATTCCAAGTTCCTAATCACTTTACCTACATGGAAAATAAGCCAAATTTCCGACCTTTGGAGGCTTTCTACGATGGGTCCTCCCCATGGCATGGAACATGTATTAATGTGCAGGCAGACTAAGTCATATTTACACTGGAAGAGGAAATATAACTTCCCCTCAAGTAGCAGGATAAGCCCTTTGCCTTACAGAAAAGGGAAGCATTTGTGTTCAGGAGTTTCATTGCCAGGTAACTCAATATCCTGTTTGTCAGCGAATTTTGGGAAGACTGTGGTTTGCTTTGGACAACATACAGCCCATACTTCCTTCCAGCATCCGAGCAAAGTGATGCCTTCAGAAACCAAATAGCTGTTTAGATAAAAGGCATCTATCTGCTTCAGTTCTCTTGACAATGCTGGGAAACTGTTATTGTTGACTGAACAGTTCTTAATTTGACCAGGAAAGGGGGAAAAAAGACAGAAATCTCATATTTATACAAGACCCTGGCAACTGAGAACCAAGTCCATTCAGGTATCCACCTTAATCCCATGCTCCAGCTAATTACTCAGTTCCTCACATCACTTGCCAGACACAGACACAGCTCTTGACAGACAAGGTCAAAAAGCAAGAGCAAGAGGAAAACATAATTCCTGAACCTTTATCCCTCCCCCATACTACCTTAATGGGCTCCCCAGTGCCTAGGTGGGGCCAAGATTCCATCGGAGAGATGCCTGTGTGAAAAATGTGTTGCTTCTTTTGGCTAGAGCCAAGAATTACAGCTTCATAGTAAGAGCTGGTGCTGCCCTGGGGTAATAGGCAGCTTTCTGTACGGTCACAAATAACGGGCTGCGTCTATCTGCCTATTTGAATGTGCTTGAAATGTGTGTTGTCTTGCATGCCCAGAGGAGATCTTAATTAAAGCTTAATTATGTACCATAAATATGTTTTATTTTGGCACTCAGGAGGTGGGATTTTTGATTTTAGGAAATGGAATGCCTAATAAGTAGGCACGAAAGGGAATGTAAACACTGACTGAGCTCTCTCGATTGTCCCTCCGGAGGGTGGTTCTGAATGGGCTTTCAGTCCCCCGTGTGTGCTTTCAGAGCACCCTGCCCGGTGCCACCCTCTCAGGGCAGCCCCAGCGTGTGCAGATTCTCATAGCCAAGGGCACGATCAGACACACAAGAGCCTGTTCAGCTTCTGGTGGTGACATTCCACAGTGTGCCAGACATGGAGGTTAAGAAATCAAATGAGTCTCCAGAGAGGATGGGATTTTATTGGTCGCTCACTCCTTTAGCACTAGAAGGTAGAGCCCGAATGAAGTGGCAGCACTGTCCCGTCTTCCTGCTCCCCTGCACACCATACCTCCTGGTAGTGTTCATGGCATTGCCTCTGGCCCCTCTCCTGTCCACCTGCCTGCTGGAACCTGCAGTCCCCTCTCCTGACTCCACTGTGCTGTGTGCCTGGCCCAAGGCAACTTACCACAAGAGGTAAATTTTGCTGGGCCTCCTGGGGCCTTGTAGGCAGAGCACAGGGGTCTCGGACCGGGTGGGGCAAGAGACTGGGAAGTAACACAGGCTCGCTGGAGACTCAGGCGTGGGCCCTGTGGAGGTGGCACTGGGGCTCGTGTAAGTGGGATGAGTAACTGGAGGCACATAAAGGGGAGTGTCCTGGGCCCGTGGAGAGGCAGGTGGCACTAGTGGCAGGACGAGGCAGCAGTAATTGGTATTGGGCTGCAGCACAGGGGAGAAAGCAAAGACGGAGCAGTAAGGGGAATATTCAACACAGAACAGGGGGTGCTCGCTGCTGTCACCTGCACAAAAGAAAAAGAGCAGTCAGGAAGCAGCACTCATGGTGCCAAGGACATAAAAAAAGTCTGTGAATGAATCAGAACTCAAAAATTGTTCTTCGGGGAAGGAATGGGGTCTTCTCCAGGTGGCGTAAGGAGCAGCAGGCCTGGCTTCTGCCCAGGAGGCACCTGCCTAGATCTCAGTCACCGAGGAACTAACCAAGGGAAGTGGCATCATCACACCCTTTTCCAGCCAATCATCTCTGGTGTCCCTGGTGTCCCTGACAGATGTAGGGAAGTTCTTCCCCTGGTTAAGTTCCCAGGAATGTCCTGAAAGGCCATGTGGAAGCATGTGGGCCTTTCTCATCCCCCACAGACAGCTTAATAAGCTGTTCTGGCAGCAACAGATGGCAGCCTGTGGGGTCTCACCTGGGAAAGGCTCTCCCCCCAGTCCTCCAGCTGCCCCTGCTAGGAGGTTGCGGTCATGCCCTCTTCTGCCCTTTTGCTGCGAAGGGAAGCTTGGGAAAAGAGAAAGCAGCTGAGGGATCCCGGGGAGGGGGGGATCACGGAAAGGGAGAGGAACTGGGCAGGGGGAAGCAGGTTAAATGGGAGAGGTGTCCACCAGAAGTTCCTGAATTGCTCACTAGCCTCACAGTCAAACTGCCTGCTCAGTGGAGGCAGGATATGGGCGCCTGCAGGAGTCATAACTCAGAGCTACCCCCTCACGCCTGGCAAGTCCCAGCTCTGCCACTAACCAGCTGGGTCACCTTGAATCAACCGCTTACCTTCTCAGAACCTGTTTCCTCATCTGCAAAATGCAACAGGTGTTTTCTCTAGCCTTGCCCCTCCAAGGGTGGGGGATAGGCCAGCAGCACCATGTCACCTGGGAGGATCTAAGAAACACAGAATCTCAGGCTGCCCAAACTTGAATCAGATCTGCAGTTTATCAAAATCCCCAGGCTTTCCTCATGGATATTGAAGTTGGAGCAGCAAGGCTGTGAGTAGTTGCCCAGGCTTCTGTGATGAGAGTCATCTGTAGGGCTTGTTGGAAACATGGTGTTGCTGGTTCTTTTATTGAAGGTTCTGAGTCTCTGGGGAGCAGGAATCTGTATTTCTATGAAGTATCTCCTGGTAATTCTTACCATCAGGTAAGTTTGGGGAGTGCTGCAGCTACAATCAGGTCCAGTGCTAAAATGCCATCGTAAGCATCCAGTGGAAAGCCATTACCCACAGTGGCGGGCTTCTGGTCAGGAGTGCCATGCTGCAGAGCGTTCAAGTAATATCCGCTCCTTTCTCCCTCAGTGGCTCCTGGGGTGGTTCCAATACTTCTAGGATTGTTTCTCTCTATAGCCATCTTCCCCCATCCTTCCCTTAACTGTTCTTATCTCCCCCGTTCCTTCACCATCCTTCTTACTCCAACCATGCTCACAGGGGAGATGGTCTTGCAGTTTCAACCACCTCTCACTGTCCCAGGATTGCAACTGGCAGTGAGGGGGCGCTCCGTGGAGCAGCGGCCCTGGGTCCCCAGGCACTTCCTGGCATTTCCACCTGGCTGCCCACCGCAAGGCCACACCCACAGCAGGAGACCCATCCTCTTCTTGCTTTTCCAACCTTGGCAAATGCAACCTCCACTGGCTGAGTTTTCTGAGCCAGATCCCTGAGTTCTGATTCCTTTTTCTTTATCCCTACAGCCAAGTCATGGAGTTCTGCCAGCTCTCCTTCCTTAAACATCCCTCCAGCCCATGCCTCTCTTCCCTAGCCCCTTTGCTTCTGCAACAAGTCCAGGCCTCATTTCTCTCTCTCTCTCTTTTTTTTTTTTGGAACTGGAACTGGATCCAGGCTGGTGGCACCTGACTCCAAAAGAATCCCTCAACCAAGATATATTTATATAAAATGCAGAGGAAAAAAATGAGGCAATGTGGTTCTGAGTCGAGGGTCAGCCGATCAGCAGCAGTCAGCGAAGGCACAGGCAGGTCATGCCTCTTTCTCTTAAGTGCGAGTGCAACTACACTACCGTGGGTGAGCGTCAGGATAAGTTTTCCACCACTTAGCTCCCGCACAAGGGTTGTCTCTTGCCCGTCCCACTTCTGCAGGTGGACAAGTCTGCCTCGATCCAGTGTCACAGTGGACTTGACCTTCCTGTCATCTGCTGTTGTCTCATCAAACTCCACCCCAAGCTTAACGCTGATCTCTGTGTTCTTGAAGGTGCGCTGTGTCCTTAATATGATAGTGTCCCCATTCTTTTCGATGACTGTGGTAGGCTTGGTCATGTTGGCCACCTGCCTGGTAGCAAAACCCACCCCAATTGACTTCATGTAGTCATCGAAATTCTTGCTATCCACTAGCTTCCAGGTACCCAGGAAGGCGTCCACCATGGTGATGCTGGGCTAGGTTGAGAAAGCAGCTACAAGAAGGCAGGCGTGCAAGCACTCCACACTCCAGGCTTCATTTCTTCCTGGGCCAGCTGCAACTGCTGCTTGTCTGGTCTCTTGCCTGTGTCCAGCCACCCCAACCCTTCTAGCTGCCCCTTCTCCATGCTACAGTCAAATTCAGCTTTTAAAAAAAAGCCAATTTCATTGCATCACTTCCCTATATGGAACCCTTTGATGACTATAGCTCCGTCGCCTTCAGCATGACATTTAAGGCCCTGAGGGACCTGGTCCCTCTTCCTTTGCTTGCTCTCATTCTCTCCTGTGCCTTTGCGCACTCAGTATTTCCTGGTGGGCACATTTTTCTTGCCCTCTTCACCTGGCTAAATCCCCTGTCCTTCTGGATTTTCACCCCACCTGGCCCTGCCAACAAGCTCCTGGAACTTGCTTTGGTCAGGACAAGCAAACATACTATTTACCCCTCTTGGGGTCCTGCCCACCCACTAGCCTACAAGCCCTGAAGGGCAGATCCTGTGTGTTTTATACTCTGCGTTCTCAGTGCCCCGCAGATCAGCGTGCAGTAAATAAAGTGCTGAATGACTCGGTAATGGCTGAGGAAACCAATATGCCTGGGCACCACACACCCTGAGACAGGGTCAGGGCATTTAGATGTTTGCTAACAACCCCACTGGACAAATGCATGGCTTCACTGATGAGCAAACAGTTAACATTTTTAATAATCAAATTATAACTACTCTTCTATCTCAAACTCGTTTCTTTGGTCAAACAGTTTTCAAGGTGGCAACCCCAGGGCAGCAGGTGGTATTGGGAGCAGATTTCATAAGCAGACTAGGGATTGACCTTCACCTAAAGCTTAGGCTGTATCCAGGGTTTTAATCTTCCTACTTACCTGTGGAGGTGGGTAATAACTCCATTTTATTGCTGAGGAAACTTCAGTTCAGAGAAGTTGCCAGTTTACATTTATAGGGTTATAAAATAGTAGAACCAGGAATCTGAGCCAGGACTTCAAATTCTGGGCTCTTGAACAACCCTGAACCCCTCTGTCACAGAGACACTATCATCACAGATGGACTCTATAAAAATCGGAGCATTTGCTCCCCACCCCCCAACTTGGGCAGATAGGTCGGAAAGTTGTTGGATGCCAAATGAGTTTGCTGGGAAACCCATTAATCTTGGCCTTTTAGAGAAAATCTTCAGTAGAATTTATTTGCGAAATAAATTATGAAGATTTAGGATTTGCCCTTAAATTTCCAGGCTGCTCTTCAAATAAATGTTTCCCAGTCCAAAAGAGACCACAGTTATTTCAGATGTTTATCTTTTAAAATCTGAATTCCCTGCTTTTTCTTAGTTTTACAAGAACATGTCCTCACCATAATCCACTTTAAGGCTGAAAGGTCTTACTACTCCTACAAATCTGAACCTGGTAATGACTAATGTTGAACTCAGTAATAAGTGAGGATAATTTCAGAACACTTGGCTTTGTTTTAAAGGGCAAGATTTTGGAAGCAGGCTCCCAGGACTCCATCCAGATCTGTTTCCCTGGCACTTTAACTAGGGGGACTGTGCCCAAACTCCAGGTGTGAGCAGAGAGCAGGCGAGGTCTTCCCACGGGCCTGCCCTGGAGTAGAGAGCTCTTCAGGACTCTGGGTCCCAGAACCCCACAGCAATGGCCTTTGGATGCCTCTCTGTGTCCTAGAAAGGAGACACGGCTCCTTTCCAACTCTGCCTGGGGTTGGGAGAGGTCTTCGGGGCAGGCAGGAGTCAGAGACCACCACAGCTCCCTGAGCGTCCCTGCACCCCTGCACCTCCTGGGCCTGCCGGTTGCTCTGCGTCTCACCCACCCATACAGATTCCGAAATGAGAGCACACAACCCTGCTGAGGCTTATTTCTCACCCTACACCAGTGTTCACCTTGGTGGAATTTTGGAATCAATTGTGCATAAGACCCAGCTGGGTCTTGACTCCCTGCCTGAAGTTTCCATGTCTTTTTGGAAATAAAGCATATCTCCGGCTTGCTGGACGCTTTCTGATTATTCATCTTTTTCCATTTGGTGTTTTGTTTTGGAAACTTTTGTAAAATTTTTGTGAAGGAAAAGAAGATGGGGGCAGGAAACCTTCAGACAAAGTTTTCTAGTCCAATCTCCTTACTAACTGCTGTTCTCACGTGCTGGATAGCATAATGCTATAATTTGTTGAGTGGTCACAGCGCCAGGACTGTTCTAACGGCTGCACGTAGATTTTATCATCAAGTCTTCACAGCAATCTCAGCAGGTAGGATCTGTTTTTACCGGGCTCCCCCATTTTACAGATGAGGAAACTGAGGCATGAAGAAGTTACTTGCCCAAAGGTATAAGACAAATAAGAAATGGGTCCCAGATGCTAATGAAGCATTTTGACTCCAAAGCCCATGCCCATAAACTGCACACTCCACTGCTTGGAGCAAGAGAACCAGGGATGTCACACATCAACTCATCTAGAAAGTTTTGGGGATATATGAGCTTCATTTAAATGCATGAACTTCTAACAGCGTGAAGAACAAGAGAATCTGATGGCTTATTGCAGGTGTCCTCAAACTACGGGCCACATGCAGCCCGCCTAGGACATTTATCTGGCCCGCTGGGTGTTTCTGCTGCCGCTGCCTGTCCTGCTTAGCAGCCGAATCGTCCCGGGGCCCGCAGTCCAGCTCTCCAATGGTTTGAGGGACAGTGACCTGGCCCCCTGTTTAAAAAGTTTGAGGACCCTAGATTATTGGTTATATATTTGTAGAGGGCACCAATAGTTCTCTATTATAAATAATTGAGGGATTCTAAGTGGCAATTCATACACAAGGGAAAAACCTATTTTTAATGACATAGATTATTGCATAAATGTGCAGTAAGTTGAGCCATAGTCCCCAGCTATATTATTTTATTTGGTAGAATCTGGCACAACACAACATGAAGGTTTAGCTTATTAGGCGGATGTTGCCAAGAAAGTTCACTGTGTTCGATGCTCTGATTTTGCGCAGACTCTCAGGTCTGACATGGATAGAAGTTTTGATGACTCACTGCCAACTCTGAATCACCTCTCTGCAGAGGTGAAGAAAGGCAAGACACTGTGGATTTAGCTAATGAACGAGATCAATATGTCCACATAATTACATCCCCAGTCCTCTTTTTCTATCACAGCAGGGTGTGTATCTGAATTGTCTGCGTTATTATCACCACAAACGCGAAATCAACTTTTCCAGAACAGACTCAGCTTCAGTTCTTGCCACATCTCTAGGTTCCGATTTTACTGTGGGGACTCCCAGGGTGTGTCCACATCTGTACAAACCGATGGATCTTAACACACCAATGCTTTGTTTTTAGCCAGATTGCTGCACAACTGATTCAGCTTCTGTAGCAATTGCCACCCATCACCAGGACTGCTATGCTCACTGGACGTCAGGCCACAGTCTGGCTCTTGGCGCCGTGGCTCTGGGACATAGTCTAAGGCCATAATACAGTGACAAAGCTGTCAGTTTGTAAAGGCTTTTACTATGAGTGGCATAACTCATTGAGGAAGTAGGTTATCTTTTAGCCAACTTGGCTCTCTTGCCAAAACGTTGGTGTTTTTCAGTCGGATAATTCTTCAAATTTGATGTTTTGTAGAATGTAAAGTGAATCGATTCCCCCTTTTGCCACTGTTGTAAGTTCCATATGGAGTTTGCTCAGTCTGAAAACATCTGTGTTAATCAGACCAACTACATCATTGAGTAGGCCTAACCGGTTCATTTTAATGACTCTTCTCCACACATGACAAAGCACACTAGGCAAACAGCTACTCGATTTTAGCAAAAGGGCTAAATATTATATTGAAAGGATGGAGTCACATTGTTTGTACTTACACTCAAAGTCTTGTGATTCAAAACATCCTCAATTCAATGAATTACTACTTGTGAAATATTTGCAGAATGACCTCATCTACTCTTATTTCGATCTTCAACAGCTGAATTAAAAGCCCAGTCCTGATGGAAGTCTTTAAAATGAGAAATTAGCTATGATGACACTTTCCCCTGATTAAATAAGGAGCAAGACTGGGGCTTTGCCTAAGAGGACATCACTCCAGAAGTCAATTTGGTTTTGACTTCATTAAAGCAATAATTGTGGGTGGTTAATCTGAGTGAAAGCTGCCATTTTCAAAGAATGCATTAAGATTTAACTAGACGGATGGGTGTGTGACAGCAGCTATCTAGGATTAGAAAGTAGCTGTGACTTGGGTTTTAATGAATTGCATGCTAGTGATGGATTCTTCCGCAATTAGTTTGGCTCCTTCCCATTCAACTGCAGCACAGAAGGCGGCCCTTCCCACCTGGTCACCCCAGCTTAGACATTGGCTCCCTGAGGAATCAGGTTTGCCCTAAGATGTTGGCTTTGATGGGGATGAGCTTGAGGGACAGTTGATTTTAGCCCCTTTCTGGATACTATGAAGTCATTCTTGCTCCAAGCAGAAGACTAGTCTTTCCTTCCAAGGCAGCTAAAGAGTGAATTATTTACCAAATCGTATAAAAGGGAGAATTTATCAAGTTCCTTTTCTCCCGGAGAGGATAAATCCAGAACTAGAGAACTTTATTACTTTCTCTCCGAGCTATAAATTATGCCATTCAGATGTGTTTGAAAACTTCTCTTCATGTTCTTGCTTAAGTCATAAAACTTGATACCTAGGGCCAAATGCCTTTATCCCCATGATGGATAAAGAAGATGAAAAGGAAGAATTTTGAGGCAGGTGCCACACAGAGCAAATGACTGGGCAGAAAATGTGGCCAGAGACTGTAACTTTGCATAGTTCACGCCTCCTTGACCTAGTATTCAACCCTAAAATTAATTTTACCATTCACACAGGACCATTGGCTTTCTAAAACCTGAATTAGCCACTTGGAGAACACTAGGTTTAACCCATACCCCCAATTTCATAATGATTGTTGTCATTATCTTGAATACTGGGACTTTGGATATTCTGAATTTCAGTAAACCAGATACTCACCTGAAGAGGATTTGTTGGGGACTGCTTTGTCCGTCTGGGTGGGGACCACTTTGTCTGTCTGTCTTAGGGTCATGGTCATGGTACTTTTGTGTTTCTGCTTGACTGATGTTTGGTCAATTGCTGGAAGTCTGGAATCGCACTTACTTAAACTTGTCTTGACTGGTAATCTTGGTTCAATTTGAGGTTCTTCTTCATTAGAACTCTACCGAAAATGAAAGATGTCTGGGTATCAGTGGCCAAGTAGATCACCTCTGCCCAGGCAAAGGCAGGGACTCCCCTCTTTCCAGCCCCACCTGCTGTGCTCTACTTGCCCTTTTGTCTTGAGATTTTGATGGATTGAGTATATCAATATAGAAATAATTGCAAAGTTAATGAACCTGATACATAGAACATTGTGGAAAGAATGCATTTCTATGAGTCTGTTTTATAGAACATTATGAAAACAATGCATTTCTGACCCTTAAGTAATTTGATGACCAGGAAATAGCTCACAAAACTACATATAAAAGCAGGGGGGTGGGGTGGGAAATCGGTGTTTTTAAACTTCTAGCTGTTTGGTATTTGAACTACTTTGGCAATAAATGAGGAAAAAATTCAATGTATTAATCATATACTTGACAATGAAAAGGGAATTTAGATTGTGTGGTAGGGACTGATGGAATCGGACTTTAGTCTCAATATTCTGAATTATTGGGTACAACATGAGACAGACTCATCATTTAAAAAGTCCCCTACCTATCAGACTTCTATAAAGAAGTCAGTATAAATCCATGAATGGACAAATCATTGTTCTGGCAGTGTCAGAGCATCTCCACACAGCCTTGCAGAACCAATACAAGTTATTCAGGCATTCAATAGTTTTATACTTTGCCACCCTTACACCCACCAAGGACATGATGAAAACAGTATAAACAGCAGAAACCTGGTCTGAGTCAGTGACTGAAGTGCAGCTTTAGGGGTTTAGGCCCTGGTGATGGTATGATTTGCTAGGGTACCCATTCTGCAACCAGCAAAATGACTAGGGTCCCCCCACCCCACAACCCTGGAGGGATCGCCAAGTTCTCCTCCATTGCAGTGTTGAAAAGTCCTTTGCAAATGTGGTCTCTTGCAGGAGCAGAATGCTAAATTAATGTCCCCAGCACCTCCCCAGCTGTCACAATTTGTATTGATCTTGCTCATCATTCGCACTGGCAGTTGTGGCATTTTCATTTCACAGGCTCCTGACTCAGGAAAATACTCTGAATAGCTTTGAATTATTGGGCGCAACACAAGACAAACTCAACCCTAAGAATGCCCCCGACTTGTCAGGCTTCTATAAGGACGTCTCTATAAATCTACAGGTGGACAGATTGTTATCCTCCGCATGGATAAATCATGTTCTTAAATTTAGACAAGTAATTCCTGTTTCTCAGTACATTTTCAGAAAACAGACCACCCTCCGATAAAGGGACAGGAAAAGGACTGGGACACAAGGACTTGATTGTTCTCCCCTTTCTCTTTCGATTCTGTAATTTTAAAATTAAATTCTGAAATGTCAAAGATGACGCATTAGATCATTTCTGAGCATGAGATAGGTTCTCTGTTGTCAGAAAAAGAAATGTGGGCAAATTTTAATTACAGCGCCTAAGCTCATCATTGTCCTTGGGTACTAGCAGTCAGTCTTGGAATTGGATCCCAAGAAGGGTTATCAGTGAGCACTGGACAGAATTTCTTCCACACATTGCCCAACACAAGAGCTGACTTTAGTTGGCTGAGAAATTATTTCCAGCCAGCAGAAAGGCAAGAAAGATAACCTAGGCTAAGACTACTAACACCTGTGGCTGCAACCCAGCAGGTGTCTGCCAATGCAAGCATTCTTAGATCCATCTCCCTCACCCACTAGCCAGGCCTGGAATCCTTTGCTCTCCCCAGGCTTTGGTGAAGTGGGAGGAGTTGGTGAAGAGATTTTACTGGGTGGGGTTTTAAGCTGTTTATCCTTCCTTCACCCATTCATTAAACCTCAAGCCTTTAGTAGCACCAGAGAGACAAAAGAAAGCTTGGCCAATTCAACCATTCTATTACATGTGGGACTGTGCACCTGCATTCCAAGTATATCCTTCTTTAGTTCCTAGTTCCATCACCCTTACTTCCAGGTGGTAATCATTCTAAGAGTCTAGAGATTGGAGTTAGAAGTTGGTATTTTGTTAACTGGAAACTGAAGCCACAAGGCAAGAACTATAACACTTACTAATGTGCTAGTGGACCTTTGCCTGCTTGCCTCATTGAGTAATCTTAAATCACTTATACTTTTTGGTCTTTATTCATGTCCTCTCTCTCTCTCTCTCTCTCTCTCGAAAACTCATCATATCTTCTGAGGAGAATGGTCCTTGGGTGGGAGAAGTTGTAGTAACTCAATCTGGCGCTGAAGTGTGGTATTTAAGACTATTTACTCCCTGGGAGTAAATCCCAGCTCTTACGGGTAGTAATTAATGTGACCTGGGGTTAGTTTGTTTCTCTGCACCTTAGATCTTCTCATTCAAGAAAAGTATCTTTTGGTGGTTTTGTGAAGATTAAATGAGTTAAGATATGTAGATAGCACTTAAAACAGCACTATATGCATATAACACAGTAGATGCCATATACATGTGAAACTCCCCTTTATAAAATTAATACAGGGCCACAAGGTGGGAACTGTGGTAAGGGAAATATACGTATAGAACCAGCCCTTGTTCTCCAGCTTTCCTACAATTGCTTATTACTCAGTAGTCACATAGCTGATAGTCATAATTCTTAGCGTTGTTCATTGCTCCCATAGATAACATCACCCTTGTGAAACCTAAGGCTAGTTTTTGAAATATCTTCCAAAAGACATTCTGGTAGACCAACTGACCCAACCAGGAGCCCATACCACAAAACTGATTCAACTGGTCTTATGACCCATCCACACCCAAGAACTGACTCAGCAAAGAAGACAATTTCTGTACCCCTATGGTTCTACCCTGACTCCAGCCAATTAGCAGACCTTTACCTGCAAAGAACTTATGGTTCTACCCTGACTCCAGACAATTAGCAAACTTTTACCCTTTACCTGCAAAACCATCTTTAAAAACGTTTTCCCCCAAATTCTTGGGGAGATGGATTTGAGAACTTCCTCCCCTCTCCTCTCATGGTGCTTGAGCTAGTAAAATTTTCTCTGCTTTAACCCTTGCTGTCCCAGTATATTGGCTTCATGATGAGCAGCTGGCAGTGAACCTGGGCAGGGTGTAACAAGTGTTGGCTTTTATAATCAGCCATTAATGTTCAGCCATTTTAAAAATTAACTAGCCAGTTCCTGAACATTAACTACTCACTGTTGAAACCAAAGCCAAAGGCTCTAATGAAAAATTCCATTGGATTTTACCTATTCCAAAAAGGTACAAATAGAGAGGTGGGTCTAGTCCCACATAGGACTGGTTTCTTCCCCAGGCTGTAGAAGTTATGATAGTTTTATACATAGCCACTTGAAATGTATCTTAAGAAAATGTAGTGCCATTTGTTTTTTTTTTTTTTTGGATAGTAGAACTCTAACAGCAAATATTTAACAACATTTGAAATTATCAAACAATAATTAGAATTTTTGATTTAAAGTTGATTCTAAAATTGTCTTTTCCTCTTGCAATTTTGAAAAATATTACAGATTTTTTAAAAAAGAAGAATAGTATTACAATTTTCATTTCTTCCCCATTTTTTCCTAGGTTGAAATGTCACCTGGAGGTGGAGACAATGGCATACTGCTATTCCTTTAGCTCTATCTTTGAAAAATCAAAGGCCAAGACAGAAAAACAAAACAAAACAAAAACCCAGCCTACATGATACGTGGGTGTACTGTAAGTTCTTTACTGGGAATCTAGCAAAGGTCAAAATAAAGCCATAATTAACCAAAATAAGTTATTGACAAAATTAATCAATATTTTCTGGAGTATTTTTTTTTTTGTACTTAAGTTTTCCCAAAGATGTCAAATTTGTTTCTGATATCACACATAATAAAGTAGAGATATTACCTTGCCCAAGGCTAGGCTCCCTAGCCTAGGGGTTACAGAAAGACATACTAGGGAAAAGAAAGGCCTTAATTAGGGGGTGTAAGTTACTGGGCACAGAAGTAACCACTTAGTAACATCATTATGGTTCAAGTTAGATCTCCTGGAAGATGAAGACACAGGGGTTGGGAAATGGGATGCATTTCTTCAGGAATGTGAGAATGATTAAATTTTTTAAAAACTAGGAGCAAACACTATTAAACCTGAAATGGCAAGGTGACAATGAACAGAGATGATCAGAAGAACAAGTAAAGTAGTCAGAGACAGAAAAGACTTGAAGTTACTTTCCAACTCTTGCCTGGAGGCTCCTGTCCAAGACGTGAGAAATTGGTTCTCCACTTCTGTGCCAGCCCTGTCCTTCTCCCACGGGGTGCTACTTGAATGCTGATGGACGTGTGCCCAAGCCATCTTTGCCATGTGTCACGTGATAGGGGTCTGAGCTGAGAAGGTCTTGTGACATGGTACAGATCCTGCTGTGGATAGCAGGGAAGGGGCAAACAGCAGTGTCACACTGGTGCCAGAGAAAGACTGTTTGAGCACACCTGAAATAAATTTAGTCTCATAGATTATGAAAGGCTGTGATCAAGGCATTGAACCTTTGCAAACAGTGACAATGTGGAAAGGCTGACCACGGGTCTATGTGTGTAATTGAGTATTTTCAGTGAGTTGGACCCAAAGCCCACATTCAAATTGTGCCTCAAACCCCAAAACTGCTTTAGGGAACTGACGGCAGCTCAGGTAAGTAGCATTCTGGATAGGAGGGATGCTTTAACATAGTCAAGAAATACGATGGAAATTCTGCATAGAGTGCAGTCATAGCACAAAGCAGGCTAAATTTTCTCTTATATAAAACTTGGAGCAGAAAAATCCTTCTCATGTGTTCATGACAATTTTGGGTTTGCCAGAATTGTAAACTTGAATGGTAAAGAACAAGGATCAGTAGCTTTTTTGTTTTTTCGGACTCGATGCCAGCCACCTGAATCGAACTACTACTGATGCAAGCACTGAAGGTGCAGCTGCCAGGTGGGCCAAGGAAGATGGCCTAGGTAAGACTAGAATCATTCCCAGAGGCCTTTGCTCTCCATATTGCCACAAGATGCTTCTTGGAATCAGCTGGGCTGCCACATATGAAAATACCATAAACACCTCTCTCTACCTTCTTATTATTTTCTGATTTTCACGCTACCAAGTTGGAATGACCTAGCTGGAGGCCCTGACCTGGGAGCAACGGTGGCCTCAGTAATTAAAGTCTTCATAACATTTGATCACCCTTGGGTCTGCTCTCTGAAGGACAGGTGCATGGGACTTTAGAATTTGCTTTGGGATTACTATCCATCTGGCCACCAGATGAACCTTGGAGCTGCAAACTACTGAAATGACAAGCATGGCGTGTTTTCTGACACCTGCTAGGTATTTCTTATCATGCAAATTAATCCTTTGCATGCTGCAGAAATCACTCTCCAGTTTGCATACTTGGTGACCACACATTTTCATGGTTCTTGATCCTGGGGATACCTGTATGCCCTGTTCTCTGGCTGGGATGGAGTTCTGTGTGGTGAGCAGAGGGTAAGGGATGGCATGTGGCTAGGAAGTTGTTAGCTTTTTAAATTTTGAACACTAAAATGTAGTGTTTATGAGCATATGGAGACTGCCTTCAACTTGGGTGTTTTTCAGGCGAGGTTTTGTTTCACTGTATTTTCCCCTTCACCATTTATTTGAATTCATTTTCTCCTTTAAGCTGAGAGAAGCATCTGAGCACACTGAGGGCTTGACCATCAAGTGGAGATGATCCACGTAAATGCTTCCCAGTCAAAATAATAGGCCATAAAACAAGGAAGTCAGCTGAGAATTATCATGTGCACCTCCTATGTCTTCAGCTCCACGCTAGGCAGTATGAAGGACCATGAACATGAGAGGCTGACAATGGGAGGCGCAAGACCAATGCATTACTAGCAAAATACAAAACAACATTTAATGGAGCAATAGATTGGGCAGCACCGATTCTAAAGGCCATCGAGACTCATGGGGAAAGGGGAGAAGTTAAGGGAAGGCAGTGGTGTGTGCTGGGACTTCACGGATGAACAGCCCCCTCTAGGCTGGAGGCAGCACGTGAGCGGAAGTATGGATGGCATGACACTAGCAGGGGATCGCCAGACAGAGTGAGGAGGAGGTGGTCAGATAGAGAGGAGCTCTGAAATTCAAGCGAAGGATTGAGAGCGTCAACGTGATTGAGAACGGGGTACCACTGAAGGTTTCTGAGTGGAATGCTTACAGTGGTATTTAAGATTTAGTTTGTTTCTTTCAGAGGGAGAAAACAAAACATCCTGCAAATTTGCCAGTGAAATACTCTCTTTGTGGTTTCAATGGTTTATTTTTGTAAAGCACAATTCTTTATTACAAAAGAAATGCATGCTCAGAATGGAAAAATAAAGACAAACATAAAGAAAGAAAATTTAAGCCATTCAAAAACCCATTAACCTTGAAATAAAAATTGCTACTTGGCTTGTCTGTATTCTTTTAGATTTTGTTTTTTTTTTTTGGAGACAGGGTACTCACTCTATTGCCCTGGCTAAAGGGTGGTGGCAGCATCATAGCTCACTGCAGCCTCAACCTCCTGAGTAGCTGGGACTACAGGCATGTGCCGCCAGACCCAGCTAATTTGTTTGTTTTGCCGTGATGGGGGTCTCACTCTTGCTCAGGCTGGTTTCAAACTCCTGGTATCAAGTGATACCCTTCTCAACCTCCCTGAGTGCTAGGATTACAGGCATGAGCCACGGCACCCGGCCCTTTTAGATTCTTCGTAATGACTGAAGGAGATAACTAGCTTTCCACTAAGCATCTCATCTAAAGTGCTAAGAGTTGAATCAGGGATGTGATTGCCCACCTTCAACTGAATTTTTCAGCCTCTCCTGCAACGAGGGCAGTGTGAGCAGCAGTGATGCGCGAAGCCTGTAAATAACACCCACTGCACCCATGGTCCTTCACCTTGCCAATATGTGCATGCTCGCGCTCGCTCTCTCTCTCTCTCTCTCTCCATATATATATATGTATATATATATATATACACTCTTTTTCGGACATTTTCAAAGAGACCAGACTTCAAGATACTTTACCCCTAAATACTTTAGCATGCATATCCTATCAAAATAGACATTCTCCTAAAAAGCCACAATATCATTATCTTACCTAAGGAAATGTAATCATCCCATCACATTATCTAATTTACAGAGCGCAGCACAAACCCAGTGGTCCCCAGAATGTCTTTGGAGCTATTTGTTTGGATCGATGATCCCATCAAAGTGTCTGCATTGCACGTGGTCATTATGTCTCTTTAGTCTTTTAATCTGTCTTTCGTCTGCTCTTTTTTTCCTTTTTTATGACTTTAACCATTTTCAAGAGATCCAAGTCAGCTGTCTCATAGAATGTCTCATGTTCTGAATTTGACTGTGCCTCATAACAAAATTCAGGTCATTCCTTCCTGGTATTACTATTTTATAGGTGATGTGGCGTCCTTCTTTAGAGCATCACATCAGCTGGTGTGTTATTAGGTTGTCTCAATATTGGTAATACTGTATCTGATCTCTAGGGCAAGGCTGTCACCGTCAGCTTTCTCCCGACGTTTTCCTTCTTTGTAATTAGTAGGTAATGTGTGGGATGAATCTTTAGCCCTGGTGACTAGCCTATTTCTAAATAATATCTCACCCAATGATTTGCCATCTCTTGATATGCTTTGCCTGAATTACATTGGAGTAATTATTAATCATTACATTGGGGTAGCAAAATAATATTTTTCTAATTCTCCATTTCTTCTACAACTGCTAGCCAGCATTCTTCTCTAAAGAAGTGCTTTCCTTCCCTTTCCCCTTCTATTTTTCTTATTTATTTATTATCACTGTGGTCTCAAGGACATGTGTTATTCAACTACCTCATCAAATATTCTGGTGCTTAAATTGTACTAAAAATGGCAAGCCCGTTCAAGCTGGCTTTTGAGTATTTCTTGGTTTTCTCGTTTGATAAAATATTGTAGTCTCACCTTGTACTTTACCTGCCTCACACCTGGAAGCAAGTATTTCTCCAAGAAGCTCTGCTTCCCTTTGGTTGAGAATGGTGTCCAGAAACCATATCTGTGTGCGAGGTGTATTCACAGCTACTATAGTGACACTGTTCTTAAGTCCTTTCAGTGGAATGAATTAGAAATGTGCATTTTAAAAATTCATGAGTTCATAGCAATATTTCAAATAAAAATTAACACTCCTGGGATCTTCCTTCCTTTATTTTACATTTGTATCTCTTTTCTTTTATATTAAAAATTGTATTCCTTGGGTGGCGCCTGTGGCTCCAAGGAGTAGGGCGCCGGTGCCATATACCGGAGGTGGCGGGTTCAAACCCAGCCCTGGCCAAAAACTGCAAAAAAAAATTGTATTCCTTAATTAATATATGTGTTTGTTTTACCCTACAATAAAGAAGAAATAATCGGAGAAATCACAAGGAAAACATTGATCTCAGAATAAACTTACTAAAGTTTATGATGCCTGTGAAGTTCTATTTGTCTTCAGAATATATTCCTCACTGTATAAACATCGTTATTCTTTTTGTGGGTCATGTTGTTACTTCCAGTTTTTTACTATGATAAATAGTTCTATGAGGAATAGCCTTGGACAAACACGCATATCTTTAAGTCCCCCAAAGTGAGAATTTATATTATTAGATTAAAACATCACAAAGCTTTTAAAATTCTTTGTTCCTAAATTGTCCTTCAGAAATATTGTACCAATTTACATTTCCAGATGTATATGAGAATGTCACTTTCTGCATAGCTTTTCCAACTGTTACCTTTTAAAATAAGTCTTTGTCATTTGGGAGAAGATTGTAATTTTAGTTTATAACTTGTATGTAATTAAATTTTTTTTTTTTTTTGAGACAGAATCTTGCTCTGTCACCTGGGCTAGAGTGCTGTGGCATCCTTACATCTCACTGATACCCCAGTCTCCGAGGCTCAAGAAATTCTCCTGCTTCAGCCTCCCAAGTATGTGCCACATTCCTGCTGGATTTTTCTTATTTTTCATAGACATGGGGTCTCACTATGTTGCCCAGGCTGATTTCAAACTCCTGGCCTCAAGTGATCCTCCCGGCTTGGCTTCCAAAGTGTGCTAAGTTTATTGGTAATTTTAATTATTAGATAGGTTTATTTATTTATTGAATTTATTTAAAATGTATAGTCTACCTATTTCTGAAAAGAATCTGAGATGGCTTAGAAAGAAAACAAATTTTTTTATAATAGAACAAAAAAGGCAGAACCAATCTATGGTGAAAATACTCAGCACTGGCTGTGCCCATAGCACAGTGGTTATGGTGCTGGCCACATGCACGGGGTTCGAACCTGGCCCTGGCCAGCTAAACAGCAATGACAACTCTAACAAAAAAAATAGCCAGGCAATGTGGCAGGTGCCTATAGTCCTAGCTACTTGGGAGGCTGAGGCAAGAGAATTGCTTAAGCCCAAAAGTTTGAGGTTGCTGTGAGCTGTGACGCCACAGCACTCTACCAAAGGCAACATAGTAAGACTGTCTCAAAAAAAAAAAAAAAACAAAAAATACAAAAAACTCAGCACCATAGTGCTAGACCTGGCAGGAATGACTGGGAAGGGGCATGAGGAGACTTCCTGGGGTGATGGAAACTTGATAGGTGTTTGGGTCACACTGGTATATGCGTTTCAAAATATTACTCTTAAAATTTGTTCAATTCACTGGATAAAAAGAGAGAGAGAGAGAGAGACTGTGGAAGAAGTATAATTGATAGGACTTGTGATAAAGTCCTAGGTATGGGGGAAGGTAGAGAGAAAGTGACAAGCTTCTGAATGAGACTGCCCCAGGGGAGGAATGAAGGGCCAGCTTGGGTACTTGGCATTGGACCCTCTGAGTTTGAGGGGTTTATTTAGATAGTCAAGTAGGGATAGTAAATAAACAGATACTCTGATCTGGGGATCAAAAGTGAGTTTTGAGTTGGAAATGCAGATTTGGGAGTCACTGGCAGTTAACATCTTGAATTTGACAGTTGAAATGTGCATGGGATGACTTAAGGAGAAAGTATAGAACAGGGTTTCTTGGGGGCAGGGCACGAAGTTGGATACGGGGGAAAATGACATTGTTATTTTCTCTAACCTCTAAGCATATCCTTCATCTATGAATGCAGGCAACAAGCCACAGTACTATTAGCAGGACCTGGGATTTTGTCACTGATAGAAATCACAGATATTTTCACATCTCATTAAATTTGTTGCAGATGTCTCAAAATACCCTTTACGCCCGTCACTTGTTATTTAATGTGTTAATAAAGAAGCATGTACATTGCAGAATCACAAATTTCTAAAAATATGTGTATTTTGATGGCTATTTTAATAAAGGTAGTTTCCTTTGAAAGCCTATGTTTCAAATACATAAAAAGAAGGGGCTGTAGAGAGTCACCACGTGGCCACAGAAGTCTGCAACACAAAAATGGGATAACCCTGCACCCCCATCCCAGTATAGAATGAGGGGAGAACCAAGCCTCCAGGAATCCCAAAATTCTGAGCTGGAAGAGGAGGATGAGAAGTGGGGTGTGAGAAACCGCCTCCAGAGACACAGGGGAACCGGGCAGAGAACGTGGATTTGCAGAAGCTGAGGGAGGAGCCGGTGGCTGGAATGGCCAACAGCTGCTGGGAGGTCCAGCCAGAGGACGGAAGGAGACCCACTGTGTTCCAGGACAAGGAAGTCACTTGATAAAGAGCCATTTCTGTGGCATGATGAGCATGGAAGCCAGATTGGAGTGGGCTGAGGCGTGAGTAGGAGGTGGGGAAATGGAGTCAGTGAGTGTAAATAATTCTTTAGAGAACTTTGTCTGTGAAGGGGAAGGAATGAGTGGAGGGGGGTATGGGATAAGGTGGCTGTTGTGTTTTCTCTTTGGGGGGAGAGACCTGAGGCTGTGGCGTGGAGGAGGGATGTGGCAGGGGAAGGGTGGACTGAGGGTCCTGAGGAGGTGAGGGGCTGGGAGCCTGGGCACAGGTGACAGGTTGGAAACAGCAGGAACAAGGGAAGGCAGGGCACAGGAGGAGGCTGAGAGTTTCCATGTGAGAACCACTATGGTGTGAGGTGGGTGAGGGGAGGGACTGAGACCGGGGGAAAGGAGGAAGGTTTCCGGTGGGAGAGAGAGGCGACCAGAGAAACTGGGCAGTGTTGAGGCATTCCAGGAGGCTGTGTGCTCACTGTGGCACCATCTGTGAAATGTGGGTGACTCATCTCCAGTAGTAGCCACACCAGATGTGGGCCCTGAGACCCTGAGACTTTGGATGGGCTGGATTTCCCAACAGGTGTGAAAAAGAGACAAAGACTGAGGGTCAGCATGGAACGTACCATCAGTGCAGAGGGGGCATCACAGGGCGAAAGGACCAGGGTTCCCAAGAGGTGGAAAACACATCACAGTGGGAGGGGTCAAACTGCAAGACTGGGAGGCCTGGAGAGCAGGAAGGATCTAGTGATTCTGGAGACAGAATCCCCTTGGGTGATTGCACAGCATGGGCGGTGATTTGGGAGTTAGGGGTGGCAGAGTCAGACAGAGGTCACTTGAAGCACTCTAGGAACTGAGAGGCCAGGGGTGGATGCTCAAGCCATCAAGGGTTGCAGTGGGAGACCAGGAGATGGGGTGGCCAACACTGGGCTAGGAGTCTTTACTGACCAGGGAAGAGTGGCCAAGCCACTATAAGAATGACCAGGACAAGGGGATGGTAGAATAAAACAGCACAAGCCTCAGAGGACCAGTGTTGTCCACAGAACCAGGGGATGGATGGTCTGGGAGCAAGAAGGACGCCCCCCTGCTTGCCGATCCAAGGAGGGTGTGTGGGAGGGACAGAACATCCTTCAGGTGGGAGCAGCCTTAGGGAAGAGCCAGCTTCACTGCAGCAAGGAGGGGAGGGAGCTCTGAGTGCTGTACTGCCCACTGTTTCACCATGCCCTAGGCACTTCTTCCCACCTGTGACATCCTTCCTACCTCAGCTCCCAGCCCCGCCTCTAGCTCCCCAAATCTTGCCCTTGCCTTAAGATCCAGCTTAAAATCTGCATCCGCTCTGCTTTCCCAGGTTTCACCCTGCCTTTTGTTACTTTCATCAGACAGTTTTGCAGACATTTGTTTCCTGCCTTTGTTCACCAACACTGTAAATGACCCAAGGGCAGGACATGGTTTGTTTATCACTATGTCGCCATAGCACCTAACAGTGTCTTGTACACAAATGCTTTATAATTTCCTTATTTTTTATTTTATTTATTTATTTATTTAATTTTTGGAGACAGAGTCTCACTATGTCACCCTCAATAGAGTGCCATAGCATCATAGCTCACAGCAACCTCCAACTCTTGGGCTCAAGCGATTCTCTTGCCTCAGCCTCCCAAGTAGCTGGGACTCCAGGCACCCACCACAACGCCCGGCTATTTCTTTTGTTGTTGTTGTAGTTGTCATTGTTGTTTAGCAGGCTGGGGCAAGATTCAAACCCACCAGCTTCGGTGGTGTCTGTGGCCGGCGCCCTCCTTATTTTATTTTAAAATCTTTTTTTTTCTTTGAGACAGTCTCATTCTGTTGCCCTGGCTAGAGTGTGGGGTGTTGGCCTAGCTCATAGCAACCTCAGACTCCTGGGTTCAAGCAATCCTCCTGCCTTAGCCTCCCGAGTAGCTGGGACTATAGGTGCCAACCGTGATACCCAACTAATTTTTTTCTTTTTGTAGTAGAAACAGGGTCTCACTCTTGCTCAAGCTGGTTTTGAACTTCTGAGCTCAAAGAATCCTCGTGCCTCAGTCTCCCAGAGTGCTAGGATTATAGGCATGAGCTACTGTACCAGCTTATTTTTAAATCTTTAAAATTTTATTTTTAATTGACAAATAATAATTGTATTATAACTTCTGAGTGAATAAAGGAATATAAAACAAAATTTAAAAAAACAGTGTTAGGATGAAATGCTAGATGTTTTAAAAATAACATACATCTGTTTAATATATGTATATACCTGAATAATAGTATAATCGAAAAAAGTTTAAATTTTTATATCTAAATTTTAAATGGTTTTAAAAATAAATTGCGATCATCTTTGGAAGTCGAGAATTTCAATAAAATGTAGTAAACTGAAATACATAGCATACTATATTACAAAGGGAAAAAAGACATTTTATTATAATCTCCTCTCATGCAATTTCTGAGCTGCTAAGTCCAATTAACTCAGGGAACTCTTTGGGTCAGAGGCCACCAATTCTTGGCACCAACAATTTCACTGAGCTGGGATAACAACTGGTGTTTTTAGCAACTTGCCCACATGGCAGAATCACCCTGGTAGAAGGATGGGGCTGTCTTGCTTATCTGTTGAAAAAGGCAGGACAACTTCTGGAAGCATTCGTAATTGAAACTGCTTGTTCCCCCATTTTAATGCCATGCCCTATTTTCAAATTACCAAGTGGAACTCAGACAAAGCACAGAGAGGAAGGAGAAAGGAAGCGCTGCTGCCTTTGCCCACCACTCAGCACTTGTTTGCTCCACTAACTCCACTGAAGTCCTCCAGCACCCTGGTTTGTCCACAGAGGGGCCTACACACCAGTATTCCAATGAATCTATAATCTAGTCATAAAAGAAACATCCAGAGCAGTCTGGTGAGTTATCTGGCAGAACGTTCAACCACGAAAAGGTGACCTCTGTTATAAAGTACAAGTGAGGTGGGGCACAGTGGCTCACGCCTATAATCCTAGCACTCTGGGAGGCTGAGGTGGATGGATTGCTTGAGCTCACAAGTTCAAGACCAGCCTGAGCCAGAACAAGACCCCATCTCTAAAATAGCCAAGTGTTGTGGCCAGTGCCCTTGTTAGTCCCAGCTACTCAGGAGGCTGAGGCAAGAGGATTGCTTGAGCCCAAGAGTTTGAGGTTGCCATGGCACTGTGCTGAGGGTGACAAACGAGACTCTGTTTCAAAAAAAAAAAAAAGTACAAGTGAGTTCTGGGTCAACTTTGGGTTGTTCCGAGTTTCCTCTGTCAACTGAGAGGTACAACCCACTTCTTACGTCTCTGTGTTCTTTACTACCTGTGACAAAAGGAACTTACTCAGTACTTTAAAGAAGCCATCTGTCTCTTTCCAGAGTGGTATGCCAGCTCTCTTTAGCTGGTTACGCTGGTTACCACCAGGCCAGGGGTTTCAAGGTTGATCATAATTGACTAATCTTCTCTCCTCTCCATCATCTCAAGCCAGGTCATAGAGCATTTTCTGCTCCAAGGAACACGAGGATCCCTATTCTGGCCATCATGGCTCTATGGTGTGCACAATTCTAAAACATTCTTGCAACTATTAACCATCAAACATGCAGGGAGCTCCTATTATGTGCTTGGTATTGTAAATATCTGGTTCCCAGCCTAAGAGAGGAAGCAGACAAGATATATCCCATGGTGGACTTGAACCCAGGGATGTTCTAAGAATACAAAGAAGGGACAAGAGAAAAATCACCTAAGAAAGACAAAAAAAAAAAAAAAAAAACAGAGAGAGAGAGAGAGAAATCACCTGACCCCTAGGAGAAGCCCCCCAAACTCCTTCCAAGTGAAATGCCCTCAGCGTACATAATGCACAGAGGTTGGTCAGATGAGCTGAGGAGGGAGGCGGGGGTCAGGCCAACAAAGGTCAAGTACCTTGTGAAGGCATTTGAGCTTGATCCCAAGACAATGGGGAACCACTGAAAATTTCAAATGAAAGCATTTAATGATCCAATTTGTTCCCAGAGAGATCATGCGACAGCAGCCTAAAACACTGTCTGAAACAGGTGAGGTAAAGATAAAATGATGAGGGAAACGATTCCTGCAACAATCCAGACCAAAAAAAAACCAAAAAGCAAAAACCAAAAAACCAAAAAAGCAAGGCCCCTCCAAAGGAAGGTGACGGTGGAAAGATTCAAGAGAGAACAGATAAGGCAGTCAAGCTTTGGTGTCTGTGGAGTGTGAGGAGGAGCAGAAAGCAGAGGAAGAAGAGTTTAGAATAATTTACAGGATTCTGACTTGGGCAGAAATAAAAAATTGAGGCAGAGAAAACAACTGGGGGTGGGGGAGCTGAGGTATTCAGCATCTTGAGTCTGACAGGCTTGTGGGACCTGCGCAGTGAACAGAGAGAGCAACAGCTAAAATGGAAAACAAACTCAAAGGAAAATTCCCACAGATCAGCACTTGTCAAACCGTGGGCTGCACATTCCCTGTCCATGACGTACACTGGGGCCGGAGAGGCTGCGTGCAGAGCTGTGCTATTACTCAGGTGCACCTCGAGGGCGCAGAATCTCAGCTAGAGTCAAGAGGGCGGCTGTGACGAACACCATGCCAGGTGCTGAAGATGACTCACAGCCTCCCAGGGTGGGGCCATGGCAGTAAGAGCCAGTGTGTGCGTGAGCGACCTGTCTCCACGGCAAACAGGCCTGGGGCCAGAAAGAAGAGAGAGACCCGACCCACGAGGAATCCCACAATGGACAGGCAAAAGTTGGAGAAAATTAAAAGTGTGACTCATGGAATGCAGATGCCATGTCCTAAGCCGTGGCTGCTTTCTTGACATTGTTAAGGGTAGCATTTGGGTTGACATTGACAGATTAATGGGAGAGCAACTCCCCAAAAGGCATTTGAAAGAGGAGAAGCTGACAGTTTCATAGCTGGGGTAGGATAAATAAATAGATCATAAGAGGAGTCATGCAAATATACCCAGGTCGCAGAAAAAACACAGAATGCAAATCCAGCCGGCCTTGGCAGGCAACTGAGTCATCAAAGCACTGACGTTGGCAGGGAGCTGGAGTGTGCACAGTATTTTTTGTTTGCAGTATTGTTTGTTTGTTTTGCTTTTTTTGAGACAGAGTCTTACTCTGTCACCCTGGGTAGGGTACAATGGCATCATAGCTCACAATAACCTCAAACACTTGGGCTTGAGTAATCCTCCTGCCTCAGGTTCCCCAGTAGCTAGGACTACCAGTGCTCGTCCAAAACTCCTGAGCTCAAGGAAACCTCCAGCCTTGGCCTCCCAGAGTGCTGGGATTACAGGTGTGCGCCACTGCGCCTGGTCATGTGCAGACTTTGTGTGTTGTGGATTACACAGCTCCAGTTTCTGAGAAACAAACCCTGGACCTCCTTGATGAACTTGACCATAATCTGGAGCAGTGCTGCTCCATAGAACTTTCTGCAATGATGCAAATGTTCCAGATCTGCCTGGTCCAATTAGGCAGCCACTGACTGCATATGGCTCCTGGGCATGTAAGTTGTGGTTAGTGCCACTAAAGAACTAAATTTTACATTTATTTAGTTAATTTTGTTGAGACAGGGCCTCTCACACAGTCACCCAGGCTGGAGTGCAGTGGTGTCATTTTTAGCTCACTGCAATCTTAAACTCCTGGGCTCAGACAATCCTCCTGCCTTAGCCTCCTATGTAGCTGAGACTACAGGTGCCCGCTGCCATGCCTGGATAATTGTTTTTATTTTTAGTAGAGATTGGGTCTCACTAATGTCCGGGCTGGTCTCAAAATCCTGGCCTCAAGTGATCATCCCTATTTGGCTTCCCAAAGTGAGGATTATAGATGTGGGCCGCCACGCCTGGCCTAAATTTTAAATTTAATTTGAATTAATCTAAAGTTAAACAGTCACACATAGCTAGTGGCCACTGCATTGGACAGCATAGTTCTAGACCAGTGGCTCTCAACCTGTGGGTCACGACCCCTTTGTAACAATGAAAATACATCCTGCATATCAGATATCTATATTATGATTCATAACAGTAGCAAAATTACAGTTATGAAGTAGCAACGAAAATAATTGTATGGTTGGGGGTCACCACAACATGAGAAACTGTATTAAAGGGCCATGGTATTAGGAGGCATTAGGAAGGTTGAGGACAATTGTTATAGACCTTTGCTGCCCTCAGGCATGGATGGACATTCTGGCTTTTTAAGCCACTGCAGGTTACTTGGAGAGGCTTTACTTTTTCATTTTAATCTCCAAGGTTTGTGTGGATTCTCATGGACAACACAGTTAAAATGTTTGTGTTGGGTAGCAGCCTTCCTCCTGAAGCTCATCTTGCTTGCTGGGAGATACAAGTGACTTCCCTGGTGTAAACATCACACCCAGGCAGGCCCGGGGCACTGCCAGCTACTTCTTGATATCAGGTTAATTGATACGCCTCCTTCTGATGTAACAGTGGGGCCCTGTGACTTGGAAATCTAAATATTTAGTTACGCGGCCACCGGCAGTGGAGGGACAATCATCCTATTCCTATTGGCAGAGCAAATGTGCTCTAGAATAAATGCAAGCCACAGGATCCCCACCTCCTTTCCGGATGAAGAGAATGCAGTCCTGGGGTTTGTGCATTTGGAACCGTGTCCCTTCCGGCCAAGATAAGGACGTAGACGAGAAGGGCCCGTGATCTTCATAGAATCTTGTGGTTCCCTCACATCCTGGGCGAATGAATCATTTTCATCTTCTTTTATGGGGAACCTGGGAAGGACTGAGAGCAGGAACTATTCCCTGCGCCCCTGTTAATCACAGCAGGCTCCTCCCAGCCGGCAAGGGCGCCACCTCCTCCCATTCTGCTCTTTAGTCTGCCTCATTATTCAATTTCTAGTGGGTTATGCGGAGCTGCTGTTTATTTCCCTGTTAAATTCTAACCTGATTAAACAGTTCACAGGGTTGTATGTAACTCTGAAAAGGGTCTAAGATTTAATTGCTACGTTAGGTTGGTTTTTAGAAATGTGCCCTGGGACTGTGCTGAGGTATTCTGGAAGCCTCTGCACCTGCTCCCTCACTGATAGCTGTGGGAGCATCACTCGCAAGCGCAGCTGGACACCGAGCAGTTTGTAATGGACTCTAATGTTAGCATGTCACTTAAGAGTCTCTCTCATTCTCAAGATGCATAACAGTAAGTATCTCCTGGATGGGAAACTGAAGTGCTTAGGAGTAAAGTGGTTTGCCTGAATTCACACTGTAATGAGGGGCAGAGCCGGCTCTTGGTAAAAGCTTTCTCCTATGCCACTAACTTAAACGTATTCAGGAGGCACTGCTTTAAAGAACATCTTAGTAGGCCAAATGCGCTGGCTCACGCCTGTAATCCTAACACTCTGGAAGGCTGTGGTAGGTGGATTGCTTGAGCTCAGGAGTTTGAGACCAGCCTGAGCAACAGAGAGACCCCATCTCTACTAAAAATAGAAAAAAACAGCCTGCCATGGTGGTGGGCACCTATAGTTCCAGCTGTTGGGGAGGCCAGGGCAAGAGGATTGCTTCTACCCAAGAGTTTGAGGTTGTTGTGACAGCACGGTGGCACTTTACCCAGGTGACAGAGACCCTGTCTCAAAAAAAAAAAAAAAAAAGAACATAGCATAGGCTTGATAGGCCTTGCTTTATCTTGGACCTAGATAAATACAATCTCTGCCACTGGATGTGGCAAGAAGAGTGTGCCATGACGGAGCATGTGATCTGCTGAAATCTAGGAAGGTGTCTGCAAATGATAGCTGACACCAGAGCTGTTTCAAACAAATGCCTTCTTTGTTCCAGGCTCACCAGAGTTGTGACAACTGGAGTCTGGGTTAAGGAATGAACAAGTGATGAGGGCTGCAATCCAAGTGTCATCAGTTGGTAGTGGCAAAATTTTATAGTGACTAAACAGTGGAAAAATGTCCATGGATGAAGCAACTTGCTTTCTGCCACTGACTCAGAGAGTGAAGCTGCCTTCACAGATCTGAGGTGAAACATTACCTAGACTGAGTTTTCAGCCACAGCTGTCTGTAGAACAGCGGTTCCCAACCTGTGGGTCGCGACCCACAGGAACTGTATTAAAGGGTCGCGGCATTAGGAAGGCTGAGAACCACGGGACTAGAAGGAAATGGGAGGAAAGCTTTGGTCAGGTTTACACTGCCTCACCAAGCTCTATCTTTCTCTGACCTCTTTCTGAGTGACTGGGGATCTTTTGCTACTCCAGTGCCTGATGGGACATTCAAGATACTAACTTTGGACATTAGATCCGTCTGGCCTAGGTTCTCCTTTGGGAGATGCCGGCATTCTTATTCATAGCCTCCCCAGGAGACCAGGCCCAGGGCCGGCCTTCCTGGCATTGAGGACCCTGTGGAAGGAGGTTGATAAGTTCTGCATCCCCCCCAGGATCTGAGATAAAGCAGGGCAGGCCCAGACTCTGAGGGTTCAAGAACAGATTTCCATAAAAATCAGGGTAGGGATCCAAACCTGGGAGGGAAATCTCCAATCCAACCCATGATCCTGGAGTTGAAGATTTCGTGGGTCTGGTCAGAGTCTAAGAAGGGACCTCTGGCTTTATTTGTACCAAGTAAAAATTGAAGCCTTGAGCCAGGAGGGACTGACACACATTGATGGCTATGAAGAACGAGGCACTGTGACATTTCCTCTTGCCCACCCTCCTCTGCTTTCAGGTCCAGAGGCTAATCTTCCAGTATCCCCCCACCCCCAAAGAATATCTGTAATGCAGAGGGCAAACCAGAGGTGAATTTTCAATGTGGAAAATTCTGATTTTGCCATTCTTCTTGATGGAGAAGACAGGGCCTTGAAGGTACTTGTACAATCAAGGCCCAAACCCTTGGGATATCATTACCTGGAAAAAACTGACTTTATGTAAGCAAGGTTTCATGTCCTCTGCCACACAGAGGTACAGTGGCATAGACTAGACATGAAAAAGCTTGTCCCTGTGCTTTACTTTAGAAGAGAAATTGTTAGTTTTATGTATTTTCGTCTTTATTTTGCATTGGGTATAAGTGAATAATAAAATTAAGAGTTGGAAAATAAGATCCATATAATCTGTGATTATAGAAGTGATTTCACATAATTATATTTAGATGTACAACCACGGCCTGCTTTGGAAGTAGTTTTGCAGTGATGATTTTAAGAATGCATAATTTTTATAGGAGAAAGAAGAAAACCATAGGAATCTGACATGAGCCTGTTCCCCAGACAAAGCTGTGAAGAGGATCATAAAGCTTCAAGTCCTGCATATCCCAAATGCATGAGTATTGCCATACGAAATGGACGTGACCATGCACGTGAGTCTCTGAATGAAAACAGAAGAACCCAGCTGCCCATTGGTTTAGTAATTCCAATCTAGGAAGACTGCTACATGCTACTGTTTGACTTACATTTTTTTAATCTGTCCTTGATTTTGTTTCTAAGTGTAAAAATGTGAGAATTTATCTTAAGGCTAAAAATGTGTTGTTCTAGCCAAAGTAGATTTAATTTTTGGATTAATCTTACTCCCTAAGTTTAATCAGTAGCAGGCATTATATTTAGTCCTTGACTAACAGGAAAAGATCCAGGCAATGTGTTCTTCTTCATTCTACCAACATCGGGAGATATTCTCTTTCACCTTCAGATTCTAGGTGAAATCTTTTATTGTATGATTTTATATTCCTTGACAGGACATATATATCCCTCCTAAGGATACATCGACGTCTATAAACATCAATCACTGACGTTCCTAAGGTGTCCTTTGAACATGAAATAAATGCAGAGTGAACACTTTAGATCAGTGGTTCTCAACCTTCCTAATGCCATGGCCCTATAATACAGTTCCTATGGGTCACGACCCAAAGGTTGAGAACCGCTGCTCTAGATTAAAAAAAGAAATCTTCACAAGAACTTGATTGGTATCAGGTATCCAGAATCTATTTTAGGGATCCACACCACTAATAAGAAAGAGAGAGCCCCTCCTCTAGAGTGTATTTCAGGCATAAAATATTAAATAAGAATTCATAAAAGGCATATTACTCATCTTAAATCAATTTACCATGCTCACAACCAGTATTGAATACAGCTTGTGGTATTTAGCTCTTACAGAGGATAAGTAAAATTCTTAGACAGATAAGATCTTAAACATGAAATATGATCATAGCTCAGCAGTTCAGAGCACCTTCTCTGGGGTAGGACTGGTTGGAATAGAATCGCTACTTCACCATACACTGGCTATGAAATCTTAGGTACAGTTTCTTAATTTCTATATGGCCCAGTTTTATAAAATGGGGGGGGGAGAGGATAGATAAATAGATTTATAATAAGCAAATAAGCTAAAATGTATTAAGTGCTATTAGCCCAGTGCCTGGAATGTTGTAAGCACTCAAATAATGGTGACCACTACCACTGCTATCATTATTATATTGCTGTAATAGTACACTTCTCTTATTATTTGTTGCTATCATTCTAGAGAAAAAATTTAAACAACTGCCAGTTATTATATATCACAGCTATTATTGGATTTTACTCTCTTCCTTCATTTGAAATAAAAACTAGACCCACCAACGCAACAAGTTAGACCACAAGCCACAGATACGGTGCTGTGCTTGAGAAGGCCCAGAGACTCCAACTCTCTTTAGGAGTCCCAGGATTTCTGATCTGGATGGTGTCTTGTAGACCATCTACATCTGGCCCTTAATCTGTAGGAAAGAAGAGTTATGGGGTAACCAGGGTAAAGTAGGGAGACCATCCAACAGGGAGCAGGGGGAACAGTGGCCAGGATGAGAGCCTCTGACCCAGCCATTCCCTTCCCTGACTTTTAGGATTCTGCAACATCTCCTTTTTGAGTCAGTTTTTTCCTAAGTCTCTCTCTCTCTCTCTCACACACACACACATTCTTCCTACCTGTTTAGATGACCCGCTTGAGAAGCGGGATCTCTCAGAACTTGACTCCAGCCCCCAAAAGTGATCTCGTTTCTTCTCATTTGGGTCTTTTCTGTGATCCTGTCGTCTCAAACAAGCCTGGAGAACAACAAAGAAATGTTTCTTTGTCTTATGTCTATGCCTAGCTTTGGTAACTTTTGTGAGGAGCATGAAATAGATAACATACCTGCCCAAGTATGCAACAAATAAAGACCAAGTATCCCTCTCTCTTCCCTTCTCCCAAAATGCCACGTCAGAAATGTGAGTCATTGCTTTAACAAATTCAAACAATAAACATCCCAAGAGACATTTTGTCAAGAATTTTCCCACCAGTGGCTCTCTCAAGGAAAATAATACGTATTATACCTTGTTAACTTCTCTTCCTGGTCTCATTCTCCTCATGCCTCTTCCCTTTTCCCACCCCTTAGTTATAGGATAAAAATTCTCATACCTCAAAGCTTTAGCACATGCTGTTCCCTCTACCTGGAAGCCCCTCCATTAGATGTTCCCTTGGCAAATCCTGCAGATCTAAGAACCAGTTCCTGTGGCCTTCTCTTTCATTTCCCTGACTTACTACTCTTCCCCAGACTGAATTAATTGCTGGAGAACTGCTTCTTGATGGAGAAGACAGGGCCTTGAAGGTCTTAATTCAAGCTGATATACGTAGCTTGAATTGTACATATTTTTGTCCTGCTAGCTGCTTCTGTTTTTGAGGCTGTTTCTCCTCTGATCACTGAGGACTCTTGAGAGTAAGGACCACCCCATAGATTTTGAATCCCCCAGCATCCAGTGTTCAATTTTAGTTGAATCACATTTTTGCTTTGGAGAAAGATATCAATCCCCAAATGCAAAATAATAAAAATAAAAGAATCAACAAAAATAACGTCCCTACTTTTCTTAACAAAATTAAAATCTGGTACCAAAATATTTCTCCCCCAGTACTAGGACTGAACAAACACAAGGATATCATGTCCTATGGGGATCTCAACTGATATTGTAAATACTTCAAAACAATAAAAGTTCTGGGAGCATCTTTGTACTTGTAGATCCAGTAACCCAATTCACCTTTGTTCTGCCGAGGCCAAATTATGCACTGTCACAGAAAAGGAATTCGGTGTAAAGACCAAAACAATATTATTTCTAAACAAGGCCTGACATCTGCCCCTTAGATTCCTTTGGTCTTTTCCCTCCTCTGCTAGAAAAGCATCCCTTCAAAGATGTGGTAGGACTTACCAGAATTTCCTGCCATGGGGCAAGCCTGACATTATGTTACAAGGTTAAGAATAGAAATGACCCAATACCAACAAAACATTTACTACTCGGAATTGAAGTGAGTCACACCGTGCTTCGCAAGTGAATTGCAAACCTACAGGCTGCTGCGGCAGCAGCCAGCTGGTCACCTGCAGCAGGTGGGATCATCCTGGATTCCCAGGAGAAAGATGTGGTTTCACTCCGCCTCGTTTGGGAAGGGAGAATACTTCAAGATGATTTTTTTTCCTTTCCCACAGTTCGTCTCATTTTCCAAAAACTATGCCACAAAGATATAAGTCATTGTAATCGATACGGGGCAGCCTTGGTCTTCATAATTTAAATAAGAAAATCAAAAGCATACTAGACAGTAACTATAATAAGTTAAACACGCACCAAATAATAAATAAACTAAGCTAAACCTCAAAGGAACGGGCTGGAGAACTTAACGAAGTTCAACTCAACATGTGCCTTTCTTTTCTCGTTCCTTTTCCGATGACTTCAAATTAGACCTGCTGTTTGGGAGGAGCCCTGGCGTGGGGCGTTATTTCCGAAAGGGGCAGATGTCTGTGTCGCCCTAACCGACTGGTGTTAAAGGCGAAAGAACATGCCCACGGGCTGCAAGTGGAGGAGGCAGTGTTAGCAAATGTACGCAGGACCAAGGCAGATTTTGTGGGATGAACAGAATTCTTGTGGGCTGAGTGTTTCTTGAAAATTCTCTCCAAGAATGCATATGACTTAAATATTTCTTTACCAAAGGGGAGGAGGAATAGATTGGTTTGCAACGTTGAAAAAAAAATTTTTTTTTCCCCTCTAGTTCCTTGTTCCTCCTCTCACAGAGGGGCAGGAGAATGCACCAGTGGCAAGGTAGGTTCTTAGTAATTTTCATTTTGATACAGCTGAGCAATCTTTCTGCATACATCAAACACTAATCCTCTCAGTTAGCTTTGCTGAGAAGGAACAGGGGCACAGAGCCAAATCTAGACTTCAAGTCCTAGAAACAGCAAAAATTCAGCCATGCTTCCCCCAGGGGCTAGTTTTCTTTGTATTTGTAAATTTGAATGATTTTTTATTTGTTGATGATGATGTTTCTACACTGGGGCCCCTGAGGGGAAACTGGGCAGGGGACGGTGAAATCCGTGGGTCTGGGAGGAGGAATGGATGCTGTAATTCATAACCACCAGTGGCCACCCTTACCCTGGACTTTAAAAATATTCCCCTTTCAATTGCAACTGTCTATAAATAAGTTTCTGATCCCGTGGCAAAACTGGCTGAGGGCAGTCTTGAAATTGAAGGCTTCAGGTAACTTCTCATTTCTTCCTTCCGTGGAGAGTCAGGGCTTCCTACCCGGCTTTTCCTTTGGCGTCACCCTTGCCCCCACCGCACGTCCCTCTGACTACAGCACGCGCAGTCAGGGCGCCTTCTGTGCAGAAGCTACCACTGTGGGGGCAAAATGCACAATGCGCACAAATGCCTGTGGGGGATGACGTGGGTTTTGTGAGTCACTGTAACTCAATCTCGGTAAACATGACAAACCCGGCTCTGCCACTTTCTAGCATCGTGACCTTGGGCGAGCTGACTAACTCCATTGATTCTCACTTTCCTGTAAGAGCCAGATGTCCCTGTCCTGCAAGACTGTTAGGGGCAGAGCTCAAAGTGCGGTTGGTGATAGGTCAGCAGCAGCGCCTGGCCCACGGCAAAGGTACCCCCTCCAGCAGTAGCAGCAGCAGCAGCCGCTGCCTTTTAATTGCTGTTTTCAATCCCCCTTTCTGGTTGACTTCTATTTCTACAGTCAGCCTTTGCCAAAGCATATGACTATGATCTTGGTTGCAGAAGAGAGGCTCTTTCTGCCTAGTTCTGAGGTTCACCCTTGTTTTTCTGCCCTGTAAATAGAGGTCTGTCTCCCCAGCCAGCCAGTTCCCCAGCCAGCCAAGTGAGGAGCTCCAGCTTGGTCATCCCGGGTCACGCTGGGAGCCACTTTTTCTTTGGCACTACAGCTCTCTGAATTCACAGTTGTGTTCAAAGTTTCTTTCTTTCTTTCTTCTCTTTTTTTTTTTTGTAGAGACAGCCTGTCGCTCAGCCTGAAGTGCAGTGGTGGGATCATCGCTTACTGTAGCCTCAAACTCCTGAGCTTCAGCGATCCTTCTGCCTAAGCTTCCTGAGTAGCAAGGACTAAAGGTGCACACCACCATCCCCTGCTAATTTATTTTTATTTTTATTGTTGTATAGATGGGAGACCTCTCTATGTTGTCTAGCCTGGTCTCAGGCTCCTGGCCTCAAGTGATCATCCCACTTCAACTTCCCAAAGTGATGGATTACAGCATGAGCTACCTCGCCCGGCCCTTTTGTTTCTTTTATGATCAGTCTGATCCTTCTAGTCATCTTGTAACTTCACAAACCATGTGCCACAGGAATATTGCCCAGCCTCATAGCTCTGGTTAAAAAAAAAAAAAAATCGTAACTGTGGCCCAACTTTATGTCTCAATTCATAATGGCATCTGTTCCTCTAACTCTGGAAGCATTTTAAGAAGTGAGAATTGCCACGGACTTCAGTTGGTTCTTTTTTTGTTGTTTTTATGATCTCACATGAATAACCCAGAGGTTGGGTTTTAGTTGTCATTGGTGATGTTATTAAAGTTTATTAATTTTAAGAAGTTAAGAAATCAAAAGCGGTATTTTCTTCCAGCTAGTTTGTTTTTATAGTTTGGCTGTGACGAGCAGAGCCAAAGGTGAGCCAGAAAGAGAATCCTCTCCGGATTCCAGTGGGAAGAAGAGCTGAATTACCTCCGTGCCACCTTCCTGGGTGAGCAGCCCCAAACCTTTTCAGCTGGTATAAAGTCACCTATCATGTCCTTCAGCAAATTTGTATCATCATGTTTAGTTGTTTGATCTGCACTTGGAAGAATCAAGATGAATAAACGACATGAAATCAAACCAATTTGAACACATTTAATAGATTATAGAAAATCATTCCAAAATGCCAACTGTAATCTTCCCCTCCAGATTTCTAGTGGACATTAATGGCTAAATTCTGCCTCCAGTTACACAAACACATTTAACACCCCCCCAAAGCTATGCAGCATGAACACTCTTGAAGAAATAGAGCCAAATTCCGAGACAGCATATAATTATATACTAGTTTCCGCATTCTGAAATAGCATGTAATATGCCAAATAGATGTTTATTTCCTCTTGTTTTCTCAGAAGGGTCCCACCCAACCACTGAAAGGAGTAGCATCAAAATAACTCAGGGTGGATTTATCCTTCCGTGCTTGCTACAGGCAAACAGACCTGCAGAGGCCCTGCTAATCGGCTATGTACCGACCCTTAGCACACTTTAGGCTGTAGCAGGAATGCTTTACACAGGAGGTTTCTAAGGGCTTCAATTTGAGCCGTTCATTAAAGGCCAACCACAGGCAGGAACACAAGGCAGATGTACACGGCTTGGGAGGCACATCTAGTTATGAGGTCTCACACTGTATATCCTGAAATAGGGTATCCCTGGTGTGCAAAGTGGGTCATTGCACCTTGAGTGAAAGTGGGGATTTCCACAAGAAGTAACTGGGTAAGCTCACTGACGACTAGGGAACCAATATCCACCCAATGCAAAGCTGACCTCAGTAAACTGTCTAAATATACACAGGCCATATATGGGCCTAATTACTGAGGAGTCATGGAAGTCACACAATTACTTTAAATTCTTTCTGGTAAAAGGTAGGCAATAGATTAAATAATACAATTAAAATTCTTTCCTGTTCTCTTTAGTTATTGTGGGTTGCTATATACTTCTCTGGACCATACTTAGAACACCTTAAAGACAACCATAATTATTTTTTGCAGACCCTGTGGTGAGTGGTTTTGAAAATGCTCAGTGAGGATGGATTTGAGTCTTAGGAACAGTCACAAGTCAGCTGGATCTAAGTCCGACAGAGCCAGTGGTCAAGTTAGGTAACACTTGCTTTTATTTATTTATTTATTTATTTATTGAGACAGAGTCTCACTATGTCACCCTCAGTAGAGTGCCGTCACAGCTCACAGCAACCTCAAACTCTTGGGCTGAAGTGATTCTCTTGTCTCAGCCTCCTGAGTAGCAGGGACTACAGGCACCCACCATAACGCCCAGCTAGTTTTATGTTGCAGTTGTCATTGTTCGAACAGACTGGAACCCGCCATCCTTGGTGTATGTGGCCAGTGCCGTAACCACTGTGCTACGGGCACCGAGCTGTACACCTGCTTTTACAAACTACAAGACATTTGGTTCAACATAGAAGAGTGAGACTCAGCCCCTGACCTTAAGAAGCTGTGATCCAGTTTGAGGGGAAGCCACACAAAAGACAACCACCACGCCACTTCATCAGCTCTGTGCAAGAGGCAGAAAAAGGTGCTGTGGGACTGGGGTCATAGAAATGCTCTAAAACCAGGTAATGCTTATGGCTGTGAACTTGGTTGAGTTTACAAAAGGACACTAAATTGTACAGGTCGAATGTTGGGGTATGTAAATTATAACCTACCCTAATTTAAAAAGGAATTTTTTAAAAATACCACTATGTGTACTACTGTCTGAATACAGAGATGCCCTTTAGTTCTAGATTAGAACTATGATCCTCACCATCCTTGTCAAGAGAGGAAAGTAAAGAAGGGGAAAGAAGTTAGAGAAGGGGGGAAGGCATAGTTTAGTCTTGCTGAGGTTCCAGGCCTTGGCCTTTATGTGAGGGGAAGCCACTGAGCAGCATCGTCGCATTTACATTTTAGACAGATTTCAAGGGAACAGTCTGAAATATGACAACACTAGAGGCAAGGAGACTGCTGGGAGGATATGGTAATAGTCTTGGAAGGCAGTTAGGGAGGTGGTGACAACAGGATAAAAAGGAAGGCACAAGTTCCTGAGCTCTTAGGTAAACTTGGCAGGACTTGGGAACTGGTGGAATGTGGATGAGGAAGAAGAGGGAGGGGTCATCGAGGCTCAGATCATCCAAGTGGTGGCCGGGGGACAGACGCACGGAGTACTGGACTTGAGGTGCCTGGATGACATCCAGGGGGAAATATCCAATCAACAGGAGGTGCACACGTGATTCTGCCACTTCGAGGAGACCCAGGATCATTAATGTAGAGGGGCAGTTAAAACCATGGGAGGAGATGAGATGAGTCACAGCAACCTTGTGAATGAGAAGAAAATTGGGCAGAGGATGGAACCCTGGGGAAATTAACATTTGAAGGGCAAGGAGAGGAGGAGGATATGGAAAGCAAAATGAAGAAGAAATGTGAGAGAGAAACAGGAGGAAAGTCAGGAGAGTGTAATGTCAGAAAGCGGAAGGAGTCATGTTTCAATGAGAAAGGAACGATCATGTCAGTCAAAGGTAGATGGAGGATTTTGTACAAAACAATCAGCACACTGAATCCCACAAAGGCATAAGTGTATTCATGATCTATGTATATATCACTTAATTAAAAAAAATAAAAGAAAGAAAGAAAAGGAAGCCACTGAATGTGGCTACGGACCTTAGTGAGAACATCTTCAGGGGAGGGGAGGTGATAGCCAGGCCGCAGCAGGTTGAGGAACTGAGCTAGTAAGAAGAGAGGAAAGGTCAAAGCTACAGACAGAGGCTGCTGGACCCAGGCTGGCACTTGTGGGAAACAGAGGGTCACTCCACCCTCGGAACCTTGGGGGCAAGGTGGTGTGTAGCCTGGGATGAAGGGCGGAGGACCAACTGCGCTCCCACCTGCTGGCCTTGGGTTTATTCATCTTGTTTCATGTGTGTAAAACAAGGGAAGGGAGTTCTCTGTTGAAAGAAAGCATTGGGGTCGGAGGTTTGAACGAGTAGAAAGGCTTAAAAATAGTGGCGATAACAGAGGGAGCTGATGGACAAGAAAATGTGTTGTTGTGAATCATCCTTCATTCTTTCCTTTCCCACCCTCCACCTCTCCATCCATCAGCAAGGGGTCGATTCTGCTGCTATTTCCTGGCCCCAGCTGCTTCTCACCACCTCTATTCCTAACATCCTGCTCCAAGGCACTATCGTCTCTCTCCTAAAATGCTATCATAGCTTCCATATGAGTTTTCATGCTGTTTCCCTCGTCCCTTCCACTTCTTTCTCCAGACTGCAGCCAGAGTGATCTTTAATAAAATATAAGTCAGATGATACTACTCCCCAGCTTAAGTCATCCAGTGGTTCTCATTGTGATGAGAATAAAATCTAAGTGACAAGCTTTGTCCTGTGAGACCCAACACGATCTGGCCCTATCTAGGCCGTATCACCTTCTTCCTCCTTGTCACGTTCACCAGTTCAATGCTTTCGCTGGGTTAATGTGTTTCAGCCACTCAGCTGCCTTTAGTTTCCTCCAGTGCGCCAGGCTAGTTCCTGCCTCAGGACCTTTGCACTTGCTTTCCTTCTGCTTCTACTACTCTGGTGGGCTCCTCCCTGAAATTCACCTGAATAGTTAAATGTCACTTCCTCAAAGAGGCCTTCCCTGATTGTCTAAAGGAGCATCACCTCCACCCCATTACCTGTTTTATTTTCCCTAGCATATTTATCAGTAACTGAAACTGTTTTACATATTTATTTACTTGTGTGTATTGCTTTTTCTCAATCCTAGAGTAAGAATTCTGGGAGAGCAAGGACCTTGGTCAGCACATAGTAGGTACTTAATAGATACTGGTTGAATGAATCAATGAATGAAAAGCAGTGTTGAAAGCCCAACTGAGAAGAGATAATAAAACTGCAGTGACTTAAAAGTCACACAGGTGTATGTATTTCACCACCACGGACCATAAAATAATAAGACTGATTTTTCCTATGTGCCTGTTCTGGAGATGATTTCAAATAAGTATTTCCAAATGTGAGCCAGGTGGCAGAGACATCTCTGTGAAAAGTAGACAGACTTCCAGGGTGACCAGTTCAGATGTTTACATTCTTATTTATTATACAGAAATTTCCTCGATTTTATAGTCTTTTTTATGTGAGTTGGCAAATTGTGGGAGGAAATTGCTGACTCCGTTTCTAGCCCCAAAGCTAAGCCGTATTATGCAGGTGAAATCAGGTTACTGAGATAGGTCTGGTTTCCTTGGTGACCCAGGAGGTTGGGTTATATTGGAAATTGCTAAGAAGGCGAAAAACCTGATAACAGCAGTTCTGTGTTTTCCTTGGGGAAGGAGAGCTTTTCAGTTCTCAGTCAAGGCTGAGAACATGCTTCCTTGACTGGCGGGGCTGAGCTTTAGCTGATGGGATGAGTGACACTTTCTAACTGCTCCCAGCGCCCTGCAACCCAGCCTGACAAGTTGTCCTATGCCAGCTCTGGGTAATTGCATCAGGACTCCTCACACTCCCGTTTTGTTTTTGCCTGTAAACACTGTAACTAGGATGACGAATTGTTAACTTATTGTAGGATGTGCTAACTACCTTTCTTTTGGTGGGAATGACAACAGAAGGGCATGTTATTTTATAGATGGTAGGGTGACCTTGTTAATTCCTTAGTGTCCTCTGTTGGTCAGATTTAAGCCCTAATGCCACTTGTTGACAAGTGCCATGAGCCAAGCACCGTGTTCAACACCTTAAAAATGTTTCCCTCATTTTCATGACAGTATTACGAAGTGTGCCATGTTATGATACCCATTTTACAGATAAGGAAACTGAGACTCAGAGAGGTGAAGTGGCTTTTGATGGTCACACAGCTTATCAGTGGTGCATTTGGGAATTTTAGAAAACGATTACCGCTTATCACCTACAAACACTGCCTTTTGAATCCTCTCTGAATACTGTCAGAGAAGGGGGCAGATTATTCTTGCTTTCTGCAGTTACCTGATATTCGGAGTCCACCTTATGCTGCATGTCTCGTAGATACTGAACATCACTGACAAACTTCTGCCTGTCCCTGGCTTCATGCAACATGATTCTTAATTCCCGACCTGCATATAAAAGAGAAATAAATGGGCGGTGATGGGCTCCTTTATTGCATTGCCATATTTGGATTTATTTTAATATAATTGCTTTTATTCTCTTATTCATCTGATCTCCATTATTTGAAAGGCACAGGTGCTCCTTTTCAGATGGAAGGGACTTCTTGTGTTGGTGTCAATATATTGTCCTCCTGTTCCAGGCATAAATAATGCAGCCACCTTCATTAGGGCTTCAGTGATCCTGTTCTGCTTATTCACAGGGAGCCAGAATAACAGACACCTGATTAGAAGCAGTTCTTTAACATGACCAATAAAAACTGAGAACCCAGCTAAATTAGCAATGACCAAAGTTAGAAGAAGCCCCTGCTTGCTGAAATTCATGTATGCAATAATGACTGTACCCTTATTCCAATCCAGGCATTGTGCTCTGGGTACTGGAATAGAGTGACCAGAATGGCAGACACACTCCTGCCCGAGTATTTCCTTCAGTCTAGAGTGGAAGACTGACATGCAGCAGGTGAACCCTAGTTGTGACAGGTGCTGTGGAGCAGAAGGGTGGGATTCTTTGAGAGAGCATTATTATAGGAGGGCATAACCCAGTCTGGAGGAGCCAGGCTAGATTTTCCTTAGGGAATGAAACTAGGTTTGATAAGCAATGAGCTAGACAGAGATGACAGCGTCAGGGCATGAGAGGGCAGGTGCAGATGAGGAACAAGGGTAGGGGACAGCATAGCTGGGGCAGAGACATGCAGGAACAGCACTGGAAGGGTTGGAGGGGAAGCCGGCTCCTGCAGTCGCCTTGAAGGTCCTGATTCCAAGAGTCACATGAAGTCACTGAAAGCTTCCAATCTGGGGAGTGAATGATTAGATTGTGTTTTTAAAAAGCCTTTCCAGTTGTAGTATGGAGAATGGGTGGTGGGGCTGGAACAAAAATGGAAGTAGGAAAAACACTAGGAATATATTATAGTCATCCAGATGCGATAAAATGGTGACCAGACTTGGGTCGCAACAGTGGAGGGGAAGAGGAAGAAGAAGAGGGGAAGGAGAAGGAGGGGAATGGAGAAGGAGAAGGGATCATAGCTACTATCCACTGAGCTTCTGGAAGTGCTAGGCGCTTCATACATATTAACTCATTCAACCTTCACAACAATTTTGTAGGGGAAATAACTGCAGCACAAAGGTATTAAGTAACTTGTCTAAAGTTACACAGCAAGTAAGTAGAAGAGTTGAGATTTGAACCCACAGTGTCTCACACTGGTGCCCACACTCTTAACCATGATGGATTTTCAGGGAATACTCAGGAAAGAAAACCATCAGGATTGGTGATCACCTGGATGGGGCAAGACAGGAAGTCTGCAGGAAGCTGCCCAGGTTGCCAGGTTGAACAACTAGGGGGCTGGTGCCAACTCTGTGTTCAGAAAACACAGGAGATGGCTCAGTGCCCATAGCTCAGTAGTTAGGGCACTGGCCACATATACTGGGGCTGGTGGGTTTGAACCCAGCCTGGGCCAGCTAAACAATGACAACTACAACAACAAAATAGCTGGGTGTTATGGCGGGCACCTGTCGTCCCACATACTTGGGAGGCTGACGCAAGAGAATCACTTAAGCCCAAGAGTTTGAGATCACTTGAGTTGTGACGCCACAGCACTCTACCAAGGGTGACATAGTGAGACTCTGTCTCAAAAACAAAAAAACAAAAAAAGAAAACACAGGAGGAAGAGCATGTTATGAGGAAAGAGCATGGAGTTGGAAGAGTCTGGAGTACAGCAAATGGAGATGTCAAGGAAACAGACGCAGGGCTCTGGAACAGATCAGAGAGGTGAAGATCTGGGCATCTCTGGGATTCTGGTGACAAATGAAATTGAAGGAAGAATGAATACTGAAAAGAGAAATAGGACACGGAACAAAATTTCGAGAAACACTTGAAGGTACAGATGATCTAAGAGAAAGAAACCTGCAAGGAAGCCAGAGGGCAGGAGGAAAGCCAGGTGGGCACCATTTCAGAGGTGCCGAGAAGAGAAGTTTCCAGAAGGAGGCTATTTATTACCTTGGTGAGAGCATTTAGTACGGTGACAGGGCTGAAGACAGATCACAGCGGGTTGCATAAATGGGAGGCAGAGGACTAGAGGCGATGCTTTCAAGAAGTTTGGCTCTAATGGCTAAATGTGTGACCCAAATCTTTAAGCTCCCAAAGTTACAAAATGGCAGTTAACAATGAGACTGCTGGACCGTGTCTCTGCTTATTGTGTAGAGAAGTTCTTTCATTTACTTCTGCACATATATTTTGATAACTACTATGTGACAAAGGCTGCTCTAGGCACTCAGGAAACAGCAGGTTAGGACAGGTGATGTCCCTATCCTGAGGTGTATACAGTCTGTGGCTTTCCTTGCCTCCTCCAGTTTATTCAGTTGTGTAGATATTGGCAGTCAGGATGCCCCTGACTCATGGTGACCTAGTGTCTGGTCTGGTTGTTATGAAATCTCACCAGGTTTATTGTGTAGCCCTAAGCAATTGGGAAAACTTGTGCCAATCTCTCAGGGGTTATTTGCTCTCAAGTATAGAAAGGGAGGGTCAGAATCTAAAGCTATGACCCAATATGTTGTTCTGCCATCTACACATCAACCCTAAATTTTGCCTCTGAGCATATTAATGGTCATTTATAGTCATTTAGCTTTCCATGTGAATTTTTACCTGCCTCCAATGACGTTACAGTCCCACCCTTTTCAGAAAATGATGGCGTTACAACACACAGGAAGATGAATTCCTGCTGCTACTATCCAAAAGAGAAGCCTGTCTGAATATTAATCAGGCAGAGAACATAAAGATTTGTAATGCAAATATGTTCGTGGTCACAAATGGGGCACATCCCAGAGTCCACTTGGATGACGCATTTGGGTTGCAAAGTTAACATAGAAAAACCAGCTAATCTATCATGGCTTTAGTTCAGTGTTACTTTAAGGAGACTTCTAAGTCAAGACGCATGAAATAACTTTGTCTAAATAGGTAGGAAATAACAGTTTGAATTACTTGCTAGGTTACCTCTGACTTCACAATCACCTACCAAATAAAGGACTTTAAAATTGCCTTCAAAAGTCTCTTTTCCCTCCCATAAACTCTTCATTACATTGTATTTTTATGATATTTAGAAGCACCATGGTGCCACGTGTAATTTCCTATTTAAATACATCAATACTTCGTGAGATTAAACAAATATACTGGGCACCAAGGCAACAGGGCATTAGAGACAGACCAAGAAGGTGTTAAGTTACCTCGGCTTAGGCAAACATTCTCTGTGTTCACTTGAACTTCATACTGCACTGCAAGTTTAAAAAACTGACCAGGATAAACAAGAAACAGAAATAACCGTGTGGAAATAAATCCACATGAGATAATGCTTAATTCATGGATCACAGCTTTGTGGGCCTACTCAACCAGATGGCCATTTGAAGCCAAGAACTTTTCCTCAGCAAATACAGACAGGTGGGGTGGGGCTGTGATAATCAAATGTGGGCAGGACACTTGTTTCTAAAATAGCTTTCTGTATTCTCTTCTAGTGCTCACCTTTGAACTGCTCAATTTAAAATCTGCTCTTAGTCATGCACACTTCTGTTTCAAGTCTCTGGCAATAATGTATTGTGCTAAATTTGTGCTTCAGAAACCAACATATGAGGCCATATTAAGTAGGGAGAGGGAAAGGAGAAGGGAGTAGAAGGCACACGGAGAAGGAAGGAGGGGGTCCTGCTTTGCTGAAGGCAAGAGTAAATGATTCTTCTGGGCCTCAAAATTCTACAAATCTATGAAATTTCAATGAGGAATATTCTAAGAACTTTGTGACATACACATTCCTCTCCAGTATAAATTTCCAATATATTCAAAGCAACTGACTTTTCCTAAGGGGAAGAGAATCTGATTGCAGGATATATTTTTCAGTTCTCTAAAAAATCAAATATTTTTATTATGTGTATGTCATACACATACACACACATGCTATCCTTTTGTTCTATGGCTACCCTTGTCAAAAGAACGGATCTGAAGGGAGCTCTTTTTAATAACAAGCTATTTTACTGTTTTCTTACTAAGTTCTTACATCAGAAATACATCATTACAATGAATGCTTTATTGTTTCAACAAAAAGGAAAATGTAAATTTTAACCCTTTCTTTAGGCTGAGGAGTCCTAGGAAATGAAGTCTAAATGGCTATGTTAATACTTACAATTGGGTTTATAAATTCCTCCTTTCCACAACTGGGTGCTTAAAAGAAGGATTTCAGGTGACCTTGTTCAATCGTTTCCTCAATTAATTAATTTGTAATGACAAAGATTACAGGATTTGTTTAAGTCTTAGCTTTTAAACAGAATTTTAAAAGCTTATACAAATGTCTTTAAGCAACAAGTGATTTGGGCTCAATTTTCCTAACACTCTCTGCATACTGCAGCAAAAGAGGAAGCATTATTTGGGGAAGATGGGGCCATCTGTCAACTCTCCTAGCAAATTTGTCTTAGGAAATTAAGGCGGAGGGCAGTGGGCTTTTTTGGGGTCGACTCTCCATTTTCTTGTGAAATTACGAGAGCTGAGCAGTCATACATTGACCCTCAAGCTCAGAAGAGCGAAAAGAAATTCCATGTGTAATTGGGAAACTTTGGAGATGAAATGTCACAAGTGTGACAAGCAATTCGGAGCTATCTTTAATAACAGTATCAACAATTTCGCACTCAGAAGCCCAAGGGGCCATGGTCTGGGTTCACCTTTTCTGAGTACACCTTTTCTGGACTTGCAGACCAGTGGAGTCTTTGGGTAAGTTATGTAGGCCCAGGACTGCTGCCTGTGTGCAAATGATCAGTCTCCTCAAAACAGTCCCTTTGGGGAAGGAAAAAAGTTTGGGCTGGGGAGAAAGCCTCCAGACCACCAGCCTTCAGGCCCGAATTCCCTCCAGAATCTTCCAAGTCTCGGAAGGAAAGCGTGTCCCCTACCTTTACCCCCTCGGAGGAGCTGGGGCCGAGGCCAGGCGAAGCGGCCCCTTACCTGGCGGTTCTGCCTTTCCTCCCCTGCCCGGGGCTAAAGGGGCCGAGGGGCGGGGCTGGCTGGCCGGTCCAGGGCAGAGGAGCCGCCCATCAATCGCACAGGGGGCTGTCCCTGAGTTCCTCTTCCTCCTCCTCGCACTTCTTCCCTCCCTCTTCCTGCCCCTCTTCCTCCACCTCCCCCGCGGCAGCTTTCCGGGGCGACGGGCAGCCTTTCTAGGGGCGGAGGCGGTGGGGGCGCCTGCCGGGCGTCCTCTCGTTCCCTTGGCAACAGGGCTCCTCCCTCCTGGCGCGCGGCGTGTGGGGGGCGGGGCGGGGCCGCGGCCGGGCGGTACCAAGTCGGGACGTGGGCGCCGCCGGTTGCCGTGGGAACGAGGCCGCCCGCAGTCGGCGAGCCGGCTTGGTGAAGGCTCCCGACCGCCAGGAGATGCTCCGGGGGGAGGCCGATGGGCTTTGTCTTGATGTCCAAGCCCAGACCCAGATATCTATGCCTTCACTCTTTCCCTGTATGGGTGCTGTGCTTTGTAAACAACGAGGTTAAAAAACAAGAGAGGAAATATTTTTGATCGAATAAAATTATATTAAAAGCAGTACACGGAAAGAGAGAAGGAATAGATACTGCAGTCCTGGAGTTCGAGCTCTGCAGGAGATAACTGAAATGCTCTAGTCCAACATAAGCAAGAAAAAATGAAGGGAGGTACCAGTCAGCAGAAAGGAGACCAGAATTCAGGCTTCTTAGTTATCAGTCATCTTAACTGCCTTTCCAGGGAAAGAGGTGCTTAGAGGATTAGACCAATGCCCATGGTTTTGGAAGGAAGGAAGGGACCAGAACCTCTGCTAGCCTCACCTTCCATCTGCCAGGTTTATTTCTCTCTGTGGTTCTTATAGGCATAATTGGGCACTCAACTTGCCAACTGATGTCAAGTTAAGACTTTATCATTATTATTATTAGATGGAGAATATGGTAAAAGGAGAACAGACATTCTTGGACCTTTCATCAGTGCCAGAATCCTTAGGTGTCTCTGTTGTCTTCTCAGCAACAGCTCCCACCATCTTGTTGGTGGCCATATCCTCTGCAATGTCACATAGCTTCTTTTTAGTCTCATCACCATCACCCTAATCTGGAGCTCCAAAACCTCCAGGAAGCTTTGGGAGCTCCATGATCTGTGGTGTGGTTCTATGACTTAGTTTGGGGCTCCACTGATTGTTGTAAGGGCCTCTTAACCACACCCTTGGGCCCCTGTCCTCCACACTCTATCCCCACCACTTCCTATGAGAAGCATGGGTCTGGCTTGGTGCCCATAGCTCACCCAGTAGGGCACTAGCCATATACACGGAGGCGGATTTGAGCCCAGCCAGGGCCTGCTAAACAACAATGACAAAAATAGCTGGGCTTTGTGGTAGGCGCCTGTAGTCCCAGCTGATCGGGAGGCTGAGGCAAGAGACTCACTTGAGCCCAAGGAGTTTGAGATTGCTGTGAGCTGTGATGACACAGCCCTCTACCCAGGCTGAAATGGTGAGCCTCTGTCTCAAAAAAAAAGAAAAAAAGAAAAGAAAGAAAGAAAAAGCATAGATCTAATGTCATTTGTCTCCTATTTAAGAAGCTTTCAAAGTTTCCTTTCTGCACAATCTAAACTCTTGATTATGACTTTCCATATGTCTTCCCTCGGGGCTTGCTTTTCGGTTTTTCTCCCTCAGCACTTCCCTCATACTTCAGCCAGATGGAACTATGTGTTCCACTCTGAACATTTTTCCTTGCCTTCGCACCAATTTTTAAGACATATCTGAGCTGGGCAGAGGCTAGACAAAATGTATGTAGGTGAAGTCTTTCTTTGGGGCACTTTTCTCATCTGATGTTCATTGGTCTTCCATCAATCCCTAAGGACCTTTCCATCCCCAGCTCCCAACCTACATTCTGATCTTGTTCTCAGCTGACTACCAGGTATTCCTTATGAAAGAATTAACTGATAATTGAAGCAACTACTGATAAGGATTTAACCCAAGAACTCTCTCTGTGGCTTGTGCTTTTCAAAATGAAATGCTTAAAGGTGCAAAATCTTTAAGACACACTGCGTTAGCACTGTAACTGGGAAATGATAGAGATAGAGCTTGTTCTGATGGAGCTAGGTCCCATTTCAAATAAAAACAATTATAATGATACGTGATAATTATTAACCATTATTAATTAACAAGGGAAGCCATTGAAGTCCAGGTCCTCACCTGGTAGAAGGGAAATGACATGACCAAGAACACACGGTAAGTTCTAGAACCAAGGCTCAAGAGCAGGGCTTTCCATCAGAAATTCCTTGATGTTCTCCACTACTAAAGAAAACCTTTTGGTACATATTGGACCTAGACTTTTCCCTTCCACTGTAAGATCTATATTAAATACTATCCATCTTAAAAGATTATTGTGAGGATTAAATGAGAAAGGAGAAAGTATTAACAAAGGCATGGCACACAGTAAGCACTCAATAATTGATAGCTTTGTTTTCTAAGGCGTATTTTAAGGTTTCGTTTAATGCATGTGTTAACCATAAATATTTTAAGATTTTTAAATAACCAGGTTTGGAGAAGTCACTTCCTGTCTCAGTTCTAAATTCTTCTACATCTCAAGTACTTTTGAAAGTTAAATTCTATGAAAAGAATCATGATGCCCTTGAAAGAGGGTAATGAGGTCAAAGATCAGCCTATAAAAAGAAGCAACTCCAACTTTAGTGTCCAGTGAGGGAACTTAAGCTAGGTGGTAAATTATAAATAAGATTAGCTCTAGCATTAAGCTTCCCTTAGGAAGGGAAATATTAAAGTGAAAGAGAAACATAATTCCTACGTGGGGAAAGGATCCTACTCTTCATTACTTTCTGCACAATGTCCCTGGTACAGATGAATAAATAAAGGAAAAAATTAAGACTTCAGTGAACAGTGGATTCTAATGACTGAGGTATTTGATGTTTGCAAATAAGCATGTCTTAGTCTGTTCCTATTGTCATAACAAAATTCCTGAGACTGGGTGATTTATAAACAACAGAAATTGCTTACAATAAAGCAATTCTGGAAGCTGGGAAGTCCAAGATCAAGACTTTGGCAGATCTGGTATCTGGTGTCTGGTGGGGACTTACTGGGCTTCATATATCACAACTTCCTGTTACATCCTCATATGGTGGAAGGAGCAAACAAGTTCCCTCCAGCCTCTTCCATAAGGTCGCTAATCTTACTCACGCGGATGAAGCCCTCATGACAAAATCAACTCCCAAAGGCCCCACCTCTTAATACCACTACCAAGGGGATTAGGTTGTGACATGAATTTTGGAGGCACACAAACGTTCAGATGGTAGCAGGCATCGGGAAGTTCTTTCACTCCATCTAAGACTTCTGCAAAGAACAACTTCAAGTATAAAATTTCAGAAGTAGATTGCGTGTTGACTTTCAAAGAGTAAACTGTCTAGAGGAGTAGCCATATATTCTAAGTCTGTCGAGGTTTCTGGGACTGGGATGTCCAACAGCCTCACGGAGACGTGGCCCAGCTACTTAGCTGAGCTGGAGCAACTCACCCTCTGTGTACCTAACATTCCCTCTTCCTAAGAGTGAGTCTAACTAGGTCTCTTCATCACTATTTAATCAGGAGCTCTGCTACTGGGCATAGAGCTTCATGCCAAGTGACCTCAGAAGCAGATGGCCTCCCTCACATAAGATTTAAACACGATCATTTTGCCTTGGGCGTTGCTATGAGTAATAGGGTCCAGTTCTCATCAGTGGAAGCCAGTGTGGTGATGTTGCCTTCATTCGGTGCACGTGGTGTGAACGATGGCAGCTTGCAAAAAGGATCTCTGCAAAAAGTTCCCCCTGAGAAGGGGGCTGTGGGCGTGTTAGCCCTTTAGCTCACCATAGGTTCTTCTCCAGCACACCATTGTGCAACTGATTCACGTTAAACACTGGCTGGTGACTTACTGAGTGATCGGGGGAGCTGTTGTGGCATTCCGCATTTATCCTATAGCGGTATTTGTCCAGACTGTGGGTATGCAATGTGACAATCTCTTAATGTCACTCGCTAAAAGTGGTCCTGTATTCATGTCACTAAGGTGGTTTGACAGTTTGGCAGACGGTTTTAAGGAGAGCCTTCTGGACTATACAGGGATCAGTCGGCCCTTGAATAACACAGTTTTGAACTGCATGGGTCCATTATGCTCAAATTTTCTTCTACCTCTTCTACCCCTGAGATAGCAAAACCAAGAGCTCCTCTTCCTTCTCCTCTGCGGCATACTCAACACCAAGACAACAGGATGAAGACCTTTATAATGATCCACTTCCACTTAATGAATAAAAAATACATTTCTCCTCCTTACGACTTTCTCAATAACATTTTCTTTTCTCTAGAACAATCCTTTTAACATACAAAATGTGTGTTAACCAACTGTTTATGTTATCTGTAAGGTTTCTGGTCAACCGTGATCTGTCAAGTTTCAGAGGAGTCAAAGTTAACATGGTTCTCAGCTCAGTGGTTACGGTGCCAGCCACACACACTGAGGCTGGTAGGTTTGAACTGGCCCGGGCCAGCTAAACAACAATGACCACTGCAACAAAAAACAGCTGGGCATTGTGGTGGGCACCTGTAGTCCCAGCTACTTGGGAGGCTGAGGCAAGAGAATCACTTAAACCCAAGAGTTTGAGGTTGCTGTGAGTTGGGAGGGACGCTGTGGCACTCTACCCAGGGCAACACAGTGAGACTCTGTCTCAAAATAAATAAATAAAAATAAAAACCTTAAAAAAAAAAAGGTAACACGGACTTTTGGCTGTGTGAGGGGTTTGTGCCCACAGTGATCAAGAGTCAATGGTATATTTTTCTGATTTTCTGATTATTTTTTAATTGGTACATAATTACACATATTATGCGGTATATTGCATGATATTTTGATACATGTACACAATGTGTCATGATCAAGTCAAGGTAATATCTATCATCTCAAATATTTATCATTTCTTTGTGTTCGGAACATTCCCAAATCTTTTCTTCTAATAAAATAGATAATAAATTATTGTTAGCTATAGCCACCCTGTGCGATCAAACGCTAGAAATTATTCCTCCTATCTAACTGTATTTTAGCACCAATTAACTAACCTCTCTCAATCCCCCCTCTTCCCAGCCTCTGCTAACCATCCTTCTACTCTTTACCTCCAGGAGATCCACTTTTTTACCTCCCATGTATGAGTGAGAACTTGTGGTATTTATCTTTCCGTGCCTGGCCTCTTTCACTTAACGTAACATGCTCCGTGCTCCTCCATGTTGCTGTCAGCGACAGAATTTCATTCTTTTTTATGGTGAATAGTATTTCATTGTATAGAGACATCCCATTTTCATTATCTATTCATCTGCTGATGGACACTCAGGTTGCTCCCATGTCCTGGCTATTGTGAATAGTGCTGCAATTAAACAGGGGGAGGCAGATAATCTCTTACACATCCGGACTTCCTTTCCTTTGGATCTATACCTAGTGGTGGGATTGCTGGATCGTATATGAAGTAGGAGCTCTAGTTTTAGTTTTTTAATGAAGATCCACACTGTTTGCCTAATGGCTGTACTAATTTACACTTCCACCAACCGTGTATGAGTTCCCTTTTCTCCACATCCTTGCTAGAATGTGTTATTCTTTTTGGTTTTGGTCTTTTTGTTAATAGCCATTCTAACTAGCCCGAGACAATGTCTCATTGTAGTTTTGATTTGCATTTTCCTGATGATTAGCGATGTTGAACATTTTTTCATATACCTGTTGATCATTTATCTTTTTTTGAGAGATATCTACTCAATTTATTTGCCCTTTTAAAAATCTGAATATTTGCTTTTGGTTTTTTTTTTTTTTAACTGTTTAGTTTTTTAGTTTCTTGCATAATACAGGGTGGACATAAAGTTCACGTGCAATTCACGAACTTATGTCTACCCTGAATATTCTAGATAGCAATCTCTTGTCGGAAGGATGACTTACAAGTACTTTCTCCCTTTCCGCAGGTTTTCACTTCACCCTGTTGATTGTTTCCTTTGCTGTGCAGAAGCTTTTTAGTTGGACATAATCCCATTTGTCGATTTTTGCTTTTGTTGTTTGTGCTTTTAAGGTCTTATCCATAAAGCTTTAGCCACATCAACGTCCTAAAGAGTTTCTCCTGTGTTTTCTTCTAGTAGTTCCATAGTTTCAGGTCTTACAATTAATTTTTTAATTGATTTTGAGTGGATTTTTTAATATGGTGAGAGATAAGGAGTTTGTTTTCATTCTTCTACATAGGAATATCCAGTTTTTCTAGCTCCCTTTACTAAAGAGACTGTCCTTTTTCCAGTGATTATTCTTGAGGACTTTGTTGAAAACCAGTTTGGCATAAATTTGTGGATTTATTTCTGGCTTCTCTGTTCTGTTTCATTGATCTATGTGTCAGTTTTTATGCTACTAACATGCTGTTCTGATTACTATAGCTTTGAAATCAGGTTTGTTCTTTTTGCTCAGGATTGCTTTGGCTATTCAGGGTCTTCTGTGTTTCATATTAATTTTAGGATAGTTTTTTTCAATTTCTGTGAAGAATGTCATGGATATTTTGATAGAGATTGCACTGAATCTCTAGATCGCTTTTTCACAGTATTAATTTTTCCAGTCCATGAACATGGGATGGCCAAAGAAAACAAATGGACGAATTAACACACACACACACAAATTATGTGTATATTTTGATGAAGGTCATTGAAGACCCAGGATTTGGTCCTTGATTTTTTAGGATCTGAAAATCCATTTTACTTAATTCAGAAAGATCTTTTTAAGGAATTGATTCCCAATAACACCACTCAGAGGAGACAAATTTGTCCTTTACCTGACCAAGCAATCATTTTATCTCAGAGAATAAAGCTAGTAAGCCGACCCTGGATGAGCTACTTCCTCCCAGTGGAAAAGTATCCACAAGAGATCAAATTAAAAAGCAGAAGGTTTGGGGAATATTAAATTACATGTAGGGGATGTTATTCCTTAAGGATTATATCCAGCAGACCGAGGAGGTCTCAAGGAAGGAATAACTATCCTCCCCACTAAGGACATTTCAGTCTGGATAACTGATTTGGATTTTTTTTTTCTTGAGACACAATCTCACTCTGTTACCCAGGCTAGAGTGCCATGGAGTCAGCCTAGCTCACAGCAACCTTCAACTCTTGGGTTCAAGCAATTTTCTTGCCTCAGCCTCCTGAGTAGCTTGTACTACAGGCACCCACCACAACCCCGGGGTAATTTTTCTATTTTTGGAAGAGATGGAGTCTTGCTCTTGCTCTTGCTCTTGCTCAAGCTGGTCTCAAAAGCCTGAGCTCAAGTGATTCTCCAGCCTTGACTTCCCAAAGCGTTAGGATTACAGATGTGAGCCACCTTGCCTGGCCTTGATTTGGATTATTTACCTCAAAGCTTTTGAAGACTTTTACCACATCTTTCTGCTCACTTTGAGGGACCATGTCTCTTATATTTGTGTCATTAATATCATAATTTTGAGTTGAGAGGATCTGGGTTAAATCCTAGCAACAGCACTTGCTATATATTATAGAGATCAACTCAGGTCACTCTTTGAACCTCAAAACTCTCATACTAAAATGCAAATAATCAGAGCCTCCTCCATGGCTTGTGAGGATTAATGAAAAATTGAGTGTAAGGTTTCTGGCATTGTTCCTGACACATAGTAGCTGCTCAAAAAATAGTAGCTATCATTATTATTTACGTTATATACATAGATTTAATTCTTCTCACTAAGACTTGAGAACACCCCAAGTACATCACCAATAAATTTATTAAACATCTCTACAGGTTTATTACTTTTCAAAAAGTTTAATCTTATGTAATTTTATACTGATTCTTTTTCGTCCTGAATTTCAGAAAATGACATTTTATGGCCTCATTTCTAACTGTAAGGGTGTATCCAGTTTGAGGCTTGCAGCCATCCATGAGCTATATGAAATTTAGTAATGTCTGTTGGGCTTTTGTAGGTCAGATATTTGAGATCCAATTCTTTTGTGGAATAAAGTTGATGTTATCAGAAGCTGGAACACGCAACAATTAATAAGAAAAAGCATGTCCTTTGGGAGATCCCTTAGAATTTTCCTCATTTGGAATTGGAACTGGAGTGTGGTGCTGTTTTACAAAGCAGGGGCAAACTCGTGGAAGTGCTTGGATCCTACAGTGCTGAAATACTTCTCAAAAGTTCAAACGGGCTGTGACTTCTTTATCCATTTTGGAAGCTTCAGACTTTTTCAAAACTGTTCCTGATGGCAAGTGATGCATCTGGTAAAAGATTGGACATGATTATTGAAACTTTGAGAACATAAAACATACTGCTTTTTGAATTTCTGGAAAATGATTGCCAAAAGAAAGAATTTGACTTTCGTCCAGAAAGAAATATCTGATTTGTTTGGACTTTGGATAAACTCAAGCCATACATGTTTGGCCAAGAGTGTAATTTGTGAACCGATCCTCAAGTCCTGAGTAAGACTCCGGTTTCAGAAAGCTATGACAGCATCGAGAATCCCATGTGAGCATTAAATATGTTTCTGGACAGATAAACACTCAGGACAAACAAAAAGAAATATTTCTCATCAAGAGGGCAGGGAAACATGAACACTGAGTTGTACCTGAACCTTCCCAAAGCAGCTGTTACTCCATGACATTTTCTTTAGATTAAAGTGCAGAACACGTGAGGAGAGAACATAATAACAGCTAGAAGATGGCGAGATGGGGGGTGTAGGTGGCCTCCTGTCTAATCACCCACTTCCTGATGGTTGCACTTGCAGAAAGTTTGATCTGTGGAGCACCCTCTGCACTCACAGGGATGGGGTGGGGACCCCCTCGGTGGATCCCACCACACAGACGAGCGTTCACCTTCCACCTGGAGTATCTCTAACACTTGCCCCTTTTCCTCTTCAGAGATCTTTCTTTACCAGTCCTCATTCTGGTTTTTCTGACACAGAAGAAGCATCAGATTAGTTGCTAACTCTAATTCTTTAATTCTTTGTGGTTTCTCTTTGCCTGTGCTCCACCCAAAGATGGCTGTTACCTCTCCTTTTAAGCAGGCTCAGGGGATTTGCAGGCAGCAGGAAAGTCTTCGAGGCACGGGCGAGAACAAGGCTTGGAGACACCAGGAGGAGGAGGAGACACACTGTAAAGTCCCCAGGTGCTGGGGACTGCTGTCAGTGTGCAAATCTGTATGTACTGATCTGGATGACTGGGTGAATCGGGAACAGTTCTTGTATTCATTTAATCAACAAATGAAATGGTGAATAGGAGTCAAGGACAATTTATGGCTAGACAAATCAATAGATATACACTGACAAATGATAATTAGTGCACATTAACAGGGTGCAATTCCAGGAAATGTTGGCAGGGGGAGTCCTGGAGAGGTTGGGCACCTATTTAGACAGGGTGGCCAAAGATAGCCTCTTTGGGCAGGACCTAAAGGGCAAAGAGAAGCCAACTTTCCAAGGTGGAGAGAACGGCATTGGGAAGGTCTTAAGGGGAGAGAAGGCTCTAGGGATTCCAAGAAAAGAAAGGAAGCCAGTGTGGTCAGAAGACTGTTGTGAGGGAAGCCTGGGGAGGTGCTAAGAGTTGGGGTGAGATTTTACGCTAAGCACAGTGGAAAGCCATGGGACAGTTTTATTTTTTATTTATTTATATTTTGTTGTTTTAGGTTAATTGAGTACACAGACTAGGTTACAGTGTTTGCATTTGTTAGGTAAAAACCCTCTTATAATTGTGTCCCACCACCAAGAGGTGTGCCATACACCCTAACGTTGTGCCCATTAAATGGAAACACATCCATCACCCTCCCTCTCCCCTCTCCTTGCTCCCTCATTCCTCCAACCCCCACTTGAATTGATTTGAGTTTTGCTCTTATGCGGGAGTGTATTAGATGGTCTACTAGCCTCATATTAGAATTGAGTACATTGGATTCTTGCTTCTCCGTTCCTGTGATACTTTACTAAGAAGAATTTGTTCCAGCTCCATCCAGGTTACTATAAAAGATGTAAAGTCTCCATGTGTTTTAATGGTTGAATAGTATCCCGTGGTATACATATACCACAACTTATTTCACATTTTGTGATTGTAAATTGAGCTACAATAAACAATTTAGTGCAAATGTCCTTATGATAAAATGACTTTTTTTCTTCTGAGTAGATCTGCAGTAATGGAATTGCAGGCCTGGGATGGTTTTGAAGTGTCTGTGTGTTCCCATGTGTGCATATGTGTGTGCATCTGACATATTGTGGAAAGCCATGGGGAGGTTTCTCACCAGAACTGGTAGTCAGGACCTCATGATCCTTATTCCAGCCTTTGGGGAAACTTTAAAACATCATTCCAGCACGTGCTTATCCATTGGCATGAGACGACCTGACCAAAGATAAATTATCAAAGATATTTCTTCTGGTTCCAGAACACTGACATGACCAGATGTTCCATATCGGGTAGTGTATCCTGATTTTTTAACCTCCAGTCTCTTGTTCCAGTGTTTTTCCTGCTAACGTCCCTTATCAATGGGGCTTTTTGTGACATCCCAGGTCTCGCACCTCCCCAGCCCCACTTTTCTTCCTTTTTTTGCTCTCCACCTGCCTCCCCTTCCTCTTCTTTCCTCTCTCCTCCCACTTCCATTCCCCTTTCCCCTCTCTTCTCTCTCTGCCTTTCTCATTAAGAGTCAAAGTTCCCTGCCAAACCACAATGCTTAGATTTCTATTTTCCTAAACAGATTTCTTGGCTGGTTTTATAGACTTTTGTATAATAATTGGTTCTCTCTTCTTCCTCCACGTAATCTCTTCTCGTTTCCACTCAGCTTTCCCAGACACTGTCCTCCCCACTCTCCCCTCCCTCCACAAGCCCAACCCCTAGGTTTATGACATTTAAAAAATGTCAGCAGGAAAAAGTACTCTTCCTCTAGCCCTGTCAAAAGAAAACGTCAAGGCGTTAACCTTGAATGAGATCAGTCTCCAGCCATCAGTACAGTGAAGGCAGCTCTTGAAAACCAGACGGAACAGAAGGTATCACTGTGCAACACCCCTTGTGTGGCTCACAGCACCCTCTGAGTCAGGATAATGAGAGAACATTCTTAAAACATGACTTAACCACGCTCAGTCCTCACACAAATTCCTGGTTGTATGTGGAGTACGCTCCCCCAGCAAGCCCGAGCACAGACGCGTGGGGCGGGCTTGTTAGCACTCTGCTCTGAGCTGTTACCTTTACAAAGCCACCTTCCAAGCCACTTAGTTTGTATTAAAATAAATGTTTAAGAAAACAGCCAGTCTGTCTGTCTGGCAGGTGCACTGTGGGGCCTCTCAGGGCTGTACTTTCACAGGTTTATATTGTGATACCTGGGTTTCTGCCTTAGGGTATGCAGGGGCCCTTTGACTTCACACTTTAGCAGGAAGAAGTTATGGAAAATTCTTGTCAGATATAGAAAAAAGAAACAAGATATTCTTCATTGCTGGAGAGTCATAACACGATTGCAGTTCGTCTTTTTTTTTTGGAGACACAGTCTCACTATGTCACCCTTGGTAGAGTGCTGTACTGTCACAGCTCACAGCAACCTCAAACTCTTGGGCTTAACGATTCTCTTGCCTCAGCTTCCCAAGTAGCTGGGACTACAGGTGCCGGCCACAATGCCCAGTTGCTTTTTTGTTATTGTCATTGCTGTTTAGCAGGCCCAGGCTGAGTTCAAACCCACAGCCTCAGTGCATGGGGCCAGCGCCCTAACCACTGAGCTACGGACGCTGAGCCCATGCAGTTTGTCTTTTATTCCACCTACACCTGGAATAGTGTCTGTGTATGTGCCTAACATAGCCTAACATAGGCAGCTTATCTGAGATTTTAAGAAATTAATTTAATTGAAGAATGATTAAATTACCAAGAGAGTGGGGAAAAAGCATTTGGTTGGTATTATACGGGGGTCAGAGGCCACTGCTAATGCAATATTTCATCAATTGACTCATTGCTATTCTGTCATTGATGTGGTTTGGTTTCTCAAATAGCTCTTATCATGTGGGGCTTGCATCAGATACACTGTACAGATGCCTTAGAACACACATCATTACAGTGTGTTTACTTAAAAATTTTAAAAGCAATTAAGCAATTTTAGGGGGATGTGTGTGTGTGTGTGCACGCACATCCACAGAGAGATTCTATAAATGTCTGGACAAGGGCTCCAAGTGAACAGTAGGCCAAGTGTTGAATTTATACACTGTAGTGCCCTTCATGCATTTCAAAGAGCTTCTTGCAGCCTAATGTTAAGCTTTTTTCATGCCCATTGAATATACCATTATCTCCCTTTAATACACTGAAGAAATAAGAGGACAAAGAGTCTCCCTGTGTTCCTTATCCAAGGCCACACAACTGTTGCTGGAGCCTTGAGCCTTCTCAGCACTGGGCACTTCCTGGCAGCATATCACGAATGCTGGGCACCGTGCTGGGTCAGTTTACTAAAAAAATGTGGTAACCTTATGATGGTGGGGGAAAAGTTGATACATCTTGCTTTTGGAGGGCGCAAAACAATTCATAATAATGATGTTTCTCCTAGAAACCTACGAGGTGCAGGGGAAGGGCAGAACCACATTTTGGCATATGTAAACAGGTATGCATGTGGATGAGTGGGAAGGGCCGCATGCCCTGACCTGTCCTACGCCTCTTCCCTTCATCTTTTCAAAATGTTGGGTCCAGAGTTTAGAAATGCATGCATCGTTTGATGCAGGGAGTTGCAACCTCCTTCCCCCAAGCTCTTGGGCAGGATGATGGCCTCTCTTGGTACCCCGCTGAGACTGGAAGGTGAATTCATGTATTCACTCAGCAAACGCTTACCAAGTGCTTAAGTGCCAAGTACTGGGCGAAGTTCTGTGGACTCACAGGGGAGTAAGACACGGTCTCAGGGCTTGTGGGGGAGGAAGGAAAGTAAACCAGACTGTGCGGAGGAAGCTACAATCGAGGTAGTGTAGGCTTGGTGGGAGGGCAAGGGAGGAGACAAGGGGGTGTGAAAGGAAGGTTCTCAGTGAGGAATGGCCAAGGCCTCCAAGAATTGCTGCCGACCCCGCTCCGTGGTGCCAGTGGGTGCATCAGTTCCCTCTGATGGAGGGATTTCTCACCAGCAACAAACACTGGCAGGCTAGACCTTTGAGCTGGACGGCATCTGCTGTCTGCTCTGCCAGCCGTCCATCCACGCCCTTTCCCTCCGGGTCAGAAGGGAGACTCCTAACAGTCTTTGTAAAATCTGCTTAGGGCAGCCACACATAGCCAGTATGTATTGAATCGAATTGACTTGAAAAGTATTCACAGGGAGGTATAGATGCCTACTTTGGGGTGCACCTGGGCACGTGTGCCTCAGAGCCCTAAGCTAAAAAGAGCTTCCACAGTAGGCTGGAGTCTCCTGCACCCCCGAAGGCACATTTTTTGGACAGTTGCCTACTCCTTCGGCACTTAAAGCTGGCCCTACTTCCAAACATTCAGTCTGGCATGTTTTCCCTCCCGGCCCTCTATTGTGGCTATGTGATAAGGCCAGGGTGGGAGCCCGATAACGCCTAATCTCAGACCTTTTGGCTGGAAATCCCACAAGACTGCAAGAACAACTTCTTTGAAGGACTGGAGAGAACAGCAATGAAAAACAAAGCTACCGTGAATGGGACATTTAGATGTCGTCCCCTCTAAAAGCACTGGCTGATTTAGTTCATTGTTCCTGCTTGAGGTTAGAATGAATGCATGAAGAGGGGAAGTGTTGGGAACAGAGAGATACACTGAAATTCTATTTCTAATGTTAGGTAGAAAGAAGGGAGAAGGGACCACTAACCTCCACGGTATTCCCCCTCAGGTTAGTCCACTAAGATTCTCACATGCGTCATATTCAGGTGCACAAAAATGTCCCATCTGCATAAAGGACAGCTTTTGTATTCCCACCAAGCCAAGTTTATGTAATTTCAGTAAACCCTCTGTGTAGTAAAGATTACTGACTGAATGCTTTTCAGACCCCCGATTTACTTCATTATGGGAAGCTGTCTTCGTTAAAAAACACTATAAGCCGGGTGTGGGGGTATGTCCCTGTGATCCCTTCTCAGAAGGCTGAGACGGGAGGATGGCGTCAGTGCAGGAGTTTGAGGTTGCAGTGACCTATGATTGCACCACTGCCCTCCAGCCAGGGCAACAGATTGACGCTCTATCTCTAAAAAATTTAAAAAAAAAAAAACAACCCCAAACACGATAAGCTTCAATTGAAGTTTCAGAAAGTAGACACCTCTCAGCATTGTCCAGTAGAAATATAACAGGAGCCACCTAAGTTATTTTAAATTTCTTAGGAATCACATTTAGAAAAGTCAAAAGAGGTCTCTTCTGTCATGGAGAGGGACCCGTCTCATTCTGGGACATATTTTTATTACAGTTTGTGTACCTTGTTCTCGAAGAAATGTATGTTGCTGGAGGAAAAAAAAAAAAAAGAAAAGGAAAAAGAAACAGGTACACTTCATTTTAATGTATTTAATTAAACCCTCTATTAAAACATTATTGTTTCTCAATCAATCCCCAACAATAAAAAAGAACAAGGAAAAAAACCATTATTGTTCCAACATGTAATCAACATAAAACTTATTGAGGACATACTTTACTTTTTTGTACTAAATATGCAAAGTCCAATGTGTATTCTTCACTTTCAGCACCTCTCAGTTGGGACTAGGCCCATCTCAGGTATTTGATAGCAACATGTGGCTGGTGGCTGCCTTAGTACGCTGGAAGCTCTTCGTAGCTTTCAAAGGGCAACAACTTAGAGGCCTTCTCCTCGTAAAATTATTTACAGTGAGGGAATCAGGGTGTCTTGGACAAGCGATGCCCAGATATAGCTTAGGAGAGTGAATTAAAGGGTGTGGAACTTGGCCTTCTAATCTAGGCCTCTCTTAGCAATTTACAGGAAAATGAAAAACTATGACCACGCCTCCATATTTTTTTCCAGTGTGACATGACTGTTCTTTGCTGGCAATCTGACATACAGGTGAAATTAATAGGCCAAATGGCTATTCTCCTGGCATCTGCTCCCAAGCCACTGAGACCACAGAATTGAAGGGTGGGAAGGGATCTTAGAGGTCCCGTTAAATTGTTATTAGAATCTATTAGGGAACTTCAGGAAAATACTGATTCCTCATCTCAAGGAATCAGATTCAACTGGCCCTGGGTTGGGGCCTAGGCATCAGTATTTGTAGAAGTCCTCCCTGGTGATGCTAACATATGGCCTGGGCTATGAACATATCTCTTTTATTTTATAGATGAAGATGAAGAGAGGGAGGCTAACTGAGGTAAGTGACTCACCCAAGGTTCCACAGCTTGTTAGAGGCAGAATGAGGCCCCAAAGCCAGGTGTTTTCTTTAACCATTGTTTCATATAGAGAAACATTCCCATGATATCTTCATTTTCTTATTTAAGTAATTCAAAATTACTCTCATTCTGAATTGCAATATATTCCTCAGCTCACCCTAGATTAGACACAAGAAAGGGCTCTGAGCCCTTATTTCCCCGAAAATGTTCAGATCAGTGATAATTTTGAAATGATTCTAGTCTGGGATCAAAACGCCTCCCATGTTAGGTCTGAATGGGATCTGACATGGTTATAGGGTTTTATGGGAGGGGAAGGAAGGGGCCCCAGTGCCAAAGGAACAAACACTCAAGTCTGATCAGTCTTTTCTTCATCGACTCACAGCCTAAACTAAGTGGTCCACTAGCAGGGGTCTCACACCCAGACACATCCGAGTGCCAGTAAGCAGGTAATGCATGTGAGTCAGGTGGGCTGGGTGGGGGACTCTGGCCTCATGAGGCAAGTAGCCCAGCCCAGCACCTCCTAGCCATAGAGGGCAATGCAGGTCCAGTGTTGCCAGACCTTTCGATCACTTTGGAAAGTCAGAAATTTGGATTTTTGGCTTATTTCTATTTTTGTGAAATATCCTGTATTGTGATTGTTGGCAACTAATTCAATTTTTAGAAAAATGTCTTGTAAAGATCAAATTAAGCCCACTCATGAGTTCTCTTCTTCCTGTAGGCCTTCAGGGTGCAACCTTTTTAGAAGTCCAAGACCTCTTCATGTATATTTCAGATTGAGTGGTATTGGTTTCCAAAATGTTGACCTAAGACCATCATACAGGTTGAACATCCCAAATCTGAAAATCCAAAACTTTTTGAATGCCAACATGATGCCTCAAGTGGACAATTCCACATTTGACCTCACCTGATGGGTTTGCAGTCCAAACTTTGTTTCAGGCCAGGCTCAGTGACTCACACCTGTAATCCTAGCACTCTGGGAGGCTGAGGCAGGTGGATTGCTTGAGCTTAGGAATTGGAGACCAGCCTTGGCAACAGTGAGACCCCATCTCTACAAAAACTAGAAAAATTATCTGGGCATGGTGGCATGCACCTGTCATCCCAGCTACTTGGGAAGCTGAGGCAGAAAGATCACTGAACTCAGGAGTTTGAGGCTGCAGTGAGCTAAGCTGATGCTACTGCACTCTAGCCTGGGTGACAGATCAAGACTTTGTCTCAATTAAAACAAAAACAAAAACGAACCAAGAAACCTCTTTGTTTCATGCAGAATATTATTAAAAATATTGAATTAAATACCTTTAGGTTATGTGTATAGACTTGGCCTAATCCCCAAGATATCTCATTATGTATATGCAAATATTCCCAAATCCAGAAATATCTGAAATCAAAACACTTTTGGTCCCAAGCATTTGAGATGAAGGGGCTTCACCTTAGACTTACCTTGCCTGAGATGTTGTAAAGGGGATGAAAGTGAGCATCAAGACGAGAGGGGAAAAGAATAAAGTGCAATCTCATCTCCTTTTTTTTTTTTTTTTGAGACAGAGTCTTACTATGTCACCCTCAGTAGAGTGCCGTGGCATCACAGCACACAGCAACCTCAAACTCTTGGGCTCAAGCGATTCTCTTGCCTCAGCCTCCCGAGTAGCTAGGACTCCAGGCGCCCACACAGCGCCTGGCTATGTTTTTGTTATTGTTGCAGTTGTCATTGTTGTTTAGCTGGCCTAGGCTGGGTTCAAACCTCCAGCCTTGGTGCATGTGGCCGGCACCATAACCACTGTGCTACAGGCACCAAGCATCTCTGTTTTTAAACTGCATTCACTTTCCCACTGGCCACATTATTTTTTCCTTTGGGTGTGGCACCTGTGAAGTGTCATAAGTTTCCATAACAAGACTGAAATTAAAGATCATGAGAGTTCATAAAAACTAGTACAATTTATTTTAAAATTCTTTTTGAACATTGAGTCAGTCTTTTTTTTTTGAGACAGAGCCTCAGGGTGTCCCCCTGGGTACAGTGCCGTGGCATCGCAGCTCATAGCAACCTCCAACTCCTGGGCTCAAGTGATTCTCCTGCCTCTGCCTCCCAAGTAGCTGGGACTACAGGCACCCACCACAACACCTGGCTATTTTTTGGTTGCAGCCGTCATGGTTGTTTGGCGGGCCTGGGCTGGATTGAAACCTGTCAGCTCAGGCGTATGTGGCTGGCGCATTAGCTGCTTGAGCTACAGGTGCCGAGCCATGAGTCAGTTTTACTAGCATCTCCATGGAAGAGACACTACCTAGGTCTGCTATAAACAGCTGTATAGGAAAAAATGTTTTCATGCATTGCAAAATGAAATAGAAGTTTACCTCGTGGCACTGGGGAAGCTCTTAGCCCATGAAATGATATTGCAAGAAAAAATATTCTTTATTTTAAGAAGAAGACATCCTTAAATAAGTACACTGAGAGTTCTTGATTTGAACTAAACTAAGATACAAATAATAATAGGTAGATACTTTTTATTTTTTTGAGACAGAGTCTCATTTTGTCACCCTGGGTAGAGTGCCTTGGCATCATAGCTCACAGCAACCTCAAACTCTTGGGCTCAAGTGATTCCTTTGCCCCAGCCTCGTGAGTAGCTTGGACTACAAGCACCTGCCACAATGTGCAGCTATTTTAGAGATGGGGGGTCTCTCTCTTGCTCAGGCTGGTCTCGAACTCATGAGCTCAGGTGATCACACCCACCTTGGCCTCCCAGAATGCTAGGATTATAGGCATGAGCCACCACACCCAGTTCAGGTGAACACTTTTTAGTTAACAATTTAAAAGGTAACGGTAAATTACCCTTCCATCTGAAGTATTGGTAAAGCAAATAGGATCTAAGTGTAAACTATTTGTGAAGCATATTAGAGATGAACAGAAAAAATTGCATCGTAGTTATTCTCTCTACACGTCACGTTGAATTTTGCCACAGTTCTGTTTTTAAATGTAAAAAACCTAAAATTAGAATGTGTGCTTGGGAGAATAGGCTGCAGGTGTATTTCTGTGAGAAATTCCGCTATCCCCAAATAACCGGAGGTAGGTAGCAGTTTCTGACAAGAGCTAGAGGGGAATAAGATGAAATAAGAATCAGAGTTGCTGATATTTTCTTTATCTAAAACCTTCAAGTCTTTGGAAAGCTGCTTGGTTTCTATTTTGAGCCATGCTGCCCACATATCTTAACAACAAAATTTTCGCATAATTTTGCTCTTCCTCTTTTAATCTCTGTTTGGGTGTATTTATTATTTCATACGTGATGATGCAAAGCTCACTGAAAGGTCATTTATATCCTTGTTATCTGTATTGGGATCTAGCTGGTTTTCTCTTACTGTTTCTGGAACCCTTACTGTAATATTCAGATTTGCTGGCAACGGGCCCATTCCAGCCCATATACATTCCACTCCCTCTGTGACTCTATTTATGGGCGTCTATGTGATTTACTCAAGACTAATAAAGACCGTGTAAAAGGATGGGTCATGGATTTATCCAGGCGTGGAATTTTAGCACTTTCAGAGGAAGGTTCATCTTATGCGGGGATTTTTTCCCCCCCAATTTAATTAAAACAACAAAAAAGGCATTAGTCCAAATGAGTGACAGTTGGCAGATCAGTATTATTCAACTGGAGGGACTCCAGAGTTTCTGATGCTTGGAGATGGACAAGTAATTACCTCCTGTCTGTGACTATTTTCTACCAGGCTAAGCCCAATGTTTATTGTAAACTATCTGCCATTGAAAGCTGTAAGAGCAAGCCTTATGTTCCCACACCATAAATTGGACTTGGGCTGTTTTTTTATTTACCTTCATGTTTTATTATTTTCTTTGAAATGTTTCATTTCAAAGGAAGATAATGAAAGAATGAAAATTGAACAAATTCCAAATTCATGCTTGAAAAAAATATGCTTAGCATACATACATTTTTGCATACATCCGGACCACTGACGGCCACTTTCTGGATATTGGCAGCTTCTGTTAACTATTAGATGCAATTGCTATTAGTACATCACTTGTTAAATGGTCCAGAAAATAGCCTAAAAAGTAAAGTTTAACCAGGCCACACAGGCTGAGGACAATGGTTCTCAAACTTTTTGGTCACAGGACCCCTTTATTTTGAAGACCTTCAAAGAGCTTTAGTTGGTGAAGATTTTATATATCAATATTTACTGTATAATTAGAATGGAAACATTTTTTCCTTTTTTTATTAAATCATAGCAGTGTAAATTAATACTATCATGGGGTACAGTATACTGTTTCTATATACAATTTGAAATACAGTTTCATCCAACTGGTTAACATAGCCTTCATGTCTTGGAAACATTTTTTAAATGTTTGCTTACTTACTACTTACAAATAATAATAAACTGTTACATGTTAACATAAATAACATTTTTAAGGAAAAATAACTGTATTTTCTTTTCTTTTCTTTTCTTTTCTTTTTTTTTTTTTTTTACAGTTTTTGACCAGGGCCGGGCTTGAACCCACCACCTGCAGTATATGGGGCCAGCACCCTACTCCTTTGAGCCACAGGTACTGCCCATAACTGTATTTTCTGATTTCATGAGGGCAATCATTCTAGATTTTTTTTGACTTCCTAGAGAACAGCTGGATTCCCATATTTGCTTCTTCATTGAGTCTGTTGTACTATGTGGCTTTGGTTGAAGTACCTGAAGAAAATCTGCCCTTACGTGTATGTACTTGGAAAAGGGAATATTTTAGTAGCCTTTTAAAATAATTCTGGCTATCCTGCTTTGTCCCTAAATCAAAATTTGACAAGTGATGGTTTCTGAAAGGTCAGTTGCAATGTGGAATGTAAAACTCTTCTCGGTGCATTTTTCTTTTAAACTAAGAGACTTTATTTTACAGAGCATTTCTAAGTTTATGAAAAATTAAGCAGTCAGCATGGAGACTTCCCATATACTTCTTTATACCCTTCCCCCTGATTATTAATATCTTGTACTAGTGTGGTACATTTGTGCTAAGTGATTAACCAATACTGATACTGTACATTATTAATAACTAAAGCCTCTTGTTTCCACAAGGGTAAATTATTTGGGTTTGGACAAAGGTATAGGAACATGTATCTGCTATTACAGTATCATATAGACTAGCTTTGCTGTTCTGAAATACCCCTTGTGTTCCACCTATTCATCTCTTTTCTCCTTCCCCTGAACCTCTGGCAACCATCGACCTTTTTACTGTCTCTATATTGCTTTTTCTAGAACGGCATCTAGTTGGAGTCATAATATGTAGAATTTTCAGACTGGCTTCTTTCATGCAGAAAAGGGAGTAATATTTTCAATATTCATTTAATGTCCCTTTGTGTCTTTTTGTGGAAGGCTAGTTCATTTTTTTTTTAAACCGCTGAGTGTATTCCATTCCATGGATGTATTACAGTTGTTTATCCATTCACTTTTTAAAGGACATCTTAGTTGTTTCCGGTCCGGGCCAATTATGAATAAAGTTGCTATAAACATCTGTGTGCAGATTTTTGTATGATCATAAATTTTTAATGCTTTGGGAAAAATACCTAGGAGCATGATTGCTAGATCACATGATAAGAGAATATTTAGTTTTGTAAGAAACTGCCAGACTGTCTTCCAAAGTGGCTGTGTCATTTTGCATTCCTTCTAGCAATGAATGAGAATTTCTGTTGCCCTATATCTTCACTAGCATTTGTAATTACTGGTTTTTTGGAGTTTAGACATTCTAATATGGGTGTAGTGGTGTCTTATTGTCTTGTTGTTTAATTGGAAATTCTCCAATGACATATGATGTGGAGAATCTTTTCATAGGCTTATTTGTCATCTGGGCATCTTCATTGGTAAGGTGTCTATTCAGAACGTTTGCCCACTTTTAAATTGGGTTGTTTGTTATTGCTGACTTTTAAGAGTTCTTTGTATGATTTGGGACATGTATTTTGCACATAGCTTCTCCTGGTCTGTGACTTGTCTTTCCATTCTCTTAAATGGATGGACTTTTCATACTATTAAAGTTTGGTACCACTGTCCTGACTCATGCTAAGGCATCAGCAGTTTTACCCGGCCATAGTTTATATAACATCAGTGCAAATTTTAACACAGAGCAAAAGTTAATAACATCTTACTGTTTGGTGAGAATGGTTTTAATTTTGCAGATACATGTCCAAGGACCATGGAGCATACTTTGAGAACTTCTGGCCTAGAGCAAACAAGAACAGCCCATGCTACTCTTTAGTTCAAGCATTAGTAAGACCAAATAAAATTTAAAATGTGGCTAGGTGCAGTGGCTCATGCCTGAAATCTTAACACTTTGAGAGGTCAAGGCAGGAAGATCCCTTGAGGTCAGGAGTATCTTTTGAGGCCAGGAGTCTAAAAAAAAAAATTAGCTGCATGTGGTAGCATGCACGTGGTAGCATGCACCTCTAGCCCCAGCTACTTGGGGGCTGAGATAAGGTGGGGTGGCAGGAGGCTGAGGCAAGGTGAGGTGGGAGAAGGCTGGGGCACAGGGATCTCTTGAGCTGAGGAGTCTGAGGTTTCAGTGAGCTATGATGATGCTACTGCATCCTAGCCTGGGCAACAGAATGAGACTTTGTTTCAGAAAAAAAAAAAAAAATTAGAAATTTGAGTTTTCCAAATGTGAAATGTTAATTTAGTTTTCTACTAAAAGAGAAATATTATTCACGGAAGTTGGTGTTCTAATTCATTGAGCAGAATTAATTTTGTTTAGACTATTTTCCCCAGTGATTCTTGGCAGAATATAATTTTTATTTGTCAAGAAATACATCGTGTGTATATGTGTATGTCTGCAAATAGATCAGCTAAAGTTTATGAGTCAATGAATGTCTCCCAATGCCCCCAATTGATAGATAATCCCTGGTAATGGACTTGGGATATATTTGTATCTATAGAGAAGTATATAGAGCCCCCCAACTTTCTCTTTATTTTCCTAAAAGGAAGAAACATATTTTATTTTCTTCTGGTAGATGTGATTTTCCCTATTCCTTCTATTAAGTATGACTTTTAAATCCTGGATATTATATATAAAAGAAAAAGAAACATAAGAAGACTGACACGTGGAAAAAGAAGACAGAATGTCTAGGGCATCACTGAGGGACAACTGAGGAACAACATTGCAGTGAGTTTCTTTGTTTTTTTTTTTTGTTTGTTTGTTTTTTGACTCATACCCCAGACTTGGACTTTAAAGAACCTAGCAAACCGGAAATGCCAAGAAGAGTAGTCAAAAGAGGCTCAATAAAAGTCTGCTCTCTCTAGCCAAAGAACCAGGAAAATGACAGCCTCACAAGGAGGAAAACATTTAGACAATTCTATGGACTAAATCGTGTATCCTAAAAGCTCATATGTTGACACCTTAGCTCCCAGTGTGATAAAATTCAGAGATGGTATCTTTGGTAGGTAATTAGGGTTAGATAAGCTTATGAGGGTGGGGCTCTCATGATAAATTAGTGGCTGTATAAGAAGAGAAAGTGTGCCCAGCATGGTGGCTCATGCCTGTAATCCCAGCACTCTGGGAGTCTGAGGCAGGTGGATTGCCTGAGCTCATAGGTTCAAGAACAGCCTGAGCTAGAGCAAGACCTTGCCTCTTAAAATAGCTTGGTGTTGTGGCGGGTGCCTGTAGTCCCAGCTACTTGGGAGGCTGAGGCAAGAGAATCATGTAAGCCAGAGAGTTTGAGGTTGCTATGAGCTATGACGCCATGGTATTCTACCAAGGGCAACAAAGTGAGACTCTGTCTCAAAAAAAAAGACAAAGCATGAGAAATCACTCTTTCTCTTTGCTATGTGAGGACATAGTGAGAAGGTAACCATCTGTACCCCAGAAAGACAGCCTTTGCCAGGAACCAAATTGGCCAGTACCTTGACCTCAGACTTCTCAGCTTCCAGAAGTGTAAGACATACATGTCTGTTGTTTAAGCCACTAGTCTATGGTATTTTGTTATAGAAGCCCAAGCAGACTAATATAGACAATAACTATTCTACTCCAGCCAAATATCAGAGCAAAAACTTTGTTCCCCACCCCCCATGCGAGCGAAGGCTAAGGGGGAAGCCTAGAAGTCCTCCTTTATGAGGCTATAAGGGGGCACCTCACCTATCAGGGTTGTGTCAGAGAAGGCCAATTAGGGAATCAGTAATAAGTATACTCTCTGTCTACCCCCATGGTGTCAAGTGGAGACTGTACATGGAGCCTGAACTTCCAGAAGTATAACCAGAAGTAATGAAGTGGCTTTCTCTATCCCTGCTTGGGTGGTATCTGAGGGCTAAAAGGGGTTCTAGACTTCTACCATTATCTAATGGTAACAAGGCAACCCCCACCTCAGGGTCAGTGGAGACCACCTGGGGAGATGGAACTCCCACTTCTGCTCAGCCGTAATGAGAAGTATTATTCAAATATCAACAGAAAGCTGAGTGGGGAATCTGGTCTTCCACCTCCTCCTGGCAATAATGAGGCAGTGTCTCCTCTCCTCTGTTGGAGCCGTCTTAAGAAAAAAGGCCAGTGTTCACTTCGGCAGCACATACACTAAAATTGGAACAATACAGAGATTAGCGTGGCCCCTGCACAAGGATGACATGCAAATTTGTGAAGCATTCCATATTTTTTATGGCTTCTTTTCTCATCTCATCTACTAATTAAAAGCAATGACCAACAAAAAAAAAAAAAAAAGAAAAGAAAAGAAAAGAAAAAAGGCCAGCTAAAACAGAGGTTTAAAATAGGATACATAGCCCAGTTTCAAGTGAAAACCACTCATCATAGCAAGAACCAGGAAGATCTCACACTGAAGGAAAAAAAGGTTGATTGATAGATGCCAATACCAAGATGACAGGAATGTTAAAATTATATAATAAGGATGTCAAAGTCACCATGATAAAGACGTGTCAAAAAGCAACTTGGGAACACACTTGACACAAATGAAAAAGTAGAAAGCTTTAACAAAGAGATAGAATATATAAGGAAGAACCAAATGGGCGTTTTAAAACTTAAAAATATAACAAAAGTTAAAGCCTCAATAATTGAACCCAATAGTAGAAAGGAGGGGACAGAGAAAAAAACCAGTGGACTACAAGGTAAAATAATAGAAATCAACCAGGCTTAATAACAGGTTGAAAATAGACTGGTAATGAACAAAAAGGAACAGAGATTCAGGGTCTTGTGGGTCTATAACAAAAGATCTAACATTATCTCATTGGAGTCCCAGAAGGAGAGGAGGAAGAAGATGAAGCTGAAAAGCACTCAAATGATGATTTAAGACTTCTCAAATTCGACATGAAACATAAACTTATAGATTCAAGAAGCTGAGAAAACCCCAAACAGGATAAGTCCAAAGAAATCCACACCAAGACACATCATGATTAAACTACTGAAAACTAAAGATCAAGAGGAAAATCTTGAAATAAGCCAGAGGAAACCAGAAGAAAAGCTATATGAATGATAATTGATTTCTCATGAGAAAACATGGGAGCCATAAAAAAGTGGTACAATATTTTTCAATAAAAGAACTGTCAATTCTCCTCTTCCAAGTGAAAATATCCTTTAGGCAGGAAGGGGAAATCAAGACTTCTTCAAATGAAGGAAAACTAAGAATCTGTCACCAGCTGACTGAATCTAAAAGAATGGCTAAGGAAGTTCTCTAAACAGACAGGAAACGCAGAAGAAAACCATTTGGAGCATCAGGAAAGGAAATGATAATTAAAAAAAAAAGTTGGAGCATAAGAAGGAACACAATAAGCAAAAAAGGAGGGTAAATACATTTTCCCTTCTATTCTTCAGTTTTTAAAATTACATTTGATAGATGAAGTGAAAACGATAACATCAATTGGTATGCAGAGGAAATATTAAAACAATTATATTATAAGTGTAGGGTAAAGATGTAAATAAAGGGAGATAAGTTTTCTATATTTCACTTGAACTGGCAACATAACACCAGTAGATTTGATAAGTTGTGTACATAATGTAATACCTAGATCAATCACTAAAAAAGCTATACAAAGAGATACAGTGAAAAACACTATAGGTAAATCAAAATGGAAGGCAGGAAACAAAAAATGAAATAAAAAATAGGACAAACAGAAAGCAAAAAACAAACTCCCCCAAACCCACAACAGACTTAAGGCCCAGTATGTAAATAATGATGTTAAATGTAAGTGGTCCAAATACATTTTTAAGAGAGAGAGACTGGCAATGCGTTTAAAATGACTCAATCATATGCTGCCTACAAGAAACTCACTTCCAATAGTATAGTGAGTTAAAAGTAAAAAGGTATAAAATATATATCATGCAAATATTAATGAAAAGAAAGCAGGAGTGGCTATATTAATATCAGATAAGGCAGACTTCAGAGCAAAGAAAAATTTCAGAGAGGGCTATCATATAAAGATAAAAGAGTTAATCTGCCAATCTTAATTGGTAATAGCAATCTTAAATATGTATACACCAAACAATAGAGCTGCAAAATATAAGAGAACTAAAGAGATACCTATGCAAATTGCATACTTCAACACCTCTCTCAACAATTATTAGATCAACTAGACAGAGAATCAGCAAATATATAGAAGAACTCAAAAACACCATCAACCAACAAGGTCTAATCATCATTTATAAAATGTTCCACCCAGCAACAGCAGAAAACATATTCTCTTCATGTACCAAAGAGCATATGCCAAAATAGACCATGCCTTGGGTCATAAAACAAACTTTAAGGATTGAAATCATGCACAGTGTGTCAAACTAGAAATCATTAGCAGAAAGATTAACAAGAAAATCTCCAAATAATTGAAAACTAAAAAACACACATCTAAATAATACATAAGTCAAGAAGGAAGTCTCAAAGGAAATTTTAAAAATACATTGAACTGAACAAAATTAGAAATATAATGTATCAAAATTTGTGGGACCCAGTCAAAGCAATCCTGAGAAGGAAATATATAGCACTAAATGCAATACATTAGAAAAAGAGGAAAAGTCCCAAAGCTCTCACCTCAAGAACAAATCAAAGGCAAGGTAAAAGAAATAAGGAGCAGAAATCAATGAAATTGGACATAGAAGAAAAATAGAAAAATCAATTAACCAAATAACTGATTCTTTGAAAAAATCGGTACGACTGACAAACCTTTAGCAAGACTGAAAAAGTAAAAAATAGAAAAGATACAAATTACTAATACCAGGAGTGGAATAGGGGGAATAACTACAGATCCTGCAGACAACAAAAAGACAATAAGGGACTACTACAAAAAACTCTACACACATCAATTTGACAATTTAGATGAAAAGGACCACTTCTTGAAAAAATACAAAGCATCACAATTCACCCAATAGGAGGTAGATAATTTGAATAACCTTATAATTAAAAAATAAGTTGAATTTATAGTTTTAAAACTTCTCCAAAAGCAATCTTCTGGCCCAGATTATCTCACAGGACATTCCTACCAAACATTTAAAAAATTATGCAAATCCTACATTTTCTCTTCCAGAAAACAGAAGAGGAGAGAACACTTCCCATTCATTTTATAAAGCCAATATTACTCTAATACTAAAATCAGACAAAAGTGGTACAGAAAAGAAAACTATACTATACACCAAAATTTCTCACAAATAAGACACAAGTATCTTTTAAAAAAATAGCAAATAGATTTCAGCAATGTTAAAAAAAATAAAAAACCTTTTATAGTAAAATTAAATGAGTTTTATTCCAGGGATGAAAGGCTGGCTTATTATTTAAAAAATCAATCAGGGTGGTGCCTATGGCTCAAAGGAGTAGGGCCCCAGCCCCAGATGCTGGAGGTGGTGGGTTCAAACCCAGCCCTGGCTAAAAACTGCAAAAAAAAAAAA
>NW_003852413.1:16791610-16867376 GCF_000181295.1 Otolemur garnettii | reverse complement strand
AAAAATCACATAATGATATTAATGGATTTAGAAAGGGCATTTGACAAAATTGGACACTCATTCATGATTTAAAAAAAAAACTCCCAGAAAAACTGAATTAGAGGTAGATCACCTTACTTGACAAAGAACATCTATGAAAGACCGATAGCTAACATTATACTTGATTGTGAAAGACTGAAGCTTTCCCTCAAAAGCTAGGAAGGGCAAGGGTGTCTGCTTTTACCACTCTTATAGTACTGAGAGTTCTAGCCAGTGCAGTAAGGCAAGAAAAAGGAAGTAAAAGGCATACAGATTGAGAAGGAAAAAATGAAAGTATCCCCTTTGCCACATGGAAAATCTGAAAGAATCTGGGAGAAAAAAAAAAATCTGTGGCACTCATAAGTGCACTCAACAAGGTTACATGATATAAGATGGACATACAAAAAAAAAAAGCTGCTATATTTCTATAAACTAGCAATGAACATATGCACACCAAGATTAAAAATATAATACTATTGGAAACTTCCAACATATGAAATATTTAGGTAGAAATCAGGACATCCGACTTTTATATTTTTCTGCTGCACATTGGAAGAGTAAGAGTTGTCTTAAGCCACACATTAAATACACAAATGCTAGGGAAAGCTTCTTAGCACCAAAAAGGTCCATGCATACTTTTTATACCAGGATACTTTTCAACACCACAGATGAGCAAAAAATGTCCTCAAAAATCTGCATTTGGGCCCAGGGGTCTACAGGTTGAACACCTCTGGTATCAATCTAACAAACAAATACAGGACAGGTACGTTATAAACCATGCAATGTGATAAAAAGTAACAAATAAGATCTAAATAAATGAAGAGATATTCCATGATTATGGATTGGAAACTCAACATAGTAAAGATGTCACTTCTCCCCAAATGGATATAAAGGTTTAATGTTATTCCTGTCAAAATCCCAGCATATTTTTGGAAATGTGGACACGATTATTCTAAAATTTATGTGAGAAGTCGAAACAAAAAGCTAAATCAATTTTGAATAGGAAGAGCAAAGTGGGAGGAATCAGTCTACTCAATTTCAAGACTTACTCTATAGCTACAATAATCAAGACTGAATATTATTGGCAAAGAGAGAGAGACCCATTAGACACATATATTAATGGAATAGATTAGAGAATCTAGAAATAGACCCACACAAATAGGCCTAGCTATTTTTGACCAAGATGTAAGAGCAATTCAATGCAGGAAAGATGTCTTTTTGACAAATGGTACTGGAGCAAAGAAAAAAATATTTTAAAAAGAACCTTGACCTAAGTTGCACACCTCATACCAAAATTAACTCAAAAAAGATTATAAACTTAAATGTGAAATGGAAAACTGTAATATTTTTAGAAAAAGATAGGAGAAAAATCTTTGAAATCTCAGGTTGCACAAAGTTCTCAGACTTGACCCACAAGCATGATCCAGAAAAGGAAAAACTGAGAAATTTGATGTCATCAAAACAAACCTCCAAAAAGACCCCAGTAAGAGGATAAAGAGACAAGTTCTATGCATATTTCTACAGAGCAAATATTTGCAAGTCACATATCTGACAAAGGACCAGTATCTGGCATATATAAAGAATTCTCAAAACTCAGCAGTAAAAAAAGCAAAAACCTAATTACATGATGGCAAAAAGATCAGATGGCAAATAAGCACATGAAAAGATATTTAATATCATTAGCCATCAGAAAAATGCAAATGAAGACCACAATGAGATACCATTCCCCAAAATGAAGACTTGTGTTCACGCAAAAACTTATACATAAAGACTGATTCCAGTTTTACAAATATGGTAATAGCCTCAAACCGGAAACAAGTCGGATGTCCTTCAACAGGCGAGTGGTTAAACAAACCCTGGTGCGTCTGAATTAACGCAGAGCAATAAAAAGAATGAACTGTGGGGAAACACAACCACCCCTATATAACTCATGGGAGAATTACGCTGGGTGAAGAAAGCCAATCCCCAAAGTTTACACACTGTATAATTTCGTTGATGTGACATTCTTGAAATAATGAAATTATAGAAATGGATTTATGGTTGCCAGGTGTTAAGGAAGGCTGAGGAGGAAGGGAAGTCGATGTGGTTCTAAAAGGGGAACCTGGGGATCCTTGTGGTGAGGCGTGGGGAGCGGGCTGTGGCCGGCAGGGCCCCCGCAGCCTGGGAAATGCTCAGGGAGCCACCCCCCCACCACTTCTTAACATTTCACCTGTGAGAAGTCATGTAGCCCATGCATACTTTCCTCGTTTATTGACAAGCACAGTTTTTCCTCTTAAAGGTTGATCTCTATATCTTGTGTTAAGATTTATGCGATCTTGTTAAGATACTATATAAATAAAGCTGTTTCCATGGTTCAGGGGCTGGCTGCAGTCGTCAGCTGCGTCAGCCCTCCCGATACCAGCCTAGCTCTGGGCTCCTGTCTTTCTTCGCCTCTCCCCGTTTTTCTGGCTTTATATTTTCTCATTTCCCACCTTTCCATTCAGGTCGACTCTCCCTCCACGCACTGGGTCGTGAGAGGTCCCTCTCTTGTGCCAGAATACGACAGTGAGGGAAATGTTCCTTATCCGCAGAGATCCAGATTTCAGCTGGTCTGCAGAAAGGACTCCCCGGCTACAGGGAGGATCACTCGTGGTTTCCATGCCATGGATGATGAGGGTTGGTGGACTGGCTCTATTTGAGTCTCCTGTAGCTCCATATCCAGCCTGGCATGAAATCATGGCTACATTAACAAAAACACAAAGCTTATCTTTTAGAGACAAAAGCAGTATTTACAGACAGGACAGTTTATGAGGAGTGTTGAATTCCACACTGAGGAGTTTGACTTATAGTTTGAAGGCAAAGGGTATCTATTAAAAGATTTTTTTGTAGAGGTGGTCAGCAGATCAGATGTGGAGTTTTGTTTTTAAAGAGTTAAGGGTCTCACTATGTTGCCCAGGCTTGTCTCCAACTCCTAGACTCAAGCAATCCTCCCACTTTGGCCTCCCAAAGGGCCAGGATTATAGGTACGAGCCACCACACCTGGCCCCCAGACTTGCAATTTTGAAAGGTCACTGGTATTTGTCCCAATAATGGCCGTAACAGCAAAGGAAAGTCCTGAATCACAAGTTGTACTCTGTTGTCACATCTCTTTAATTTGAAACGATTCCTTCATGTTCTCTTTGTCCTTCATGAGCTTGACATTTTGAAGAGCCTGCTTAATTATTTTGAAGAATGTCTCTCAATTTGGGTTTGTCTAATGTTTCCTCCTGATGAGATTCAGTCTATGTATTTTGACAGAAATGCTCCAGAAGTGATGCTGTGTCCTCCGCGCATCACATAGGGCGAATGTGATAGGGTCCATTAACTGGGGCATTAACTTAGATCACTTGGTTAAGGCGGTGGCTGTCAAGCATCTTTATTGCAGACTTATTATTTTTCTCTTTGTAATTTATAAATTCATTATCTTTCTTGTGGGAGATATTTTGAAGCAATTGTAAATATCCTGTTACTCCTCAAATTTTTACCTTCCAGTTTTAGCAAAACTTAATGATTCTTGCCTGAATCATTTAATACTATGATGGTTACCAAGTGGCAATTTTCTACTTTTCTCATTCCTTCTAGACTTGGTTTTCTCCAATAAAGCAGAATTTTCCCTTCTCCCCCATTTATTTATTTACACATGTGCACACACACAGAGACTCGTGTTTTCTTGTTTTATTCAATGAATCCCTTGACTTTTAATCATTCTGCATCGTATTATCATGTTTTTAGGTGTTTCTCTTACAAATAGCTTGTAGCTAGATTATTTTTCCAGACTGGCTTTCTAATTTTAAAGTAGTAAGCTTTATTCATTGACATGAGTTGTGAAAATAATATATATGGATTTTTTTTCTACACAAAATGAAGTAGATTTACATGTACTGATATAGAAAAATGTTTCAAATGTAGTCTTAAGGGGAAAAAATTGTAGAAAAGTGTGTATAATATGAGCTCATCTGTAGAGGAGAAAGGCTATACATACATCTATTTCCACAGCCATAAACATTTAGGGCTGGGAGGTGGTGGCTCATGCCTGTAATCCTACCACTCTGGGAGGCCAAGGTGGGTGGAGCACTTGAGTTCAGGAGTTTGATGACACCAGCTTGCGAGACCCTGTTCCTACTAAAAATAGAAAAATAACCAGGCTTTGTGGAGGGTGCCTATTATCCCATCTACTTGGAAGGCTGAGGCAAAAGCCCAAAATTTGGATGTTGGCACTCAACCCTGAGGTGACAGAGTAAGACTCTGTCTCAAAAAAAAAACTTTTTTTCTGGAAGGTTACGCAAGAGTGGTTTAGCATTAGTTTCCTATAAGATGGACTGAGAGTAGGGGTTCTACTTACAGTTTTACATATTACCTGAACTTTAACGTCTATGAAGAGGTACCACTTAGGTCATTAAAAGGCCTAAAGACTGCCCGGGAGAAGCTCATAGCCTGTGCAGAGATGGACAGACATGTACACTGTATATTAGAGGAAAGCCCAGGCTGGGTGTTATGAGAGCAGGAAAGACGAGGGGTCTGAGGAGCTCCCTAAAGAAGATGACTTCTGAGCAGAGCTCTGAGGTTGAGGCATCTCAGCTTCCTGGAAAGAATATAGACACTGGAGACAGGCAAGCCTGGATCTGAGTCTAGCGACTCACTAACTACGTGAACTTGGGGCAAACTTCTGAGCTTCTTTAAATCCCACAGGACTATTGGGAGGATTGGAAATGCTGATGTGTGTATAGAGCACAAAAGCAGTGTCCGTGTCAACATTCAGTATGTTTTGAAGGGTGAGGAGGTAGGAGGGGAAGAGGGTGGCCACGAGGGAAGGCCATCATTCCGAGGAATAGCGCATGGTCTGCTGATAGCACATAGCCTGGCTTTGAGTGTTGGCCTGAGGCAAGTGGAGAGGGACACAGGACAGATTAGGAATTCCATGCTCAGAAGTTTGGTTGTGTTTTGAGGGCAAAGGACATCTACTGAAGGATTTTAAGTAGAAGCCTTTACAAGGTCAGGTTTGTAATTTGGAAAGGTCATTGGTAGCAAACTGAGGAGCAAAGTGGAGAATTAAAAGTGAACTTAGGTCAATTACAGAAATGTCGCAGTAATCCAGAAGGCAGAAGAAGAATACCTGGAGCAAAGCACTTAGCTATGAAGGAAGTGGAATCATGAAAACTTTAACACCTATTGGATGTGGCCGTCAAGAAGAAAGAAGGGGTTCGGCGCCTATAGCTCAACCGGCTAAGGCACCAGCCACATACACCTAAGGTGGCGGGTTCGAATCCCCAGCCCGGACCCGCCAAACAACAATGACGGCTGCAACCAAAAAATAGCCGGGCGCTGTGGCGGGCACCTGTGGTCCTAGCTACTTGGGAGGCGGAGGCAGGAGACTCGCTTGAGCCCAGGAGTTGGAGGTTGCTGTGAGCTGTAATGCCACGGCACTCTACCCAGGGGGACAGCTTGAGGCTCTGTCTCAAAAAAAAAAAAAAAAGAAGAAAGAAGGGAAAAGGTAGGTAGGAGGTCATTGTCTTAAGCAACCGTGTGTGTGTGTGTGTGTGTGTGTGTGTGTGTGTGTGTGTGTGTGGTGGGTACAGATATACAGGCAGGAGAATAGCTGGGGAGGAAAAGAAGAGTCTGGTTCTAGATATGTTGAGTTGAAGATGTCTTTGGTGCCTGTAACAGTAAGTCAACAAGACTAGAACTCAAAAGGAAAAGTCTATGTTGGAACAAAACCCTACTTTGTTAAGTGCAGGAGAGAATGGATGGCCAGGAAGGCAATGATTATTCTGGGTAATGGCCAAGCATGACAGAGTTATAAGACTTGGTAGATTACTCGGTCTTAAGGTTCTAAACAGAAGGCTGATTACAAGTGTCAGGGTCAACAACAGTCAAGACCGAAGGGTGTGCTAGCAGCTCCAGCAGGCCTTTGCTCAGGGTGATGAACAGAAAAACAACCAAAGCATGTTGAATGTCTCCAGCAAATGCCTCAATTGTTTGTGCTTTCAAGGGGACTTATTAATATGACAGTCACGGAAACCATTTGGCAAGTGGGAGACTTCATCTACAACTGACAATTACATCATTTGTTCTGATTACAGAGCTCAAGATATGGATTGGAGAGTAGTCAATAGGCGTTATTAATCCTATTAATGGAAATCCTGAGTAAAATATTTGGAAGCCCCTGTTCAAAATTTGGGGTGTAGCTCATTATGGTTCATAGCAGCATCCTTATGAGGAGAATGAGGTGAGATGATCAGGGCAGCATTAAAGAAAAATTGAGGTACAGACTTTTGCCTTCATAATTGGTACCTTATGTCACTGACGCAGTAAACCGAGGTAGTTACAGCGGACTGATGGATGCCTTCCCATGGCTTCCCTACGCGAGGGCCTTTGTTATCCATGGACTCCCTCAGACTGCTTGCAAAGCATGAGTGTGTATGTGTGCATTTTCTGGGACAAAAAGGCCCCCGAATCACTGCTGCCGCCAGTGATCTTTTTCATTCTCTTTTTTCTTTCCCCATTTCACAATTTTCTTTTTTTCTTGTCTGTGCCTGGGCTTCACAAGCTATGACACGAATGTTCTTGCTCTACTCTCCGTCCCTGCTCATTCTACCTATGGCTGTAATGACTGTGCCTCTCAGTTTAGAACAGTGATTTCTAGCTCTGTAAAAAATATATGGGTAAGTCAACTTCCTCTAAACTTTTTGTTTTATGAAACAAAATTTTTCATGGAGACTAGCATAGAAAACCGATTTTATTTATTTACTTATTTACTCATTTATTTATTATTTATTTCTTTTTTGAGGCAGAACCTCACTTTGTTACCCTCAGTAGAGTGTTGTGGTATCATAGCTCACAGCGACCTCAAACTCTTGGGCTCAAGCGATTCTCTTGTCCCATCCTCCTGAGTAGCTGGGACTACAGGCGCCCACCACAATGCCCGGCTATTTTTTCAGAGACGGGGTCTTGCTCTTGCTCAGGCTGGTCTTGAACTTGAGAACTCAGGCAATCCACCTGCCTCAGCCTCCCAGAGTGCTGGGATTACAGGCATGAGCCACCACACCTGGCCAGAAAACAGATGTTAAAAAATAAAAGAAAGAGCAGCTATGTGTGTACCCAGGTGGGGGAGTCTGGGCCTCGCTTACCAGGCCATGCTATGGACTCTGAGGTACCCCCAGAGTCCCAGAATTGACAACCACTGGTCTAAAGGAAGGTGTTGGGGCAGAGATCCAGACGGCAGCTTGAGAGAGTTCCCAAGGGGAACAGCATTATCCGGGTGCTGAGAAGCACAAGCTTAGTACATATATACATTTCTTTTTGGGGGAGGGGGTAGGGAAGACAGAGTCTTGCTCTGTCACCCAGGCTAGTGTGCAATGGTACAATCATAGCTCACTGCAGCCTCAAATTCCAATCCTTCTACCTCAGCTTCCCAAATAGCTGAGACTACAGGTGCATGTCACTGAATAATTCAAAATAATTTTTTGTTCAGATGGGGGTACATCACTTGGGCTGGTCTCCAACTCGTGGCCTCAAGCATTCTCCCACCTCGGCTTCCCAAAGTGTTGAGATTACAGGTGTGAGCCACTGCTCCCAGCCTCGTATATATATTTCTGACCTGTTAGGCTTAAAAGACTATCCCAGTGGGATGGCCTCTTGAGGAGGGAAAAGAAGGGAACTCTGGGTGTCCTTGTCAGTTCAGGGGTAGAATATATGGGGGTGAAGCCCATGTTGCAAGGTCCCGTGTTTAATCCCCTCTATTTCATGCCTACACACTCCAGCTTGGAGCTTATGCCTGAGCAGAGTGGGAGCATTTATAGGGCTACATGCAAATCCTTCTCTAATGCAGAAAAAACAATTTAAACTGCAAAGCAGTATATACAAGTTATCAATGATGAAAAGAGGATCTTTCCATATATACACATCTCCAGATGGTGACTGGATATTTGCGAAATGATCATGAGATAATATCAAATGAAGTTTTTAGTTGCTGTCCCTGTCCCATCTTAACTCCTCAGTGAATGCCCACAATGACTACATAATTAGGTGCCCTCCTACTCCTCTTGGGATAAAGAAAGGGCCACTCAGACAGCGTATCATCTAAATTTTAAAGATTTTAAAAGTGGCAACTCTTATCACGAGTACAAGCGCCAGACACTTGGCATCGCCTAGCCCTTCCTTCCCTGACCCTGGGGACACTAGATCCCCTGTCCAGCTCCTAACAGCCAGGTTTGTTGGGGTAGCCAGGATATTTCTATCCCTCTGGGGTTTGGTGTCCAGATTGCAGGCCTAGTTCCTGCTCTCTCCATTTGTTTTTGGATGGATTCTCTCATACAGCTTGGCCTAGATTTTCCAACCTTCTGGGCTAAGTCTTCTGAAGCTACTCTCATTTGATGTCTCTCTCTCCTGTAAGAGTGCCGCTCCCTCCTCCAGCCAGGGCTTTCATCACTTGTCTGGGCTTGGATTGGACTTGTTCCATCTAGTTCCCTGCCACCTGGCTGCAGTCCCCGCCAGGATGTCCTCATTCCCTGGTAGGAGCACAAACTCCAGAAGAGTCACTCAGAGAGGCCAGGCCAATTCCAGTGATGATGTCATTGCCCAATAATTTGTTTGTAACTCTTAGAGCTGTATCACATTATTTTTAGTATCTTCAGTAACTATAATTCAAGGATTGACTTTTTTCTTTTTTTGAGACAGAGTCTCACTCTGTTGCCCAAGCTACAGTGCTATGGCATCACAGCTTACAGGAACCTCAAGCTCTTGGGCTTAAGCGATACTCTTGCCTCAGCCTCCCAATTAGCTGGGACTTCAGGCGCCCACCACAACACCCAGCTAGTTTTTCTATTTTTAGTAGAGACAGGGTCTCACTCTTGCTCAGGCTGTTCTCAGACTCCTGAGCTCAAGCAATCCACCCACCTGGGCCTCCCAGACTGCTACGATCACAGCCACCAACCAGCTGCGGATTGACTTTTTTCAAGTAGCAAGACGTTATTCAGGAACAGGCTCAGCGACGAAGGCTGGGATCGAATATGTGTCACTAAAGTAATAAAACTGATTTTCTTTTGTAATTATAAACTGAACTCCAAAAGAAATTCCACCAGACTGTAAGCGTGAGAGCAGGGGCTATGTTTGTTCTGCACATTGCTTTACGCTCAGCATCAAAAGGAGAGCTTGGACAATCGTAGGTATTTAACCAATATTTGTTGAGTGAATGAGTTGGAGGACTTCGAAGAATGTCTGGGACAGAAGCAGCACCACCGGACAAGCAGATGACCTCTCAAGGTGACATCCACCATCTCACGGTCCTCCTGCCCCCTAGCCTGGCACACACATCTTAACATTCTTGCTCTTCTTGGTTGATTCCTTATGCTCGTGTAGAAATAGACTGCCAGCAAATCCATCGAGTTAATAACAATCAGGAAGGCAAACCTCAGATCGTCTACATGTTGGGGCCATGTGTGCAGATGTCCGACCCGAGGGAACCACTACAGAGGCTGACGGTCAGTTCCAAACATCGAAGTCTTTCCATTCTGTGTCATTATTACCAAAAATTAAAAAAAAAAATGTTTCAAGCCCAGTTCGGTGCTTTAGATAGATTTGTTTTTCTCTTCTTGTGGTGGAATCACATCATCACATCTGGACATTAGTTAGATATAGTTCATCTAAAAATAGCATTTATCCAATTTACTGTCACTTGAGGAGAGAGAAACTTCTTTTTTTTTTTTTTTCCGGAGACAGACTCTGCTTATAATTCTCTGTAATCTTTCATGGCTCACTGCCATTTAATATAAAAAAAATAAAGGTATCGACTTGTGTGTACGTGTGAGTGTGTGTAGGGAAGCACGATGAAGTAATTATTTTTATAGACTGAAAAAAAAGACATTGCCTTATCATTCTCCCTTTATTCATTTATTTTTTTTTTAAATCATCGCTGATTTTTGCAGGTTCTGCCACTAAGCCCTGACCTCAGCATCAGTATGAACTCCATCAGACTCTCCTCAGTAATTACTTCAGGGCCGTAAAACATGAATTTGGGGATTTTTTTTTTTTATGTCTCCTTTTAGACTGGATCCTTTTTACTGTCATTGACTATGTCCTCTAACTAGCTGCCATTTGGGGTTCAGAAAGACAGGAGAAGAGAAATGAAAGGGAGTCAAGAACAAGAGATGAAGGAGAGGGGAGTAGAGGGTTAGAGCAGCAGGCTCGTGGAACCCTCTGGAGCAGTTGGCACACATTGAGAGGCAGAAATTGGAATTAAATCTAACTAAAGAAAAATCAGCATGCTGCCTCTTGTACCTAAGGCACTGACATAAATTTAAGGAAACCAGAGTTGGCTTTGGAAGGGACTGCATATAAATAAGAACACATTTAATAGTCATTCCTGAGTGCATATTTATCAAGATCCTCATAGTTCCGGAGATATTTATCTTCAGGGACAGGACTCTGACCTTCCTCGCCTTATGGCACTTAGTCTGTCTCCCTAAAGAGAACTCTGTCTTCTGAGCTGTGGCTTTTGCCCTTCTCCTCTGGGGGCACATCCTCCTTCACACTCCCCAGTATGATGGGGGATGATTTCCCTTTGGTACCTGCCAAGCAGACCCAGTGGGTTGGACCTATCATTATCACCATGTGCTTCCAGTATGTGTCCAGTATGTGTTCCCTCGCCCTCGGTACAGCCCCTGCTTGGAGTCCCTTTCCATGCTTTGAGAAGGATTTCCCTCTACCCTCCTGACCTGCCACAGAGGAGTATAAAATGGTGGAGGGGTGTTAGGGCTCTGGACTTGCTGTTGCATGGAGCAACAGTGGCTGAGTTGTACAGTGATTCAATCCAGAACCCTGGTATCATCAGTACCACGCTTTAAACAAGCATGCCAATACCTGATCTGTCCATCGGGATAAGCTTAAATCCACCCACTCAGAGAAACCTCTTCAAATCCATTAACACAGGGGCCTTTCAATTCCTGAGCATATCCAGCCCTGTAACAACTTAGGCAATATCAACGCTGAGACTGGACCTGTTGAACCATTTTTATAGACTTTTGCCCCCGATACATCTTGGAATAAACAGACAACGTTTTAAGAGAAGACTCTCATTCGACTTCAGTTATTTGTAGCCTTCATTTCTCAACTATAAAAATTTAACAGATATGTGAGTATCATGGGTGGAATAAAAATTAATTTTTACCACCCACAATAGTTCATTAGTGAAATAAGGAAAGTATTTAGTGGATGTGTGCTCGGCGTGCCTAAAATTATTTCCCCATAACAAAAGGTCTTGAAAGACTAAGAAGAAGTACGATGACAATTAAATTGCCTATCCGAACAGTATTACTGTATAGCAGGAAAACAGAATCTTAAAATAGCTCATTGTAGAGCTGAAAAAGAGAGGCAGAAATACATAAAGGAAGCACAAAGGTGTCATATATGGAAGGAAAATCTTTTTTAAAATACCAACACAGTACTTGTTCTTTGCTTGTACCGAGTCCCAGATTTTCACGATCTCTCATGCTTCCATTTCATTTTTTGTGGGGGTGTGACTTGCTTCAGTTAGAATCCTAAGCAAGCTCTATTTCTCTGCTTTAAAGGCAAAACTTCATTCTTCCCGAATGTACAGTAAAGCTTTATAGACGTCACATTTTGAAATCCACTAATTAAGAATTTGACAGTGTCTATGAAAAAAGACCAATAGGGCAGAAAGACAGCAGGAGGGAGGCCCTTTGCACAGTGCCCTTCCTGGGTGACATCAGAGGTAAAAGGGATGGTGGCGGCCATCTAGTCCTACGCTCCGTTTTACAGATGAAGAAAATGAAGCACAGAGAGGGTAAGTGATGTGTCCAAGGGCACGCAACCAGTCAGTGGTCAAACAAAAAGAGAATCCTGTCCAGTCTTGCTTATTTATTGAATAAAACCTTGCCAGGGAGGGCTTCAGCACAAATCCATTTTATAGCTTTTAGTCTTTATTAATGTACTGAATTGAAAGCAATAACATCCCGTCCCAATATCCTCTAAGGCAGACATCAGGAGTAGTGTATTAATGCTGCTTCTTTGCTCCTCATCCCAAGCCCAGGTGAGTGCAGTTTGCAGATGCACTGCAGACCTGCTGCAGAGTGAGTTATTAGTTCACGGAATGGGTGGGTCCGGCATGTGACCTCCTCAGGGCGATGAGGATCTGAAATCCTCTTGGTCCCAGGAAACTTGTTTGCCTAAGTCTTACCTCCTTCCCCTCCTCTTGACTCTGAGAGGAAAAAAATCAAGGAATGAAACTCCAATTTCTTTTTCACTACCTAGCAACATGGGGCCAAAATAACTGCCTTTACTTTTCTGGGTTTCCAGCTGCTTGTGTTTTTATTGTCTGAATTGTAAAAAAATAAAATAAAATAAAAATGCTGTTTTAAATGATAAAGAGTTGTCTTCTGGAAGGTCAAGAGAAAGGCTGGGGTGAGATCTAGAATTCAGAATCATCCTAATAGTTCTGTGTTCCAAGTGCTGGGCACTTGGTATATGGAGAGTGGGATATAAAAACAAAAAACAAAACCCTCAGACATGAGGGTCCCCATACCCAAACAGTCTGAGGAAAACAAACAAATACAACAGAATCAACTAGAAATTATAGGTGGGTTACTGTTAATAAAATACCCCTGATTGCTGGCCCTGGGTAGTTTTGCAAAGTAGGTAGCATTTAGTCTCTTCTTTCTGCCTGTCTGTGACATTCCCTATTCCCTCGTCAACTAACTCACTTAGATATGGAAAGAGTTAACAGGGCTGGAACTAGGGTAAGGCCACTTGCTTTGGGCACACAATTATAAGGGGACACCAAAAGTTCAGTCTTTGGGGATCTAAAATGTTCAGAAAAATAATACAGCAAAAAAATACAAATTGAAAATAATACAGTAGGCCAGGCACAGTGGTTCACACCTGTAATCCTAGCACTCTAGACCAAGGCAGGTGGATAGCTTGAGCTCACAGGTTTGAGACCAGCCTGAGCAAGAGCCAGACCCTGTCTCTACTAAATATACCAAAACTGAGGGAAGAGGATCACTTGAGCCTAAGAGTTGGAGGTTGCTGTGAGCTATGATGCCACAGCACTCAACCTAGGGTGACATCTTGAGACTCTGTCTCAAAATAATAAGAATAATAATACAGTATAACAACTATTTATGTAGCATTCACATTGTATTAGGTGTTATAAGTAATCTAGAGATGATTTAAAGTACAAGAGAGGATGTGCATAGGGTTGCATGCAAATTCTCCTCCATCTATGTAAGGGACTTGCATATCTTCAGATTTTAATATCCAAGGGGAGGTCCTGGAACCAGTTCTCCAAGGATACTAAGGGACAACTGTATAATGAGGTGGAAGGAGTTGCAATTTATTCATTTTAGCATGAATAAATTGATGGAGGCCTAGTAATGTATTTCCTCTTTGAATATACCATCCAGTCACTTTTGGTTCTGCCGGAGCATAAGGAATCTCATTATTTTGGGTTACAAGTTTTGGGTTACAAATGTAATGAAATATTTTAAAATCTGAATTAATGCAAAAAAAATCCACAATGAACAAAATGTCATTATTTTAAATACAGAAGACCAATATTACTAATTTAACTTTTACCTCAAGTTCTAGTATGGCCTGGCATGGCATTGAGAGTTAATAGCCAGAAATATAGTGGAGAGGGTTGTGTGTGTGTGGGGTGTGTGTGTGTGTGTGTATGTGTGTAAGAGGGCAAGAGAAAGAGAGAGATGAATCACAAAACTAGAAGAAACCTAATCCCAAAATGTTAGTTCAATCAACGTTACAGATGAGGAAACAAGAAATTAACTGTTTTGCTCTGAGTCAATTCCAGAGATCCATAAAGAGACTGAAGCACCATTGGAAGAGACCATCAGGGATGTGGACAATGACACAGTAGTGGCTTCCTGGCTTTCAGACAAGGGAAACTCATATACCCTGGGTGTTCCAAGTTCCTGGCCCAATTCCACACCAGTTATATATTTTTGAATCTATATCCCATTTTGACAAGATGTAGAATACAATCCAGGGGTGACATGAAAGCCCCTGTTCCTCCTCTCACCTTCCCCCACCAAGTCTAAGGAATCGAAGACTATCCTATGTACACACTAGTATTTTGAACACAGCAAAAGTTCTGAAAAAAAGCAAAGTACAGCTATGGCCTATGGTTTTCCAGATTCAACCATTTCTTTGTCCTCGTCTGGATTTTTGCTAAGCAGTAGGTCCCATAGATGGTGAGTAGTTGGTCTAAGAGGTCAGGGGTCAGTTCTAGTTAGAGTCACAAATTCATCCCAACTTGCTTGGGACTTTCCTAGTCCCAAGTGCCAGGAGACCCTTCAGCCTGCCTCTAGTGACCAGCATCCACACTGGGACCTCAGTGCTAGAGTCGTTATGGAGGTGGGGCACTTGACCTTTTCTCAAGAAGAGGATGGAACCCCAGTGTGCAGAGTAAAGGGGTAGATGAACTCGTTTTTCAAGTTGGGTGATAGGAACTCCAGTAAAACCTGTCCTTCCGCCTCTGATAAGTATCAGATTCTTTTGGCCAGGACTCTAGTCTGAAAGTAGTAAGAGTTTGCCACTACCCCCATCACACTTCGGCTGCAGGCCAGAGGTGTCCGGCCTTGGGTAACAGACAAGCACTGACACTTAACAACAGGCAGTCTGGAAAATGCTGGACATTTGGTCCCTACCTTATTCCTACCATGGGAATGAGGCTGAGGGAAAGGAGGCAGGGGCTGCCATACCAAATCTACCTCCAGGGACAGAGTTTCCAGGATGACACACCCTTCTGTAAGGCCGACTGCAGGGGCAGGCATCTTTACACTCACCAGACACAGCCTCTTTCCCAGGACAGGGCTGATGGAGAAAGTGCTAGAAACATGTGATCCTGTCAACACTCGCATGGTGTGGAGCAGTCTCCCACCTGGATTTTGAGAGGCAGCTGTGGACAGAAAGACAAAAGAGGGAATGAGGGTTGGTAAGCCCACCAGAGATATCTTTTCCCCTCTGGACACACACACACACACACACACACATTTCCACCCGGTAAAAGGATGGAGAACTCTTAGGAGGAGACAGAAATGTGAAGTTCTGAATGAAGTCATAAATGAGAGTTCAGTGAGTAATGTCCGAGCAGGAAAAGGGAATCCAGGTGCTCAGCAGCTCAGGCAAATGCTCACAGTTCATGATCTCCCTGAGCAATTTCCACTGAGCAGTGGACTCAGGGTGTCAGAAAGGTACCACTTAGCCTCTGGAATAACTGCCATCATACTGGATGGAAGGTGCTTATGAAAGGATCTGACAAGACTGTAAGGTTGTGGAATGGGTAGAATGAAATAATTGGTAGGATTTAGCTAGAAAGAGATTGGAAAGAGATAGAAAAAAGGGCGTGGTCAAAGGCCCTGAGAGGTGAAAGATTGAAAATAAAAAATTATTCCGAAATGTGAACGAAAGGAAATCAGTGTCCAGGTTCTGTGTGGGCAATGCAGCCTTTATTTCCATCCAGGTGTGAGTGAGCTGAGTTCAAGAAGGAAGTCAGCATGTGGGTTGAAGTAGATGGGAATTTAAAGGGTCAGAGGGGTGGGGATTGGTACATTCACTCTTTCCTGGGTGGGACATTCATGGACTCATTTCTTCCTGGGGGGGATGGTTCTATTTGGGTGGGATGGTTCTATTTGGGTGGGTCTCTCCATTTGACTCTATCAGGCTCCAATTAGAGAGCTGAGAGAGGTTTGAAGGACAGCCGAAACTGAAATAGACGATAGTCTTTATTGCCTTATAGTAACTGATATCTACATCTACTTGTGTCCAACTTCCCTTCCACCCACCTCCACCACTTTCAAATCACAAACTCTACATGCATGTAAGTGCTTAGTTTAGTGCCTTTAACATCATGGGTACTGAATCTTTCTAAATGTAGAATATAAATGTCTTAACACAACAACTAAGAAAATGACATGAAGGCTATGTTAACCAGTTGGATGAAAGTATTTCACATTTCATATAGAAACAACACATTGTACCCCATGATACTATTAATGTACACAGCTATGATTTAATAAAAAATAAATTTAATAAAAAAAACCTTGGAGTGATTTTTAAGAACAGATTTATTAAAGTTTAGGGTACATACACATATCTTAGGACAGAGAGTGGCTACCGTGTATGTGAAAATAAATTTAATGAAGCAAACTGAAGTCCACGTCCAAGTGCCCAGAACACTGTTATGAGTTATTTCTATCATACATATAAGCCATGTTATTAAATCTTTAAAATTTAAGTGCAAAAAGTATCCGGGCTTTTTCATCAAGATCTTCATTGGGATCATGCACATTCTTTTAATTAATACAACTTTATCTCTTTAAAAATACAGTAGAACCTCCATAGCTGACTGACCACCCCCCAACATTGACCACTTCCTTAAGGGGACCTAATTTTCAAAGACCAGCATACACCACATGCACGTATCAGTATGGTAGGCCTAGTTCCTTATGTTGACCACCTCTGTATGGTGACCAGTTTGTTACAGACCCTTGTGTGGTCCACTTCCACGGGTTCTATTGTATGAATTGGTCATTCTGACCAATTCAGGCAAATCAGAGGGTCTGGTATTTGCAACCTCTGGGTATTATGCAGGGTGATTGCACAACAGGAATAGCCAATACCTGGCACCATGAGTTGTGGGCTGCTGGCTGAAGCCATCGTCGATGATTCATTGGCAATCACTTCATAGCTTGTGCCTCTATTCCTTTCTCCTTGGTGCCTATTATCTTCTTTCTCCACCTTCTAGTCCTTTTCTCTATTTTCCTTTTTGTCTTCTTCTATTAAAGAAGCTCATCATTGTCCACACACCCACTCCCTAGGTGTTTCTGTCCCTGCACACAGCTCTGCCTCCCCTTTTTCTAGCACCTCAGCTCCCGGCAGTGTCGGCTGCTGGTTCCCACTCTTTCTGAGGCCTGCTTGCTCAGCTTTTCCTCCAAATTCATGAAGGTTCTTACAACTACCCTTTTCTTACTTGAGTTTGTCTAAGTAAATTTCTGTTCCTGCAATCAAAGGTGTCCCAAGCCTTTCCTCCTGGCCTCTGCTGTAGATAGGCTTGTCAGTGGCACCCAGGGGAACAGCTCAGCCAGGACCTCAAAGAGTTAACACTCGGCCCACATACTCTGACGCATCAGACCATTTGGAAATGGACTATTGGTTGAGTTTTCCACTTCTTAGTGGAATGTTTCAAGCATCTTTTGGACAAGGCGCTTGGGCTACATTTAAGCACCTTGTTAAGACTATTAAATGAATTTTGTGGTGCAAAATAAGAAGGCTTCACTTCGCTATTGCCACTAAGCCCCTACCTATACGGTAGGCTTAGCTGGATATAGGTGATCAGGGATTTCTTTCTCTCTTACTGTTCCAAAAAGAATTACGAACATTTAAAATTGGGGAATAAAGTGGACTTTATCTCCCTAAAAGGAAGAGCTTTAGAACAGCAAAACCTTTCTCTATCTCCCGAAAGGAGTTGTGGCAAGAGAACAGAAGCTTTATAGGGAATTATTGGTATTATCAAAGGCTTTTCAAAATAGACTTGAAATGAATAGTTGTGTGCTGATTTTATTACTGCTTTGCAAGTTTGCATTTTGTTTTTGTAGGGTATTTTTCTCCCTTCTATGAGATGGTTGCTAAGGCAGGAAAGCCAATGATCTTTATTGTATTGGATTTGGGACTGAACACAATTATCTTATAATTTGGGTTTGTAGTGCCATTTTTGACAGTTATGTTACGAGCCTTTGGAGGATAATTGAGCCCACATGCTGAAAGCTGCTTTCCCTTCAGTTACCCTTTAAGTTGCCATGTCCTTGCTCCCCCTCCCACATTGCTCTGCACTTGGGCAGCCCCGAGACTGGATGCTGCTTGGGGTAAATCAGATGATCCAGTGTGGGCACCGCCAAGCTCTGGCATCATCTGCTCTGAAAAGATCCTTGTCCCCAGTCAGTGTGTTATTTCCAGGTGACTACATTGAAGTTAGTCTCCAGGGACGCTGCAACCACTTATCTCTACAGGTGTGTGGTGCTGCTCCAGCAGAGGGAAGTGCCGAGTTAACAGAACTGTTATGAATCCAGTCAACGTCCTGAGTAAACTTCATGGCCATTTCAGAGATGTTTTAGCTTCATTTCTGACTGGTGTCTAGTTGGCAGCACTTTTTACCTAATCTGTCCCATTGCATTTTTGTAAAGGAAGGTAATGAGCTATAAATAAACTCTTCAACGCCCCATGGGAACAGAACGCACTGCTTACAGGAATCCTTCTTTTAAATAACAGTCATTTTCTCTGTTCCTTCCTATTGCCTTAGTAGAAGTTTGGGTTTCACCCAAACAGACCCCAAGAAAAGGGTTTACGTTTATCAAGGAGGTAATGTCAGGGAACAGCAGGACTGTGGGAAGTGATGCAGGGAAGGACGTCAATAAACAATAAGTCACTGAGTAGGTTACTACTGTGCGCAAGTGGGGCTGAATCCCGCCGGGGAAGACAGCGTAGCAGACACACCTCAGAGTCACCACCCGAGGGTGAGGGCCCCGGGGTATTTATATGCCACCTCCCTTGGTCATTGGTCTACAGCTGCTCCCAGGCTGGGAGTCAGTGCTAATTTGCCAGCACTCAAGCCTTCTACACAGGGGCTGAGGCTACCGAAACCCAAGGCTGCTCTCAGGCAAAGATGTAAGTGCCAGTAGTTGGAAGCCAAACCTGGAGTGTGTGCTGCGACGTAAAGACTGAGAGGCTGTGGGCAGGACATCTGCTACTCTTAGCTTCTGGGAACACGTGTGAGGAAGTAGACTCTCCTGACAGTCACCCACAGCTTTTATTGGTAAGTGTCTTCTCTATGCATTTTCTGCAAGCCAAAAATGTTTTTACAGACTTATTATTAGGAAAGTAAAGGATTGTCTCTCAAAATATTTTCTTTAGGTAGAGCTGCTAGGACATGACGCCAGTGGCCACAACAAATAGATCATCATGGAGCCTTTCAATATGCTGCCATCGATCATCTTTGACGCGTGGAAGACATGTGAGCAGGCGTGTACAACCTCCAGTCTCATGACGGGCTTTAATCTATTAGCAAGGATTTCCATGTTTACCACAGGCATGCCCCTTAGATGCTTTTTGAAAGAGTCTATGTATCCCTGGGCACCTCGTGGACCATGGTCTGGCAGGGAGACCATCTGTAACTTGACCCAAGTAGGCAGGGGCCGAACAGAAGTATGTGTCATCTCCATCTTTGATGGAAAATACTTCACTTCTGTAATGCTAAGTCTCAAAAAAACTTTTTTTGGCTTGCAGAAAAATGCATACACAAGACACTTACCAATAAAAGCTGTTGGTGACTCTCTGGAGCAATGGAGAGTCTACTTCCTTACACGTGTTCCAAGAAGCTAAGAGTAGCAGATGTCCTGCCCACAGCTTCTCAGTCTTTACGTTTCAGCACACACTCACCGGCTTGGCTTCCAACCACCAGCACGTCTATCTCATTGCTTGAGAGCAGCCTTGGGTTTCAGTAGCCCCTGCCGCTAAGAGAAGGCAGACACCCAACCCCTAACCCCCCAAACAGCCCCAGGCCAATGACTGAGGGAGTTGGCATATAAATACTCCAGCTCCCTCACCCCCAGGTGATAAAACTCTTGAGGTATATCTTTTATCCCTAGGTACCAACTCCAAACACAGTAACAACTAAAATGTGCAATTACATCCAGGTGTCTTTATTCCATTGACCTCTCTTGGAGGTTCTGGGTCTTCTTGTCCCCACTGAGTCCTGAAGCTCTCTCCCTCCTTAATGACACTCTGGCAGCTGAAAAAATTGTGCCCTAGTTCGTCTCATATTGTTTTGAGGGTTGACGAACCTCTCTATGTTCCTAACATAGCATCAGAGAGGGATCTTAGTGATGAAGAAAATTAAGCTCACGGAGTCTCCATTGCACACAAATGCCACACAGAGTTGAGCGGAACTTCCCTTGAGATGCATATTGATAAACTGGCATCTGGGCAAAATGGAATCCAGAGGGGATCCACGTCAGGTCTGCCCAAGTGGCAGCTGCATCTGTGTCACATCACTAACCATTTCAACTTTCACTTCTCATTCTGATCCCTGATATATATGCAGATAATTTCTGAGGCTTCAGAGCTAGAAAAACTTGAAAGATCATTGAGCCAACCTATTTTACTGATAAGGACACTTCATGCTAGTGTGGTTAAGTAATTTGCCTGGAGTTAAAGAGCTAGTGAAGAGCTGGCCAAGGAGGGGGGAGAGAGCCGGTCTTTTCCTGCTATACCGTAGTAGAATTTCCCATTGCGTTCAGTAGTGGTAAATGTTTGGTTCCACAAAGTTTTTTGAATACCTGCTTAAGATGTGCAAGGTACTGTGGGGGACTTAAAGAACAAGACACAGTGCCCTTGTGGCTCTTGGCAATGCGGATATAGAGATATAACCACATGGTATACCAGAAGGGCTTTGTTTTAATATGTGGCTCCATATGATAACACCAAGGCACTCACCCTGCACTTCATGTTCTAATGAGCCTATGGCCCTACCAGTAAGGAATTCCAAATCTGTGCTGGGACTCTGGAGGTCCAGAAGGTGACAAGAGACAGAAGCTGACATCCACGTGCAGTTAGAATAAGGGAGGCAGCTCCCTACCTGCAGCCCCCTTCTGCCTTGGCCATGATGACTTTGAGGGTTGGGGCTGGTTGGCTGGCAGGAAGATGCCCAGCCCTGCGTCTAAGCACCTGCAGCCACTTTCTGGCTGTACAGCCTCGGGCAAATACTTAATCCTTTTAAAATTCAATGTCTTCATCTCTGAAATACTATAAATAACAGCATCTACAGTGTTGGCTGGCGATGAAGACCAAATGAGGTAACACGTGAAATTCCTAGCACTCAGTAAATCCTTCTTCCTGTCATTGTCATTTTCCCCCGTTGCTACCTTCAGCCCCAGCCTGAAAATAGCACCCACTTCTCCATCTCTTCTGCAGCATTTTCCTATCACCACACTTCTCCCCACTAACACATTTTCCCCTCTGTTTTCTCGCACTGCCTGCTTGAGCTCCGTGCCCCTTGCTTTCAGCTCTCTTCCCTGTCTTGTTCCCACATCTCCTCTTTTCACTCTCCTTTTGCTGGTCTTTATTCCTTCCTATACTTCCTATCCACTCCCCATGCCTCTTCCTGTTTTCTCGGTTTTCTTACCGCGTGTGCCCTCCATCCCAATGACCGGATTTCCTCTCCCTTCTTGACCAGGTTCTTTTTCTTCTCTGCTACTACTTCTCCTCACATTTATCTTTCTTCTCCTCTCTTCTTCCTTGAGCTTTTCCCAGCCGCCCCTTCCAAGGCCCCATGCTCTCTCCTCTCCCATCTTTCCTGCCCACCCCGATCTCTCCCTTCATGGTTTTTCTCCTGGAAGCATACTTGGCTGTTGTGGTAGGCAGCCTCTGAGATGGCCACCAAAGGTCCCACCTCTTGGCATTCATGTCCTCATGGAATCCACTCCCCCTCAGTGTGGGCTGGACCTGGTGACTTGGTTCTCATAGATGAAATATAACAAAAATGGTGGGATGCCACTGTGGAGCTTAGATTTAAAAAAAACTATGGCTTCTGTGTTGGGTGCTCTTTGGCTATGAAAGAAGCCAGCTGCCACGCTGGAAACTGTCCGACTGAGAGAACGACTGAGCAAAGATCTGAAGTTTTCAGTTAGCAGCGTGGAAGGAAACAGAGGCCCACTGACCACCAAGGGCGAGATCCTGGTGGCAGACCCCCTCCTGAGATGCCCTGATGGTAGCCCCCTGAGACACACCAGGATGAGGCACCCAGGTAAGATAGTCCTGGATTCCCTACCACAGACACTGTAAGAATAAATGTTTGTTTTAACCTGCTAAATTTGGAGGTAACTTGCATACCAGGCATGCAGAGGTGTCCTCTACAAATCGCCATTCAGAAATGTTTGTCTTCTGTGGGCCTCAAGCAAATCACTGCTGCTCTTTGGACCTCAGTCTCCTCCTCACATGTGAGGGTCAGAGTCTACTGTCCCAAACGTCCTGTTCATGAGGGAGTCTTTGATGACGCTGCGACAGGGCACATCTGTTCTGCTGTTTCCTGTACGAAGCCCAGTGAAACCTGTGCCTCTTTCTTTGTCTTTGCCTCACATTTTTCACTCCTATTATCTGAAGTCTGTTTCTAATTTCTGACAGAATTGCAGTGGCCTATTGTGTGCCTGGCTCTGCACGACATGCCAATTTCATTTTGGAGTCACGGCTCTTGTCTTTTTCTCTGCTAATCTCTTGCGTTGAAAAATTCCAATAGAACGTGTGAACATAGAGACTTGCCCTTGTGCCTGATCTTGGCTCTGGGTGGCCCCCAAACAGGGATGGATGATAGACAGATAGACAGCCTGTCTGCCACCCGAAGCATCTTTTCTTGCTTAAAAATTTGCTTTCCGGATTACAGACTCCTTTCCAGTTCCAGCCAAGACTGGAACGTATTAAATAAAAGCAGAGCTAAAATTGGATGGAATGTCTCAGCCACTTAGATTCAGACCTTTCGTTCAGGGGGACCCTTGGGGAAGGGGCTGGGCCATGGCCACGTGCCTAACGTAGGGGAAGAAGCCTTCCATACCTTTCTCATACCATTCAAGCTTTAAGTGAAGGCAACATATTTTTTTTTAAGCAGGGCCTGTAACCCAGGATCCATCACTTATGTATGGTGTCCATGGCAACCAGGCAATGGTATGGGATCCCTTCTCACTGGGGAATTCCTTTTATGGCTCATTTCCGAAACCAGCATGGCCAGTACAGGAGTCTGCAGTTTCCCAGTTGCTTAGCAACCAGCTCCTATGCTCTAGTCACTAGGAAAAGCAGACAGTTTTTTTTTTTTAAGTGTTTGTCGTCAGAATCATATGTTACATTCTCTCTACTTTGTTTCTTCAGAATAAAATAATTAGTGTGTGATAAGGATGCGGGAAAGGGCAACTGCTCCCCGTTGTTAATGCCTCCACTGCTCCTGGTGGGCTGCTGCAGGCAGGGAGAGGAAGGAAAATGTTAGCACGCTTTCGGCTGGTAATTAAGCAGCTCGAGCCATCTGCACATTGAAAGCTCTACATTTTTAACGTCTCGTGGGGGCATCAAGTAAGTACAGGGCCAGCAATCTGTGTGCTGTGGACGTTCTCTCCTACAAACCAGAAGATCCAGCCTCCAACCCACAGGTGTCACTTGACCATCTCTCCTGCTCTACATTCCTAGGGGAGGGGTGAGTTGGTTCCTTGTCTGTTAGGCAAGGCAGCCCTGTAGCCCTCCTTGAGTTCCTGCAGTGGTTTTCACCCAGAGGTGCTTTTGCGTCCCAGGTCACAAAATCAGCAGACATTTTTGGTTGGCATAACTGGTGGGGGAGGGAAAGGGGACTGATATCTATCCAGTGGGTAGAGACCAGGGATATTGCTAAACATCCTACATGCAAAGGACAACTCCCAACAACAAAGAAATATCCTGCTCACAATGTCAGTAGGCCAAGGTCGAGAAACACTGAGTTAGAGGAATCAGAGGATCTACCTGTCTTGTTAAAAAAAAACTAGCACTATAGCTGAATAGGAAAAAATCTTGTCAAGACGAAGAGCGGGACAATTCAAAATTCATCGTAGCAAGGAACTCCTTGGCCTCTACCAGCTATTGATTTAGCAGAGGTGTTGGGCAGAGAGCCTTCTGGAGTTTATGACAATGGAAGTAACCTATGAGGTCACCTTCCTAGAAGGAAGGAGAGCAGAGTCGGAATGGTCTCCCCTGCTTCTAGGGACATGGCTTTGGCTTTACATTTTAGGTCTATTGCCATGCACTATGGATACTTAGGTATTTTACAGAATCTCGCTGAGACTCAGTCTTCTCAACTCGCAAAGAAGAATTCACACGGGTGCTATGAGAATTACATGACAGAACATGAGAAGTGGCTGACCCCTATTAGGCCCCTGATGTTTGTTCATCTCACTTCCCTTCTTGTCTCAGCACCAGGAACCCAATTGTCCCTTCTCTCCTGCCGGGTACTTTGGACTTTTGAGGAATATGAACAAACGCACTGGTCTTACAATGACTAAGGTCAGTTTATTCAGCAATGAGCAAAGGACAAAGGTACCATTTTTGGAATTTCGGCTGGTTGTGTTAACCTAAATTTGGCATGAGAGACAGAAGAACCTAAGAAATGGGTGAGATGACAGGCAGCATTGCATTGGTTAAGAGATGCACAGGCTTCAAATCCCAGCCTCTCCAAGTGACCTTGAGCTGGTTACTTATCTAAGCTTTGCTTTCTCATGTAGGAAATGGAATAATTGTTATATCTTGTATTAGGGTAAGGCTCAAAGATAATGTATATAAAAGTACCTAGCCTGGTAGATAATAGAAGGTAAGCCCCTAGTAATTGACAACACACATGTTCTTTTTTTTTTTGAGACCGAGTCTCACTATGTCACCCTGGGTAGAGTGCCATAGCATCACAGCTCACAGCAACCTCACCTCAAGCTCTTGGGCTTAAGGGACTCTCTTGCCTCAATCTCCCAAGTGGCTGGGACTACAGGCGCCTGCCACAATGCCCAGCTCTTTTTTGGTTGTAGTTGCCATTGTTGTTTGGCAGGCCCAGGCTGGATTCAAACCTACCAGCTCTGGTGTATGTGGCCGATGCTTTAGCCACTGAGCCAACACACTCATTCTTATTGGCAATCTTGCCTTATTTTTTAAAGTAAGACTGGGGGCAGCACCCATAGCTCAGTGGGTAAAGGTGCCAGGCACATACACTGAGGCTGCAGGTTCAAATCCAGCCCAGGCCAGCTAAAACAACAATGACAACTACAACAACAACAAAAATAGCTGGGTGTTGTGGTGGGCACCTGTAGTTCCAACTACTTGGGAGACTGAGGCAAGAGAATTGTTTAAGCCCAAGAGTTGGAGGTTGCTGTGAGCTATGATGCCAGGGCACTCTACCCAGGGCAACAGTTTGAGACTCTGTCTCAAAAAAAAAAAAAAAAGATTGGCTTGTGTGGCCCCTCCCTAAATCTTCTCCATTGATACAGAAGGGGAGGGTAAGGGGTGCGTGCTGGGGAGAACTGCCCTCCCTATCATCTCATCAACAGCAATCAGATTAGTTATGATAGTGCCAGCCATCACAATGTTATGTAAGTAATTTTTGAAGCTATTTCTATTTTTAGCCTATGCTACCTCTTCAGGGGTAATGAGTTCCATGCATTTAGTAACCATTTCTCACTTGTTTGAAATCTTGAGAAAAATCTCAGGATACCACTCAGTCCTAATAAGCTGGGGGTTTGTCTATGTTCACAATTTCTTAAACTGTAGGGATCCCTTGTCACCTCAACCTCCACCCTGCTTTCAGATACTAGAAGACCCTCCAGGCCCAGCGCCGTGGCTCATGCCTGTAATCCCAGCACCATGGGAGGCCGAAGCAGGTGGATAGCTTGAGCTCACAAGTTCAAGACCAGCCTGAGCAAAAGCGAGACCCCTGTCTCTACCAAAAATAGAAAAACTGAGGCAAAAGGATAGCTTGAGCCCAAGAGTTGGAAGTTGCTGTGAGCTATGATGCCACAGCACTCTACCCAGGGTGACAGCTTGAGACTCCGTCTCAAAAAGAAGACCCTCCAGCCCCTTGATCACTTGAAATGCCTTGTCATTCTTTCTTTCTTGAAGTGCACCAACCAGAACTGCATGTTCCGGGCTGTTTGACACAAAGGTAAAGTAATGTTTTCTTTGCCCATGGCCCTTACTTACTCTTTCCAACAGTTTCCAAACATTGGTTTGGCGTTTGGGGGCAGAGTCTTTGCTGCACACTCTGCAACGAATCCCAAGTCCCTTTCCTGGGTCACGACAGTTGGTTCGGCGTAGCAGCCTCTCATTCTCTCTCTAGTTGGCACTTTTTCTCCCTGCCACTCTCGTTTCCCATCAAAGTTTATCTGCCACAGTTTTGCCTACTCACCCAGCCTCATTTACTCTCACCACAGCGAGCTTCTCGTTGAACAACCCGACCAATCCAACAGAACTCGAAAGCTTGGAGATTTCATTCCTTCTAGATTGTCATGTGATCCCACCCAATTTTGTCCAATCAACTAAAGCTCCTTGGAAATGCAGCTTGAAACATGTCATGGCTAAGACTTTTCCTTTCCACAGAGGATAATTAAACGATGTTAAATATAGAAACTACTTGCTCATCTGTTCCAAACGGATTTATGGAATCTCACCTGGAACCTGGAAAGGTGGCAGAAGGCTGCTCATCAGGCATGCATGAGCCCAGCTCCTCTAAAGATCGTGCCCAGGTGCCTTTGTCTCTGACAAAGTGGCAGGAGCTGAGCCACCGTTACACAGGGGTGGAGAGTGGCTGAGACAGGACGTGGTGAGGTTAGCCAGGAGGATCACAAGCACCCGAAGCATGCAGAGGTCAGAGCAGTGGCAAAGAAGGAGTCTGGGCAGGCTGGGGTGGGGTCAGGGGGCATCAGGCAGCACGAATGGGCTCCAGGATGACAGATGGAGATTGAAAAGGGCACCATTAGAGGCCTGAAAGGACAGCAAAGTTTTATCAGGGTGGGAACTGGCTCTGGAATGAGAGCAGGACAACAGGGCCTGTCTGAAGAGGGGCTAAGGTCCGCAGCTGCAGGCAGATACTTACCAGGACAAACTGGGGTGAGGCAAGGGCGGGAAACCCTCTTGCTTGATGCTTTCTTTATGGCAAATAATGAATTTTCTCTCCATCCCTGCAACAATAGTACAGGTTCCTAGATCAGTCCCTGGGTCAATTAGCTGCCGATGTAGAATGTGTACTCTGTGGGTATCGCGCCGCTAGCTGGCCATGGCTTCCATAAAGCCCCTGCACAACGCCCATCCCACAGGTGTGCCAAGAAAAACACTGCTGTGATCTCCAAGTTTGGGATTTTCACAAACGACAGGTCCCTCTCGGGGATTCACAGTGTACATCAGCTCCGCACATGTGCAGCTCTAGAAAGCTGTTTGTTTTTAATTTAATGTTTCTCAAATGTGGTTGACAGCAGGGTCCAACAGGATCCTTTCGTTACATAACAACTGTGAACACCCTGTACTCCTACCTGGAGAAACATTGTTCTAGAACATTCCTAACCTGGTGTTCCCAGGCCCTTTACAACCTGGGCCTGCCCTTGTTTCCCAACTTTTCCTTCCTTTCTTTTCTGACACCGCAGCCACGTGAAGCGCTTCCCTTGTACACGCGCCTGTTTCTCATTTCCTTTTTTCTTGTTACAGCAGGCCATTCATCACCTGCCCAAGAATGGAAAAAAAGCTGAGCCCTCCTCACCCCACCTCACCATCACCCCTCATTTCCATCTGTCCTTTGAGACCCACCACAAAAGAAACACTGGAGTCACTCTCTGCCCCACTTCTGCCCCTGCCTTCCTGTGACTATAAATAATCCTTTCCGTCCTCTGATCCCTTCTGTCCCACTCTCCGTAACTCTTAGGGCACTTCACACTTTTTCCTTGGTAGAAGGTGCCTTTCCTGGTGGGATGGAATCCACATCTGACTCATGTTCATACCCACGCCCCACAGAACACAGCACGTGTGTCTGACTGATACCGGAAGCAGAAGGCATGAGGCTGTGGCCTCCGAGTCAGAGCTCTTAGCACTCAGGCCCCAGAGGGCGAATGTCTGGCTCTTGTGCTGCCAACCCCAATTCTCATTCGTGGCAAGCAGATCCACCAGGAAAGGCCCCAGCATGCCTCTCAACGCAGCGTTCCCAACAGCCCTCACCAGTGGGTTAGGGCTGGCATGAGAAAGGGAATCCACTTGTTATCCCTAATCCCTAATCCCTAACTTCTCCATGAACTGCAAGTTAGGAGAATTTAGCAAGCTGAATAGAGGAGCTGTTAATACTAGAGACCAGTGACTGTCCATAACAGAACAGAGCAATTAGCAAACTATTCATTGTACTTTCATGTTCATGTCTAGTCTCAAGGCTAATTATTTGTATGATTAAGATGTTACCAAATGCAAATAATTGATGAGTCTGATTTCTTGGAATGAAATATGAGATTTGTGAAATGTAAATAGCTATGAATTCGAAATAACTTTTCCTTACTCTGGCTTTTTAACAGGGCAGCGCCTGTACATTAAAGAAACAATGGGGCGGTGCCTGTGGCTCAGTGAATAGGGTGCTGGCCCCATATACCGAGGGTGGCTGGTTCAAACCCAACCCCGGCCAAACTGCAACCAAAGAATAGCCGGGCGTTGTGGTGGGCACCTGTAGTCCCAGCTACTTGGGAGGCTGAGGCAAGAGAATCGCCTAAGCCCAAGTGCTAGAGGTTGCTGTGAGCTGTGACACCACAGCACTCTACTGAGTGTGACGGAGTGAAACTCTGTCTCTAAAAAAAAAAAAATGAAAGAAACAATATAAGTTTGAAGCCCATTTCTTAATAGGTTAAAAAGTCAAAGACAAAACAATCTGATGTATGAGTTTAAATGCATAGAAAAAGCACAGGTTTTTTTTTTTTTTTTTGAGACAGAGCCTCAAGCTGTCTCCCTGGGTAGAGTGCCGTGGCATTACAGCTCACAGCAACCTCCAACTCCTGGGCTCAAGCGAGTCTCCTGCCTCTGCCTTCCAAGTAGCTGGGACCACAGGCGCCCGCCACAACGCCCGGCTATTTTTTTGTAGCCGTCATTGTTGTTTGGCGGGTCTGGGCTGGGGATTCGAACCTGCCACCTTAGGTGTACATGGCTGGTGCCTTAGCCGGTTGAGCCACAGGCACCGAGCCAAAAGCACAGGTTTTAATTCTCATTCCCCCTCCCACTTTCTAGCATGTTACTTAATCTCACTTTACTCATGTTACTTGGAGACATCAGTTTCTCCATTTGTGAAATGGGTGTCGTAGCAGCCCCTAGTCCCAAGGGTCATTGTGAGAATTAAATCAGTTAAAATGTGTCAAGAGTACACAATAAATGTGAGTAGTTGGTTTTCATTATTGTTTTCATGATCCCGCTTATATATACATGTTATACTTTTATATTGATGGTTTGGATTTTTTACAGTAAGTATGTGAGAACATTATAGGGAAAAGGAAGACATATGTCTCTGCTATCACACCATCTATGTGTTTCTTGAAAAGCTTCCGTGGTCTACAAATGGCCACAGGCCCCAAAATAACAGGGCTAGTGGGAAAAACACATTGGTTTGGTACAGACAACTCAAGACCTAGGCAACTTTCTAATCAGAGCACTCACAGAAACAATGTCAAAATGAATAAAATGTTAGCCCCAGGAGATCTCAGCTCACGCAAACATCTGCATGCTGCGTCCCAGGTTACGGCTCTGGCTGCTTCTTTTGAGATAGATGTAGGTCCTGGAGGACTTTCACTTCTCATAGGGACAAGTTTTACCAGAATTAAACATTCATTTTAAAGAGCAGCATTCTTCATGAATCTATCTTCCTAGAACAAAGGAAAGTGTTTTCACAGCTTCTTCAACTGCACCCTCAGTTTTTACAGAAAGCTTGACAAAAGGACGACATAGTGGTTCCCCAAGTCACTAAATTAGTCAGCTAAAGAAGGCAGTGCTGTCTTTTCTCAGCCTCTTCCTTAAGGCCTTCCTAGAGTGCTAAGGTTTAGTCTTATTAAAGAGGTGGTTACTAGATTGTTTATGAGCTCAATTTAGAATCGCCAAGATGTGGAAACAACCCATGTGCCCATCAACCCATGGATGGATTTAAAAACTGTTGTTGAATTAGGTAGAATTTTACTTATTGACTTTGTTAGTGTCAGTTATTTGGTTTTTATCATAACAATGAACCAAAAAGGAAATATTAGTTGTATATGTATACCATGTTGGACTAGTCAGCCATAAAAAGATGGAGACTTTACATATTTTATATTAACCTAGATGGGGCCGGATTCTCTTTAGTAAAGTATCACAAGAATGGAAAAGCAAGTATCCAATGCTCTCAATACTAATATGAAGCCAGTAGACCATCTAATACATGCCCACACAAGAGAAAAAAAACTCAATTTAATTTAAGTGGTGGGGGTGGGGGGAGAGAAGTGGGGAGAGAGGAGGAGGAAGGGGGATTGGTGTGCGCCCACCCAGTGGGCACAATGTAAGGATATATGGCACACTTCTTGGGTGTGGGACACAGCTACAAAACATTATAACCTAATCGTTTGTACCCTCATATTAATCTGAAATTTCTTTTTAAATTAAAAGCTTTAAAAAGTTAAAAAAAAAAAAAAAGAGGGGGTTATTGAGAGAACGCTTGCTCTTGGTTGTTTCAAACATGAATATGGTGGGAAAAAATTGCATAGGAACCAACATGACTTCTGTGCTATAACAATGCCCCATTCACCTACGGTAAGTAAGGTTGTTCATATTTAAGAAATACATCCTGGGCAGCGCCTGTGGCTCAAAAGAGTGGGGCACTGGCCCCATATACTGGAGGTGGCGTGTTCAAACCCAGTCCCGGCCAAAAACTGCGAAAGAAAGAAAGAAAGAAAGAAAGGAAGGAAGGAAGGAAGGAAGAACACATCCTGTAGCAAAACAGTTTAGGTGGAATATCTCCTATCTGCCCATTGCTGTGGCAGGAACTAAATATAAACCATGTGATTTCATCTGCATATTAACCTAATATAGTAGATATCCTTACCTCTGAGGCTCCGAGTCATTAACTTGCCTGAGATCACAAGTTTTCAAGTGGCAAAGCCAAGATTATTTAATGACTCCATGTAGCCTAGAAGTCATGTTGTAAATAAGAAATGTTCCCTACTTAGAGTTCAAGATAAGAAATTCATTAGAATTTTATTTATTGACTTTGTTAAAGCCAGTTATTTGGTTTTTATCATAACAATGACCCAAAAAGGAGATAATTAGTTTGTTTTTAAAGAAGTGACAATGTATTTTGGTTGTTACCAAATGATAATTATAAAATTTCTTTGCCATGATAATGCTGTTCTTCATGTGGAAATGTGGGTATCATTCTAATGATTGGGTCATGTTCATCGATGCTGTACTCGCTGGACCAGAAAAACTGTTCTTGTTTATGCGTTTTCCCAAAACTGATGGACTAGTTAATTTTAAATACTGTTTTGGCTAAGACGCCTTAACGAGGAATGTGGTTTAAAAAAAATTGAAAACAACAACAAAAAAATACATGTTGAGAATGGAGAGTCCAGAAGTAGATGACTATCACATGGTCAATTAATTTTTGACAAATAATGCTAAAAATATTCAGTGATTTCAACAAATTCTGGTAGAACAACTGAATATCCACATGGGAAAAAACAAATCTCTACATCATACACACAAGTTAACTTGAGAGGGATCACAGACTTCAAGGAAAAGCAAAACACACAAAGATTCTAGGAGAAGGCATAGAGAATAACTTCAAGATCTGAAAGTGCATACACATTTTTTTGCCAAAACACAGAAGGAAATATCTATATAAAAGAAAAAAAATTGATAAATCATTAAATTAAAAACTTTGATCAACAGACCAGGAGCAGTGGCTCACTCCTGTAATCCTAGCACTTTGGAAGGCTGAGGCAGGAAGATTGCTTGAGGCCAGGAGTTCAAGCCCAGCCTGAACAAAAGTGAGTCCTTGTCTCTACAAAAAGTAGGCAAGGTAGCAAGATGGGGAGGGGGGCTGTAGTCCCGGCTACTTGGGAAGGTAACACAGGAGGATCACTTGGGCTCAGGAGTTGGAGGTTACAGTAAGCTATGACGACACTACTGCACTCTAGCCCAGAAAATAAAGCGAGAATCTGTCTCAAACACCTCACCCCCAAAATAAAAAAAGAAAATTGATCATCAAAAGTGACCATCAAGAAAATTATTAGGTAGGTAAGTCACAGACAGAAAGAAATACTGATGAAACACATATTTAACAAAGGACTTATATCTAGAATATATAAAGAACTTTTATAATTCATATCAAAAGATAGGCAGTCCAATTTAAAAAAAGGGGGGTCTAAAGATTTGAAGAGACACACATCAGGAAAAGGCGATTCAAAACCGTAATATGATATTGCTTCATAGCCCCTAAGATGGTGATGGTTATGATGAAAAAGACTGATAACAAGTATTGGTGATGATGTGGAGAAAGCAGAATCCTCATACACTGCAGTGGGAATGCAACATGGTGCAGCCACTTTGGAAAACAATCTCGCAGGTCCTCAAACAATTTAACATAGAATTACCACATGATCCAGCAATTCCACTCCTAGGTATACACCCAGGAGAAATGAAAACATGTCTACACAAAAACTTACATACGAACATTCATGGCAGCTTTATTCACACAGCTAAAGAGGGGAAACCCAAATTCCCATCAACTGATGAATGGATGAATAAAATGTGATAGACGTACATAACAGAATATTATTTGGCAATGAAAAGAAATGAAATACTGGAACATGTGACAATATGGATGAACCTCGGAAACACTATGCTAAAGGCAAAGAAGCCGGACACAAAGGATCATATATTGTATGATTTTATTTTTTAAGTGTTCAAAATAGGTAAGTCTATAGTGACAGAAATTAGATTAGTGGTTGTCTAGGGTTGAGGGAGACAGATAAATAGCTAAATAGTACCAAGTTTCTTTTCTTTCTTGAGGTGATGAAAATCTTCCAAAGTTGATTGAGATGATGGATGCACAAGTCGGCGACTATACTAAAACCATTGAATTATGTGCTTTAAGTGGGTGAATTATATGGCATATGAATATCTCAATAAAGCTGGGCTTTTTTTAAGAAAAGATTTAAACAGACACTTCCTAAAGGAAGCTAACCAGATGGCCAATAAACAGATTTTTAAAGCGTGTTCAACATCATTAGTTATCAGGGAAACACAAATTAAAACCACAGTGAGAAATCTCTCCACAACTACTAAGATGGTTAAAATTATGCACACTGACAACAAAATTTTGGCAAGGATATGGAGGAAAGGAGTTAAAAATATATCCCTCTGGCATATTAACTGTTTAAGTGCCTTTAGGCACTTGAAAAACAGCACGTGTAGGAAGACCAATTTGACCTTCATGCTCTTTCTTAGAAGCAGAAGATGAAATTCCTTTGTGACAGACACCTTTCCTATGCTAGAAGGAAAGCCAGCATCCTTATCTTTAGAGACAAGTTTGAGACCAAGAGAATTCTGTACAGATATTGTTAAAATTACTCTTATCTTTTAAGCTTCCCAACATAATTTAGTTACTTCTTTGCAAGTAATTATTCTCTGTCCAATCTAGTATATAAATAACTGACTCTAACTGCTTCCTAGAGTCCTCATTTCTTTACGTGGGCTTTCGTGCCCTGTAAAACTGGTGTTATGCTTTTCTCCTCATGATCTATATTAAGTCAATTCAATTCTTGGACCCGCCAAGGACCCTTATAGGATGGAGGTAGAGTTTTTCAATTCTTACAGAAGCAATTAGAACTCTCATATATTATTGAGAGAAGTGTAAAATGGTACCACTACATTGGAAGACAGTAGTAGTTTTTCACAAATTTGAATGTATATCTACCCTATGACCTTAGTTTCCAATTCTACACCTAGATATTTACCCATGAGAAATAAGATGTATGTCCACAAAAAGTCTTATTCAAGAATATTCATAGCGGCTTTATCTAGAATAGCCAAAAATTGGAACCAGTATCTTGGTCTATCCTGTGCTATTATAACAGAATATCTAAGACTGGGTAATTCATAATGAAAAGAAGTTTATTTGCCTCACATTTCTGGAGGCTGGGAAGTCCAAGAGCATAGCACCAGCATCTGATAAGGGCCATTTGCTGCAGCATCCTATGGCAGAAGGCACAAGGGCAAGACAGTGTGAGACAGTGTGAGAGCAGGAGAGGGCTTAATTCACTTCTATGACAATCCACACTCATGAAAAATGAACCTACTCCTAAGATAATGATATTAATCCATCCATGAGGGATTAAAGCCTCTTAACAGTCCCATTTCTTTTTTGTTTGTTTATTTTAGAGACAGGATATCACTCTGTTGTTCAGGCTGGAGTGTGGTAGATGATGATAGCTCATTGTAACCCTGAACTCCTGGGGTTAAGTATCTTTCTGGCCCAGTTTCCCCAGTAGTTAGGACTACAGACATGCACTTCAACACCTGGCTAATTTTTTTTTTAAACTGCAAGAGATAGGGGTTTTATTATGTTGCTCAGGCTGGCCTTGAACTTCTGGGCTCAAGGATCCCCCCACCTTGATCTCCTAATGTGCGTTAGGACACCAGGACAAGAGGATCGCTTAAGCCCAAGAATCTGGGACAATAGTGAGCTATGATCAGGCCACTGCACTCCAGCCAGGGTGATGAAGGAAGACCTTATCTCTATAAAAAAAAAGAAAGGAAAAAAAAAAAAACCATTAGAATTGTGTAGTTAAGATTTGTGCATTTCACTGTAGGTAAATTTTACCTTCTAAAAGAAAATAAACAATTTTGAACTCTAGTAGATTTGCTTTTTACAGTGGTACAGGTCAGCAGTTCTGAAGCTTTCTTGAGGATTATAAATGAGTAAAAATATTCAAGACAATGGGATCCACTCTAGAGAGTCAAGTTAATATGGAAAGGATACACTGTGCTGTGTTGGTTTGGAATTGGAAACTGGTAGTACCAACGTGAACTCATGATTTCATGCAGGGCACATATGTGTGTGTGTTCTTGCTATGAGAGTCTAGAAACAATAGTTACCAGAGTACATTTAGAGGCAAGATTCTGGTTACCAGATACTGTTTTCCACCAAAAGTAAGCCCCTGGAGAAAAGGCTGACTCGAGGGCTGGGATAGGGAAAATACAAAGTGAGCCTAGAGGACCTTGCTACCTCACATTTCTGGAGGCTGGGAAGTCCAAGGGCACAGCACCAACATCTGATAAGGGCCATTGTGCTGCAGCATCCTACGGCAGAAGGCACAAGGGCAAGACAGTGTGAGAGCAGGAGAGGGCTTAACTCACTTCTATCACAATCCACTCTTCTTGAGAGTACTTGAGGAAGTTCCTTTTGGCCAAAAATTTGAGCATCATACTAAATAATCATAGTAATAGATTATAACCTAGTCAACAAAATAAGAATCTATGAGTCCATACTGAAGTAAATAAATAAATAAATAAACAAATTGGGAGCCAAGAAAGCTCTTCTTTATAACAGCAAGTCAACCGATGAATGTAGGAGGAATGATGGAGTGAGGTTAATTCATCAACGGATGCTGCAACGGGGAGGAATTTTTTTTTTTATGAGGAACAGCACATTTGCATAGTCTCAAAGTATCTCCTAATAAGTTACTTATTAATCACAAAGAGGACAACAGTAACTTCACAGTGAAGAAACCAGGCAGACACCAGGGTAACCAAGTAATCAAATGCAACATCACCAGTATTGGGACAAACCTCCATCACCTGTCTCATGATACAACGCACTGACAAGGGCACAGTGCAAAGGGTGAATCTTATCATGAGGAAACTCTGGACAAATGCAATCTGAGATGGGGAGTGGGAGAAAAGAGAGAGAGAGAGAGACAGATGGGGAGAGAGAGCAAATGGGGCAAATTGCAATTGGCCAACAGGGAAGTATAAGGCAGTCCCTGGCTCTATTCTTGAAACTTTTCACTTTTTTCACTTTTTAGTGAAAAAGTGCTGGGAGACAATTGTCCGTAGGTCTCCCACATTTCTGCCTATCTGGGGAGCAGAGGCACGGATAGCTTTTTCCCAGACTATCTTTTAAAGGCTATTTGTATAGCAAAGAGCCTTGAAGATAGAGATTAAATCGCCTTCTAAAGACAAAGGCAGATTTGTTCACTGTTGAGTATAATGCCTCCCTTCCGAGGCAAAGATTGGGCCAAGAGTGCTTGTAGCTCATTGTAAACAATTTGGGTTCCCTATGCTTAAGGCTCCTCAGTTTTGATGAAAATCTACCACATGCATAGCATTCACCTGAACCCCTCTCTGTTACTCTTGCGAGGCTTTGGAAGCCAGAGGAATTGATGCAATTGTGAAGCTTACGCAACTTGATGTGTTACAAGTAATAAAGTCCTTTGTCTCCAACCCTGGAGCCTCACATCTTATGCCAGCATCCATGAAACTGCAACAGGCTGACTTGGCTTCCAAGTAGGGGGAAGTCTTGGACCCTTCACTGTTCTTGACAACAGCAAATGTGAGCAAAAAACCCAAACACTGTCAATCAATTTGATAATTGTTGATGCTTGTGGTTTTTATATTAGCAGACATCTAGTAGAGGGCATGGGGAAATTATATACAGCATATATTTGGGGAGAGTGTGGCTAGGAAGGAGTCTGGAGGAAGTGGAGAGAATTGATGCCAAACAACAGGAAAAAGAAAGTGGGTACAAAGGGGGCTTAATGGTCAAGAGGGGGTGGTGATTAAGATCAGAAACAATGGAAACAAGAGTACCGCATCAGTAACATCAGTGACAAATTCACTTTGGGCAATACGTTTTAGGATTGGTTGTTTGCTTAATTTTCATCACGTATGTGCACATCAAATAGAGATCTAAGAGAAATCATTCATATGGGTTTTAAAGTTAATTTGGGCCAGAAAATGTAGATTTATGTTTCCTTATTCTGCTTTTAATAGCACGTACTATAACACAGTGGTTGGCCTGATAAATGCCTTTTAATTGATTGATTGTTTTAAGAAATAGCCCTATTTTTGTGCTGGTCATAATGGAAGAGAGAAATTGAATTTTCATGAATAACGTTCATTATAATCTGAATATTTATGTGTCTCCTGGAATTATATTCTGAGATCCTCACCCCCAAGGTGAAGTAAGGGCCTTTGGAAGTGGTTAGGTCATAGGATTAAGACCCCTCAGGACTAGAATCAGTGCCCTTATAATAGGGGTCCAAGACAGACCCCTAACAGACAAGCTCTGTTAGGTTACAGTGACAAGATAATTGTCTAGAGGAAACAGGTTCTCACCAGGCATGGAATCTGCCAGCACCTTGACCTTGGACTTTGTAGCCTATAGAACTGTGACAAATGAAAGCAGCCCAAATAGACTAAGACATTCTTCATACTATTTCACTTTAAAAAAAAGGTATTCTCATTATAAAAGTAATAAATGTTTACTGTAATAAACAGAAAGTTTTCAAAAAGAAAAATTTTTGATCACCCTAATCCCATTTTCAGAAAATCACTGCTAATATTTTAGATTATTTTTACTTTGTACAATATTAAAATTCTATTGTCTATAATTTTCTATCTGCCTTTTTGACCTTTCCTACTATATTGAAATGTTTTTTCTTTTTTTTTTTTTATTAAATCATAGCTGTGTACATTAATGCAACCATGGGGTACAATGTGCTATTTTTTAATACCATTTGAGAAATATTTTTATATCATATTTTCTTAGAAAGTATGATTTTAACAGCTGCTTAATATTATATTCTTTCTTTTTTTTTTGAGACAGAGCCTCAAGCTGTTGCCCTGGGTAGAGTGCCATAGCATCACAGCTCACAGCAACCTCCAACGCCTGGGTTCAAGTGAGTCTTCTGCCTCCACCTCCCAAGTAGCTGGGACCATAGGCATCTGCCACAACGCCTGGCCATTTTTTTTTGGTTGCAGCCATCATTGTTGTTTGGCGGGCCTGGGCTAGATTCGAACCCGCCACCTTAGATGTATGTGGCTGGTGCCTTAGCCACTTGAGCCATAGGCACCGAGCCCTTAATATTATATTTAATGAACATACCATCATCTATTCTTCTGGTTTTGGTAATTTATATTATTTTCAATTTTTTAATTTTATGTGGTAAACTCTGAATGTTTGATTAGGATTCATTTCCATGGGTGAAATTACTAGATGAAGTCATTGTCAAATAGCTTTCTCAAATACTTCTGCCACTTTGCTATTCCATAGAGAAGCATACCAGTATTCATATATTGCCTGGTTAAATCTTAACCAAACCAAATCTAAACAATCAAATTTAAGTTAAAAATATGTTTTTAACTCAATTATAACTAATGAAGTTTATATTTTAAATACTAATGTTGAAACTTTAAAATACGATTACTAATATTTATATTCTTCTTTCATGACCTGGCTGTTCAAGTCTTTTGCCCACATTTTTATTGAGAGATTAATGATTTTGTCATTGATTTGTAAGAATGCTTTAAATATTAAGGTTGTTAACCATTTCTCCATAATTGTCATACTTTTTAAATATAGTTTGTTATTACCTTTTAAATGTTGTTTGTCATATTTTGAAATATAGAAGTTAAATTTTTATGTAGCTAAATCTGTCTTTTCTGTTGCATATTTTTAAAGTTCTTTAAAACTTTCTGGAATATGGCTTGGTGCCTGTAGCTCAGCAGCTAGGACGCCAGCCACATACACCGGAGCTGGCGGGTTCAAACCCAGTCTAGGCCTGCCAAAATTTTCTGGAATATATGTTGTGGAAATTCTGATGGGAAATTTTAACTTAATTTCCTGAAATAGTTCATCATTTTCCTCAGTATGAATTATTTAATATTTTGTATTTTCATTAATCTGGGTGCAGCTTTAATTATATGCTAAATTGGGCAGTGCCTGTGGCTCTAAGGAGTGGGGCACTGGCCCCATATGCCGGAGGTGGCGGGTTCAAACTCAGCCCCGGCCAAAAACTGCAAAAAAAAAAAAAATTATATGCTAAATTCTAAACAGTAAAACCTCCATAGTTGACCACCTCTCTACACTGACCACCTCCTTAAGTTGACCTAATTGTCATAGACCCAACATGCCCCACATACAGTAGCCGAGTTTCTTATGTTGACCACCTCTGTATAGTGACCAGTTTGTTACAGTCCCTTGGATTGCAACTTACAGCTTCTACTGTATTCTCTCTGTCTCCATAATACACGAAGTCACAATGTACAATCATTTATAACTAGAGGGTTTGACCCCAAAGGGAGGCATCCGAGAATTGCCAGGGGTAGCATGCATTGTTTGAAAAAGCTCCTGCTTTTGAAAATCATTACATTAGTAAACACATAATGTTTTCTTACTCTAGTGACAAATTTTTGCTTTTTATTTATTGTAGCTTTAGAGTATGCTTTAATTTCTGGTAGAGTTAGCCTCTCTCATTTGTCTTCTTTTTTTATTTATTTTAAATTTTATTTTAGAGACAGAGTCTTACTTTATTGCCTTCAGTAGAGTGCCATGGCTTCACAGCTCACAGCAACCTCCAACTCCTGGGCTTAGCCAATTCTCTTGCCTCAGCCTCCCGACTAGCTGGGACTACAGGCACCCACTACAACGCTGGCTATTTTTTGTTGCAGTTTGACCAGGGCTGAGTTTGAACCCGCCACCCTCGGTATATGGGGCCAGTGCCCTGCCCACTGAGCCACAGGTGGCTCCCTACCTTCTTTTTTTTTTTTTTAATTATTTTTGCTTTTTGATTCTTTCATATAAATTTTAAAATTTCTCCTTCTCACTAGGATACTAATTCAAATTCTATTAAATAGGCATATAATTTGTGAAGCATTGGCATTTCCCCCATATTTAGACTCACCATCTTTTTACGTCTCTCCATAAAATCATATGCTTTTTTTCACATAGGTTATTACTTGAAACTATTTGGTTCAGCTTATTTTTGTCAAAATCTGACTTTCACTCACTCCCCCTTTACTCATTCCTCCTTCTAGTCATGGTCAGTTACTTTTAATAATTTTGTGAGGCAGCATGGTATAGACCACTGCTTTTCAAGTTGTAGTTCATATTATAATCACTTGAGGAGCTTATTAAAATCCAGATTTTTCTGATTCAGTAGTTCTGGGATTAGGCCTAGAGAATTTGCATTCTTAACAAGTCCCCAGACAACGTTTCTGCTGCTGGTCCAGGTATTATACTTTGAGATCCACTTGTATAGACCAATGCTTCTCAAACATTAATGTGAGTGCAAATTTCCCAAAGATCTTATTAAATACAGATTCTGATTTAGTAGCCTGTCACCAGGGTCTGAGATTCTGCATTCCTGACAAGCTCCCAGGCCCTTCAGCTTCAGTTGTTCTACACACCACACTTCCAATAACCAGGGAATAGAACAGAATGAAGAGTGTGGGTTTTGCGGCCTGTCAGAATGGAATTTGAATCTTGGTTGACATTTACTAATTGAGTAACCTTCAGCAAAGAAGTTACTTAGCTTTTCAAAATTCCAGGTATTTATTAAATCAAGAATAGCAAAACCTATCTTATGAAATAATGCTGCCTGACACACAGCAACATCTAATACACGTTTATTCTTTCCCTCATAACTGAGAATTATATCTGCCTCTGCCCTACAGAATATCAGCTCAGTACTAGAGTCAAACCAACATTATAGAGCTCTTGTTTATAGTTTAGTTGCAAATACCTTCACTGAATCTCTAAGGTAGCATTTCTTAAGCTATCTTCCATAGAGATGTTCTTTAGTGATCTGTGACCAAATTCATTGTTAAGAGTATTTTCCATAATTGAACATTATTGTAATAGCTACTTTAAAATTCTTATCTGCTAATCCCAATATTGGGGTCACCTAGGGGTCAGTCTCTGTTGACTATTTTTTCTCTTGAGTGGTAGGCACATTTTCCAATTTCTTTGTATTTTGAGTAATTTTTCTTTCTTTTTTTTTTGAGACAGAATCTCACTTTGTCACCCTCAATAGAGTGGTATGGCGTCATAGCTCATAGGAACCTCAAACTCCTGGGCTCAAGCAATCGTCTTGCCTTCACGCCCAAGTAGCTGGGACTTATAGGTGCTGCCCCCATGCCTAGCTTTTTTTTTTTCTTTTTTTAGAGAAGGGGTGTCGCTCTTGCTCAGGCTAGTCCCAAACTCCTGAGCTCAGGCAATCCACCCACCTCGGCCTCCCCAGAGTACTAGGATGTTGAGTAATTTTGAATTAAATTCTGGATGTTGTGAATGATACAGCATAAAAATTCTGGATTCTACATGCTCATTTAGAGTGTTTTCAGTTTTTCTTTTAGCATAAAGGTAACTTGGATGAACTCAAACTATGAACTCTTATCTTCCCTGAGAAGGGCATCAACTAAAGTCTTAATTAATTTCTTTGTAGTCTTAGCTGGACTTCTTGGACTCTGCCACAAGTATGTGGGATTCAGATGTCAGCCAGAGATTTTTACAGAGAATTTGGGCCTCTCCCTTTCTGGTTCTCTCCTTTCTAAGATGTCCTCCACTTTTGGGGTACTATAGTTATCCAGAACTGTGTTTTCTAATTCTTCAAGTTAGTAATACTAAGTTTTAACTGTTCTGCCTGAAATAGTGCTCTACAGGGCCTGTTCTTAGGGCAAAAGCTATAAAAATGGAAAATTCAGCCAATGCTGTTCCCTTCTTCATAGTGTGGATCTATCTTTGTATCTGCCAGTTTTTGATCATTCTTCAGTTACCTTAAGTAGTTGTATTTTGTTAGTTTGTTTGAGGGTTTTTTTTTTTAGGTTTTATTTGTTTTTTAGAGATAGTGTCTTGCCCAGTCACCCAGGTTGAGTGCAGTGGCATGATCATAGCTCAGTGCAGCCTTTAATGGCTGGGCTCAAGTGATCCTCCCATCTTAACCTCCCCAAATACTATGCCTAATATTATAGGCATAAGCCACCACATCCAGCCTTCAAGTAGTTGTTTCTATTTTTTTTTTTTTTTTTTGAGACAGAGCCTCAAGCTGTCCCCCTGGGTAGAATGCCATGGCATTACAGCTCATAGCAACCTCCAACTCCTGGGCTCAAGCGAGTCTCCTGCCTCAGCCTCCCAAGTAGCTGGGACCACAGGTGCCCACAACAACGCCCGGCTATTTTTTGGTTGAAGCCATCATTGTTGTTTGGCAGGTCTGGGCTGGGGATTCGAACCCGCCACCTTAGGTGTACGTGGCTGGCGCCTTAGCCGGTTGAGCTATAGGCGCCGAGCCATTGTTTCTATTTTTTAAGTGTATTTTCTCAAGAATTTAGTATTGGTCTACAGAAGGATTGGTCTCATACGAGCTAGTTGGCCATTACCAGAAGTGAGACCTGTGTGATGTTCTTTCATCTAACATTTCCAAAAGCAATTCTTCATTCGGCAGAATCTTATTAGCATATCATTTCATAGAACCCATTACGGGAAGTGCTATTCTCAGATTTTTGTCCTGGATACTTAGAAAATGGTGATAAAACTAACAGAGATTAGATACTTAGGAAGCAAAATGCGTTTTGAAGGAAAGATGATGGAAATAAACTTGAGCAATTTTTCTCTTAAAACTCTCCATGTAACGTTCTTTTTTTTTTTTTTTTTGAGACAGAGTCTCAAGCTGTCACCCTGGGTAGAGTACTGTGACGTCACAGCTCACAGCAACCTCAACTCTTGGGCTTAAGTGATTCTCTTGCCTCAGCCTCCCAAGTAGCTGGGACTACAGGTGCCCACCAAAACACCCAGCTATTTTTTGGCTGTAGTTGTCATCATTGTTTGGCAGGCCCAGGCTGAATTCGAACCTGCTAGCTCCAGGGTATGTTGTTGGCACCCTAGCTTCTTGAGCTATAGGTGGCGAGCCTTTTTTTCTTTTTTTCCTGAGACAGAGTCTTACTGGTAGAGTGCTATAGTGTCATAGCCCACAGTAACCTCAAACTCTTGGGCTCAAGGGATCCTCCTGCCTTAACCTCCCAAGTAGCTGGGACTATAGGTACCTGCCATAATGACTGGGTAGTTTTTCTATTAGTAGTAGAGATGGGGGTCTTGTTCTTGCTTAGGCTGGTCTTGAACTCCTGAACTCAAGCAATACACCTGCCTTAGGCGCCCAAAGTGCTACAACCACAGCACACACGGCCCTTATGTGAGCCTTTGGGCTGTAGGGATTCTGTATAGTATTTGGTATTATTTACTTCTTTGTATAGGCCCATTGTAGTCAGCCTGCTTCCAACCTTTGGACCTGGGGACTTCAGCAAAACAAAATTATGGGCTTTAATTCTCCCAAACCAACATTTTGTTTTTTATTTAACTATAATATTAGATACGATTTGACACTAGGAACGGGTTCAAGAAGGACTGAGATAAATTTATGGAGCTTGGTGTCTAAAGGAGTAAGAGATCTAAAGAAATTTGGGAGTTTTATCCTGAATTTCTGAGAGTAATGCCATGAGAGCACCACCACTCTTCCCTAGAGAATATTATGTGGAGAGAGCCAGGGGAGGTGGTTCTACCCAGGGTAATAGATTCTGTCTCAAAACAAACAAACAAACAAACAAACAAACAGCTCAAATAACCGCCATTTTTTTCTACTCTCTTATTTTGTTAGTAAAAGGATTAAGTAATTAACTTGGTATTAGAATAGACATAGGATCACTACAGATTCAGCCTAACCTGAAACCTGTCTTACTTTTAACTGTGATAGTTGTTGTGATAGTAGTTGCGATGTGATAGTTGCCATTCGGGAAAATAAAACTTGAGGCAAAAAGCACCTTTTTGTTCACAACTGATTAAATCATTTTTATTACGATTTTACTGTCAAGTCCATTTTATTGGACTCTTATTTCTCTGAAAATGGGCAAAATCATGTGCCATAATGGCCTAGAGAGGGAAAGATTCCAAGCTTAGCAGCCAGACATCCTGGGGTTAATAATTCCTCAGTATTGTGAAAAGTAAATTAGGTAACATTCACAAAATGAATACTGGATGTAAAGTACCTCACATAATGTCTGACACTCAACAAATGTAGATTCCCTTCTTCTATCTGGTTTTCTGGTACTGCAAAAAGGAAATTCTTTGATAGAAAACACGGACAGGAACATTTTATTTATTTATTTTAACTTCGGGCAGACAAAGGCATGAAAGAAATGTGCCCTTTTGTTGACTCTGATTGACAGCCCAGATCCTAAACTGACCCAGAATTTTCAAAAGGTGAACCTAATCTTGTAACATTTTTAATCCCCTTTTCTAGGTACCTCGTGAGAATTTCTTTCCCAATGCATACGCTTTTATCGTCAAACTGTCCAAACAGCAACTTCCTACTTAAGTTGCATTTATGCAAGCATATAAAGTGCTTTTTATTAAATTTACTTTGGGTTGAATTAGATGGAATCTTTTAGAGGAAATAAATCATCCTTATAACAGTGAGAGAGTTGACCTTACGGGCACCTTCTGAAGAATGATGTTTCATTAGTGCTGGATCAGCTTTTGGTATTTGCAAGACAGTCCGGGAACCGGAGACTAAGGGCAGAATCTCTCCCTTACACGCTCCATCGAGGTCCTAACACACTTCAACAGCGGGCTTCCTTCTGTCTTCATTCTTTGCTCTGTTGTATCGGCCAGCGCCTTTGAGACAGAAGCCAAGAGCTGTCTCCAATCTAAGTAACCCACATAAGTCAAACCTTTAAAGATGGAAATGAAAATGAAGCTGTCCACTCTGGTCCATTGTTGAAGAGGTCATTTGGCACTCATCTCACAAATGAGGCAGAATAAAAGATGGGAGGAATGTAGGAAGACGGGGGAGGGGGACCGATACCGTGGCAGAAATTACCAGGCAGAAGGTTAGACCCTTTGCTTTCTCAGCCCACAGATCCTGGCTGTGATCAGATTTGGTGTCACAAACTTGCCAACAATCGCTGGAGAAGCAATCACCTGCTGGCCGTATTCTGCCTGTTAGATTTGCTACTGATGGAGAAGGCACAGGCTTTACCTCAGACCTCATTTTTTTTACTATGGTTACTCGCATGTGCCAGCACCAGAGGAAACTGATGGTAACCAATTGTCTATGTGCTTTTGTTAGCGCCTCTTTTCTGCTGTGCTGGGCTGCACAATTACCAGAGCCCTTGAGAATGCTTATTGTCAATAGGAGTAATTTCACATCCCATCCATTTAGTGAAAAGATGTGGAAATTGATCTCGGTTCTGCTGTAAGACTGGAAGCAGAGCACAGGCTACAATGCCTTGGAAATAAATATGTGCCCATCCTTGTTTTCATTAGGTATGGCTGTAGCCCAGCCTCCAGGGAAATGAACTCAAGTCCAGCTGTCTTTCCGGGGAAGTTCAGATGTGTTTCCAATCTGGTAAAGTAGGCTGTCAGTTGCATTTATTGTTAAATTTTTATAGTGGTTGTCAAGTAAGGGGTTGGCAGCCCTGAAGAGCACAATTCTCTGTTTTATCCACAGACAGGGGACAATGTAATTCGACTCTGACTGCCAAGGAGGAACTCGTCCTTCCAATTCAGCTTATTGTCTGGGCTCTTTTCTTACGGTTTCAAAAGTCTCTTCAAAGGGGCAGCAAAATTAGCCTTAAATAGTATTTCTTGGATTGCTTTTAACAATGGCGATAAGGCCAAAGCTTCTAGTCTTGACAGAAGTGGTTTCATTACAACTTGTTTCTATCTTGCCAGAATAAGGAAGGAACTTAAAACTGTGTTTTCATTATGGCTAAAAACCATGTTTTTAGCTGTTATCTCTTGCAAGGAACGAACAATCTCCAAATTCCCTTATTGTGTCACACTTTAGCTTTCTGCACCTAAGACAAAAAGTTAGGTTTTTAAAAAAATTGTTGTTTCTCTCCATTGATTGGTGAAAAAAATAAATACATAAAATAAAATTGTTGTTTCCTTTTTTTAAAGAGGACTTCCATTTCACTTAGCACAATTAACATATCAGTGAGAATTTGTGTTTCCATAAATCCTGCATGTCACTCCGAGGAATCAGACTTCTAAAATGACCTTCATTTACAGAGGGCTGTAATCGAGACGAAAATCTTTTATCCTAAAAATTAACTTTGGGAACAAAAGGCTAAAGGTAAGCATAATACAAACTATATTTTGTAGGTTTTCTTCCCTCGCAGGTGACATGAGCTCAACTTTGATGTACAGACATGACATCATCCGTAAGGTGCGCCCAGTGCCAAACATACCGCATTCTTTTGATCAAAACAGTGGTTTTGTGCAGACTTACAGATACAGGCTAAATACCTTCAGAGTTGGCTTGAGTCTTCACAGACAAACAGGTCAGGGCATATTTCAGTTATGCAACTCCTGCAGAGGGCCCAGCCTCTTCCCCTGTGGCCAGCTGGAGAGTTTACATTTGTCAATTACTTCCTTCAGGGCCTGGCTCAGGAATCGTTTCCTCCAAGAGCCTCTCTTGTGCTAACTCACCTCACCCAGCCCTTCTCTAGCTCATCTGCTTATTACTCATCTCTTACTCTTTGTTCTGCTCTGCCGTGTGCTGTTATATTTTACCTTGCAATTGTTCTCTAAATTTTTACTTTATCCTTCAGCTACATTAAAATTGCCTAGAAAGTAGGGGGTGTCTTACTTCATTTGGGTATTTCTGTACCGCTTAAGTATAGTGCTATGCATAGAATAGTTTCTTAGTAAGAGGAATGTTCTGGGCTTGTTGCACTGAGATCTTGCCTTTGCTTTCCATTCCTGAGAACCAGACTCACTGCTTCAACATCATTGAATTTTCCTGTCTGCTCTGGTAATAGCATGCCACCCGGGGATATTCCTCTCTGTTTTGACCCCAGAAATCTGTCCCCTGTTTCTCTCCTCAGAGGCTAACATCCCATGGATTTTATTTTTCAAAGGTTAGATTGTTCCCCAATCAGGAAGTCAGGGGTAGGAATGATGTCTGGGCACAGAGTCATGTCAAGTGGGCAGCAGGGGACCACAGGGGTGCAGGAGCAGACCTTCAGGTACAGACCTTCGGCGGCGGGGGGGAGGCAGGTAATTGAGGAGGCTCATATTGGGAAAGGCCAGGGAAGTTTAGAGCCAAAGTGTCCAGAATCAATTGTGATTTGAAGATGGTTAACTGTGCAATTAAAGCATCTCTGAAATTAAGATACAAGGCCCTGATTCTAAAGCCAGCCTCTCATATTCCCAGGGGCTACCTGCTGGGGAAATATGAAGCCATAGCATAAAAAAGACACTGCTTCAGGAATGTCTATTTTACTGAACAATTTATAAGTAAATCAACTAGCTTAGGTAATGTCCCACCCCTTTTTAGAGGCGTCACTTGAGTGGAAAGCCCATGAAGCTGTAGGTATTGTATCAGGCAAAGTCCTGAAAAAGATCAAAAATGGTTTCACAGCTATCCTCTCTTTGAAATCCTTTTACCCTTTTCAGGAACTAAAACCTGCATCCCAGCCTAAGGCCAGTAATCAGAGGGGAAGGGAGTGTTCTTTGTTCTTTGTACCTCAGGAGATGGCTTAGCAGTGAAAGTGTCGGGGCAGAAGTCCAGATGGCTCTGCCAGAGATGGGATAGATCAAGATCATCAACTATAGTTAAACAGTGATATCCTAGAACTAATCATCCCAGTCCCCATCCTGTCTTAAAAGCTCTGTATTTCTGCTTATAGTTTGGACATGGGTACTTTAAGATGGGAGCCCAACAACCTCCTCATTTGCCAACAAATAAATAAACTTTCCTTTCTCCTCAAAGCACTCATCCTTGTTCTTCTGATGTGGCCTTGGGGACAAATCCAAGTGCTTTTGCCCACTTTCTGGCTCAGCCTGGGCTGGTTCTATATTCAGGTTTTCTCCAACTTACAGTTAAACTGACTTCTGGCGACACCAGATCCTTACTCTCCTTGCTTAGCTGAGGAGCACTTTGCTCTGGTCACTATACACCTGCACGTGTACATGCCTGACTGCCTGGCGGCCAACTGGCCAGGATTCCATGCTCCCCCAAGTTAAGGCAACACCAGAACGGGTTGTAGCAGGCGCTGTCAGCACTCTGCCCCATAGCTCTTTACTTTACCATTCTGGTGCAGAGCTGTCAGGCTTCTAGTCAGGAGCGCCTGCATTTCCTTGCCTGAGGGCACTCCCTGGCCACTGCTGTGTGGCAGGCTGGAAGTACCACCAATCATGACACCCCCCCATCTCGGAGTAGCCCATAGCTGATAACCGGCAGGCATAAGAAATGCCTCGGCTCCCCATCCTTGGATGAACTTACTCTGGTTTGTATCCCACACTGGCTGTCAGACCTGCCCGGCAGGATTAGGCTCCAGTTGCCCACAGTAGCAGCTAGCTTGGTAATATATCCTTTGTTGTCCATTTGCCCTTCCTTGTATCACCCACCACCATACTTACACTACTTAAACTATAATACTTGCATCTGAACCCTTATCTCAGAGTGAACTTCTAGAGGAGCTCAAACCAAGATGGGAGATTTGGCTGGGTCCCCATACCTCAGTGGTTAGGGCACATATACGGGGGCTGGTGGGTTTGAACCCAGTCCGGGCCTGCTAAACAACAATGACAACAACAACAAAAAGAGCATTGTGGCAGGTGCCTGTAGTCCCAGCTACTTGGGAGGATGAGGCAAGAGAATCGCTTAAATGCAAGAGTTTGAAGTTGCTATGATCTGTGACGCCACAACACTCTACCAATGGCAACATAGTGAGACTCTGTCTCAAACAAAACAAAAACAAAAACAAACAAACAAACAAAAAACAAGTTGAGAGATTTCAGAAAAAGTCTCAGGATCTTTCCTTAGGATAGGGAAGGCTTTTTGTGGTTTTAGATCAGAATGCCAAACCTATAAAGCAAATACCCACTAATGTCTCTGTAGATTGATGTGGTTATTAACACCAATTAGAGCTATTCTGAGGTTATGGAACTACCTGGGGAGCCAACATGATCCCATATTGGTTAAATATGATTGCATTACAATAGTAACCTACTATAACATTATAGGGCCTTATTATATAGTACAGGCATCAAGGGAATGGTTAGGGTCTAACTGATCTAGGTTGGGTTTGACTGATCTAGGCTGGGCTTGCTCATGCATCTACAGTCAGCTGGGGCGCTCTCTGGCTCTAGGCTGCGCTTAGCCAGGCAACTCTGCTGTGCGTTTCTCCTCCCCTCCTGGGACCAGTCAGCTAGCTAAGGCACAATCTTCTTTTTGCAATGGCAGAAGTAGAAGAGTACATGTTCAACAGAGCAAATGTTTTTAAGTCTCTATTTACACCACATATGTGAATGTTCTTTTGGCCAAATTCAAATTCAAAGTCAAAGGGTAGGAGAAAGCACTTTTCCCCTTTTGGGGATGCAAAGTTATACAGCAAGAGGCACGGAAAGGGGGAGGGATGAAAAATTGAGGCCAAATCCACCCAACACCTATACATTTGCTGTCCTAAATCTAACTTTCTACTCCCCTGTTCCTTGGAGAATTCTGCAGAAAACACTTGGCTGTCATCAAATTTTATAACTAGATTCCCAAGTAAATTAAGTTCTGGCTTACTTCTTTTTCTTTTATTATTTTTTTTCTCTTATGCAATAAACAGCCTGTTTTTGTAATTTAAAATAAATCTAATAAAGGTGGCCATCTGAACTTGTCCTCTATACTGAACTAATGAATTTAAAGTGAAATGTGTATTTCAATAGCTAAAGCATTAAGGGAATAATCAATCAGAAATCAGGAAAACTGCTTCCAGACAACACACACGTTTCCAGAACTTTTAATTTAAGGATTCCTTATGCTTTAAACTTGACACTGGCCATCTTCAGGACCTCCCCAGACATGATGAAATGGCAGTGTAGTAGTGAACACCTATCATCGGTATTCTTGTTGGTCCTTTTTTGTATTCTCTATCCATCAGAAGAGAAAAAAAAATAAAAGATTTATGACTCATTGTTTTTCAAGGATGCTGCTTCCTCTGCAGTTTTGCAGGTTGTTTTTGGATAAGATTTTCTCCTTGCTTATACACTACCCACTGAAGTGCTTTTTATATCCCAGGTTTGTATGTTTACAGACCCATCAGTCAATTTTGTGATATTGTTTTCTGTCCTATAGTTGTCTTTGGTGCTTTGAAACTGACTTGATACATAAAACACAAAGAAAATGTATCTGATTCAGTCATTGCCATTAAAAACAATCATCCTAATTGACCCATTCCTCTGATGATAACATTTTATGATAGTTCTGTTTCCTTAGATCTGTCCTTTGGGCCATTTCTGAAACAGTATGTTTCTGGGATTCTCTAGGGAATTGTCCTAGGTTCTGTGGAGCCAGAGTTTCCATTATCTGTGGGAGCACAGGAAGGAATTTTACAGTAATTCTGCTACAGTGAAACATTTGCCTTGAGGCCGGAATCGAAAATAGCAGCTGGAAGGACATTCGGAAAGGGAGGGGGGGCGTCGTGGGAGTGCAAGAGAGGTGGAGAGAGAGCTTTTCACATTTGGATAAAAACACTAGCTACAAGGCAAAACGGAGACAAGGCTGGCATCTTCCACCCTTGAAACTATACCAAATTCAATTCTCCTCGGGCTTGGCTCTCAAAGCCCGTGATTTCAGTGCCGCAAGTGGCGGCCAGGGTCAGCGCCTGCTCTCGGTAATGAACACTGAGCGCCACGACTCCTGGACTGCGACCAGCAGCACCACTGCTTCCCAGCCGCTCCTCCCAAAGCATGTCAGCATCTGAAATGTAGATTGCTTCCCTGGAGTGGCTGGTAAGGCAACAACTAATTTCAGCCCTCTGAAGATTTCAGGAAGCGATGCTCCACCTTTACCAATCTGTGTCATTGCAATAAAGGACACATATTATAGAAGATTTGGGGAAATGCCCCAGAGAAATAAAAAAAGGAATGTCAACTGGAAATAGAAACATCCACAAAATCATGACACAAGAGATGATGGTAGCTAGTCTCCAAACACAGTCTCCAGTGAACCACTCCCAGTGCCATGGCGTCCTAGCTCACAGCAACCTCAAACTCTTGGGCTCAAGTGATCCTCTCGCCTCCTTGTATTGGTATTCACACCCTTGTGAAATGTCCTCCATTTGAATCTGGGCTGTCTTGTGCATAAATGTGACAAATAGAAAAGGGCTCAAATGACACTGTGTGACTTCTGAGGCCAGGTCATAAGAAGCCTTGCAGCCTCTGCCTGGTTCTCGTAGATGTGCCTTCTTGCTCTCGGGACACTCCCACTGGGACCCAATAGTGAAGCTGTGGACGGCCCTCTCCATGTGTAGACACTCTGGCAGACAGCCCAGCTGTGTTCCCTGTTGACAGCCAGCATCAACTGTCACTTCAGATGCCTTCAGCCCCAGCAGCCCTTGGTCTGAAACCACCTGAGATAGTTCACGAAAACTGACCAGCTAAAAACTCTGAACACACAGAACCATGGGACATAATAACAAATTATTATTTTCAACCACTAGGTAACTGGCACAGACATTATATATTTACACACACAAATATGTATACTTATGAATGGATCCATCAACTGATGCATCCATTGAATAATTTTTAATTTAGTCACTTATTCATTTTTTTGTTTGTTTTTTGAGACAGTCTGACTTTTTCACCCTCAGTAGAGTGCTGTGATGTCCTAGCTCACAGCAATCTCAAACTCTTGGGTTCAAGTTATCCTCTTGCCTCAGTTTTTTGTTTTTTGTTTTTTTACTAGAGACAGGGTCTCACTCTTGCTCAGGCTGGTCTTGAACTCCTGAGCTCAAGCAATCCACCTGCCTCAGCCTCCCAGAGTGCTAGGATTACAGGGATGAGCCACCACACCTGCCTAGTCACTTAATTCATTTACTCAACAAACATCTATTGAGTATACAGGTGCCAGGCATGGTGCTAGTCTCTGGGAATACAGTAGAAAACAAATTCTTTGTAGTCCTGCCTCTAAGAAACTTACAGTCTAGTGTGTGGGGGGGGAGATAACAATAAATAAGAAACACATAAATAATTATAAGATGATAAATTATTCATATGTCATTTTATGATTACAAAAAAAAAATCATAGTACTACACCCAGCCTACCTGGGTAATCAGTAAAGATCCCTCTGAGGAGATGATTTTTAAGTGGGTATCTGAAATGTGAGAAGGAGACAGCCACGTTAAGGGGTAGAGGGCACACAGAACTTTCTAGAATAAGGGAACAATAAAGTCCCTAAAGTGAGAAAGAGCTGGGGATATTTGAAAGGACTGAGAGAAAGCCACCATGGTGGGGCTAGAGGAATCTCAGGGAGAGGGATGGAAGAGGAAGAATTGGCCCAGAGCAGTCAGGCTTGTAGGCCCTGGTGAGGGTTTTGGATTTTCTCCTAAATGCAGTGGGAAACCATTAAAGGCATTTAAACTGGGGAGTGACATGATCCAATTTACATTTTAAAAAGGTCACTCAGGCAGCCTGGTGGATAACAGATTGGAAGGGGCGAGAGGGGATCAGGGAGGCATCCACCCAGGCGAGGTGGCTGGAGGACGCCAACACTGCCGGCAGAGCCCTGAGAGGCACCGTGCAGCACCCACTGGCTTCCTGCTGTGTCCTGGGGCCCTTGCTCCTCAGAAAGCCCCAGTGGCATGGCATTTGTCCTAAGGCAGGTCGTCTGTGGACTGTACTTCTGATGACAAATGCTATAGGTGCACAAATTCACATCCAGAGAATCTCCCCATTGTTTCTGTGATGCACTCGCGGTCCTTGTTCTGGCCTGATAGATGCACCCTGCAGACAGCTAAGCCATCCCAGTGAGGTGAATGTCACAGGATGCTCGTGAGCCTGCTCCCCTCAGAGCCCCACTCCAGTGCACCCTCATCTAACACAGGATGCTGCTCCAGGGGTGGCGGTGTGTGAAGGGCTGGAGGACCACCCCCCGCCCCGCAGCTCCACCCCGAGCCAGCAGCAAATCCTGTATATTGGGACATGTGATGGCTGAAGTGCCAGTCCATCTGGTTGACCAGATTTGCCGCCTCGATGAAGCTGTCTTTCCTGACCAAGTTGGCTATTGTTACCAACAGATACTGGGTCCTTGTACTGTTGTTAAATTAGTTGTGAATAAAAGGGAACCAGAGCAAGGAAAGCCTGCAGTCCCCATAGGTTAGAGGAAATCTGTCAATAGCAATTATTCCCCAGGATTATCATTACAAAGGTATTTAGCGCTGCATGCTCAGCTGCCCTCTGACGTTCACAGGATTTTCAGATTGTACCTTCACAGAAACTGCCAGGCACATTGCTGACAAAAATATCTGCATATGCACAGCCAGGTGTGTGAACTGAGCATGCTGGGGGACAGCCCCCTCACTTGTCCCTATCCCTCCCCTTAAACCCGTTTCCCCCAGGTCTCCCACCTCCCCCAGCATCATCTAACCATCACCTGCTGCGAATCTGGGAGTCAGCCTTGACCTCTGCCTTCCTCTTTCTCTGCACTGTCACTCACTGAATCTCTCTATCCAAACCATTCACTCTTCTCCCTCCACCCACTGCTGCCCAGGCCAGGATGCCCACAGCAGCACTCTCTTGGTCTCTGCTTCCAGATTCCTCTGGTCCACTTTCCATAGCCTGGGAATCAACTCCCCAGACTCACCACTTCCCACCTCTATCTCACCCTTTATGGCACCAGCCATATTCATCAACTGTGGGCCCCTCATGTAAGCTTTCCCTCAACTCTGGGCCTTCTCATATACCAACAGTCGGCAAACTATGATCCATGATGCTCCAGCCTCCTGTCTGTTCTGTAAATTAAATTTCATTGGAACACATCCACCCCTGTTCATCTACACATTGTCTGTAGCAGCTTTTTGTGCTACAACACAGAAGAGGGTAAGTAGTTGAGAGAGAGACTGTATGACCTACAAAGCCTCAAATACAGGCTCTGTAAGTTGACCACCCAAGGGACTGTAACAAACTGGTCAAAATACAGAAGTGGTCAACATCAGTAGGTAGGCCTACAGTTCTGATACACACATGTCTGGTCTATGAAAATTAGGTCCACTTAAGGAGATAGTCAATGTAGGGAGGTGGTCAACTATGGTGGTTCTACTGTATTTACCATCTGGCCCTTTATAGAAAAACTCAGCCAAACTTGCTGTATCCTGCTTCTTCTGCCTTGAACTTTTCTCTTTGTATGTCCTTTCTCCATGTCTACCCCTTCCTTCCCTTCATCTGGCAAACTCCTAATTACCCTTCATCTCTTAGCCGAGAAATAACTTCTTTCAGGAAGCCCTCCCTGACCACGCCCCAGCCCCTCTGTATGTTCCCATAGCACTCTATTGTGGTTCACAGTAATAATTACAATGGCTGGCTCAGTGCCTGTGGCTCAAGTGGCTAAGGTGCCAGCCACATACACCTGAGCTGGTGAGTTTGAATCCAGCCTGGGCCCGCCAAACAACAATGATGGCTGCAACCAAAAAAACAGCAGGACGTTGTGGCAGGCGCCTGTAGTCCCAGCTATATGGAAGGCGGAGGCAGGAGACTCTCTTGAGCCCAGGAATTGGAGGTTACTGTGAGCTGTGATGCCATGGCACTCTACCCAGCTTGAGACTCTGTCTCAAAAAAAAAAAAATAATAATTACAATGGCCTACTTCTCTGCATCCTCCACCAGATTATAATGTCCTTGGAGGGCAAAGACCAGGTCTGTCTTGTAGGTCTATATCTTCATTTTGTGGTCCCTGGCACAAGTATCATTAAAATCTCATGTGCCAATTTCTACATATTTAACCATTATAAATCAAGCTAACAAACAGTTAAATAAAAGACCTTTCTACTCTTTAGATATATTTTTTTACCCTAACAAGTGTTCCTTTGTATGTGGCAAAAAATACATGTAAAACTATGATTTATATGTGATTAAAAGTTGGCAAAATATTAAAGACAATTATTATTGTATATAATATATATTTATCTTTTCTAAAATAAATACATAAATATAAAATATTATATTTATAATCTCTTCATTTTGCCCAAACTGCTAATTGTGGTTGTTTTTCTAATTGTGTTATTGTAATCTAGAATTTCACATAATGTATGCTCAATTGCTGGTAACAATACCAAAGAATTACAAATAAAATTGTGTTGGCTCAGTGCCTGTAGCTCTGTGGCTAGGACACCGGCCACAAGCACCAAGGCTAGCAGGTTTGAACCTGGCTCGAGGCCTGCCAAACAACAATGACAACTACAACAACAACAAAAATAGCCAGGTGCTGTGGCTGGTGCCTGTAGTCCCAGCTTCTTGGGAAGCTGAAGCAAGAGACTGGCTTAAGCCCAAGAGTTTGAGCTGTGACGTCACAGCACTCAACCAAGGGCAACATAGTGAGACTCAGTCTCAAAAAAAAAAAAAAAAATTAAGCGTATTAAAAGTACACAAAATTTGGATAGACTTTCAAAAATATAATTGAAGATAAGAACGCAAAGCATGAATATTATTTTACTTATGCTATTTTTCTCCTATATTTTTCAATATAGTTTATTGAAAAGTATATTAAAATGAAAAGGCAAAATAAAAAGTACAATTAATGAATGTCAAAATTTTAAATTAAAATGATTCAAAGCTAAATTCATGAAATCTCATTAAATATATACATGAATAAAAGGATTTGAACTCTAATGTGTTATGTCTCTTAGTTGACCATGTAAAGAACTGTTATCACTTCATATGCTGTATCTAGGCCTATGTATGCACAAATATAATATGAATTGCTTAATACAGTTACTATCATGCCGTTTCCTAAGTAGTCTCAGAACTATGAATTGGAAGAATACCAAGAGAAGCAAGAAAATGGAGCCCTAACAACCTATTGCATTCAATGACAGAATGAGGGATTTGACAACTTATTTGTCTTTTCTTTTACCCAAGCCCTTCCATTGCTCAGTCCTCCCTGCAAGCCAAAGAAGTGTCTTCCTGCAACGTAAGCAACAGCACAACCTAAAAACCTTTGTCATTTTCTGACACTTTAGTTTGGAGGACACTCTGCAAGGGATGTAGGGAAGGAGTTTCTTGGGGCCTGAGTGTAGTTGGCCACAAGAAGAGTTGTTTAAGAGTGTTAAAGATGCTGAGCCTGGGGCCCAAGTGGCAGAGGCTCCACGTATTCTTTAATAAATTTATTTTGGTGTGCATTTGTAATATGCAGCATCTGCTAGAGTGAGGGGCCCATGGTAGGAACCCACTTTTCTTGAGTGTAGGAGCAAAACTGCCCTCTAGTTTGCTGTGCACCTTTGTCCATAGAGCCTAGCACATAGTAGGTACCCAGGAAATAGTGACAGGCACACTGTGAAGAATTTTTTATTCTTTCGGACCAATAAGGCTTTAATACATAAATGGCTGCTCTCTGGCCTAATCACCATGAGACTATAGCCATCTGGCAGAGCAGGGGTCAGCTAACTTTTTCCATAAATGGCAGGATAGTAGTAAACAGTTCAAGCTTGGTGAGCCATATGGTTTGTGTTGCAAATACTCAATTCTGTTATTGTAATGCAAAAGCAGCCAAAGACAACACACTGACAAATAAGTGTGACTATGTTCCAATAAAACTTTATTTAAAAAACAGATGGCAGGACAGATTTGGTCCATGGGCCATAGTTTGCCAAGCCCTGTACTGGAGCATAGGAGGACAAGGACAATGCTGAGGACCAGGAAGAGGCAGAGTTAAAAAAAAAATACATATTTATGGAGTGGGATTCTCAGGAGTTGATGTCTGCTAAGGGCATGGCTATTCTACTCTGATCCCCTTATTTACTCCAGCATACCAGAGGAAGTCTGAGCTAAAATTGCCAAGAGATTCCAAAGACAAACACAAGGCTTACTCTCCTCCAACTAGGTGGTCACTCCTATTTTTGGTTTCTCTACTTTGTCACCCCTGACTGTATTGACCAGAGAGTTTATAAAAATATTTCTGTCTGAACCCCTGTATATCTGCTAGGGCTGCTCTAACAAAATGCCACAAACTGGGAGGCTTAAACAACAGAGATTTATCTCTTCACTCTTCTGGAGGTTAGAAGTCCAAGATCAAGCTGCCATCAAAGTTGCTTTCTTGTGTGGCCTCACTCCTTGGTTTGAGAATGGTCCCCTCTGTCTGTGTCTTCATATGGCCTTTTCTCTGCAGGTGGAGTATGGAGAGAGACCACTCTGGTGTCTCTTCCTCTTGATAAAAACACCAGCCCTTAGACTAGGATCCTACTCTTATGACCTCATTTAACCATAATTATCTCCTTAAAGCCCCTATTTCCAAATATAGTCATGATAGAAGTTTTTGGAAAACACATTTCAGTCCATAACAACAGATTTTTTGATTCACTGGTTTCAGGTAGGGTCTAGGTATTGATTTTTTAATTCTCAGTATATTTCAGAAGCACTGGTAGTCAGTTGTATCTAATATCCTGGCTCTGATCTCAATATCCCAGCTCTGTCACCCTTCCAGAACCCAATTTCAGCTAATTAATCATGATTTCCATATTTGGTCAATCTCTCCAGCCCTCACTTCTAGAGAAGGAGAACTGGATAATATGTGGGAAGTAAGAAACAACAGGAGGAGATTTCCAGGTTTCTGCTTGGCTGATGGCAGGGCCATTCACTCTATAAGGAGGAGCAGGTCTACAGGGTGAAGGTGATGTGTCCTGCTGACCCTGAGACCCCTGTAAGACAGTCCCATGTTGTTATCAATAAGTAAGTCTGGAACTGAGATGAGAGGTCTTGGCTAGAAAGAAATAATTTAGTCTTTTATCAGCAAACTGTTGGGAATTAAATGCGTGGAAATGAATGACTGGAAATAAAGGGTGAGGAATGGAAACCTAGGGAATTCTAGCAATGAAAAGAGAAATCAAGAAAGAACTTTTCAGTGAATAAGATTAGAAGGAGGCATTTGAGTTAGGTGGAAACTTGAGGTGGGGAAGGAAGAAGAAGGCCAATGAGAAAGAAGGAAGAGGCCAATTAGAAAATGTAACCAAGAAGCAACATTTAAAAAAATCTGAAGTATCTCCTAGATTTGACAATTTGAAGGGGAGGGAACTAGCAAACTGGCAAACTTTGTGACAGGCCTGTGCTGGGTAACCTTGGTTTGTCAGCCCTAGGAGGCTGACCTCTATAGGCAGAATTAGCACATTTTCTGGCCCTCTGGATTCCAGCCATGATTGGCCAATGGAGAACATGGGCAGGAAATGAGTGGGCAGGAGGAGTGAAAAGCTGAGAAATGTCTTCTGCTTGCTCCCTTGAGAAGAGGGCTCCTGTCTGCTGGCCCCTCTTCACAAGGAAGTCTCCCAGGCCTGCTCCTATAAAGCCTCTTTGCCCTTTCCCTGAAGGCCTGGGATAGTGACAGCATCCTGCTGTTACCAGCTCCGATGGTGCCACACTGTTCCTTCAACTTCCCTATATCCTCTCAGCATCTTTGTAAATACTCCCTATATTAAACTCTCCTCAAATGACCCAATTTGAGTGTCAGCCTTTTGTTTCCTGCTGGGATCCTGACTGAGGCCGGGCTCAATCCAAATTGAAGTGGGTTGGGAAATGAATGGCAGAATAGGGATACAAAATATTATTTTGAAGAGCACCATGAAAAAGTACAGGTAATAATATAAAACTAACCCAGCATTTAAAAAGGGGATATTTTATCATTTTTGCTTCAGAATTTTTAAAAAGTGATAGAAAATTGGGATAAAATTTCGTTTCTTTCCTGTCATAACCTCTATCTCCTTTATCACTTAGCAGAAACCAGTCTTCTCATGAGTTAAGTCCAGTTTTTTGGTACTTTACTATTGGCATGTGTTTTAGAATTTACTAAATGCTGCCATACTGTACGTACCATTCAGTAGCTTTCTTTTCTCAAAAATACATTTTTAAAATCTATCCATGTTGATATTTATAGAGCTAGGCCATTTGTCTTAACTGTTGTATATTTAATTTTTTGCTATATCTTAATGTATTTATTCCCCTATTAATGCACATTTTTATGATTCCAGTTTTCCACTATTATAAACAACAATGCAATGAACATCTTTATACTTTTCTCCTAATATATGAATGTTATCTCCAGGATATTTACACAGAAAAGGAATTGCTGACTGTAAGATGTGTGCATTTTATTCTTTACCAGATATTACCAAGTTGACATCTTCCCCCTGCCCGTGGCAAGGAGTTTTACAGACTTCCATGAGCAGTAGGGACAAGTTCTTGTTTTCTTATTTCACAATCAAAATTTTATGTTGTCAGAAGGCCCTCACCAGATGCAGCTGCATGATCTGGGACTTCCCAACCTCCAGAACCATGAGCCAAATACATTTCTTTTCTTTGAGAACTTCCCAGTCTCTGAAATTCTTTCATAGCAGAACTATGAAATTGACTAAGATTAAAACAGTGCTAATGCTTGATATCTTTCTTGCTTTGTAAGATTTTTGAAAGTGTGACTATTATAAAATGGTATACCGTTTATGTTTTTAAATATAATAGATAGTAGATAATACATGCACACACTATAAAATTCAGAAGGTACAAGAGCATATACTGTAGAAAGATACTGTAGAACAGTATCTGTTCCTTAGATACTGTTTTAGTCTGTTTGTGCTGCTATAACAATATACCGCATACAGTAATTATAAACAATAGAAATTCACTTCTAGGAAGCCCAAAGTCAAGATGCCAGTAGGTTTGGTGTCAGATGAGGGCCTGGTCTTTGATATCAAGATGGCACCTTGATGCTGCATCCTCTAAAAGGGAGGAATTCTGTGTCTTTACCCGGCAGAAGGACCAGAAAGGGCTGTACTTTGTGGGAAGCCTCTGTTTTACAAAAATCTTAATCCCATTCATGAGAGAAGAATATTCATGACCTAATCACCCCCTAAAAGACTCTACTTTTTTTTTTTTTTTTTTGTAGAGACAAAGTCTCACTTTATCGCCCTTGGTAGAGTGCCGTGGCGTCACACAGCTCACAGCAACCTCCAACTCCTGGGCTTAGGCAATTCTCTTGCCTCAGCTTCCCCAGTAGCTGGGACTACAGGCACCTGCCATAATGCCCGGCTATTTTTTTATTGCAGTTTGGCTGGGGCCGGGTTTGAACCCACCACCCTCGGTGTATAGGACCGGCACCATGCCCACTGAGCTACAGGCGCCGTCCAGCTCTACTTCTTTATACCACCACAATGGTATTAAATTTGAAGGGGACACTTCATTCGAACCATAGCAGCCAGCTAGATCTCTGCCCTGTTATTTATGTCTTATGCATTCTTCAAATACATTGTATGCAGTTACATGTGTATAATAAAAGATTAAAATATTTTTGTACCTCATTTCTTTTGTCTCAGTAGATTCTACACAGTTTTATAGATCCAGTGTTCCATCAGTTCCAAAGGTATAATCACCAGTGCTCTGAGGGGCTGAGAAAACCTCTATAACAAGTTTTACTCTCCTGTGGTTTCCAATGGAAGCTTGTGGACCAGGTTATTTTATCAGTGAAGATGTGGTCAGGAAAATAGACAACTCCTCTCCTCTAGATATCTCAAATAGAAGGGGGTTTATACAAGGAAACAGTCTTAAACAACTCTAGGAAAGCTGCAGGAGTGATAGTACCCAGGATACTTCTTTCAGGAAATCTAGAAGTTCAGGAATCACGAGGAAGCCTCTGTTATTAATCTGAGCTGCTTATAGAACCAAGGGGAGGATTCTCAGGAGAACACCCAAAAGCTTAGGCAAAATTCCACCTCAGCCATCTGCTACTGCCTCCAGAAAACAATAGTTTCTCCTCTTCCTCTAACACATCTCATGAGAGTGCCTGTCATTGGTGAAGTGTAAGCTGAATACTGTTGGCAGGATCAGGGGAATATAGTTTCCAAGTTTGTACTCCTCTGGAAAAAGACAAGAGCCCAGAAAGGCAGATATGGTACAGAGTATCCACAAGTGGCAGCTGGCAGGGTTCCCAACAGCAATCTCCCGCCTCTGACTAACACAGACAATTTTATTACTCAACTTTGTAATATTACATTCTGTCCCTATTAGGATAAATGTATTTTATGTTATAGGTTTCATAAAGATCAACTAGAATTAAGTACAAATTGCCTACTTATGAGGAAGACTTTGGGAAGAGGAAAAAAAGGGGGGGAATATGCAGTTTCTCTTTCTAAGAAAGTGTCACTCACTCAAAAAACTTTGAGAATGCACTATGTGTTCATATCAGAAAGCCTGGAAAGCAGAATTTTATGTGGACTTATACCTATAGAGTCAAGGGATTACAAACCTGCAAGGGAATGATAAATGTCAAATTCAGGATGGAGGTTATCAACAGGAGGGAGGGGACATAGGCTGCTACAACGGTGTAAGTAATATTTTAAAGTTAGTGGAGTGTACACATGTGTATTTTATTTTTACTTCTATTTTGCCTATGGCTGCAAGATCTCATAATAACCTTTTCATTTGTTAAAAGAACTGTTCAGGGTCTGTGTCCTTAGGGAGTTTGTATTTTAATCCAAGAACCTTCCTCCCCACAGACATACACACACAGGTGAAATGGAATAAGGTATGTTACTGAGCTCCTACCTTAGGGAGAACTTCCTGGGAACTAATCTTTGTGAAGCTACTCAAGTAGAAGAAGAAAAATTATGCATGAACTCTGCTAAAAAACGTAAATTTAATATTGGTATAGCCTCTCATCTTTAATCAAGGTGATTGCTATAGTTTGGATGTGTCCCCCAAAGTTTGGGTGTTGGAAACTTCATCCTCAATGCCACAGTGTTGGGAGGTAGGTCCTAATGGAAGGTGTCTAGTTTGTGAGCCCTCTGCTCTCATGAATGAATTAACTTCATTATCTCAGGAATGGGTTCATTATCTCAGGAGTGGGTTTGTTATACATACAAAAGTGCGTTTGGTGCTTTCTCTCTGTCTCTCTCCCATGTGTTCCTGCCCTTTTGCCTCTGCCATAGGATGGCTCAACAAGAAGGCTCTCACCAGACGCAGCGGCTTGATCTGGGACTTCCCAACTCCAGAACCATGGGTCAAATAAATTTCTTTTCTTTATGAATTACTCAGTCTCTGGCATTCTTTTATAGTAGAACAAAATTGACTAAGATTAAAACAGTGACCATCCTCGACATCTTTCTTGCTTTGTAAGAGAAGACATAAAGTTAATGCCCCACTTTATGCTGACTTTCGATGATTCCACCTCCAACAGAACACTCTGTAGACTGAAGATGCAAATGTGAAGGGATATGAGGTGAGGTGGTAAACAGCATGAGGTGGGGGACAGGTGAGTTTCAAGGCAGGCTTTGGTGGACAGGAAGTAGGACATGAAGCAAAAAGAAAGAGAAAGAAAAGGGTGGGGGAAGAAGACAAGCATTCCTGAAGACAAAATTCATTTCACACTCTAAGACTAAATATAAAGTGTCACGAAAGTTCAAAAACAACAGGGTATGTTTCCTGACTTCAAGAAACTTAGAGAAGCATTTGCCCAAAGGCTGAGAATGCTTAGAATGATACTCACTGTGCCATGTGCTTTACAAGGATGGTCTTACTTAATTTGCACACTCAGCTCAGCACTCCTAAGCCCAGGTTTTAGGCATGGACACCAAGCAGAGCAGTTCTGTAATTTACTTGTCTGCAGCAAGGACAGAACCAGCCCTATTATTAACTACTGCCCGCCTCAGGCCTGAGAGACTTCAGTGGATGATGGAACTAATGACATCTGGAAATATTTATCTCTAGAAGGTGAAAGCATTACTCGTCTATCCCTCAGTCCCCTCCCCAGATGCTATAGGTATATTTTCTGTCTCTACTATATTTTTACATTTCCTTCCCTTCCTTTCCTCCCTAATCCCTTTCTCAATGTCCATCTTCTTCTGTCCCATTCCTCTCCCAAAGCCTACAAAAACATATATTCAAATAGAAAGCTATGTTTTTACTTTTCCACATTTTCTTCTTTGTAATTTTCCCCTCAATTCTGTATCATTCCCATCGGCTCAGAAACAGAGTTTAGTACTCCCATCTTTAGGGAAAAAAATAGTAACTATTTTTTAAAAACCTGCCCTTGATCCCACATGCTCCCGCAACCCTATTTCTCTGTTCCCCATTTACAGCAAGTCATCTTATAAAAAGTTGTCTTCATTTCTCACCTCCCATTCTCTCTTCAACCCACTTCAACTGGCTCCTGTCCCACTCTGTGCTGATATCTCCCAAATTTATATTTCCAGTCCCAGCCTTCCTTCTTAACCAGCTGCCTCCTTCACATCTAATTTGGAAGTTTTACATGCATTTCCAAGCTAACATGCCCCAGGGCAAATCCTTATTTTCCCAGCCTGACCTACTCCTCTCCTGACTTTCTTTATCTGGCAAATAGCTCCATTAGGAGCCTAAGCCAAGGGTCTAGAGACCATCTGTTTCCTTGGCCCCCAGGATTGAACCCACCAAGTGCTATCCATCCTACCTCCAGAATATCCCAAATCTGTCTGCTTCTTTCCATCTCTATCCTCAGCCAAGCCACTGTCACTCTTCCTGGAATTACAGTTACAGCCACTTTATATAACCCATTCTCTACACAGTAGCCAGAGTAATATTTTAAAATGCAAATCAGATAATATCCCTCTTCTGTGTAAAACCCTTCAATGTCTTTCCTTTAAGTTTAGCATAAAATCTAGTCTTCAAGGCTCTGCATGATCAGGGGTATGGTCCTTTCTCTGACTAGATGACCCTCTCCTCTGTTCACCAAGCTGCAGCCATACTTCTGACCTTTCTGCTCCTTGAATATGTTAAGTTTGCAGCTTCTGCTGTTTGCTCCCTCTGCTTGGATCATGAATTCCCTTGGTCTTCCACAGCTGGATTTTCTCCAGTATTTGGGTCTCAAAGGTCACCTTCTCAACCTTCTAGCACCATCCAATTTAACTTATGTACCATCACTCTGTCCTCTTTTATTTTCATATGAAAACTTATTACCACCTGATGTCCTAGGCCAGGTATCCCCAAACTACAGCCCGCGGGCCATGTGCAGCCCACCTAGGACATTTATCTGGCCCGCCAGGTGTTTTTGCCACTGCTGCCTGTCCTGCTTAGCAACTGACTCATTCCAGGGCCTTCAGTCCAGCCCTCCAAAGGTCTGAGGGACAGTGAACTGGCCCCCTGTTTAAAAAGTTTGAGGACCCCTGTTAGACACTAGAATACAAACTCTGTGGGAAATAGAACTTTATCTTTCTTGCCCTTTGCCACACGCCCAGCACATAGTAGGCACTCGATAAACAGTTGCTTGATCATTCAAAGGTAAGCTCCTTGAAATCTGGGACCATTATGACTCATAAACTTCTAGGTAACTTTTCCCAACTACTTAATCACCTTGTCACATTACAATCTCTAAAAATATGATTCATGGAGATTAAAACATATACAACACATCTACCTTAAAAATTCTGGAGAGACTAAGGGAAAGAGAAGAACCTAATGGATGCTTTCATTTTAATAAAATGTTATTGGGATAAATCTGACTGCAACCCCCCAAATATGGGCATCATTTCTGGGTTTGGAGTCCACGCTTTTGAATTAATAGTGGTGGACAAGTCCCAGAGGCAAAGCATTTTCCAACCTCCATAGTCTATCATCCTGGTCTTCCATTCCCCCTTCACTTTGTGAACTAGAGGAGCAATGAGTATTTGAGAATCTTTCTCTTCTATCAAGAAACAATGTCCATAACCCATGCTCTGAAGCATTTTCTAGGGTTTCAGAGTCTATATTATGAAACACTTTTTAAAAGTGGGTTATGGGTACTTTTCTATCCACTCTGTGTAACTCTAATAGATTGTGTAATGCCTCACGAAGGTCCTGGACGCTCACCACCCACATCTCCAGTCTAAAACTAGGTTATGAGTAAAATGAAAACTCTGCAAAAAAAAAAAAAAAAAAAGCCTTTAACTTCTCATAAAGTCCTCAGCTCAATTCATATCTCACAGGCATGGAAATACAGATTGTGTAAAGAGGTCAAGAATCTAAATAATTATTCAGCTAGCAACCAAACGGTAATAGACACTCCCTTTGAAATTGTGGAAATTCTCATTTCCATACAAAAGCAAAGAGACTACAGTGGCTGAGTGACGTTAGCAGGCAAAAAGCTGAAAGGATATTTTCCTTAATTACCGGATAGCTCCTGCCCAGCTTTAACCAGCTTGAAGCAAGCCTGCCACACACACCTAGGGTTTGGGCCCTTAGGGTGGAGGAGGGGTGGGATGGAGTGGAGAGGCTTTATCTCGCGAACCATGGATAGCTTGGGAAAGTGCCCAAGTGAAAACAATTGAAAACCAACTAATTTTCCCACAAGGCTGGCAGAGCTTTCCATAGACTGTTAAAATCCAACTACTTTGTAAATTCTATGAAGACATCTTAAAAGCCCTACTCTCCCCCCTCCAAATGTCTTCACTCCAAGAAGTTATCTGGGGAAGATATCATTATCTTCAAACCACAACAACAAAGCTCCTAAGCCTCCCCATCCTGAAATTCTTGAACCCTGTGCTCCACCCTAATTCAGTTTAGGAAACTGATAAGCAGCTGTAAAAATAAAGCGTAAAACATTCTCTCCCATTCAAATTGGTGGCATAACGTGCACTTTTGAAAACAGGGCCAGGAGGTTGTTCTTTTCCATTTTTTTAAAAAAGTGACGGACCAAAAACACAGCTAAACAACCACACATATTATAAAGCGATCTGTGCGTCCACTAGCTTGCATGTAGCTCATGGTTGTATGTATGTATTCATTTAAACTTGTATTATCAACATTGTAATACATCCACAAAAGTAGAGAAACCGGTACAATGAACCCCATAGGTACTTAACTCAACATCTAGCTTCAACGATTATCAACATAAATTCATTCTGTTTTAATGTTCTTACAATGAAACACAAGATCTAGCTGTGAGAATATTGCCCATATAACATTTAATGTTTTATAATACATATTAAAGTCTTTGGAGTTTTTGGTCCAAAGAGTAAAAGCTCACAAATTCTGACTCATTAGCTACAATCCTACCCAAACTACTGAAAAGCTGCATTTGGCAACATTTTTAAAGGCAGTTTTATCACTTGCAAGTTAAAGAGTATCAAGGAGAGGTCTTTTCAGATTTGCCTTAATAAACACACATACAAATGATAATGGTAAAATTAATTATCTTTGCATGCAAAAGGTGCTTTTGGAATAATTAAAGATGAATTAATCATCATGGGCTGCCATAACAAAATACCTTAGACTTGTGGCTTAAGTAACAGAAATTTATTTTCTCATGGTTCTGGAGGCTGCATGTCTGAGATCAGGGTGCCAGTGCAGTCAGACTCTGGTGAGGACTCTTTTCCTGGCTTGCACACAGGCACCCTCTCTCTGTGTCCTCACATGGCAAAGAGACACCAAGTTCTCTGATGTCTCTTAAAAGGACACTAATGTTACTATGAGGGCCATTACCTAGAGGGTTAAAGCTACAACGTGTGATCTTGGGGGGTGGGGGTACGATTCAGTCCATAGCAAAAGGCAAGTTTTTCCTTCCTCATTTCTTCATAAAATACAATTATGTCGACATTATTTACTTGCCTGGCAAACCATTTTTCTTCATGGTGAAATACAAACTTTAGACAAGTTGATAACTTGTCTTGATCTGTTTATCACAGATCCCGTATTAGATAAATATTTTTAATAGGTTTCACAAAATATGAAATAACCTGTCTCTGTTGCTCTTCTCTTTGGAGATACATTTTCCCTGAAATAAATTCAGTACGGACAACGTGGGGTTTGAATTGTGCAGATCCAATTACATGTGGATTCTCTTCTCTTCTTCTCTTCTCTCCTTTTTTATTTATATATTTATTTTTGAGACATAGTCTTTGCTGCCCAGGCTAGAGTGCCATGGCATCAGGCTGGCTCACAGCAACCTCAAACTCCTGGGTTCAAGTGATCCTTCCACTTCAGCCTCCCAAGTGGCTGGGGCTAAGGGCACCCACTACAATTCTTGGCTAATTTTTCTCTTATAAGTAGAGACAGGGTCAGGCCCTTCCTCAGGCTGGTCTCAAACTCCTCAGCTCAAGCAATCTTTCTGCTTCGGCCTCCCACAGTGCAAGAATTACAGGTGTGAGCCACTGCACCTGGATTTTATGATGATTCACGTCTACTTAATCAATAGTACCCTTATGATTTTCTTAATAACATTTTCTCTTCTCCAGCTTACTTTCTCATAAGACTACAGTACATAATTCAGATAACGTGTAAAATGTTTATTAATTAACTATGTTATTGGTAAGGCTTCCTGTCAACAGTAGGCTATTCATAATTTGGTTTGGGGGGAGTCAAAAGCTATAGGTGAATGTTTGATGACAAGGGGTGGTTAGCACCTTCTTTTTTTTTTGAGACAACGTCTCAGTATGTCACCCTGGGTAGAGTGCCGTGGCATCACAGCTCAGCAGCCTCAAACTCTTGGGCTTAACGGATTCTCTTGCCTCAGCTTCTCAAGTAGCTGGGACCACAGGTGCCTGTCACAATGTCCGGCTATTTTTTGTCGCTATTAGTTTTTGTCGGCTATTAGTTGTCATTGTTGTTTGGCGGGCCTGGACTGCATTTGAGCCTACCAGCTCCAGTGTATGTGGCTGGTGCCCTAGCTGCTGAGCTACAGGCACCAAGCTGGTGGTTAGCACCTTTGATGTTGTTCAAGGGTCAACTGTAATAATGGGTAGATAGGGACAGGGTGAGACTTGCCTTCTCTATAAAGTCTAGTTTGGAACTTAAATAACTTTGATATACTTAAATATCAAATCTCATTAAATAATGCTCAATAGAAAGACTAAGATCTTCCGGCTCGGTGCCCATAGCACAGTAGTTACTGCGCCAGCCACATACACTGAGGCTGGCAGTTTTTGTTTAGGCCCCCTAAACAACAATGACAACTGCAACAACAAAAATATAGCCAGGCCTTATGTTGTGGCAGGTGCCTGTAGTCCCAGCTACTTAGGAGGCTGAGGCAAGAGAATCACTTGAGCCCAAGAGTTGATGTGAGCTGTGATGCCACAGCACTCTACCCAGGGTGACATAGTGAAACTCTGTCTCAAAAAAAAAAAAAAAAAGACTAAGATCTCTAAAAGTAACCAGAGATGAAACCTTGCTTGTGTTTTGCTAATGATCAGTGATTTGTGCTTGCTTCAGCAGAACATATTTTAAAATTGAAACAATACAGAGAAGATTAGCATGGCACCTGAGCAAGGATGACAACCAAATTGATGAAGCATTCCGTGTTTTGTTTTGTTTTTTAAGATCAGTATTGTTTTTTATTGGCCGAAATTAGGATGCTTACCAAGAGACTTGGAAAAAAATCAGACTCTCAAAATTTCCCTTGACTTGTAATGATTCATTGCTCCACTCCTGTCCTAAGTCATGGGTTCCTGTGGCTGCCCAGCCATTGGTGGCTGAGCTCCCCCACCTAGGTGACCCTACTGGAGAAGTGACCCTACTCAACAGTTGCAGAGCACTGTTGAAAACTCACCTTAGGATCCCAAGGGGCATCAGTTCTCCTTATAAGGACCCTCTGGAGATGAAAGTGCTTTAGGACGCAAGACCAAACCTTGTGAACGGTATGTGGGTTGCCAACACTTTGAGACAGAACCTAAGAAGGATCTGTAGCTGACCATAGGAAATCCTGTCCTGACGTTTTGCTAGAAGTTGGAAGCAGGTGTGGAAAATAAGAATGCTTAGGTTGAGGAGCAGCACAAACTAACTAGAATACCGCTCACATATTATTATATGTGTCCTTATTACATTTAATATACTATATTATTGCTTGAGAGCAATGGGCTTAGGACTTCAGGGAATTCTGAGTTCAAATTCTGACTCCAGCTTTAGCAGCTGTGTGACCTCAGCCGAATTACTAACCCCCTCCATTATTTTTTTAATGTGTAACATGCAGATATTATTACCTACCTTCACTAAGTGGTTGTAAGGGATAAATAAGACAATAGTATATACAAAAAGTTTGGCATTGTGTTCGGGATAGAGGGAGAGCCGAATAAATGGTACTATTATTAGCGTAGCATAATTGAACTTCAGCAATTATAATTAGCTACACTTGCAAAATCTGAGTAAAAGGTTGCTTTACTTATTTATCTCAACAACCAGAAACACCTTGTCCAGAGGAGGAAGGTATTTTTTAGAACTTTCCTCAGTGTGAGTTTGCATATCTTCAGGGTATTTTAAAAAGTGCTAAGCAGTTTTTCTTAGCACTTTATAGTATCCTTCTGGTTCATAGGATTTTTGTAGCTTATTTGCCACTTACATAAGAAGCTCTGTCTTTGCAGGAAATAGTGGGAATATTTACCAAGTACTTTTCCGAAGTAAGTTAAGTAATAAGAAATTCAGGCAAGGTTCTGGGGATACATACATAGTGCAACAACATAAATAAGGGGTCTCAATGTAATATACAAAACCACAAAAAAAGAATAGTTTACTTCCCCAGTGGTATATTGAAGTTTCCTGAATGGGCTCCCTTTAACTATCGCAATCACAGAGGTAAGACCAGCTTGAGCTGTCAGTAGCCCCGCGGCAGTGCACCAAATGAGGCAGCCCAGCCTAGCTTGGCCTCTGTTTCTCGTGCATGGTAAGGAAAGCAGTATTTGCTTTAGTGAGTGTGAAATTCATCTGTGGATTTCAAGGGGGAAACTAGAGGTCAAAGGTTAAGTGAGAAGCTAGAAAACCTTTCAGTAAAACATCACGGAAGTGGCGGTAGGAAAATGATGAAAATGATGCTCTTGAGCCCCATTTCCCACCCGTGAGGTGCTTGAGAAGAGCGGGTCAGATTAAACCAGAGCCAAAATGGGCCAAGAAAGAAAAAGTGTTCAGTCCTGCTTTGCGCTCTCCTTGCTTACTGAAAACATCTTCTGAGCGTTAAGAACTGTGACGGGGTGTTGGAAGATTCTGTGTTTATGAATAGTGTAAATCAAATTTTACTAATTGAATTCTAAAATGGGGGGTGGGGGTGATTAGAAAATTAGGGAGTAAAATGCTTCGTCAGTGTGAAGCCTTGCCAGCTGCAGCAGGTGGTGTCATAATATATCCCTGGGTGGAATTATGGTGTACTGATGCCAGCGGTGTCCCAGTTAATCAGATTTAGTAGCATACCGGACAGCCAGGCAAGCTTGGTGGGCCTGTGACTGTGTGTTACAGGAGGTTATGTTCAGTCTTTTTCATCCTAAAGGCTGTCACCCAGTGTTCCTCAATCCTGAGTACTAGAAAAACCCCTTCTAAAGGTGAATACAAATTCTCCACTGATTTTTACATTTATTTAAATTGTTTAAATTATTTCTAGTATGTATGATGTTATCTTAAAGTGCACAGAAATAAAACCAAGTACCAACTCCTAATAGTTATAGCTCTTATAAACCGAAGACTTTTTTTTTCAGATTAAATTTAAAACTATGAAGCCAGTGATATTTAAACTGACAGTACTAATTTAATGAGATGGATGATGTTATTTTGCCAAAATGAATAATTGATTACAATATAAAGATGATATGGGTTGCCTCAGGGCAGATTCTTTTGATTTTGGTATATTTATAAAACTATCTCACTCAACTTTTCTTTATTAATACCACTGTATTCATGAAGGTCATCTAATAGTTCAAATAAAGAACTATAGATGAGGCTCGGTGCCTGTAGCTCAACAGCTAGGGCATCAGCCACATACACCGGGGCTGGAGGGTTCAAACCCAGCCTGGGCCTGCCAAATAACAACAACAACAACAAAAATTAGTCAGGCATTGTGATGGGTGCCTGTAGTCAGCTACTTAGGAGGCTGAGGCAAGAGAATCGCTTAAGCCCAAGAGTTTGAGGTTGCTGTGAGTTGTGATGCCACAAACTCTACCGAGGGTGATATAGTGAGACTCTGTCTCAAAAAAAAAAAAAAAAGAAAAAAAGAAAGAAAGAACGAACTATAGATGAGCATCATTCCCACACTATGGTCAACTCATCCTTTCTCGTTTGCTAGGAACCAGTGGGGAATGCTGCCCCATTTCAATCTGATCACAAACACAATGCAAACATGAATAAAATCATGAAGCGGTACTCAGAAAGTGATCGACTCGTTCTTTGTGAAAATGTTCTACGGTAGCCCTTACCACACATAGCTATCAAGCACTTAAAGTGGGCTAATGCAGCCAGAAATAGAATTTTTAATAAATTCCAATTTAAATCACCTATTGTGGCCTCTGTATTGGATAGTGCAGAGTCCTAGTTCATACCTTTATTATTATCTTTTATATTATCATGGAAATAAAATCACTAGCTGTGTGAGTGGGACATAGGGTTAACCTCTGTCACCCTCCACACCTTTATCTGTAATGCATTTACTGACTTAGCACCGTGCCCGGACAGGACAAGACTCAGTCTCTAGGGTTGTGACTGGGTGATAGTGATACTGGACAGGTGGCATCCCAGCCAGCTCAGCAGAGCGGGGCTGGAGGACCTGCTGCCTATGTCTTGGCAGTGTTGGTGGCGGCAGCCGGCAGAGGAACCAGCAGGCTGGAGCGTACGCAAGCAGGAGGAGCTTCCCTCCCCCAACGATGGCTCCAGTAGCCAAAGGAACTGGACGCCAGAGGGGGAAGACACTGGCACTGTGCTGTCTCCTCACTTGGACTTCTGGCAATTCCTCCAGTGCATCCCTGATTGGTCTGTTTTCAAAACCTGCTTCTGATTAGTCTATTTTCAGACCCCAAAGCTCATTGGACAACTATATAAGCCCTTAAGCAAAGAGCCCCTGAGCAGAGACCCCACACGCAGACCTCAGAGAGAGAGAGAGAGAGCAGGAGAGCAAGGAGGTTTGGTTCCTTGTGAGAGCTGTAACACTCGTATTATAAAACCTATCTTACTGCTGATCCTGCTCCACAAGGAAGCTTGGTTCTTTGTAAGAGCTGTAACACTTGTATTGTTAAATAAAACCTATCCTGTGGTCTGTCGCTTCATTCTTCAAACTGCTGAGACCAAGAGCCTGGAAATCCAGTATCAAAAATCCAGTATCAATAGGCCTGAAGAGGGTTTGTCACTTCTGTTCAAAATTTTCCTCACTGTTCCCTCAATCCATCCCTTGGTGTGATTATTCTTTGAAATACACAATTGACATTTTTCTCTATCTTATGCAAAGTGTTACTAAAGCATCATTAGACAACAGTTGCTATTTTTATTCATCTATAACAGGCAAACTAAGTAAAAACAGTGTGTTTACCATGCAAATGTAGTTGCAATTAGTCACCCACCACCCAGCCTTCTGCCTTCCAATTAAGACTCCCCCCAGGTTCCCAGCAAAGAGATCTCAAATAGAGATCATAGATGCATCAAACAAGGTGTTTAGGACCTCATTTTAATTTCTCTGGAAAACAGGAAGCTCAGACCCCTTTCAGGCTGTAGTGGACTATTATGCAACAGGCTGTGTCACACCATTTATTGCTTCTGCTTCTGCTCCTGTGGGGGTTGCCCTGCCTTTCCCCAGGCCCATTTTCAACCCCATTTTCTGCCCCCAAACACTCTGCATCATTTGCTGGAATCTGCTTGAGCTTCTCTTCATCTACAAAATATTTCCTGACCCTCCCAGATAAAACGTATCTTCTCGATCCTTGCCTCTACCCTGCACCTTACGCAGACTTCCGTGATAGCCACCAGAAGCGAAAACATTTGTTTTTTACCTTACATTATGGATTGCATGTGTCCCTTCTTCCCCCCAAGCCATGGTGAACTTTTAACTCCCAGTGCCCCAGAATGTGACTTTATTTGGAAATAAGGTCTTTGCAGATGTAATTATACAGTTAAGATGAGGTAACACTGGAGTAGGGTGACCTTTAATCCTTATAAGAAGAGACAGGGACACAGCCGCACAGAGAGGAAGGTGACAATGGAGGCAGAAATTGAAAAGCTGCCACTATAAGTCAAGGAACGCCAAGAATTGTAGAGAAAACACCAGAAGCTAAGAAGACGAAAGGAAGGCTTCTCTCCCACAGCTTTCAGGAGGAGCGTGGCTCTGCCATCACCTTGATTTCAGAATTCTAATGTCCAGAACTTTGAGACAATAAATTTTTTTTTTTTTTAAGCCACCCAGTTTGTGGTACCTGTAATTCCAGAGTTACAAACATCTGATTTCTGTACAACTTGAACTTATGAATGGAGGTATTACAGTAAGTCCCTGAGTTACAAATATCCTATTGACATATGACTCTTGTTTACAAACGGAGGCTATTACAGGTAATAGTAAATATACCTGTTCTCACTTACATACAAATTCAACTTAAGAACAAACCTACAGAAGCTATCTTGTTTATAACCCGGGGACTGCCTATGCTTTGTTTGGGAAACTAAGATACCTAAGTAGACCAGAAGTTCCTTGAAGACAAAGACCTGGTTTGATTTATTTACATGTTCTTTGCAGTTGTTGCACTGTCTGAACCAAGAAGAGTAGTAGAAAAACTTCACTGGATGAATAAATGAATGAACACAGTAGCCCCCGTTCCTTTCGCCTTAATATGGTCTCAAATTGGAACTGCAGAAAAATCACTTTGTATTCAGTGCTGCTATATGACCACACAGGCTAGGGAGGCGCTGCACGATTCCACAGTTATGTAATGTGGTGACCTTCAATTGTTTATCACTGTCTAATTTCATCTCCATACAGAAAGTCAATAGAACAGTGAAACTCCAGGCCATCTGTTAGAGAAACCACTACCATTGTGAGATTCAGCTCTCCCTCTGCCAAATAGCAGAAGCCATAAATAATTATCTCTAGATCAGGGATTGGTAAACTATGGACCTCTAGCCAAGTCCAGCCTGCTGTCTGTTTTTGTAAATAAAGTTTTACTAAAACACAACCATGCTCATTCATTTACATATTGTCTATGGCTTGTGTTAGTGCTACAATGAATGTGGAGTGGTTGTGGTTGATAGCGGTTATGATATAGCCTATAAAACCTACAAGATTTACTATCTAACCCCTTACAGAAAGTTTGCTGAGCCCTCCTCCAGAATAATATCCATGGGTAGACATTGCCAGAATGTTTCATATTAAGTGATAAAAATCCCACCTTGAAACTGAAACCACTCATTTTATCTCACTTCGGAAGATTCTACACGACTAGTGTTAATGTAGGCATGCCAGAAAGAAAATTATATGTAGAAAATAATTTATTTCTTCCTCAAAATGAGAGCCAGGGGTTAAAAAAAAAGTGTGAGTTTACTTACATGTGTATGTGAATAGGCGGGTGTAGGTAGAGTAAATTCCAAGCACACATAGCATATGCAACTTACACAATTAGGTGCTCTATACAGGGAATTTTTGAGCTGTGTCCAGCTACTCAAATTGGAGAGAAGTGAGAAATAGAGAAATGGATAGAGACCTATTATGAAGTCTAGGAGGAGAAATGCTGTTCAAATGTTTATGAGAACAGTGCTGCCTGCAGTTTTATTCCTTCTGGAAGGTATCGTGGAAAGTCTTAGCCCTTTCCCGAGAGGTCCTTTACATATCGAGTACATTCCTGCCAGTTAATCCCATCATCCAGGCCTCAACTGATTGGGCCAAGGTTGGAAGCCTGAGCCAAAGGTCAAAGGCCTATAGAACAGCCTGGTATAAGGACTCTGCCCAGTAGGGGTGGATACTGGCCACACCAACCACAAGATCTCTCTTGGGGAATTTAAACTGGAGACATACACATATGGAGATGGTCAGGAAACCTAAGTATTGAGAGGGCCAGACCAGCGCCATTTTGTTGTTTACTGCCTAAGTTCTGTTCCTCATTTTGAGCCCCCACAGCCATCTTAGATAATAAGCTTCAGCTTCCCCCAAACCCTGGCCTTTCCCTGAAATCAAGCACCCCAGTCAGCCAATCAGAAGTGCTCCCCACCCTTCTTGCTTCATACCACCCTAAGACCCCAGTTAGGAAATCCCCCACCCCTCATACCTGTACCAACCAGAGCCTCCCCGTACTTCCCCATACCCCGACCACCAATCAAAAATGTACCCCACCCTTCTTCACCCTTCTTGCTTTCTATATCCTATAAAACTTTCCAACCCCCTAGGCTCGGGGCCTTCCTTGGTATGTTTGCCAAGAGAGGGTCCGGGCTTGAGCTTGCTAAATAAAGCTCGCCTCTTGCTTTTACATCGGAGTGTGTCTCGGTTCGTCCCTTCATGGGCTCGGGGACTCAGGGAAATTCTGGGCACAACAGATTAGCCAAAGCAGAAACCGCATTTCATTGTAGTTGTCAGCACAATCCAGGGCAATTGGTGCTAAGAGATAAGTAGAAAACCTGGACACAAAAGTAACACTGTGTCCTGCATAATGTTGCCATTTCCAGATGTCTGATTGTGCCATCAACCATGGCCTAGTTTGTCTCATTTTTGTTACTCTTCAAAGATGGGTTTAGTTCATGGCCAGCCAGCTCAGTTTCCTATCCCATCGCTCAACCGTGCTCTTCCCATGCTCTATCCCCACACTTTTTGTCCTTTATCTGCAGCTGCCTGGCAAACTAACCTTCAGCCAACCCAGCCATGCACTTCTCTGCTCCCACATGCAGACAGTTTAGAGCTGCAGAAAAATATATCATGATGGCATTAAACGTACATAAATGCCTGGTTTCCAACCTCAGCAGAGCCCCCTTGTCTGTTTTGGAACTTTCTTTATGTGTCAATATTTGATTCCCTTTTCTGTTCCTCACAGGTGATCCTGTAAAGCTTCAATGTTCACCAGGCTTCCATTTCCATGGCTCACCTTACTTCCTACCTCGGAGAAAATAGAGGTATCAGGACTCAGTTTCTTTCTTTCTTTTTTTTTTTTTCTTGTACGAAAGGTTTTTATTGGAGGGGGAGGGAGGCTGCAGAGCAGCACTAAGGAGGAGGGAAAAGAGGAGAGAGCGAAGAGGAGACAGAAGGAGAGAGAAGAGGAGAGTGAAAAAGGAGAGAGAAGGAAAAAGGAGGACTCGATTTCCAGACTCCGCTCACCAATTTATATAAACCTACATTCTTGCCTTCCTGCTTTCATGTTCCTAAAGAAAGATAAAGCTTCTCCTGTTTAAAGCTAATCCCTCTACCTATGCTCCAAATTTCAAGATCTACTATTTTTTTTTTTTTTTTTT